>NC_046293.1:78447886-79072886 GCF_004115265.2 Rhinolophus ferrumequinum
TAAGTTACAAAATATGTTTTGACTACAGAAATCTATGACTAATTTTTCCAAGTTAATTACCTATAAAGATGCAAAGCAGAGACAGGAAGAGGCAAAGGGAAATGAACTGGGAATTTACAGGTATTATGGGCAGATTATGGTTTCATATAGATAGGGAAATTGGACATTTGGTTTACATTTACCTAAGTCTCCAAGGTCAGGGTCATATGCATTTTGTGTGGAAGATAATATATATGTGGGTGTGTGCATGCAGATCATTATTTCTATGTCTAGAAATAGTGAACAGAAATTAATTGAACAGAAAAATCAATTGAGTTTACAAAGAGATTTACATCGCTGTTTGTTCAGATGAATCAGAGGTACATTTCCAAACCAGAGACTCATTTAGAGGAATGGAGTAAACCCACAATTTATCCTAAGCACTCAGCTGATGAATGGATATAATCTTAGGGCACTGTTGTTAAATAACTTTTTAAGGTTGACTTTCCAGTCATGGAGGAAAAGAATGACTGGAGGAAAGACTGAGAAAACTGATTTGGTTAAAGGCTGACATCAAATATTAAGATTAATTATAAAAAGGAGTTTTAAATAATTGAAATTAAAGTAGAGATGTGGCTAAAAGAAATGTTACAAATGGAAACATGGGAAAACATGTTATAAATTTAAAATGATTAGTATTCCATTGGATTTGTTCAATACGTACTGACCACTTAAGGATTATAACCTTGGAAGAAAAGGACCTACAACGGTGAGTGAGAGTCCTTTCCTTCCAGAGGTTTACAGTTGTAGGGGAGGAAAACTAATTTTCCCTCTATCATTCTAAGTTTTTGGCTGAGACCCTCCCATAATAAAAAAGACAGATTAACAGGAGAAAAACAACACAGAAAGTTTAATAACATGTATACCTCTGTATACACGGGAGATACGCAGGAAAACTGAGTAACTCTCCAAAACGGCCCAAATCACCACCTTAAATACCATCTCCAGCAAAGGCAAAAGAAGATGTTGGGGCTGGGGGAAAGCTAGTTATGGGAGGTCACCAGGAAAAGTACAGTAAACTAAGCTATGGTTATTATGCAGATTTAAGTCCTTGCCTTCTCCATGAGAGTTTCTAGATAGCTAGTCATCCTTCTCTTCCTGGTACAGAGAGGTTGGCACCCTTACAAATGGAGATTTCCTTATTGATGTAAGTGATCCTTATAAAAGGGTAATTTCCAGCTTCTCCTGTGTTTTCTGTTTCTTAAAAATAACCAGCTCAAGATAATCAATATGCCAAAGAGGTATATTGGGGGTGGCAAATTCTGTTCCTCTTCATAGTTCACCAGAAATGAATGAGCATTTAGCAGAAATGGGACATAATAGAAGTAGATGAGACAACTTTTCAGGATTCAAACTTAGAAAAGTTTCCTTTGATTAAGCTATAAAACACAATCTTTTAAAAATGAGAGATAACGTCAGAAAGTGAGAGACAGGGAAGATGGAGGGCAGATTCCAGATGGTAGAAACGCCATAGGTTAAGATTTAGGTATTAAGGCAAAAAAAAGGTTGGAGAGCCCAGGAATCTGTTAATGGGGAGAGAAAGACTCTAGAGGTATACGGAGAAATCTGGGACTGAAGAACCAGTAACATGGAATAGTTGTTGAGCTTCCAACAATTGGTTGGAATTGTTAACCAATTTCCAACTCAATTGGAAAGGAGTTCACCGAGCACTCTTTCCAATTGTCAATACTTAAGGTGTCTCATTTTTATTATTTAATCAATAATCTCTCGATTATTTTAAGTCTTACCTAATAAATGTCTTAATTAAGTCACAGTAGAAGCTCAGAAACCTATATGGTAGAGATGCTGCAATCTACAGATAACCAGATAAATCTTAGATAGATGAAGGCCTATATAAGACCTGGAATTAGCCACTCCGTGGTGGCTTCAGACTGGAAAGCCGACAAATGAAGCCTATCGAAAAGTAATGTTCAAACTCTTTATTAGTTATTTTAAGAATTAAGTAACTATTAGAAGGCTTTTAGGCATAAAACCTTTAGAAAAAATATAGTTCTCCCACCTTCGTAGAAAGGTGCCTAAAATCGTACATTAAAGACATAATTTGGGTACTTCTCAGAAAACTTTTTAAAGGCAAATATCCACACATAACCTATCTTCTTTTTTTTTTATTAATTTATTTTTAATTTATTGGGGTGACAATTGTTAGTAAAATTACATAGATTTCAGGTGTACAATTCTGTATCACATCATCCATAAATCACACTGTGTGTTCACCACCCAGAGACAGCTCCCCTTCCATCACCATACATTTGATCCCCCTCACCCTCATCCCCACCCCCCAACCCCCTTACGCTCTGGTAACCACCAAATTACGTTCCCCAGATTAATTTTCAAACCCCGTGGCCATCCTGTGGTCACCGACTGCCCTCCAATCCCCTCACCCTCCCCCCCACCCCCCACCCCTCCCACCCATCTAGCAACCCTCAGTTTTTCCTCTTTGTCTCCCAAACTGTTTCTGATTAGTTCATTCACTTATTCTTAAAAAATGTGTTTAATTGTTTTTTTCTATAGCTTGAAGGCATTGGGGGTAAAAAGGAAACGAATAATAGCTTTTTTTTTTTGATACCAGTTAGAAAACAAATAAGGTTTATATACATATCGTAACTTTATTCCCAAAAGTTACACATAGTGCATACAATCCATTTGATTTTGAGTCATTTGACATTTCCCCCCACTTTTTTTCAGATTTGTCATATATTTAAAGCAATGTTTACACTGACAGCTAATATCCACGTGATATACTTAAAACAAAATAAATTTCCTTATTCAGTCTCCCACTATTTTCTAATTAATTAGGAATAAATTTTGTCAACGTGTCCCTGAGCTTCATGTATTAAAGAAATAACTTGAGGAAAATAGGAATCACACTTCCTTTTTACTGTTCGAACTCTATCACACATTTAAAAAGATTATTCTTTGTATTTCAATTCAAAAGCAGATAAAACAACTAATTTAAATACCGTGTAAAGAATATATAATTGGTTACAAGTGGCTTTAAAAGGATTCTATCACAAAAATGCTCTGACAGAAGAAATTAAGTATAATCCTCAGAATTCTACAGTGATCAGTTAAAGGAAAACAAAGCCTTTTTAAACTTCTATTGCGCCACCTCGTGGCAGGAAAGCAAAAAAAAATTTAGACATATTTCACGTTTCTTTGTCAATTACCCTTTATATAAAACTTTCCTCAAGTGAGTAATGTTCAATATTGTATTCTATGTAAGTTTGTAAAACAAACTGAAAGTAATGAAAACATCAGCTATTGTTAAATTTCTGAACATTAAATTATATGAGTGACTGCTAATTTAAATAATTCTTAAATGTTTCAAGTCAACTCATTTCCTTAAGTTCCGGGCAAAATGCAGACGTTAATCTCATAGACATATATCATAAATACAAATCAACTCTATAAACACCAATCCGTTTAATATAATAAGTCACCTCTATAGAAATCAATCTTTTCTTGATTGATACTACATGATTGGCATATGTAAAAGTGAACAAGTCTCAGGCACTTTTATCTTCAAATATTCACATCCCTGACAGCATACTCTTTTCAGATCATTCCATGTATCATGAAATAGTTAATATGAGAAGAAAGCTTCATTCCAAAAGACATTATAAGCAATTTTCTTCTGAGAATTCACAGAGGGAATGAGTATCATTTTAACTTCCGAAATACTCAAACATAATGTCTGAGAGATGTCACTTTGGTGAATGTTGCTTATTTAAGATTGTCTCATTTCCGGCAGTACAGTCTCATTTTTATGACTATAACAGGGAAAGAAATCTAGTGCAATGGTGAAAAACAGTGAGAAGGAAACAACAGTGAATAGGATATAACATCAAGAATGACAGAAAAAGAAGAAACTATCAAGAAAACAGCAAACAGTGACACAATAATACATTTTCCACCTGCTAATACATAAATAATTTATAATTGGACTTTATAAACCTGAAATTGTTTTTCTACGACATTTAATCAAAGGTCAGCATACATATTTCAGTCATTCTCCCAGTTAGTTAAAATAAAAACTTTTCAAGTTGTTAGGAGAAGAATGTCCTATTCCTTAGAGCTGCTAGTACTTTTTAATTGTTTTTTTTCTTTATCAAAGTTATTTGCTTAACCCCAATATTATAACCAATTCCCTGCTTATCTTTCACTTTCTTCCTTCTTTTAGCATATATTATCTAAGACCTGTATTAGCCCCGAAACTACAAATTATTTGCTCAAAAGTGTGAGTTATCAGAAAGGAACCCTAACTCTTTAAGAACTTTCAAACCTACAGAATCACTGAGTTCATGCATTCATCCTGGAGATGTTGCTTATATTAGAAATAATAGATCCCATGCTTCACAAAATCAAAATGACTTCTTGGAGTCAAGGAACGAGAGGAAATAGAGAGAATGGTACTGCAAGTTCTTTTCCAGTATGCTCTCTATGGAATTGCTTTTGAATGACTCTTTCTGTGAGTCAGAAATCTGGAGTAGCAATGGCAATTAGGGAAGATGTTACTTTCAGTCCAGGTTCAGAAGTGGGAGAGGAGAGAGGGGGCAAAGGAAAAGGGGAGGAGGAAGTGGGGAGAGGAGGAGAGGGATGAGGATGAAGGGAGGGTACATCCTGAAAAGGTAATCCCTGTACTATCATGACATCATCCTCCTGCATATATACACACATATATATAGAGGATGGCCAGAGCATCTCTCATAGTTCAGTCAAAGTCAGCTGAAGGCAGGAGGAAGCACTAGAGAGAGCCCCCCTGTTCAGCGAGTCTCTGACGTTTATGGACTTGGCTCGCTAGAAATCTCAAGGAGATGATGGCAGGAATGAAACTCCAGCTGGTATGCATGATGCTCCTGGCTTTCAGCTCCTGGAGTCTGTGCTCAGGTAAGCGCAGCAGCTGCTTTTCACAACTCCCTCAAGTGGTTTATTTTTCCTTTTTTTTTTTTTTTTTTTGCAGTGTGTTGCTACTTACATTAATGTATCCAGGGAGAAGCGTTTCTTCCTTAGTCTAGATTTGCATTTTAGTGATAGACGCTGAATATTTCTTTTTCTGTCTTTAAGATTACATAAACTGAGAGATTTGTTTTCTGTTTTTAAATCTGCAAGGCAATCAAAGAGATTTCAATGAAACACTTTACGTCCTGCTATAGAATGTAACTACTAGAGGGGGAAAACAAACAAACAAACCAAAAACAGGAAACTTCAACTAGATGGGTCACTATGTATCTAAGCAGGAGTACAGAGGTGATCTCTGTCAAAATACAAACCCATAATTAAAACTCATTTCTTTCAAAGTGGCTTTTTCCTCCTCCAAATTATTTTTCTTAACTGTGTGTTAAGATAGCAATGCAAAAATTGATGATTAATGAATAAATGAATGAAGAATTATTTATAGAAAATTATTTCTATAAAAATATGAAAATATCCCATCTTTCTTGAGAATATATTTTATATATAGTCTTTCTATGTGAAAAATACACATCTCATTAATTTAATTATTTTATTTGGTTGCATGTCATTTAAGTTGATACAAAATGCATTTGGAAAATTGGCATTTTGATATTAATGAAAATTATCTGTAGACTGTTTTCCATGTGATAATTAAGGAGAAAGCATTTATTGCTAAATACCTAGCAATTTTTCATGCTGAAAATAAGATTGAAATTTAGAAGAGTAACATGAAATACAATGACTGTAATATACTTTAATTGATGTTTAAAAATAATTAAATGTTCACATCAAAATTAAAAAGAAAACATAGGGAATAAATGCAGGAAAAATCATTTAACTTATTTTATACTTTTTTATTTTATAAATATGACTTTGAAATGTTTAATTCAAACTCCTGCTGTAATTTGTTTAAATTATGAAATTAAATCTATCAGAAGATACGTTATTTAGCAAAATTTTAAATTTCTTTTGATCTTTTAAAAAATACCTTGAACTTCTAACTTTGCAAATATTTTTTATGAAATAAATACCAAATTTTTTACAGTTATGGGTTTATCTAATAGTTACATGAGGTTATAAGTATGCTTAAAACATGTGAGAAAAACTGGGTTATAGATTAAATACTTTATTAAATCTTGAAACTTCTTGCTGTGATAAGCCAAAATTTCTGAGGATTTTGGTATACTTTTTTTATAAATGGCTAAAGGAATTTTTTATTCCTTTTGTAAAAAAGATTGGACCCCTAAAAATAGGAGAAAAAGATCTCTGGTGTAACTTGGTTCCTAGATACAATTTGACAAATGGTTTCTCCAAGTGTGACATTTCCTTTTAATAAGAGTGTGTTGTGCAAGGACAAGTGAGTCATTTTAACTTCTGCTTTTTTTTTTTTTTATGACATATAGATCAGTGAGTTTGAATTAAATCATCTTATTACAATATTCTGTAACTGTATTTTTACCACCTTATAGTATTTTCTTAATTTTTCTTCTCTATAGAATATCTATTAGAGGAAACTGGAAAGGATATTCTAAAACAAATCATAAATCCATTTTCAACACTATTATACATGTATTGATGGACATCTCCACTTTTGCTTAAATGATTTCCTTAAAGGACTGTGATAAAAATCACTAAATACACATACTTCTAAATTCTTGGTTAAAGTAGAAAACAAATTCTTCAAAGTCTGTTTTGTAAAATAGCAGCTCAACTTAAATAAATCTAAATGTCTTATTCTAAAATTATCACTAAGCAATCCTCTTTGTTTTTTTGTTGGTTTCTTAAAAAGTCTGTAGTACACACCTTTTCATTATGTTGTGTTTTTAAATATCACTATGCATATATTCTACATATGTAAACTGTTGCTGAAAATTTACCAGCATATTTGATGACTTCGATTATATGATCTAATCTTTCTTTTTTTTTAATTCTGAGATTTAAAGATTAAACAACTTTAAATTGTCAACAGCCCTTGTGGCATATAATCATGTGTTTATTTTCTTAGAAGTGCTCCTTAGTTAGCCTGAAGTAAAACTACATATATTATTTTTCTGAATACTATTTTAAGTTGAATAGAGGAAAGACAATAAGCCTCTAAGACTAAATTTATTTTTGAGATTAATCTAAAATCTCCAGGTTACAATATAATTATATGATATGTGATTGTATAGTAAACATATGGTTTTGATTTTACTCAGATTCAGAAGAGGAAATGAAAGCGTTAGAAGGAGATTTATTGACCAATATGCACACATCAAAGGTAACTTTTTCTTTTCTTTAACCAGGATTGAAAAACATATGAACTCTCATTATAAACATGGTGTCCTTTTCCTCTAGTAATAACTTCCCATCATGACTGAAAAGTTCATTGGGAGGCATTTCCTTTCTTGAGAAACTTTTCCTTGAGTTCAAAGGAGCTAAGGGTGTTGATGTGACAGGGAAAGAAATTATAGTGACTATCAATCAGTGTATTGTAACTTTAATTAAATAGTCACATATTATTTATGTGGACATGTACATGTGTTTAAAAGAATCCCATTTCCATTCTTATCAAATTGTGTATGATGAAAGATATATTGCCCTCATGTTAAATACATAAATGAAAACTAAGTGACATTTTTTCCTTTTTTTTATTACATTGGGGAGAGTGAAATAGAGTTCCTAAACGAAAAATGAAAGTTCATGACAATACATGAAAGAAATGTGGTAGAGTGTAAATAGCAGTAGACTGACAAACAGAAGCTTTGAGATCTAATCCAACAACTGTGACTTAAGAATTATTTGCTTTTAAGCAAGTGCTTGCCTCCATTTCTTTATTATTTTTTAAAGATTTTTATTAAAAATATTGCTAACATACAATATTAGTTTCAGGTGTACACCATAGTTATTCAACATCTATCTATCTAAAGAAGGGATCTCTGTGATAAGTCCAGAAACAATCCGATATTGAATTATGCTGTCACAGTATCATTGATTATATTCTCTATTCTGTACATTACATCCCCATGACTTATTTGCTTTATACCTGGAAATTTGGACTTCTTATTACCCCTCACCTTTTTCCCCACTTTTAAAACTTTTCAATTACAGTTGACATTCAATATTACTTTATGTTAATTTCAGGTGTACAACATAGTAATTAGACATTTATATAATTTAAAAATTGATCCCCAGACTAGTCTAGTATCCACCTGGCACTATACATAATTATTACCATATTATTTACTCTATTCCCTATGCTTTACTTTATATTCTGATGACTATTTTGTAATAACCAATTTGTACTTCTTAATTCTTTCCCCCTTTTTAACCTGTCCCCCAACACCCCTCCCATCTAACAACCATCAAAATGTTCTCTGTATCTATGAGTTTGTTTCTGTTTTGTTTGTTTATTTTGTTCTTTAGATTCCACATATAAGCAAAATCACATTGCATCTGTGTTTCTCTGTCTGACACACTCCACTCAGCACTATACCTTCCAGGGCCATCCATGCCAACTCAGGTGACAAGAACCCATTATATATTCCATTGTATATATATATACCAGCTCCTCTCCATCCATTCATCCATCGATGGACAAATGCTGGTATTGGATTAATGACCTCCAAGACATTTACATTAAATCCATGCCTGGATTTAAATTATTCCTATAACAAGAGTATTATCTGGACCTGCTCATTGTTTTTATTGAATCAAATGAAACGTTGTGTACTGGACCCTATTATTTCTTGCTTAGAGGTCTTGAAAGCAAGATTCCTAAATCCCAACCTGTACTAGGGGAAAAAAAAAATCTCAATTAGGTATATACCTGTTACCATGCTATCAGACTATACTGATTTGTCCAGAGTGAGTCAATCAATGTTATCTAAATGTAGAGTTAGGGAACAAGGTTTTCAACCAAAAGATGTTTCTCAAAGAAAAAACAAATCTTGAAGCGAGGCAGTCACCTGGTGAAATCATTGTTATAACTCTGGGAGACCAAGGCTGACGACTCAACAGTTGTTAAGGTAAGAAAGCAGTGCTCAAAGCTCCTGCTAATTTCTGAAGCAAAGCACCAACTCAGGTCTTGACACTTTAGGTTTCTCTTCCTTAATTGGACGAGCTTGTTATTGGTGCAACTATCTTTACTATATAAGTAGAATTATGTTTGCTTGAGTTTGGTATAGTTTATTAAGAAAAAGAACCTAACACTCTATGTTTGGTTAAGGCTCTGAAAAACTGCTGGAATATTTTAATTTTCTATGATCAAAGTCAATGCCTTGTAAACAGTAGGAATTTAATAAATATTTATGAATTAGCAGTAGACATCTAGGATTCATTACTAACCCTCACCTTTTGTATTCAACTATAAAACCTGTAGGGCTCCACCCCAGATGACTTTATTTTCAATTTACTGAAATGTTCGAATTTACCATTTGCTGAACTCATTTGAGTTCAGTATATTACAGGTAGTGATTATTAGTCATATTGATTAGTTAAAGCAATCGAAATTTGACTGGGACCTTATTCAGTATTAGAAAGTTAAATCAAATAATGGTAAGTGGGAACCACAGATATTCTTGTTTTCTTCATCTTAAAAACAAGAGGAGACAATATTCTAACTTTCTTATCTACAGGCTTAGGTCTGTTATAAACATTTGTATACAATAATAAGAATGTTTATTGTTAAAGAAAAAATTCATAACACTTGTTAAAGATAGTAAGGAAGACTACTGCACTGCGGATTTTGCAGAGATTGGACTCAACTCTGAATACAACAAAGACAAATGTGGATTTACAGCTAAGGAGGGCATGGGGTGGGGCGGGGGGTGGCGGGTGGGTCAGTGGATGGAAAATTACTAAGAGGAAACATTAAGGCTAGGAGGATTTTTCCAAGACAACTCAACAGGATTCTGATATTGAGGGTGGAAAATTGATCCAGTATCGGATATTTCTAAGTGATCAGATACCAAGGGTGAGGCATTGTCACTAATTCTAAGCAGGATTTTTGCTAAAACATGACTAAATAGAACAAGGACAGAATCCAAGGTTCAGACCTAATCAAGAAGAGGGCTCAGAGGAGTCTGACTCAGATTTAGTTGAGGAGAGAGTCTTGGTTATTTTCCTGAGTGAAATAGTTTAAACCTTATACAAAATGTTTTCAAATACATGTCTACTCAGACATCTTTTGGTCAAGAATGCTTTCTCTGCTGTGCTTCCTAGATATGGCAGGGGTGAGTTCGTGACATTAAACAGTTGGGTGATGTAGTGCCTATTTTAACTGGCAGAAGGGAACAAGTTTTCTCATCCAAAAATAATCAGATAACACTAGTCCTGACAGGTACTTTATGAATAAAGCCGTCTGTGCTCAAATTAGTTTGGGAAACATTGGGACTGTGTTGGCACCACTGAAAAGTTACAATGAATATGTGCAAGTAAAAAGCCTTCAAATTTTCTTTAAACTCAAGTTTTCCAATTTACTTGACAATGGAACTGCTTTTCTCAACAAAATGGTGAGTGTAGAACTAGTGTTCTAAGGAATACACCTTAGAAAACTACTCAGTTAGATGATCTCTAAAGAGCTTTCCCAATGAAATATTATAGTACCCCATTCGTTGGAGGGACATTAGATATTGCTGTCACACAATATTTCCTCTCAGTTTTCATGGCAGAAAAATTCAAACAATGGCTAGAAAATCACATGCAAGGAGAGTAGTTGAAAGGATTTCCAAACTGTTGGAAACATTATAGTGAACATCTTTGTACTTACAGATTTGCCTGTCTTTAGGATAATATCATAATCAAAGGATATGTACATTTACAATTTTAATACATGTTGCCAAAACACCCTTCCAGAAATTATGCCAATCTGCACCCAGACCAACAAACATTTAGGAAAGGAAGTGTCTGTGTCCACATATTCCCATAAGTACACCACTGAGTGTACTTGTACTTTTTAAAGTCTTCAGATCTAATGGTAGCCAAGCTGAACATCATTTCACATGTTTCTTTTATATATTTCTTCTTTGATAAGAGATTCTGTGACTTGTCTTTTCATATTACTTATCCAATTTTTAAAATGTTTAGTTTAGTTTTTTGTTTTTTGTTTTTAATTTGGGTATTCACCATCTTCTTTTTGAAGTGTTCCATCAGTGTTAAGGATATTAACATTTAGTGGCCGCTTTTACATTATAGGTTGCTTTTGATTTTAGTTCCGGCTGTTATTTTTCCAGAGGGATAATTTACATATTTATGTATTTAGAGTTACCTTTTTGTTTATGGATTCTAGTTTGGGTATTTGCTCAATGATATCTTTTGGGGTTGATAAAATAAATTCTACATATTTACACACTATTTTATTTTTATTCATATTAATCCATCTGAATATTATTAGAATATAATATGTTAAGAAAAGTTATAACTAGCTCTAAATCCAGATTTAAGTTCCAAGGATTTCAAATGCAAACTTTGCTGTATGTTACACACTCATATGTACTTGGATCTATTTTTGAACATTATATTCTCTTCTGTTGAGATTTATGTTTATTCTTGCTCTATTAATTCATTCCTTTGATTAGTGAAGCATTAAAATACATTTTAATTTCTAGTAGAGTAAGTTCCTGCTCTTTACCTTTCTATTTTTCTCTCTCTTCTTGGTTATTCTCACACATTCATACTTCCAAATTAACTTAAAATTATTTTGCCAAGTCCCCTCCTCTAACTTTCAATCTCCCCATAGTTTGCAAATTGGAACTTTGATTTGCAATTGCATTACATTTGGAGAGTAATTCGGAGAGAATTGACACCTGATACTATTGTTATTTAGTCTTCCCATCATGCCTTTGTGATCCTCCAAAATTTTTTTTGTGGCCTCTAGGAAAAATTTATGCTTTCTTTCATTGATGCCCTTTGACATTTTTGTTAATTTTGGCTAATTATTTCACATTTAGTTTATCCTAAGTCCTTATGTTTTCTCATTGATTATTGTTGGCACATAGGAAAGTTGCAGATTACGGTAATAATGGTTTCTGACAAGATCTTATTAGAAAAGAATGGTAAGTCTAGAAAACATTATAATTTGTAAATAAATGGGTGAGCTGTGACACTGCTTATGACACCTCTTATGTCTGAAATAGATTAGTGGTCTCTTACTACTGTAATTGTCCAAATCTATTATTATCATCTTAGTCCTTGCTCCATTAGACACTACACCGAGGTGCAATAAAAAGAGAATGGCATTTTTAATATTTTCATCTGTGATGTATACATATATATTTATATATTTCTACTTATTGTCATTTATATTTTCCTTCTGCCTTTGTTCATGTAGGTGTGCATGTGTGCGTATAACTTCATTGCATTTTTTAAAATAGATAATATGAGGTCTTCAAATTTGATATGAAGTTCAAATTTGAAAGGCACTATTCAAATTTGTGATATGAAGTTACTAAATTAAAGACAGTATATTTATTAGTCTAGGGTAACAATTAGGCTGGAAAATGTAATGGCTTATCACAACATAGATTTATTTCTTATTCATATCAGTTGTAAATGCATTTTTTTAAATATATGTATTTCAGACCAGTAAGGCAAGTGTTCCCTCTTGGAAAATGACACTGCTGAATGTTTGCAGTCTTGTAAATAACCTGAACAGCCAAGATGAGGAAGCAGGAGAGTTTCGTGACGAAGAACTTATGACAAGAAGGAAATTTCCTGCTGCCTTAGATGGCTTTAGCTTGGAAGCAATGTTGACAATATACCAGATCCGGAGTATCTGTCGCAGCAGGGCCTTTCAACACTGGGAGGTAAAACAAAAACAAAATATAATATAATTATGGTTAGCTCTCATTTGTACCAATTTTTTGTATCCTGATCATTATCATAACAGAAAGATTTATAAATATTAAAGAAGAATAAACCGTATGTTGAAGTTAACATTTTTTCAGATCTTCAGAGCGTCTTTCAAATATTTGGAGTTTAGCAAAATATTTTTTTCTTTAACCTTAAAAGGGAGATATGTCTTAAGGAAGATTTCATCCACATGCTTTTATTGTACTGAAACGGATGACATGCTGAGGCAAGTTTTGGTGGTGGTGATGGTACCGTGCCTAAGCAAATTAGGGAACTCAAAATGTTTTCTTAGAAAGACTAAGTCATGTGTTTTATCTATAAACAAACACAAAACACTAAAGATTCCATTTGTATTTGAATATACTAGGCAGAAAGATAGGGATATATAAATATAAATATACATCCTTATCTTTCTGCCTAATATATTCAAATGCATGTATTAATCCATAAAATTTAATATATATTATATATTAAAATATGTTATATAATATATTACATTAAAATAATATATTGAAACTGTTTTATATTATATGCATATATAATGCATCATGTATAATACATAATATGTCATATGTCATATATCATAAATATACATATATTCAAATATATGTAAAATATCCATATATTTTATTTCAATTTCAATGACTGTGTGGATTTCAGGAATCCTTAGCAGCTAAACCCGGGCCACCATAGCCAAGACAGCCAAATCCCGTTATACAGAACTACAGTGAAGGACTGGATGAATCTGTTGTATTAAATATGACACTGGTGACTCACCACCTTTGGTTTGGGAATGTTTGTTTGGAAGAGTGAAAGTTACTTTGAAGTAAAAAAATAAAAAATAAAAACAAAAAACGAAAAAAACAAAGAAAAGAAATTAAAAAAGATTTGCCCAACAAGGGAAACATTTCTTTCAGATTAACCTCTAAGAGAAATGTGCTTAATGATTTATATTCTGGGCTTACACTGACACTGGGGACTTGAGGGTGCCTACCCCTGGTAAATAACAATCTCTGTAACTATCACAGATACCCTGTGGAGAAGAGGAAATGCAAAACAGAACTTCTAGTGTTTATTTTAACTTATAAACAAAAGATGTTTTCTAGGTGAAAAACCAAAAACCTAGTTTTAATTTTTACATGTTGGACTATTCATCCCTAAATTCCAGTTCCAGCTAAATTGTTAGTCTTTAAAATATTAAGTCATTAACACTTGAACAATACTGACTTTTACATTAGGGAATGTTAATTACGTTCTATTTATCCAGGAAAAAAAAAATAACTCAATGAAGTATTATACGGACAAATCACATAAGATTAGAATTTTTGCTATTTGAAATGTTACTGAGTGATTTAAAATAAAATGATAATATCATTCAGAGCACAGTACAAGTAATTACAGACTGACTATGCAGGGAGAAACAAAAGATTAAGAAATTAGATTGTCTGACAGTAGCTATTTTTCCTTCTCTCAAATTGAATAGCTGTGGGTTGAAATAAAGTACTACTTTGTGTTACGATTCAATGCATATGCATTAAGATTAAAAACTTAGTCTTCTGTCAGTATTAGTTATAGTCACCCCAACATTTAAAAGACAATAACAAATAATGAATCTAATTCTTATCTTAAGTATTTATTTTTTTAATTTCACATAAAGTATGTGCAAAACTCTAAAAGGAATTCTTAAATATTTTATGCTACCTGAAAGTTTTGAATAAGAACAGTATTATCAGAAAAAGTGTTTGAAACTAATTTTAGAATGGGATATACTCCATGAGATATTAAGCAAGATTTTACCTGGAGAGTAACACTCTTGAATTACTGAATCGGAACTGGCTTTTAATTATTAAGCACCACAGTCTAAAGAGACCCATACCATTTATACCTAGCTTTCACGAACGTTAATTTCTATGGCTAAGTTAGCAAGGTATCCTCTCTATGACTGAGAAATTGATCTTGGGATGGCTTTCAAGTCAAGTCAGTAAATAATTTAATTGAATTTAAAATCTTGTTGACCTTTGACGCCAATTTTGTTTTACTAGAGTCAAAACTATTCGTTTTGATTTATAATATATTTTTACAACATTTTGGTCTAACATAAATTGAAATACTCAAAGTTTTATTAAGTGTTTTCCTTTAGTTGGAGGTATTAGTGTATAATCTTGACATATAAAGAAAATGTTTAAAAAGGCCACCCTGATGAATTAGGAAGAACACTGAACAGAGAATCAGAAAAATCACGTTCTCATTCTTTCTCAGCCACTTGATAGTCATCTCTGTCCTTGGACAGAACACTTCATTGCTTTGGACCTCATGTATCTCATTCACAAAGGTTTTACTGTCAGAATAGCAAATGAGATAAAATGTAGAAAAATACTCTGAAATGGAAGACTTCATGCATGTAAGTTTCGTTCATATTTTGTCTATCTTGCAGTTAGTTCAAGAAGATATTCTTGATGGAAATGACAAAAATGAAAAGGAAGAAGTAATAAAGAGAAAAATTCCTTACATTCTGAAACGCCAGCTATATGAGAATAAACCCAGAAGGCCCTACATACTCAAAAGAGGTTCTTACTACTACTGAGATGGATAAATATTTTATTTACTTGTGATTGTGACTTATCGTTCTTTAATTAAATATCAAATTACATTTGTGTGGAAATGTGTCAGGATACAATTATTTTGTCTCCTCTACAATTGTGGTTTATTGGATGTGATTTTTCTGCATTAATGTAAATTGGACTAAATGTTTTCAAATAAATTTAGATCTTGAGCATGATGTGTTGTGTATAATTGGAGTGGATGTTCAGTCACACATAGAATTTTTTTGTAATTTTGTAAAGCAGTTAATGGGTTATTTAAACAGTCAAAATGTTTGACATTTTAAACCAAATTGTAAGAGATTTTAGCAGAGTCCTATGGCAAAGTCTAGCTTACATATCATTAACGCCAGACAAAATAATAGTACTTCTTTTATTATTTGACTGACTTTTTTTTTTTTTTTGAATTGAGAGAAATACATGCTCTTTTCTAGACTCACTCCTGAATCTCTCAGCTATGTGGAGGTAATAGTGAATAGGATCATATTAAAAGAATGATTAATGAACTATCGATAATTATGCCTATCTTAATGAATGATTTTCAACTGAATTTCTTTTTCTGTTAAATGAACTTAATGGTTAATAAAAAGATAATAAGCCATCAAAACCACATGCTTCTCCACAGATTTACATCTATTAGAAGAGTTACCCTTTATTGACTTTTCTCCCCTCACACTTGATTCAGTAAATGTTTATGTTTAACTTCACTGAGGAATATATGTGACTAATATATTTCCCAACTGGGAGGAAATTTTTGAGGCAAAAGGAATACTTAAAATAACTCCTCATATATTCTGTTTAAGACTAGCCATACTTACGGTGGGTCTCATAGCCTGTACGTTCCATTAGCAGTGGCATCCTAGCCTCTCATTCTTACAGGGATCTAAGAATACCTCTTGTCACAGAGCTGCCACTCAGTCCATAGTCATCTATGAAATAAAATATCCGGGTATGAATTATTCTGGAATTAAGAAGCCTTTAGAACTCCATGTTCTTTTGATGAGATTACCCTCTCCCTTAGGCTAAACCCCACTCCATAGGATTTAAGAGAAGCCCATTGATCTCTGAGTTTTCCTGATAAAACCATGCCTTCTCACAACCACCACACCACCATCTTTCACCATCATATTAGTTTCAACGTTAAAAAAGTGCCCAAAGCAGTGATCCTAAGAAGGAAACTATATCAGAGTGATTGATTATGAGTGTGTACTCTGGGGTCAAAATGTCTGGATTTAGCTCCAATATTCACTAGCAACCTTAGTCACCTTATATAACCTCTGTTACCTCAGCCACAAAATGTGGAAAATAATGGGATTTGGAGGAGGATTAAATGGTCCAATATATGTAAAATGTTTAAATGATGCATGGAACATATTAATAGCATAAATTTAATAGTTCTTCTGGCCATGTTCATACCATTTTTCCTTTTTCTTTCAAAAACTACAGAGAATAATGCAATTTCACACTAACCCTCTGTGTTTTGAGCAACTACAGATCTCCTAATTGCTTCCTTCCTCCATTATCCTTGAAGAATTCCACATACATGTACAAGATCCATTCAATAATGTTCCTTCTCGGTTCCTGACATTTTCACTTCCAATAATAAACGTTTTATCCATTTCATCTCATCCATTAACTTCCATGGTCATACCATAGAACTTTCCACTACCAATGACTTAAACCTCTCCAAAATCTCAATTTTAAGCACTCTACTCTTTAACCAATCTTTTCTTTCCAGGTAACGTAATCTAGCACGCCTACTCCAACATTTATTATCTCACCTCTCTCATCCCGTTGCCCTCCCCACCATCTCTTTTCACTCCTTAACCTTCTACTCACGCCCTCACTTTGATATTTACTCGGCCTAGAGTCTATGACCCAAAATTAAAATCACTCACTTGTGACCATGAACTCACTGTCCTATCTTATATGAGCCTATGAAAAAACACTGTTAAAGTGAAATCTCCCTCTGATTCTGACCTCACCGGAGAAGCTAAACATAGCTGGAAAAAAGCAACCAACCTTGTTGAAGAGTCCCACTTAAAACTCATCACACGTACCAAGTGGGTTCTTTGTGCTTCCCAGGACTCTTACTACATTTGACTAATCATTTTTTTCCCTCTAATTTTCACTGAAGGTTGTTTATACCTTCTCTTCTTTGAAATGCAACACTTGTCATTCTCCTCATTTTCATCAGATGACTTTCCAATTACTTCACTAGAAATGAAAAGAAATAAGAAAATTATATCTTTTCCCTACAACCAAATATAACACCCACCCTGCGTTTACCCCTCTCTTCCATTTCAATAGAGAAAGTGTCTCTTCTCTTCTGAGGCTTATGCCTTCACTGCCCCATCTCAGCAAATGGTCAGGCTGAAAATCTAGTAGTCATTCTTAACTCTTCTCTTTAACACAAACCCACCATTTCATCAAGTAAGAACTTTTGTTGGCTTTGCATTCAAAATACGTCTCAATCTACTTCTGGCCACATCCACCACTACTGCCCGAAGCTACAAGTTCTCTCCCTGGGACGATGGCAATTTCTTCCCAGCTGGTCTCCCTGTTATAATTTTTATCCATCTATATTCACCTTGCAGAATACAGTTTTTAAAAGTATTAATTAGATTATGCCACACACCTCTTCTCAACATCTAACCATATCTTTCCATTGCACTTTGAATAAAACCCAAATTCTATCTTACAAGGCCTTTAACCATCTGGCATTTGCCTATTTCTCAATTTAATTTCACTTACTCTGCTCCAGTCACATTGGCCTTCTTGCAATTCCTTTAACATATGTGGCTTGTTTCTGCTCCATAGCCTTTATAATTGCTGTAACCTCTTTTCTGGAAAGTTTTTCTGGCAGAAAATTATTTTTCCTGAGTATATAGGACATCCAGCTAGAGGCCATGTTTCTAGCCTTTCTTGTCACTAGGAATGACAAAGTTGGAGAAAATGGGACATGGAGTAGGAAAAAATGTGTACAACATGTGGCTGTTTTAAAACAAAGAGAAATCTAATGCCCCAAATTTTTACTTTTTCCTCATTTTTTGTCTTAAATTCCAATTTATCTTAACCACACAAATGGACATCATTCTCTTGAGGAGGGTACCGATAAATAGAGCTTAAGGCCTTGCGCAAAGCTCCCTTACTCTCCTGGACCAACCAGGCTGTCACTTGAAAGAGAAATGCATTTCTAACTTACTTAACACACTGTACTTTTCAGACTCATTGGTACAACATCTCAACCATTATTTTAATTGTTACCATCTTCTCTAGGCCTTTGCATGGTTTATTTCTCCACATCATTCAGATCTCTGCAAATACATACGCACAATGAGGACTTTTCTTAACACCCTATCTTAAATAACTTTTATCCCTGAGTCAATATCTCCATTTAATTTGCTTTATTTTTCTTCAGATTTGAAAAACGAAAAGCCGCCATTGACAGCCATCACCTGGGAGCTGGCCTGGCACCACCAACAGCTAGTTCATGGTGTTCTCCTATAAACAAGACCACTCTGTAATCATGTCTGAGCAAAAACAGAAACAAAAACACTGCAAACCACAAAAATGATCAAACATGCTCCTTTTCCATGTAATGTGAGTGACTGCTACTTCTTTACTAACTACTGCTTTAACTCTGTTCCATTTCCACCTCCTGGATAAAAACGACTGTAATACCCAATCCTAGAATTGTCCTCATTGTCTTAAACCACTTAAGCCAGAGCAAAACCGCACTTCCTGGAATATGAGGTTGGACAATTAAGTTCACAAACTCATCCTAGAAAAAGTGCTACATACCTCATTGCTGAATATCACTATGGTCACCTTCTAAGTACTCCCCTTGGGAAGCTGTGCACTGATGCTAGTGTCTAGTCCACCCTTCAAAGCAATTTTGGAACTCTTTTCCTGGAATGGCCATTAGAGCTGTCGTCGTACTACCCTTGATGTCCTGAGTGTCATCAAAATGTCTTCCTTTCAATATTTCTTTTATCTTCATGGGAAGTCATTGGGGGCCAGATCAGGTGAGCAGGGAGGGTGTTTCAATACAGTTATTTGTTTACTGGCTAAAAACTCCCTCACAGACTGTGCCGTGTGAGCTGGTGCATTGTCGTGATGCAAGAGTCATGAATTGTTGGCAAAACGTTCAGGTCATCTAATTTTTTCATGCAGCCTTTTCAGCACTTCCAAATAATAAACTTGGTTAACTGTTTGTCCAGTTGGTACAAATTCATAATGAATAATCCCTCTGATATCCATAAAAGGTTAGCAACATCATTGCAACAAGTTCACGAACTTAATTGTCAGACCTCATATTCTCCAAATCATCTAACACAAGCCCAAATTCTGTACAAGGTCTCTACTTGTACCCTACTATTGAGAGGCCCCATGACTTCCCCCAGAATGAGATCTCCAGTACCAGTAAGCGCGACTTTGTGTGAGTGTGGACCTGGTGGTCTTTGGCTGGTAGCTATCGGTATAGCACACAGCGTAACTTGAAATTGTATAGTCATTTATTTACTTAATTGTTTGTAGTCTACCACCCCCTCCTAGAATGTGTAAGCTCTGTGAGGACAGAGATTTTGTCTTTCTTATTAATCATTGTATTCCCAAGGTTGAGCACAAGGCGTGGAAGGAGTCAGTAAGGATTTGTTTTAAGAATGAATGAATTAGCATCAGAAGGACTCTTTCTCTTACAATAAGAGGTACTAGACATACTTTCTACAAATTTTTAAGCCCCTACTCAGAGATTACATTTCACACGGTTTGGTATGAGCTTAGATATCTAGAAGATGTACCTGTTTTTTCTTTATGTGAAGCGACACAGAATCTGAGATCGTGAAGCTCATGTTCATTAACAGTGGCAGCTTGAGGAAATTATTTATTTTTTCTTTTCTTTCTTCCTTTTCTTTCTTCCTTCTTTCCTTCTTTTTTTCCTTCCTTCCTTCCTTCCTTCCTTCCTTCCTTCCTTCCTTCCTTCCTTCCTTCCTTCCTTCTTTCCTTCCTTTCTTTTTTTCCTTTCTTTCCTGTCTCTTAGATCCCTTGTGAGAAGAAAACAAACAAAAATGCCTAAGTGAAAATGGTACTAGTGGACATGGGAAGAAATGGATTTGTGACACATAAAAAGAACTAGCATAAACTGGTCCTTGAATATAGGAGGAAAGAAGGAAGAAATATTCCAAGGTGATTTTGAGATTTCAAGTCAAGGACCTTGTTTACTTGTAGTCATACTTTTTGAGATCCCCAGTCACTGCTGGGATAATTTGAGCTTGGGGAGACTTGGATTTAAATCCAGCCTTACTCTGGAGTTGACCAAGACGGTGCTATAGAAGACTCCTGATCTCCTCCTCCCATAGACACCCTGGATTATGCAACTACACATGGAGCAATGCCTTCCGAAGGAAATCCAGACAGTAGCTGAGCAACTCTTGCACCTCAAGTGAATGAGAAAATATCTAGTGAAAGAGGTAGGAAAGGCTGAGACACACTCTTGACATAAAACCCAGCCCTGGAATAATGTCATACCATTGGGAGGGAATGCCCAACTCCCAGTCACCCTGAGGAACAAATAATTTGGACTGAATATCTGGTGCCACTACTTTTAAGACTCCCATCGAAGGGATAGGGCCCCCAAAACACCTGACCCTGAAAGCCAACGTGACTTGTGTCCATGAGACCCATGAGACTATAGTAAACAGAGAAGCAGTCCTTCCCTTACCAGGATGAGAGCACTTTGCCTTGGCTGTAACCCCAGGGCTCAGTATAGAGAGTGCAGCCAATATGCCCATCTCCCAATCTGGCTCTGAAAGAGATCTAGTCTATCTGCATACTGTACAGCTGCTGGTTGAGCTCTGACTTCTAATTTTAGCACAGGGCTAGGCGCTGCTTGAATCCTTCCCAGAGACCAGGGAGACTTCTGGGATACTTCCTCCATCTTCAACCTCCAGCCTGCTCCAAAAATAAAACCAACTTGCCAACATCCTCCTGCAAAAAGCTTGGGGACATATCTGGTGCCTCAGCTTTTGCCGTTGCCACGTGGGGACAGGCTCCTGGATCTCTGTCTCCGATAGCCAATTGGGTTTGCATTCCTGAGTCCCAAAGGACCTTAGCAAACAAACATTTTCTAAAAGGTGTGAGCAGGGCCATGGCTATCACCCCAGGGCTCAGAGAAGAAGGAACAGGCAAAAACAACCATGTCCCTGTCTTTCTCTGAAAGGGATCTGACTGCATACTGTATAAACTGTTTCCTGAGGGTACAAAATCTAATTTTAGCACACATCTAGGGCCAGATACATCCTTCCTAGAGACCAGGGAAGCTGATGGACATTTCCCCAACTTCTCCTTCTGGCTTACTACAATAATAAAACTAACTTGTCAGTAGCTGCCTGGAAGGATCTTGTACACACATCTGGTAAGGGAAAAGGAGTCTCGTCCATAAATGGTGCTGGGAAGACTGCATATTCACATGCAAATAATGAAACTGGACTCCTATTTTACACCTCTCACAAACGTTAACTGAAGATGGATTCAAAACCTAAAATTAAGACCTGAAACCATAAATTTCCTCGAAGAAAACAGGGAAAGCTCCTTGACATTGGTCTTGGCTATAATTTTTTGGATATGGCACAAAGAACTAAAGCGAAATCACACAATTGGACTATATTTAACTAAAATGCTTCTGCAAAACAAAAGAAACAATCAACAAAATGAAAAGGCAACAAATGGAATAGGAAAAAAAATATTTGCGAATCATTTACCTGATAAGGGGTTAATAACCAAAATATATAAGGAAGTCTTACAGCTCAATAGCAAAAAACTAAATAACCCTATCTCAAAATGGGTTTGGGCCTGAATAAACATTTGTCCAAGGAAGGTATGCAAATGGACGACGGGTACATGAAAAAGTATTCAACATCACTAATCACTAGGGAAATGCAGATCAAAACCACAATATCATACTGCGTCTATTAGGATGGCTATTATCAAAAAGCCAAGGGATAAATACTGGTGAGGATGTGGAGAAAAGGAGACCCCTGTCCACTGTTAGTGGGAATGTAAACTAGTACAAAACTATGGAAAACACTGTTGTCTTACAGCTGCCCAATGGTTTGTTCCCCGTGCCTTTCCCAAGATATCACAAGGGAGTGCCTCAGCAAACTGAGGCCCGATGGAAAGATATCGGTAAAGCTTCCTTGAGGGGATGCCTCAGAAAACTGAGACCTGGTGGAATGATATTGGTCACTCGCCTTCAATGGATGGTTTCAGAACAATGACTCCATTCCCTGGGGTTGTGCGTGGGTGTGAAGGCACAGTACGGTGCTGGAGTGCAATGGGGACTTTAGGGAAGACAGCCAGCAGGCACGTAACTCACAGACCTTGAGATTAACCAGATTTACTTCCTCATTGTTAACTAATAAAAGCTATGCATTGGCTTCATTCGGGGCTCAGTCCTGGAGGCTTGAGTCCCTTGGCTCCGCTTACACTTTATTCTTGGCTACTGTCTTTCTTAACCCTGCACCGCCCTTCTTGCTCCCCACAGTTCTTGTTGTGCAGGACACAACAAAACACTATGGGGGTTCCTCAAGAAATTAAAAACAGAACTATCATAAGGTCCAGCAATTCCACTACTTGGTATATACAGAGGGTGCCAAAAAAATGTATACACAGTTTAAGCAAGGAAAACTATATTAAAATTGTAATACTCAATATATACCAATAACAAAAGATGAATACAAGTCATGTTTGACTTCTGCAATTACAAGAGGTGCTCAGAATGGTTACCATCAGTGTCCAGACCCTTCTGATTAGAGCAAACTACTGTTTGACCAACGTTGACCGAAGTGTCCACTTGTATACATTTTTTGGCACCCCCGGTATTCAAAGAAAACAAAACCATTACCTAGAAGAGGTATTTGCACTCCTGTGGGATATTTTGGGGTGACCTGCCTTGGGCCACAACAATAGTGTCACTTACATTTGGAATCTAAAAGCAAAAGTTGAACTCAGACACTGAGAGTAAAATAGTGGTTGCCAGAGGATGGGGCAAATTGGGAGAGGTTGGTAAATGGTACAAACTTTCAGTTATAGGATGAATACAGTTTGAGGATCTAATGTATAATATAGTAACTATAATTGATAACAGTATTATATAACTGAAACTTGCTAAAAAATAAACAGAGGTAAAAATATGAGGTGATGAACACATTAATTAGCTCAGTGGGGCCAATCCTTTTACAGAGTATAAGCATATCAAATCAACATGTTGTACACTTCAATTATCTTTTAGTTTTGTCAATTTTATCTCAACATAGCTGAAATGATTTGATCGAGTCCTTATGCCTCCTTTGGAGCCTGAATGCTACAAATCAAGTGTAAATTTTAATGCAAATTATATTGATAATTGTTCTATTGCATGAAATATGTGTTTTAGAAGCAATAACAATATTTACAATATAATTTACAAAATTAGAAGTCCAGTTATGTTTCTGGGATTTTATTTGTATGTTCTCCTATTGTAAATCTATATTTACAATATTACATAAAGGGTACAACTTTATATAAAAATATACAACACTACTTAAAGATAGATATTATTAATCCTATTTTACAGATAAGAAAACTAAGTCTCAGGGGAGATTAAATGACTTGCCTTATTAGAAGTGAATAATAGAATTAGGATTCAAACTTGAATTTGTTTAACTCCAAAGCCTGTGATCTTATTCTATCCCTGTGTGTTTCAGCAGGAACACACCATTTGGTGGATGAAGAAAATGAACATAATATTCCTGAATATGTTTTCCAATTTCATATTAACTTGTTAATTACATAAATTCTCAAATTAAACATTTCAATACACTCTAATCTTTTTATCATAAAAATATCACTAATTGAATGAAGAGTTGTTTGAATACTTTCTGCATTATCTTTTTAAGTATGTTTGCTACATTATGCATAAATATTTATTTTGCTGCTTTCTTCCGAATATGTTTCTATGTTTTCTGTGCAAACTATAATCATTAAATGGCCATAATGAAATTTTTTTGGTTTTGTTTTTGTTTAGTTAAAGTTTATTGGGGTGACGATGGTTAGTAAAGTTACGTAGGTTTCAAGTGTACAATTCTGTAATATATCATCTATATATCACATTGTGTGCTCACCACCCAGAGTCAGTTCTCCTTCCATCACCACGTGTTCAATCCCGTTGATCCTCATCTCCCACTCCCCTCCCCCCTTGCCCTCTGGTAACCACTAAACTATTGTCTGTGTCTATGAGTATTTGTTTCTTTATTTGTGTGTCTTGTTCCTTTGTTGCTGTCAATTTTATATCCCACATATCAGATAATTTTCAACAAAGGAGCCAAAAACATACAATGGAGAAAATACAGCCCCTTCAATACATGGTGCTGGGAGAATTGAAAAGCCATGAGCCAAAGAATGAAACTGGACTGCTATCTGTCACCATGTACAAAAACTAACTCCAAATGGATCAAAGACCTAAACATAAGACATGAAACAATAAACTACATAAAATAAAACATAAGTACTGAACTAATGGACGTTGGGTTCAAAGAGGATTTTGTGAATTTGACCTCAAAGGCAAGGGAAGTAAAAGCTAAAATAAATGAATGGGACTATATCAAACTAAAAACTTCTGCACAGCAAAAGAATCCATCAAAAAAGAAAGGCAACCAACAGAGTGGGAGAAGATATTTGCAAACAACGCCCCCAGTGAGGGGCTAATATCTAAAATATATAAGGAATTCATACAACTTAACAACAAAAAAACAAACAATCCAATTAAAAAATGGGCAGAGGACCTGAATAGACATTTCTCCAAAGAAGGCATACAGATGACCAATAGACATATGAGAGAATGCTCAACATCACTAATCATCAGAGAAATGCAAATAAAAACTACCATACCACCTCACACCAGTTAGAATGGCTACCATCAACAAGACAAATAACAAGTGTTAGAGAAGCTGTGGAGAAAAAGGAACCCTCATATACTGTTGGTGGGAATGCAGATTGGTGCAGCTGCTATGAAAAGCAGTGTGGAGCTGCCTCAAAAAGTTAAGAATAGAATTACCATATGACCCAGCAATCCTTCTCCTGGGTATCTACGCAAAAAATCTGAAAACATTTATCCATAAAGATATACGTACCCCTATGTTCATTGCAGCATTATTATGGTGACCAAGACATGGAAACAACCAAAATGTCCTTTGATAGATGATTGGATAAAGAAGATGTGGTACTTATACACAATGGAGTACTATTTTGCCATAAGAAAAGAAATAGCGCAATTTGTGACAACATGGATGGATCTTGTGATTATTATACTAAGCGAAATAAGTCAGACAGAAAAAGTCGAGAACCATAATGAAATGTTAACAAAATTCTTTTTTATATTTTTATACTTGTACTACAAGTATGTAAATCTTTTTGCCTTTTTAACAAATGAAAATGTTATTATTCATTCCCATTTATTTGCATATGAAAACATAATTCAGCTTTTTATCTATTTAATGCCTAAAAACAAGGTTCTTGAGAAGAAAAGCCATTTGTTTTCCCCAAGTATCCACTTTTGTTGTTCCAAAAAGTAATATAAAAATTAAACTGACCTTTTACCAACGGTTTTTATTAATTGTGAAATGTAACAGTTAGCATTATAAAACAAGTCTCTTTCGAAATCCTTTACTTAATTTAAAAATGTATTCAGAAAGTTTTCAAAAACTTTATACTCTTACTTGCATTTTATCACCTGTTAAGATGTACATGGCTGTAGTGTCCCGCGTGACGAGAGTTGTGGGGAGCGAGGAGGGCGGCGCAGGGTTAAGAAAAGACAGTTGTCAATAATAGATTATAAGTAAGGCCAAGGGACCTCCAGTCTCAAGGACTGGACTCCGAATTGGGCCTACGCATTAACTTCTATTAGTTCGGTGGGGAAGTAAAGGAGATAAAGCTTGTCAATCTCAAGATCTGTGGATCCTATACATCATACTAGGAAACTGATTCAAGCCAATCACCCTTGCCTGCAGGCAGCTGAACTGTAAGTCTCAGGATGTAGGTACATCCCCAAGGGACAAAACCTTTATGCATCTGAATAGATGGAGAGCACATCATTGAATCTCTTCCCTTGCAGGTTTTGGGAAGGAATTCAGCCACAGAGACAGAGGCTCTCCTTAGCCTGGGGAAGGTGGGGGGTTGTGCCCACCTCTATGAACCCCGTGGGTTCTCCTGTTGGTCCCCACTCGATGGTGCCTGGCGTGAGTTGTCCCCCCTGTGGGAAATCTTACTCGTCATTGGCTGACAAGCCATTTTTCTGGGGCCAAACAGGAACACATAAGGTGCAAGTACAAAAGTGAAGCAAAGTCCCTGAAAGGATCCGTCTCACAGACTCTCCTTTCTTTAGGGGCAGGTATGAGGAGACAGACGGGTAGGCTGCTGCGTGGCAACACATGGCAAATAAACAAACTCAGTTCTTTTCAGATTAGATCACTGGAATACAAAACACTTATAAAGACCAAGGCTACTGTGAGGCTAAATTGCCCATTGGACACAGCTGTGTGACTGGGTACAAAACCAGAACATGTGCCCACCTGGCTTCTCTTCTGGACTTCCTTGTACAGGACACATTCTTTCCATATGCAGACACTGGCCATGTTAAAGAACTTTGCTTGACAATTCAAACATCAACTGGATACTAATTTGATTCTTACTTTATAACTAACAGAGAAAAGAAGGCCTTTTCTAAAAGTCTGGCATTTAGTGTTTAATAAGTATTAACTTACTGGTTGACTAAAATGACAAATTAGATTTTAAGAAAGAAACTTAATTCCAAGTCTATCTCTATGCTATACTTATTTTGGGGAGTTAGAATTAATCCTGGACAACATTGGAAATAAGTAATTTTCCCTGATTTACTTTCCACTATCTATTTTTCATCACTTTTTCCACCTCTGAGTAACAAATTTATAATGAGGTTCTCAGATCTTTTTATTCTCTCTTAGTAAGTTTATTAATATAATTTTAATTATTTCCTTTTGGAATCAAACCTTAACCTTTAAGAAGGAATCTTACTTCGAAATCATTCATAGCAGCGAAAGAAATATTAAAACAAATTAGCCTCATTTATTCAGTTAGTAAACAAATATTTCCTGAGCTTATCCAAGTATTGGAGTAGGCACTGTGGACAAAGCTGTGAACAGGACAGTTTTCTCCACTTGGAGCTTGCGAGCTCTACTAAAAACTCCCTCTTCCCTGGCCTTTCAGGTTCTGCTTTTATTTCCCTGTCACTGATCCTGTATCACGACGTCTCTGATAAATAGTTCCTTCTGAAACAGCTTCTCCTCCTGTTGAGGAGGGATGTGTGGTGATAACTACTACCTATGTTCTCTTTGGTTGGCTGAAGAGGAAGGAGATCTGTGACCACTCCTACAATATATTTAACTTCTCAGACATATTTGAGGTACAGAGTAGTGAAATGATATACCTTAGGGCCACAGAGCTAATATATTACAGAACTGGAATTAGAAACAAGGTCTGTTTATTCCTTATGTAAGCTTTTCGCCAAGAAAGACTTCTTGGGACAAATAAAGCTACTCCATTACAAACTATCAAATGAGTTGGCTAGGTTGAGTCTACTTAGAAATAGAGAACAGAAGTCCAAAGTTGGACCAGGGAATTTGAGTGGAACTTTCTATTACGGTGGACCACAAACTCTATCCTAGCATTTCTCAAATGGGGGTTGGTATTTTTCATCTGCATTAAAAATATAGATTCTATGATATTATTGCAGATTTAGTAAATCAATCGATCTCTGAGAGTGAAGCTTGATAGTTTCATTTTTAATACACTACCCAGATGATTTGAATACACAGTCAAATTTGGAGACCACTTTGCTATTACCCATTTTTAGAGACTATTTTCCACACAATAATCCATGTTTGATTTACATAGATAATCTATGTTTGGTTTACATAGATTTACTTTGTATCAAGCTCTAGGCTAAAAAATTAAAATTCAGCATTAATTTGGATGAAGAAACAGATGAAGAAAATTAAAGGTATACTAAAATTTCCTAGTTTTTCTAACACTGTTTTGAAAAGATATATGTGAAAGTGCTAGAAATCTTAAAATCATTAAACAAAGTTTTAATATGTTGCCCTCTATTACCACTCATGAATGTAAATATATTGAGGAGAGAATGGGAAGACACCATTGCACTTTAATTTCTCTTGCCTGATTTCTTACTCCATGAACCCTTCATCCCACGCTGAGATGGAAAGTCTGCTGTGGTGCCACATCTGGGGCAAAACTTACTTCTGTTAACTGATTTTTCTGAATCAACTATCTGAATGATGGCTGAATGACTGTTGATGGTATGGAAGTGCACTTGAAGTTGTGGGAACTTGATATAAGGAAGCATTCAGACATTTTATTTTGCAGGAGCAGAATAGTACAAGGCTTTAAATCTGTGTACACTGATGAAACTTAAAACTGTAATGAAAATAAGCCTGAATTTGCCTTCTGCCCTGGATTTGTTTAAATATAAAAACATACCTGAACAAGCTGCTGTGAGGACAGAGTCCCAGAGAGCAGTTTCCAGGCTCTTGGCCTCACGTGGAAAGGTGCTGGCTCGGTTATTCGATGGCCATCAGTTGGAATCAGATGGCCATCCACTGTGGCTGGGTGCCCATCAGCTGCTACTGGTTAGCCATTAGCCACTAATATAACTTCCATGGCTATGCTAGGGGATTGGTTGGGTTGGTTGGTTGCCAGAGAAGCAGAGGGCGGATTGTGGCTAGCAATTGAGGTTAGCAAGCGTGGATGGCAGATGGATCGTGTGGATCCTGCTTCCTGTGTCTTGCCTGGTCACCAGCAAGTCTGGGGTGCAGGAAGACCACTTGTCAGGGTACTGGTGGATGTTTGCTTTTGTGTCTCAACCAGGCATCAGCGAGAATATGGTGGTATGACTCCCCTATCCATGGCTTCGTTGTTGTTCCTTTCTGGCCTCACCGTATCCTGTGTTCTAGTTCGGGGAGTGGGGCCAGAGTCCCTGCATGAGAGCTGCACAGTCTCTAGGAGGACACACACAATTATGTCGGATATGGCCTATCTCTCTGGCTTCATTTTTCCTTATTTTCACCCTGTGCATTTACAGCGATGTCTTTCTTGGGCTTTCTGCTCCGCCCCTTTTCTAATGCCATTTCTTCTATTTAGAAATTACTTCTATCCTTGTCTAATTGATCATGTCCTATTCTTTTTGAGACTAAGATGAAATGCCACTTCCTGGAAGCATTTTCTAACCTACCAACTCAACACTCAAAGCTCAGTTATGTCTCCTCTGTGTTTCTTCTCTGTGCTGCTGTGCTATCTTATGTATGTTCCTGTTAGCACATTCACCATGTGTTATAACAATAGGCTGCACGCTTCTCTGAAAATAGTTCAAAATTCACTGAGATAGATATTATGCCTTGCTCATCTCTATATCCCTTCACAGTTCCTGGCACACAGTACGCACTCATGAAGGTGTTTATTGAATGAATAGATCATCGCTTAGCTGAGGAAGGTGATGATTATTGCGTTTCACTCTCACCTTCCTCTTTTGTGGATAAGCCTCTAAAAGGTGCCCTCTAGAAAGAACCAGATCTACCTACTAGTTTATAGACTCATCTATAAGAGCCCCTGTGGATACAAAGAATCTGCTTATAACAGTTCTCAGATTCTTATTTCAGAATGGCTATGGAGTTCTCCCAACACTTGGAGTGCCATCAGCATCTTAATGAGCTTGTGGCTTCAGGGATTCACTTATCCAGCTCAGTGTGTGATCGGTAGCATACACAGCAAAATCTTTCTCAAGAGAGAGTAGTCCTAGCTGTCTGATATCCATCCAGGAAGCATTCAAAGCTTAATATCTTTTTATAAAGCCTAACTACCACAGTCAACAAATTGATTGCTTCCACCAGGCATTGTTGACCAGGACTAACAGAAACCAGTTTTTGTCTGATGAAGAACAACAACCTAAATACAGTTAGGCTTTCTGTGACAGGAAATCTTTCAGGGCTTCAAAGCATTTTACAAATGATGACATTTGATTTTCACCTTGTTCCAATTTAAATTACTTCAGACTTTTTCATAGGGCATTCAATATATGGATTTTTCACTTTAGGAGAATTCAGATGAATACTGAAATACTGTCAGTTGTACTTATGTGCAAATGAACCTAAAGAAGAGTTTGTAAGTGTTCTCAGTAAGGTCCTGGAGAAAAATAAAGTAAGGGAAATTAAGCCATGTCTTGCAGTCTTGTTGGTAACTTTTAAAAGGAGGTGTGAAGTAACATAATGTACAGCTGTGTTTATCACATCACAGCCTAATGAAAGAGAAGACAGCTGACATTTACGAGAAAGCCTTCATGTTGCTGGCTTTTTATTCAATGAGTGTTAAAACATTGTCAGTGCAGTGCTTGTAAAGCCAATTCCTGCTTACTTAATAACTTACTGCTCTCTAGTAGATACCATGTTTCCCCGAAAATAAGACCTTACCGGAAAATAAGCCCTAGAATGATTTTTCAGGATGACGTCCCCTGAACATAAGCCCTAATGCATCTTTTGGAGCAAACCTTAATAGAAGGCCAGGTCTTATTTTTGGGGAAACACAGTAGAAGCCTGCGGTATAACTGTCTTCAAGGAAGCAATCTGACTCATTTACTGCCCCTAACCAGTTTTTAATCAAGAGAAAGCTGCCTACAGACAGAGCAGTTTAGACCTGTTCAATTTATTTCTTCCTGAAATTTTTCCTGATATCTAAAATGTGCCGAAGTAAAATCGACAAAGGACTTCCAAAATATTTTCATGCAATCTCTGGGAAACAGTCACAAAGACAGGAGAGTGAGTTCCAAGGCTACATTAGCTTTCTGAGAATATTCTTTTGGGTTCAAAGTCTTGGAATTGTGTTTCATTTTCAGAAATTTTTCTAAGAATTCTGATCCCATTTCATCAATATAGAAGACAGTGTAGTTTTAAAAATTAATTTATTATTTTAGATAACAAATAGTTCTTGTGTACATACTCTTTGAGGCACCATACATACTATTGGGAAGACCAAGTTAAAGACATACTTCTTATTGTGTACAAATAATATCTTTCCAAATCACACGCTATGTCCATGTGACTAAATTTTGGCAACAGGGATATAAATAGTGTTAACATGGCAGCTTCCTAATATTTCCTTGAACTAGACAACTAAAACATATTCTTTGTACCTTATGGTTGATCTTTCCTACATCCTGCCTCCTGGAACACAGATACCGTTTCAGACTTTAACGTCTAGAGAAACATACCAAGTATGGCAAAACAGTGAACTTGAAGGAGTCTAGGTCCCTGAGAAACAGCCAATTTACCAGCCCTGGATCATGTACTTCTAGGTTTTTACTTGAGGAAGAAATAAATATTTATCTTTTGTAAAGCTGCTTGTAATTTTAATGTTTTCTGTTACTCCAGCTAAAATCAACTATGATCCAATCTCCTTTTGCCTTATAAATCCTTTGTGGAGTAGATCAGAAATTACCCTGTTTCCCCGAAAATAAGACCTAGCCGATCATCAGCTCTACTGCGTCTTTTGGAGCAAACATTAATATAAAACCCGGTCTTATAGTAAAATAAAACTGGGTCTTATATTTTTGCTCCAAAAGACGCAGTAGAGCTGAAGGTCGGCTAGGTCTTATTTTCGGGGAAACACAGTATTTCTCCAGAAAACTTTTCCAACAAAATCAACTAAAATTTAAAGAAATAAAGATTATCCGTCATGCAGAATAGAGAGAAAATTTGACAGAGAAATTAAGAAACATGGAGTATTGAAAAAATGGGGAAAGACTGAAATATTTGAAGAGATTTCCAAAACTTACCAAAAAGTTCAATGATTCTCAAGTAGGATAAATAAAAAGTTATGTAGACAATTATTAGTGAGACTTCAGAGCACAAAGAGAAGACCTTAGAGGTAGTAAATAATTTCTACTTCATGAAAATAAAAATCGCCTAAGAAATGGCAAAAAGACTGAGCTGAATTCCCAATAGCAATGATAGAAGTCAGTGTATCAAAAGAAATAATCGTCAATAATATCGTCAATGTATCAAAAGAAATAATCCTCAGCTTAGATATCCATGTCCAATAATAGAACATTTCAGGAGCAAGTGTGAAATAAAGATAATTTATTTAATTTAGAGGTTTTGATGCCATGAAAATAATTTTGGAAAGACAGTAACCCCATACAAAAGGTCTGAGGTGGAAGAAGGAGTGGTGAGTAGAGATATTGGTAAATATGAAAGTAAATCAAACCACCAGCTAAAACTACTAATGTCCTAAATGCAAAATAAAAGGGATACTTACTTTACTTAATTCTTATATCACTTTTGAAACTCAACTTTTGTTTTTATTTTGCTCTTTGGAGTTGTCTCTTCTCTTGTCTTACTTAATATCAATCTCTGGCATTTCTATTATTCCTCCTCAGTTCTATTCATTATCTCCTTCTTCTCTATGTGCTCTAATGTTTCCATCTTTGGTCTTTTTCTTTTCTTTTTTTTTTTTTTTAATTCTAGTTAGTCTTCTAGAATTAAAGAAGGGTATTCTCATCTGCTATGATTGGGTATTCTCATCTGCTATGATTCTACTGAGACCTATTATGCTCACGATCCCAATCCTACCTCTCTAGCCCAGACTGTGTCCAGTTCTCTGTGGTGTCTGAGGACTTAGGGACTGATCAAGGAAGAAATAGGATGACAAGAGGGCAGTGATACCCAAGCTTATTGGGAAGTGTTGGGCAGGGTTGCACATAAGGGAAGGGCCCTTCCAGAAGGCCCTCCAGCCACGATCTCACACAGCAAGGAAACTCCACAAGAGGGAAATTGGAGAGAATATTCATGTTTTTAGGTGATGTGCAGCAGAAAGGTGGAGACTGTCTGGGTCAGAGAGCTCTGAAGGGTAGTAGCAGGTTGAGACCCAATACACAGGGACCATCTTTGGTCCATTTACATAACAGGTTCTAGACCCATAGTTTTAACTGTTTATGGGATCTTTCCATCCCAAATATCAAACAGATATCAGCAACAAAAATTTCTCCAAACAGACCACACAAGCTTTTCCTGAAACACCTGTTATTGTTGTTTATCTATCTCTAATGAAATGGTATCATTATAGTGACAGACAAGCTAAAAAGGTAGGCATCATTTTATATTCATCTTTCATACTCTTTCATCTTTTCTTAATTTTTACAACTAGGTAAGCCTGTATCTTTTTCCTCCAAATTTTTTCTTGCATATTTCTTTTCTCATCCCATTGTCTGTTTCCCATTCCATTATCATCCCATTTCTCATCCCATTGTCTGTTTCCCATCCCATTGTCACTGCATTTGGGTCATTCCCTCTTTATTCGTCACTGCTAAATAACTCCTTGTTTCCAGTCACACTTCCATCCAATTGATTCTTCATATTTTTGAAATGAGATCTTCCTAAAAGACAGTTCATATTATTTCTCTGTTCAAAGTTCTTGAATATTTTGCTTAATTAATTTGAAGGGAAAAAAAGCTAAAGCAAAAACAAAAACAAAACCAATCCATAGTACATGGCAGCTTCGCCTAAGCCTACTATTTTTATATTACTTTGTGTTGTTTCATGAATGGACCATATCCTCTGTGCCTCAATCCCATTAAATGTGTCCTTTATCACATGCTCTTAACCTTTATCTGACCCTTACATGTTACTCTTTGTAATTCCACTTAGGTTCCACTATCCCCACGAGCCTTGTATTAGCGACACTGTTTAAATACAGTACACTTTCTCTGGACACTCAGATACTCTGTTCACATCTTATTGACAGAATCTTTCATACTGTGAAATTATAAAATATGTAAAGAAAACCTAACTGGGATTAGGTCTTCAATGTAGGATTTCGTAAGGGGTAAGGGAAACATTTCAAACCATAAACAGTAGGAACGTTATGGTTCAGGAGTTAACATTGATTCATATTCGGTTTTGTATATGCCTGAGACATCCTTTGATATTAAAAAATGTCAGTTGTCTGGTAAGTGGTTGAATATAGGAGATAGTGCTTCCAGGAGAGATCAAGCTGGAGGTACAAATTATAAAAGTAAGAATCATAATCATATAGATAGTAACTGATGCCAGATGCATTGCTGATGTTAATTAAGGAATGATAATAAAGAGAACTTAAAAACTGCACATTGAGCTTTATTGAAGGAAAATGAGTAGAATCACATACATTCATAATAAAATTATTCAACTCTGTAAGAGTATGTTGGGAAGTACTATGTGAAGAAAGAAACATACAAATTATTAAGCACATTACCTTTTAGAACAAAATAGGATGTAATATAGACACCATGAGATATTGTCAGTCTTTCTCATTCTAATAACAATCCATTTAAAAATTAGTTTCCTACATCATGTGCATATTTATGTGTCAGATGGCTAGTTATAGAGGGGAAGGTTTGGAATGAGGGTATTCTGAACGGAAACTTAAAACAAAACAAACAAACAACAACAACAACAACAACAAAACAACTGGAGGTTGGAGAATTGCTAGTTTTTCCAAACTAATTTTGTTTTCCACTAGCCATCCGATGACCTTTTCAATTTTTGTTCAGTTTTTCAATCCTATTTTGAGAAATAACAAAATAAGCAAACGTGCTGAGACCAAAGTCAGAATCTCTATGTATTTATGAACAAAGAACCAACATGTATTTTGGAAACTTATATGAACTACAAAGACACATGACAACTTAAAAAAAAAGTCATGATTTGATGCAGGGAGACTATTGTGAATCTTATTTTGCCTTCTTCCCAGGAACCCAGTCTTTGATAAGTACACAGCTTTATTTGGATCCTTCAGCAAGATGCAAAGATGAGAAGTACCTAATACATGGTTGTCTATCTCTTTGAAAATAATCTCTTCATCTCTTTGTGGTGGGCTGTGCTTCAATCTAGATCATCCCTATGCTTTCGGAAATAGGTGATTTCTGAGAATTATTCTCACCATAGCTCTTTATTGAAGCTATCAGCATGCTGCATCAAACTAGAGTTTTCAGTAATGATGCAAAACCTTCTGTTGCCTCCATTATTTGTGGCTAAAAGCTAGAGAAACAGTTCCTAGAAGTGTCCTGCCTCTGCAACAAGGCCACTTTCATTAACTGATGAAAAGGCGTAGAATTGTACATTTCTCCAAATGGGTCAGAAAGATTGTCATAAATATGTAAAGGAAAATAGCCTCCGATTTTACAAGGGAGTAGGAAAATTTATGCCAATTCAAGAGTGGAGAACAAAAGCTTTTCTCCTTTCTATAGCTCAGTGACAGGAAGTGATGAAATTGCTCAACTTTACAAATATATGAGAGTTGCTAAGATAATAATAAATATAGTAAATGTCAACTAACTTGATATTTCTCAGGCCATCCCAACTTAGAGGTTAATCTTGATTAGTTTAGGGAAAAAAAATAAAAAGCAAAAAAGCTTCCAAATATACTGATCTTTGTATTTATTTCAATTTTCTCATATATTTGCAGTAGCATGAATTTTTGTTTTTAACTTATATCTCCATGATGACTAATGAAGTTGAACACTTTTCATATCTTTAATGGCCATGCAAAATATCCTCATTTTGACATTTATAATCTGGAAATCAATAATAAATATAAATAATTATAGCAGCAAGGTGGTTTGTTTTAAGTGCCCACAGAATTTGGGTGTCGAATACTCATTCACCATGTACATTGAGACGGAGTTGAGGCAGCAAAACACTATTTATTAAGTGAGGCAATAAGTAAGATAGACAGACTTAAGCAAAGTAACACAAAGAGCAACAGTGAGTTCTCACCACCTGAAGAGTGTTTCCAAGGCGCTGGAGAACCGAGACAGCATCTTGGCTTCAGGTGTGTCTGGAGAGTGTCCCTGTCAGAGAGCTCCAACTAGGGCTCCCCCAGGACACTATTATATAGGGAATTTTCTAATAGACTACCAGTTGGGAAAGAATGCTAGGCCATAGCGATTACAATCAGCAAGCATGGGGACAATGAATCACAAGTTTCAGAGTAATTATTTAGGGTAGAAGGCAGCGGGACATGATTCTGGCAGTTTCACAATGTACATGAAGTTACTATGGCCACAGGGCAACCTACGTCATCCTATTCACGCGTTTCACCGGAGGGTCAGCTATTGTTCAACCAACGGGGCTGGCGAGGCCTCCCCAAGTTTACTCCTGCTGACTGAGAAGTCAATGTCCAGGTGCCACCTGGACAGAGCATTCCCCGATGCAACAAGTGGAAGGTACAAAGGGACACCTAACTCACATTATATTTAATTTACAATATATAGCCCTAACTAGATATATACACATACACACATACACTATAATGCACTGCAATGTAAATATATCTTAATACCATTTGTGTTGTCTTACTTTCTCATAATGGTGTTTCTAAAGAAATAATTATTTATAATGATATTATAGTGTTATAGTCACATTTGTAAATATTTCTTTATGATTCTTCCTGTGTTTAAGAAATCATTCATTGTCTTGTGATTGTTATTTTTTATAATTTTCTAAAAACTTTAGTATTTTACCTTTCCTATTGAGATCCAAATCCATCTTTAAATGATTTTTGTATAAATGTGGAGAAAACAATGAATTTCCTTTTTTGTCATGTGAGTATTCATTTTTCCCAGCATCATTTATCTTTCCCCAGTACTCTAAAGTGCCAAACTTATCAAGAATTAAGTGTTCCTTTATCCTTGGATTACAGTCTAGAATCTCTATTCCATTCCATTGGTCAGTTTTCTCTCCTTGAAGAAATATCAACGTCGTAATCACTGTGACTTTGTAATATCTAATTAAGCAAGTCATCCTACCTTTTTTCCTTCTGCAAAAGTGTTAGTCATTGTTGGGCCTTTGAATTTCATTAAAAATTTAGAATTAGCTTGTCAAGTACTACACACACACACACACACACACACACACACCTGTAATAATTTTTTATAGGGATTGTGTCAAATCTAGGTCAATTTGGGAAAAAATGACAACTTTATAATATCGAGTCTTCCAATCCTTTTATCTAATTATCCTTTAATCCCTCTTGTTGTTTATTTAACAAAATTTTTACATAAAGGTCTTGCAAAGTTTTGTAAATTTATTCTTAAATATTTGCTAGACTATTGCTCTTATAATAACTTTTTTATTGTTTTACTGCTTCATAGAAATATAATTTTTGAAATTATATGGACCTATTCAAGTTTTTTGTCATTTTTGTATCAGATTGCTTTTTGTGAGTTTGAGTTCTCTATAAGTTCTGATATTAATCCCTTATGAAATATGTGATGGGATTCTCTTATATCCCATTGAGCTATATATCTCTGTCTTTATGCCAGTGCCATACTGTTTTGATTACTGTATTTTTTAAGTAAGTTTTGAAATCAGGAAGTGTATATATACTCAAATTTTGTTCTTCTTTATCAGGATTGTTTTGCCTATTCAGTGCTCCTTGAAATTCCATAAAAAGTTTAGGAAGTGTTTTTCTATTTCAGCAAAAAATGTTGATATTTTGGTAGGATTTGCATTGAATATGTAGATTATTTTGGGTAGTATTGACATCTTAATAATATTAAGTCTTTCAGTCCATGAATATGGATATCTTTTCATTTATTTATGTCTTCTTTAATTTTTTTGAAATGTTCTGTAGTTTTCAACGTACAAGTCTTTTACCTCCTTGATAAGTTAATTCCTAAGTATTTTATTCTTTTTGATATTATTGTAAATAGAATTGTCTTAATTTCCTTCTTTGTAGAAACAACAGATTTTTTGAGTTAATTTTGTGCCCTGACTCTTTGCTAAATTTCTTTATTAGTCCTAACAGGTTTTGTCTTTCTTTTCTTTTCTTTCTTTCTTTCTTTCTTTCTTTCTTCTTTCTTTCTTTCTTTCTTTCTTTCTTTCTTTCTTCTTTCTTCTTTCTTCTTTCTTTCTTCCTTCCTTCCTTCCTTCCTTCCTTCCTTCCTTCCTTTTTCCTTTCCTTTCCTTTCCTTTCCTTTCCTTTCCTTTCCTTTCCTTTTCTTTTTTCTTTCTTTTCTTTTGAAATCATTGGGGTTTTCTATGTTTAAAATAATATAATCTGCAACAGGATTGTGGAGCCCAACAATTTACCCTGAATGAGTTTCCACTTTCTCCAGTACTTTTATAGTAGTGAAACTGGGTTAAATGAATATTCATAGGCAATTTTAAAGGAATAATAAATAATTTAAAATAGTTTGAGGTATGTTGGGTAAGTGTGACACATTATCTAAACACATCTGCCTTGTAGGTTAAGGGGCTTAATGTCAGTCACTTTAAAATCCTTGAGCTCCCTGACTGACTGTGGAGTATCTGTGTTCCTCAGACGGCTGCTGCTCTGAGTCACTGTGACTCCTGGGCCTAATTCACATGTATCCTGCAGGGTTCCTAAGATGAGTTAAAAGAGATAATATACTTATAGCTTTTTAAATTATTTTGAAAAACAGTCTTATGTGATTAATCTCTTAAAAACCAAGACAAGATTATATACTGCCATTTGTGACAACATGGATGGATTTTAAGATTATCATCTGAACAAAATAAATCAACAGAAAAAGTCAAGAACCACATGACCTCACTCATATATGACATATAAACAGAAAGCAACATACAGGAACAAAAACTCATAGACGTACAGCAGTTTAGTGATTAGCAGAGGGTAAGCAGGGGATGGTAGAGAAGGGTAAAGGAGGTCAAATATGTGGTGATCGAAGGAGAATTTACTCTGGGTGGTAAACACGCAATGCAATATCCAGATTATAATAGAATTGTACACTTGAAAAGTATATAATTTTATTAATCAAATTCACCCCCATAAATTTAATAAAGATAAAAAAAATAGAAATACAAACTCCATTTCTTAATCTTACCAGAAAAGACAACTTGTAAGTTATCTTTACACATTCTAGTATTCTTTGTTACATTATTATTATTACATCTTAAAATCATCATTAGTATAACTTTCTGTTGTTATTTAAGTATCTGAAAATAATTTCAGGGTATGAGGCAGATGGTTTTTCTGACACTTTGCATAATTTTAAGGATTTGGCAGGAAGAAATAGCAATGCAAAAATGAGTGTATAGATTGTTTATAGGATGCTATTCTTGAATTAAAAGTAAACTTCAGAGAAGCACAGAAAATACTCATAAGACTGAAGAAAAGCACAGCTAGAAATACCTTATTAATACTTTATTTTTTGCATTATACTGCCATCTAATGGTTACAAGTGGTATGAAAAGCCAAACTTTTATTACTCTGATGTCAGGACGTCTCATTCATAGTCAATAAATTGGAAAGAGTCAAAAGATAAGTATAATATTCATATTCTTTTTGGCAGATCATGCTAACCTTAAGCAAAGAGTGGTAACATATTTGCACATTGGTTGGACAAACTCAATTTTAGGTCCCACACATATTTATGAATATGTTATTATATGCTCACTCTTAACTGTTTATTTTAGAACTAGATCCCCAGAATCTTGGCCAGATCCAGGAAGGGGATAGAGACAGAGATTAGAGGAGCCTGAAAACATGGTGATACCACATTTGAGGTTTAAGGCTTTCCTAACACTTCTGAAAAACTTGCTTTACTGAAAGATGAGTGGATTGCTGTGAAGTCTTTCTTGTTATGGCAGAGAATGAAATGGATTTTCAGATAAATTGAAGCTTTCCAGTTGGAAAGCTTATTATTAGAATTAAAAGCTTGATTAATCAACATTCTGGTTAACTAATTGTGTATTTTCCTTCCTTTAACTTCTTTTTTGCCTAGCATCTTAAAAATATCTTATTTTAAATATGTCATGTTATTGAGTTTTACATTTTTAAATAGAGTTGACCTTAATCCAAAGTTTTAAGACACATCTTTGTGCCACACAGAGCTTTGCTCACTTACCTTCAGAACAGACAAAAAGGAACATTAAAGAATGGGACTTACATTATCCCAGGCAAGGGATTCTGTCCTTCTCCATGGGGATATCTGAGCCCCACCATGTTCCAATAGGGAAGGGGTCAGCCCCAGTGGTCCACCAACTGATGAGAGGGAGCTCTGACTCTGTTCTAAGTACCTCATCCTCACACACAAACTCAACTCAGACAGAGACATGAGAAGTTCTTAAACGAAGGGTTAATGTGAGCGCTCAATAACTGCATAGAATAGATTTTCCAGTCCAGATGGTGTAGTAGGTAAACGCTGTGCTTGGTTCCTCTAATGACCACATCAAAATTACAACTAAACTACAGAACAACCATCAGTGAGAATCACCTGAAGTCTAGCTAAAGCAAAGCCCTACAACTAAGGACATACAGAAAAAGCTACCTCCAGACTGTTGGGCAGGGTAGAGATGCAAATAGGCTGGTCCCACAGCTGTGTGTGACCATTACAAATTGGGAGGAATATCTCAGATGCAGAGCTCCACTGGAGCAGGGTGAGGGGTCCCAGCACTGCAGCCCAGGTTTCAGTGCCAAGGAGAGAAGTCCTCATAATTGTGAAAACCAGTGGAGATTGTGGTTGAGTGAGATGAGGGTGGTTTGCTGTCCCAGATGCTCCTCTTAAAGGAACCGCACACAGACTTACTCACTGATAGACTCACCCTCTCTGAGATCCAGCTCTGGAGCAGCAGCTTTAAAGGTGCCAGGGACATACGGGGAGGAACTGAATTATCTAGCTTCAGGGTGAGGGATGGATGGGCAGCTTTGTCCCAGACAGAGGAGTTGTCAGAAGACATTGTTTCTTTGTTGAGTCCTCCCCCTTCCTAGCGTGCAGACGCAGGTGGCTGCCATATCTGAGTCTCCATTAACCTTGCTAACAACATTGGCTCCATCCTCAAGATTCTGAGACCACACCCCACCCAACTTTTGGGCACACCAAAGCCATTTACAATGGCATTTTCGTACAAATCACCTGTCTTACCTTATGCTACAGACTTTCTTAAAGTCTCTCAAAAGTTCACAAAACCCAAACAAGCAGTATCTGGCTTCAGTGTGTCTCATACCTTTCTCTGAGCAGCCCTAAGTCTGGACTAACGACAGCCGGCCTTGGTTCCCAGTTTGGATTCTCAAGGCACCTCCAAGCACAGCATGGGTAATGGCCATCTGAAAATTGCTTTGTGGCTCATGCCAGATGGCCCCAGGCAGGGCACAGGCTGTGGCTGATCATGGCCCGCAGCAGGTCCCCTCCCAGGTGGCCCTGGGGCTGACAGGCCCAATTGCTAGCACACCCAGTGGCCACCTTCAGACCAAGATGGAGCATCACTTGGCTGCCTCCAAGGACCACACACCCAAAAGGCAGACTGGGCAAGCACCAGATCCCTGCTGTACCAAATCCTGCTCTGTAGGGTCAGCCCCTCAACAACAGCTCCTCCACTGTAGTCACAACCAGTCCTCACAACCAATGAGTCTGAGGGTCAATCCCTCCCATTTATGCATAAACAGCAGCCAAGGCTTATCTACAATAGGAGGATACACACAAACCACACAAGGGACACACCTGGAGCACCCAGTTCTGGTGAGCAGGGAGACTGCACTACTGGGCCTCACAGGACACCTACTGTATAAGGCCACTATACTAACACTGGGAAACATAGCAGCCCTACTTCATACATAGAAACAAACACAGGGAGACAGCCAAAATGGGGAGGTAGAGAATCATGTCTCAAATAAAACATAGAACACAGCTACAGAAAAAGCACTTGAAAAAATGGAGAAATCAACCTATCAGATGCAGAATTCACAACATTGTTTATAAGGATGTTCAATGATCTCAGGAAGAACTTCAACAAAGAGGTAGAAAACATAAAATAGAACCAGTCAGAAATAAAGAATACAATAACTGAAAGGAAGAACACATTACAAGGAATCAATAATAGATTAGATGAAGCAGAGGATCGAATCAGCATCTTAGAAGATAAAATAGCAGAAAACACCCAATCAAAACAGACCAACAACAACAAAAATAATTCAAAAAAATGAGGACAGTTTAAGGGGCATCTGAGACAATATAAAGTATACCAACATTTGCATCATAGAAGTATCAGAGGAGAAGAGAGAGAACAAGGAATTGAAGAAATGATGACAGAGAACTTCCCTAATCTGGTAAAGGAAATGGATACTCAAACCCTGGAAACACAGAGATCCCCACACAAGATGAACCCAAAAAGGACCACACCAAGATACATCATAATTAAAATGCCAAAGAAAGAATCTCAAAAGCAGAAAGAGAAAAACAGTTGCCTACAAGGGAGTTCCCTTAAGCTGATTTATCAACAGAAGCTTTGCAGGCCAGAAGGGATTGGCAGGAAACGTTCAAAGTGATGAAAAGGACTTAAAACCAATATTACTCTACCCAGCAAAGCTATCATTTAGAATCAGATGACAGATAAAGAGCTTCCCTGACATAAAAGAGCTAAAGCAGTTCATCACCACTAAAACACTACTACGAGGAATCTTAGGGGTACTTCTTTAAGACAAATACATACAAAGACACACACACACACACACACACACACACACGAAGGACTGACAATTAAGTTAGCAAACTTGTTGCAGTGATGCTGCTAACTTTTTTTTTAATATCAGAGGGATTATTCATTATGAATTTGTACCAACTGGACAGACAGTTAACCAAACTTACTATTTGGAAGTGCTGAAAAGGCTACGTGAAAATGTTAGATGACCTGAACTTTTCACCAACAATTTATGGCTCTTGCATCATGACAATGCACCAGGTCACACAGCACTGTCTGTGAGGAGTTTTTAGCCAGCAAACAAATAACCGTACTGGAACATCCATTCTACTCACCTGATTTGGCCCACAATGACTTCTTTCTTTACCCAAAGATAAAGGAAATATTGAAAGGAAGACATTTGGATGACATTCAGGATATCAAGGGTAATAAGATGACAGCTCTGATGGCCATTCCAGGAAAAGAGTTCCAAAATTGCGCTGAAGGGTGGACTAGGCATGGGTGTTGGTGCATAGCTTCCCAAGGGGAGTATTTTGAAGGCAACTGTAGTGATATTCAGCAATGAGTTATGTAGCACTTTTTCTAGAATGAATTCATTAACTTAATTGTCTGACTTTGTGGGTATACATATATGAAAATAATAAAATGGTAACAATGACATATCTATCAACAATTACTTTAAATGTAAACAGATTAAATATTCCAATCAAAAGACATGGTGGCTGAATGGATAAAAAAAGACCCATACATATGCTTCCTACAAGAGATTCACTTCTGATCAAAAGATACACACAGATTGAAAGTAAAGAGATGGAAAATGTTATTTCAGGAAAATTGAAACAAACCAACCAACAAAAAAAACTGGGTAGCAATACTTACACCAGACAAAATAAACTTTAAAATAAATGCTATATCAATAGATAAAACAGATCCAGTAATCCCACTTCTGGGTATTTATCCAAAGAAACCCAAAATGCTACCTGGAGGGGACGTGTCCATCCATACATTCATTGCAGCGTAATTTACAATAACCAGGGTATGAAGGAAACCTGGGTATCCTGAATGGATGAATGGAATAAAAAGAGATGTACATATATGCAATAGAATATTACTCAGCTGTAAAAAAATAATGCAATCTGCCATCTGCGACAGCATGGATGGACCTAGAGGGTACTATGTTGAGTGTAGTAAGTCAGACAGCAAAAGACAAATGTCATATGATTTCACTAATAAGAGGAATTGAAAGAATAAATTAAACAAACAAACAAAGCAGAAACAAACTCATAGATACAGAAAACATTTTGGTGCTTGCCAGATGGGAGGAGAGTTTGGGATGGGTGAAAAATGGGAAAGGATTAAGAAGAGGGGTGTCAACTCATCCTGTCACATTGTGAACCACCATTTCTTGTGTAATATTATAGGTAATAAACTTTGAGTTGAACGTGTACTGACCACAAATCACATGATATAGCTTGAATTTTAAAATAAAAATATTGTTTTTTGCATCTTCAATTGTATCTTTACCTCAAATTTGGAATAAAAATAAGGATTTCCACTTAATAAAATCTTAATTGTACAAATCACACTATAAAATCACCATCTTGCATTTGCTTAACTCCTTATTCGGTAGTATAGAAAATTTCTGTATTATATGTATGATTTTCTGATGCTTAGAAGAGAAAGAAACCTTGGGAATTATAATATACTCAGTAAACCTGGTATGTGTCCAAAGAAGATTTTGATAATACATAATAAGGCTTTATTAAATATTTAACAAATAAGTGAAAAAAGTTACTAAATGAATAAATGAATCGATGGATGGATGGATGGAGTGGCCAACACCTATAAAGAGGCTTTTTCCCTACATGAGTTCAAATAGTAGGCATAAAAAAAATTAATTTGCCCATGAATGGAATAGTTTTGTTTGTTTGTTTGTTTGTTTGTTTATGTCCCTGCTTCTTTAAAAGCCCAGTGTTGCTTCTCAAAGGAATTCTTTGGGGAAGAGTTGCCGCTTAAAATGGCTGCAGTCCCTAATTGCATCTGGACAATTCCCTGCATATTTATATCTATATATCTGTAACTGTATCTATAATACATCTGCATCTATCATCTCTATCTCTGTCTCTATCTCTATCTCTATTTATCTCTATCTCTATCTGTTTCTCTATATCTATAGCTATCAGGTGTTCAGCTGAGAGACATAGAAAGAAAAGTGGTGCAAAGGTCTCTAGTTTCCTCAAGTGTGAGTAGTGGTGGTGGTGGTGATGTGTGTGCATCAATGTATTTATAGGCTTCTTACGTCTTTCATAAGACCATTTCACAAGACCTTCCAAATTTATCATATTTTCTACTTCTAGTAAGCAGATGCAATATGCGGTTGTTCTCTGCAGTGTAGGGTTTCCTAAAGCCTCTACTGATTAACTCCTTGTTAACCTGGACACTGTCTAACAAGATGGACTATGGTACACAATAAGGGAAGGACAATTGGTATTTTTGGGATGCAAGGTGGGCCCAGGGCCAGTGAGTCATTTCCAGTGGAAACATGCTAAGAGAACATTCGGAGGCACATACTAATGAAGAACTTCTAACTAGAACATGTAAAGATAACTAACAATAAGAGGAAGTGGAATTCTACCAACATTTGCTCTCAATCACATCAATAGAGAACTTACAATTTCAAGATAAAAAAACTTTTAAGTTTAAATGCTTTGTAAGCATTTCTTTTTTTTTTTCCTAATGGAATAAAATGACTAAACAGCAAAATCATTGCAGAACTAAACTCCTCAGTGAAATATCAGGGCTATTTTGGCTCTAATGAAAACAGTCATTTCTCTATAAATAGTGAACTCATGATTTGTAGCAAAGGACTTGTATAAGTTTTCTATTGCTGCGGGAGCAAATTACTGCACATTTAGTGGTTTAAAACAACACAAATCTATTTTTTCATTGTGCTGAAGGCCAAATGTCTGAAATCAATTTTACTAGGCTAAGTCAAGTTGTCTGCAAGCTGGTTCCTTCTGGAGGCTGTGAGGATCACTCTGTTTCTTTGTCCTTTACAGTTTTTTAGAACGCAGTTGCCTATGTTCCTGTGTGTAGCCCTGCATCCCTTCTCTGCATCTTCAAAGCTCATCACTCCACTTTCTGCGTCCATCATCAAATCACTTATTCCTTTGCCTTCTACTCCTTCTGTCTCCCTCGTATGAGGACTTCTGCAATCACATTGAATCCAGACAGATAATGCCAGATAGTCTCTCTACCACACAATCTTTAATTTACTCCCATCTGGAAAGTCCCTTTTGCTGTGTAACAGTCACAGATTCTGGGGAGTAGGATGTGTACATATTTGAGTGCCATTATTCAGCTCACGATAGTCCCTATTTTGCTGAAGTAGATATCTATGATTATTTATTTAGAAGGCAATAATTCTTTGTCAGTTAGCAAATTAAATAATCATAGAGATATTTGTGAACGTTAATAATTTTCAATATCAATCTCCTATTCAAATGTTAAAAATATCAACTAATAGAGTGTGAACACTTACGTTTACTACATTTTTGTTCAATTCTGACTCTCTTTCACATTTCATTTTTTATTACATCAAAATTAATTCATCTAAACTAGAAGTGAAAATTAAAAATATGTATTGTAAAACGAAAGAGCTCTTCGCATCAATTTGTTTTATATATTCTCATATATTTCTGCCATTTTCTTTTCAAGTAAACAGGTCCTCATTGTCTTTGAAGATGTTTCCTTTACTTTGATTAAAAATTGTAAGTTGTGGAGGAAGTAAGAATATAAAGAAAGAAATAAAATGAACAAGGAGTTCAAGATATGAGGCAGCTACAATTAAGGAACAATTAGGGAAGCATAAATATTTTTGACCAGTAGGTGGCCTTCCTAATCCATAAAACTATATAAAGATGATTTCTGAAGATCTCATTTCTTTTGGAAGTTTAGCCATTTTATTATTTTTGACCTAATTTTTTATGTAAGGTTTAAATGAGTCAATCAGTGGTTTCTGACACAAATAGGTAGGCATTGAATTTCAATATTACATACATATATTTAATACTACGCAACCATGCTTTTCAACATGCAAGAATTAAACCAATATATAGGTGATATTTCCTGAGGTTTTTTTTTTTTAATTTTAAGTTCCTGTTTTGAAGTAACATAAAGTTATAGCAAACTAAAGATAATTATCCATACTCCTTTTTTTGAAGGTGTAAATATTAATAGAGAAAAATCAATATTTTAAAAAAAACCTCTAATGCTGCTAATTTTCCATAATATTGAACGACATCTATTTTGTTGTTCCAAATGGATAATTTTAAATCAGATAGAAAAACACATAGTACCTTACTCCAATATTTCCTCAGCTTTAAAATAATACATTTAAAATAATAAAACAATACATGTTTACAATAGATCTTTGTGCTACTGTTAGAGCATTAATTATCACATTTTTTATACATTTACATTGCCAAAAAGAATTTTGGACAGTAATATCAGCAGAGCTTCATTTTTTAGGCCACAGCTAGTCTTATCATCTCTGCCAGGAATAAATCCTTTTGCAAATACAGTTATGGGTATTTTTTTCTACTTATTATTTAAAGTATGTTTTCTGCAAATTCAGATTAATGAAAAAGAGAAGCAGGTGGAATATCCTGAGTGACCACGGGATGAATCCAACTGGTTTGTAGTTTTGAAAGATTTTACTATTTATTTATTTATTTATTTATTTATTTATTTATTTATTTATTTTAATTTAGGCAAAGCCTTTAAATTTGTGAGAGGAAGATCGATGGAAATTGCACTAATTTTCAATTGAAACTTTATTTCTGCTTAGGGCTATTTGTGAGATACAAATTTTAATCAAGCTACTGTGACTGACTGAAAAAGAACTGAGAAAAAATAGATTTCTTCATTATAAATTTGTTTGGAAGAATTGCAGATGAACTGCTGAAACACATGTTGGAAACAATCCTTTCTTTGGTGTGGATCGTAAAGAACAATACCTAGCTATGATCTGTAATATATTTCTATTTCAAAATAAGTTTAAAGAAAGAGTCTTGAATATAGAAAAAGTCTTGATATAAGTTGCTAAACCAAATTTCAGTGATGTTGGGACATGTAATTCAAAGATATGAGAAAATGTATGCACTATGTTTTCTGATTCAGTTTCGTTTTTCAACAACATTGAAAGGTTTTCAGCTCCAGTGTCAGGCAATTCTGATTGTCCCTCCACTGAAAATAGTTAGAAACATGGGAGCATAAAAACCAAAGGTCTAGAAGGGCTAATATTACAATGAATATTGAGCAAAGATCCAGGAAAAATAAGTAAATAAATAAGCCCAGAAAAGTGAGTGTGGTTTGGGAATTATTTTATTCTGGGATTTTTTCCCCTAGGTGCTACACAATGCCAGGTTAAGTACCCTGGACGTTTGTTTCACACCCTGATGGACTACGCACTAGGAGAAAAGATGAAACAGACAGACTCTCACAGGGACTGAAGCTGAGTTTTCATACTTCTTGATCTCTTGTAAGTCTGCGATCTGGGATTCATAGAGCTTTTATTAACATGCTAGAAGTAAATATAAATCCTCTTTCAGGGAAAATAACATTATTCCAGGACTCAAAACATCTCTGGATTTTTTCTTTCTTAATGCCTAGTATGTAACACATTACCTTGGGAAATACAGACAGGAGAGACCTGAATGATAACTAAGAGAAGCAGAGACAGTTGAAAGAGACCCACAACAGAACTGATGATGGAGCCAACATGGAGAGTTTGAAATAAATGTACTGTATATGTGTAAGGAAATGTTAAATGAGATTGAGAAATTCAACAGAGGTCTGTTATAAAAAAAAAAAAGAAAAAACCTATAACTCAGATTAAAATACGTGAAATAATACAATGGATTTTTTTTAAGTAGATGAGAAACAGCTTTATCAGTAAAATTAAATACAGCTCAGAAAAAAAAATATCCAAATTAAAGTACAGAGAAACAAGAGCTTGAAAATTGAAGGAAAGAACAAAAGAGACACAGGAAATACAATGGATGTGTCTAGATGTATATAATAGGAGTCTTAGGAAGAGAGTACAGGAGAGGGAAAAAAAATGATCAAGAGTACAATACACATGGGAACGCTCAGTATGGCTTTATGACATTTTGTTTCTCCTTTATCTGTTTGCTAAGTATTCTCTGCATTGAGACCGTGTATGGTATTCTGGATCTTTAAAAACAAAACAAAAGAAACTGAGAACTGTTCTATTAGATTATGACATTCACAGTGGCAGAGCCTAGATTTGTTTGAAATATATTAAGTTTTCATTCCTCTTGGCAGCACTTATGCAGGAAAAATTTCTCAGTGAACCAAAGCGATTTTTAAAATTCCTTGAACATGAGGAAGTGGGCAATAATAACATCAGGAAGGTCCTTTGCCTATCCTGTAAAATAAATTCTAAATGGAATACAATTTAAACGTTACCTTGATTAATAACTTCATGTATAACAACTTTATCCTAATTACAATAATTTGTAATACATGCTAAAGAGGTATTTCAAGTGTTACTTTAGCAGCAGGATAGGCATCTTCAGACACTTTCATTGCACAGATTTATTATTTGGCCTTGCGGGGATGGGGGAGGCGGGTGTGTTCCTGATAATCAGCAGGCTGAGTGAATAACAAAATCCCGTTGCTTAGTGGTATCTGCTACTGAACTCCAAGTCAATCACTCCCAATCTTGAATAACTCATAAAACTGTAGGTGTGGGTTTTCCCTGCATTATGTGTTTCAGAGTTATAGGCATTGGACGTTATCAAAAAGATTAGAAGTAGTCAAAATTGGATTGTCCTTTCAATGACAGAACTTTTTTGACCTTGGTTAACCAACATGTCATATGGTGGATCTATTCCCAGAAATCACTCCTTGATATGTTCACACGATTTAACTTCTAGGTCCACTCTAGCTGCTCACCACAACTGAAAAAGGTACTCATGATTGTCTGGGTCCAGTACTTTTTCCTCCCTGATGCTCCCTTTAGCCAGGACACCTCTGACCCCAATTCTCCACAGAAGATTCCACGCGGTATCCACTTACCTCATTCCCCTATATCCCTCCCTGTCTATTTGTAACTGACCCCTTCAGCTAGGACCTTGCAGGCACTGTCTAGTTTCCTAGAGCCATCTCTAGACTTTTAACTGTTCATGAGTTTCTGGATTTTCTATGTCAACGTACTAAACTTGGGTGTAAAAGTTTTTATTTTCTTCAAGATCTATGTTTTAAGTATAAGCATGTTAACTTACAGTTTGTAATTTTATGATACTCTTTTTACAAAAAGTACTGTCACTGTCATTGTCTTCATTGGATTTGTGGATTTGTGACTGCTTAAGAATTGAAATTAATTTCTAAATATGATTAGGGAAACAAAGATGTCTTCCATCGAATGGAGATAATGTCTAGCTGTCTTTATTTATAGAGTACTTGCAAAATGCTGTTTATAAGGGCTTCGGCAACCATAATTTTATGAAAGTATAGAATTTCTATAACTATAGTAATTATAGAAGTACTATTACTATGTAACTTGATCTGAGACTGGAGTTAATGAAAAATAGCTTGTTGATCAATAAGTGTTTCTATCTTCTTTCAAAACTCAATACTTTCCCTAGCTAGTCCCAAGTAGGACCACAGAATGATATAGCTAGAGCAGATGTTACTTTACAGATGGAAAGTGAGGCCCAAGGAGATAATACAGCTTGTCCCATAAGTGGCACAGACAGAATTGGACTCAGATCATTAAACACTGGAATGGGGGTGGTGGGGGCGGAGGGAATAGTTCAGAATTCTAAGATTCCCAGCTCTGTTATTTAGTACTGGTGACACTCAGGACTAGATTTCTTGTTTGTAATGTAAAAATACCAATATCTCACAGTCTTGTGTCGAGCATTAAACAACAGACAGGTTAAAAATCAGAACACTACACATACAGAAAACTAAAACATCATCACCGTATAGTGGGCCTTCAGTGAATCAAATAGCCTCTCTTCTCCCCCTTTCCTCTTTTTCTCTCTCACCTTTCTTTCCTTCCTCCTGCCTTCCTTTTTCCTGTCCCCTTTATTCTTTACTCTTTAACTAGTAGTAGCTTCCCGTTTAATTCACCACTTTATAGGTAGAACATGTTTCTTTCTGCTGAAAACACTTTCCGAAGTGATAGGAATTTATTCTTAAGCTGTCATGAAAGAACTTGAACCAAACATTTCTGACTTGGGTGGGTTTCCTTCATTGTGATATGAACGTGACCACCCCCTAAGGTCTGTCAAGCAAAGGTAGTGAAATAGAAATAAAAATAATAATAATGATGACAATACTTGGAAGCAATAGCAAGCAGTGCAGCAATCCTCTCACTGGTTTGATTGGTAACAAACCTGTCAGTTTTAATATAATAGGAAGCTGTGGTACTCCTTCGCATAATACTATATTTTATTTATCAGCAAAGTGTGTACTCATTTTTGAAGTACAGAAATAACTTCAGAAGTACTCCAATGAATTTCTTATTATAAACTGGAAAACATTATTTTTATGCTTTCATACATGCCACAAGGCTTAGAATTAAAAACTGGGAGCTGATAGGCCTTATTATTACTTTCATTAGTATTCTAGGCCTGTTAAAGCCATATTTAAAAAATGTGATATGCAGCATCTAATTCCATTGTTTTTCAGTCATTTTTGAGGCCAACAACTATATGGAAAATGAAAAAAAAAATTCTCAGGTATTAATTTATGCAAAGGTATACAATGAATATTCACGAATCTGCTGAGTTTTTTTTCTTCATTTGTTAAAGAATGAAAGAACTAAGGGCTCACTACTATGAAGACTGTCAGTGGATACTGGGTGTAGTGGTCATTGCTGGGGACTTCACCAGATCATTACCTCATCTCCCAGCAGCTGGGAGCATTGGCAAATACTGACTCACAAGTGCCCCCTGTCAGAGAGAATTGCTGTTGGCCAAATGAAGCCTTGCTTGTTTTGGGGGCACCCTTACACCTGGCAGCCTGCAAGCAATAAGTCATTGACATCCAGAAAAGCAGAGGACAGATGGAAGCACTTGCTTCAACGTGGGACCAACTCCCAGGTGTAATTTTTGCCCTAGATCTCCTAACGGGATCAAGCTGAAGCGAATCTCCACTTTAAATCATATCCTTGCTTAGCTTTCTTTCCCTGCCCTAGATTTCTTTCCTCCTTTTTTAAAAAAATTAATTATTATTATTTTTTTTTATTGAGACTAATTCCCCAATGAGTCACTTGCTTAAGAATGCCTATTTCTGCTTCTAGGAAACCTGATCTAAGACAGTGAGTACCAGCAATCATTCTAAGAAGCAGACTAAGGACAGGATCCTGGAGATGAATCATGAGATGGCCAGATGGTAGTTTTGCTAAAAAGAGATGAAATAACAGATTCAGATTTATTAATTAACAATTTAAAGCCGACTTTCAGAGTCAGAAAACCTCCTTCAATGCATTGAAGAAAATTTTCTTCTGAAGCCGAAGGACAGAAAGAGTAAAGGCCTAGTGGTGATAGTGGCAGAATTTCAGCTAAGAATGCATTCTCACTCTTGGCAAGAAGTCTCCTATGCCAGAATGAGTGCCCTGAAGGGAAAGGATTTGAACCCTGAAACCTGGGTTAGATAGATACGTTTGAGATCCCCCAAATGCTTTTGAATTGTCTTGCCTACAGAAGCATCCATCTTCCTTTTCAGAAACATACTACTGCTCCTTGCTTTTATTAGGTTGGTGCAAAAGTAATTGTGGTTTTTACAATGATTTTTATCCTTTTAAACCGCAATTATGTTTGCAACCTAATAGTTTATGCAGAGGCCCTAAAAGTAGCATGTGCCTTAGAAGCTAATGCTTGCGTTTTGTCCTAACCTCTCTTCCAACAATCAGGCCCATAGCTAGACTTCACACTAAGCAAGGTCTCATGGGAAGAATGCTGAGCCTGCTACAGGAGGACAGGGAAATCATGCCAAAGGGGCTAACAGTGCATATGCAGAAATCAGAGGATATGATTAGATGTAGAGCTTGGGGGTGCTGGACAAAGAGGGCAAAATAAACTATGATGAGAGAGCTCATCATTACATGGGACTACATGCATGAGACTTAATAGCCTGCCAAGGGACCAGGAGTTGTTTCTAATTTTCTGCTGGGATAATTCTTGGAAGCATGGAAAAAGTAATAGCTCACCTAAATGACATACAGATGCCAGGACTGCCGTGGCATATTAGCACACAAGGGATGAAAAGGCTCAAAGAAAGGAGCATGCTAGAATCAATCTACTATACAAGACCAAAAATCTCACCAGATGCAATGTTCCTTAAGATGGTGCAGAAAAGGACACACATTAATTGAGGAGATAAGGAATATTCTGGGGAGGGGCAGAACATTCTAGCAGAATCATTGTAAAGCTCAGTGTCCATTGTCTGCTATAATCTGGGGTTGAAGGTAGAAGATGTTGTTATCATATCTAGGACCATAAATAGCAATAATGATGAGAGGATCCGGGAACAATAGAGGCCAAGTGGTACCACTTAAACATCAGCAAAACGTGGATGAAATTCTCATAATAATCAGCAAATTGGAGTGGTTAGAGGGACATATATGCCCATATATGGAACACATATAGGATACATACTGTGTTCCTGAGTACAAGATTAAGAAGCAGTCTACAAAGTGTAACTTAAAATATATTATTAAAAGAGATTCAAGAATAGGTGAACAAAAACCTGAGAAAAAATTCCACAATAAAATGTCCTGATCTCATGCCTAGTTTCCAGACCTGAGTCAGTTATCAGATCCAGAATCTGTCCACTGAACAAGAACCCTGCAGCAAAAGGCAAGTCTACGTTCCTTTCCATCTTTCCCTAAAGGTTTTCCAGACATCTACTCAGATAATCCTACATTGAGGAAATAGAAATACCTGTCTTCTGATTTTGATATGTTTTGATAAGTTTTGATATGATTTTGTTAAGTTTTGATATGATTATGTACTGAAGGTATCCAAAGTACTATTATAACCGCTCTTGTTAGATAAAAGATGTGTAGAGGCCAAGTATTATTGGATAACTGGCCCAATACTCTGACACAGTAGGTCCAATGGTTCTACAGAGCTACCTGGTGGGAATTTCACCAATAGCCAAATGATATTATCAATAGACGTACTTTACAGTTGACAGAATTCTCACATTGATTTCTTGCTTTATAGAGTAAGAGCTATGGTAGCAGTGAAGTGCAAACTCCTGAATCTGCAACCTCAAGGCAAGATGGCAAATCAAAAATAACATTGTAACTCAATAGAAATGACAAAAAGTAGTACTAATTTCAAAATAATAAAGAATACATGGGGTGGCGGTTTTCATAAAAACTTCAATTTAATTCACCAGTTAAGTCCCTCTAAGAACTCAATGAATTTTGAATTTTGGCAGATAACATTGGACCACCACAAATTCAACCAAGGGGTAGCCTCAATTGCAACTGCAGCACTGGATGTGGTATCTGTATTAAAACACATTAAAACAATCTTTGAGACATATGGTAAAGATATTAACCTGGCAAATGTGTTCTTCTCAATACTCATCAGAAAGGAAAATCAGAAGTAGATCACATTCACTTAGAATGGACAAGTATATATTTACGGTCTTGCCTTTGGGCTGTGTTAATTCATCTAATCTCTGTCAAAATATAGTCTACAAGACATTGGCAATCTGTATAGTTCCTTGATTATTAGGTTTATTGAACAAGAAGTGTTCAATAAGGAAAAAGAAGTCATAAATACTCTGGGTGCTGAGAAAATACTTGCACTCCAGTGGGTAAGAGATAAACATTTGAAAGATTCAAGAGTCTACCACATACGTGAAATTTTTAGGGTTCAGTAGCCTGGGACATTCTGAGACCTCTTTTCTAAATTAAAAAGTGAATTATTGAACTTTAAAACCTATAAGAACAGAGATGCACAATGATTGGTAGATTTATTTAACTTTGGAATAAGTGTACTCCTCTGACCTGTTCATCAGGTAATGTGGAAAGCTAATACATCTGAACTGGACCCAAAACAACAAAAGGGTTCTGTAGCAGGCCCGGGATGCTGTATACGCAGCTAGGCTACTTGAGCCGTACAACTAGGCAGATCTCATGGTACTAGACATATTAATGGTAAGTTGCCATCCAAAACCTTTGGAAAACTCCATTAGGAAAATTTCATTGTAGATCCTTAGGTTTCAGGAGGAAGGCAAAGTCAAATACAGAAGGGAAATATGCATTATACAAATAGCAGCCCCTTGTATGCTACTAGATCTCGATAGGTATAGAGCATCTAACCACGGGTTGTTAACTGACCATATGTTCATAACTGCTCTTTATAAGCCAGACATTTTCAGACTTACTAAGTCAAAAGAAATAGGCATCAATAAACTGTCATACACACTGTAAAATGGACATGGCATATCTGGGACCAAGCTTAAAAAGATCTACAGGGGACATGTAAACTTCACAAGAAAGGATCCCAGACTCCCATGTGACATACCATTCATGGCCATTATATAGTACTGTGTTATCAACAGGCATGTCCGGGATCCTAGGGTTGATACTCCTTCTCATGATTACTTCCAGTTACCCATTTTTAACTTGGGCAATTTATGCTTTCCATTCCTGCATAGATATCTTTTGGTCAAGAAGTCCTGATCTCAGAAGGAAGAATGTTTCCAACATGCAACACAGTAAGACTGATACTAAAGTTCAAGTTCTGAATTGTACGCTTGAAACCTATATAATTTTACTAATCAATGTCACCCCAATAAATTTGGTAATTTCTTATTTTTTTTTATTTTTTACGTGAACGTTCTGGATAACACTGGTAACTTTGGGATCCTGGTAGCAGTAATCAGCAGGCAAAGTTATGACATTGCCGAGGGAGATAACGACTCAGTTTTATGAGGCAGGAGGACTGCGTCTACCTAACGAATGTGCTCCATTGGTGCTCCATTGGGGCATCTCTTGGTATTAATACTTGCCCACTACAACTTCAGCAACCACGAACTGACAAGAACATGGGGATAAGGGCCTCAGTCCCCTCAGAGAAGGTTTGGGTCATCCCACCAGGCAACCTAGACTACCCAGTCTAGTAGAATTGCTGGTCAAAGGGGAAAAGGGCATTTATCATAGGTGGTAGAAAAAGTAGTTAAAAATCAGTAACCGCTCTGAGAGCTAAGTGGAAAATTAATTCATATCTTTAACATTTGGATGCGTAGTCTCATTTATTGGTGGTTAAAAATAAATTAATACTATGAAATGTTTTAAGTAGAGCAGAAATGGATATATTTCAAAGTGAGGGGATATTATGTGAATCATTAGAAAATGGGAACACAAGACTCAGATGAGATATTTGAGTGGATGAATAACATTTAATCTGGAAAAAAATGTTGTCTTTTAAAAATAAGAATTTCAGGGATTTCCTTATGGAACCTGTCATATAATTATTCAATAACTCAACCAAAGGCACCTAATGAATGGGTTTGGAGCATAGGTCATTCAATAATAGTCTTAAAATCTGGAACATCACCAAGGTCATGTACATACTTTATATTCAAGCCTTTGATGGGAGGCGAGTCAGTAGGGGAGAGCAGGAAGAGATGGAATCTCTATGTTCCTGTCAATCCTTTGAACATACAGTATGTTAAATATATCTTTGTCATTTCTCAGTTGAATTTAGATATATTATGTGGTCCCTATCAAGATTATTTGCTTCCATTCACTTTGTTTTAATTTTCACAGTTTACAATTGTGTCTTTTCAGGTGGCTAATCATTATGGTTATTTCTTTGTTTAGTTACAAAGGTAAAAACTGCAGTCACATAAGTTGAAATTATAAAGTAAAAATCTTGATTTTATTCACTATCATAATCCATTACTAAATTCTAGTAATTATAATTCAATAATTTGCAGTTTTAAAATGCAACGAGAATATGTTTCATGTAAATTACCATTTAATAGAAAAAATACTGAGAATTGTATTACTACAATACAATAAGGGCTTAAGTATTTAAAACAATGATAACTAAAACAAATTTATTATTTTTTTCTTTCCTAGGGTGAGACATGAATATTTGAACGTGCTCTTTTCTTGACAGGAACATAATTTCATATGGATGTATAATTTACAATGTCATTTCCTCATGTAATGAATTTGTCTTTTGTTTAAAATTTCAAAGGGAGTTTCTAGAGAGAACATAATTAAAAAAGTGCAATCATTCAAATCGAAAGTATGTTAGCTTCAATTATCTACACTTTCAGAATAAATGTCTACTACATGGTCTCAATTCTCTACTTTAATTTCATGTGAAAAAGAGAGTAAATTCTCTCAGAAGATTTAAGCAGTAATGAAGTAGAATGCTGTTATATTATTTATTCTCAAGTGTGCTTTATCTCCCTTATTCATAATTTAAAACTGTGTCCCCTGACTCCCTTTGTTGACTGGCTTCCTGTTGGACTTAGCCAAAGAATATTAAAAATAACAATAACATTATAAAATAAATTTTTGTTTTCCAGATTAACTCTGCTGTGATCAGAGAGTAAATTTTGCACTATTTCAGTCCTTTAAATTCAGTGAGACTTGATTTATTGTCAGTCTACTGTGAGTAAGATAAATGTTCTACAGAATGTTCCATTCCAAGAAATGTTTGTTCTACATTTGTTAGTGGGCAGTTTTTGTCAATATAATCATGGGTCAAAAGAAACAAGATGGAATTTTCTAACCAGTGATGTGAAGTGTTATAATCCGACAAAATGATTTTTAGCAGCAATGTTTTTTAGTCCTTGTCTATATTGTAAGAAACATGTTAACAAATTAGAAAATACGCAGAAAAAGATGAGGCTCTAGAAAACCATGTGCTTTCTCTTCTACACATATATCATGGAACTTAAAGGTATGTTTCACTTATATAATTTATTTATTGTCCTTTATATTTGTGAATGATACAATTATATATTTTGAGTATTTCATGAATAACATTGGTATCATAAAAGAGTGGCACAGTATTATACATGTAGATACATTTTTATCTTCTGGAAAACATAAACTTCAGAAATTATAGAGTACAAATTCTAAAATATTTGCATTATCATTTTTAAAATTTATACTATCTACCCAGTCATTGTAACTAAAACTACATACACTAATATATATTATAATTTTCTTTGACATATACATGATTACTGAAGACTCACTTTTAAAAGTAATGATTTTAAACATGAGTTATTCTTGTCAGTTTCATTATGAAAGCTGAGATTATTTTACAATTGAAATCTCTCTCATATACATCTTTCAAATAGATGACAACGATTTATGTGTACGATGTCATTCTAAAGTCCTGTTAAAATTAATATTTTAAAAGTTAAAATATTATGCAAGGAAATAGAAAACAATACAAATTCCAGTATTTTTATTAACATGGTGAGGATCCCTAAGCCAAATAAACTTTTTTTGCTACGTAGGTTGAAAGTGACAAAACTGGGTTTGAAATTCAGGCATTTCAAACAGAGAAAATACAAGTTTACGTCAAATTCACAACACTTAATCTGATTTGGCTGTTCTCATAAAGGAAAAGCCTTAATTATCAGGGGTTTCTATTTATCGAGTTGAGAGAATCAATTTAAACAAAAAACACAGAAGCACCCTTAGGTATTTTTGTTTTTAATTCATCTGTTAAAAGTAAATTTCATTATAATGAAGGAATTAAACTTATGAAGAAATATTTTCCATGTGGAAATTAAGGACGTTGTGTTGTAAATATTCAGTTATTCTTGTATACATTCAGAATACACATTTTCTTGTAACATTCATTTTGATGCAACTATCTAAGGTTTACTAGATGTAATAGTAGTTGTCTAAATGTATACGCAAAAACTCATAAAACCATGGGTCATATCATGAAGTCTGCATTATGACAAGGATTCACGCTTTGGATGGTTAGTTGTATAGGCAAATTTATTGACAGTATAATAAAACTGCCATGTAAAATTTCTGCTACATGTGTAGAACACTGTATAATAAAAATAATTAAGAGGTAGAAGACTAAACAAAAGACAATGGTTTTAAAAGTGTAAAGGTCTGGTTCAGGTATAATGAGAAATATTCTCCAAATAAAAATGAAAGCTAACAGTCAATAGTAACTTTGATAAGAAGGTATGCCAGTCATTAATATCTATTCTCTAGAAACAAGTCCCCGCGTGTCTTCGTACCAACAAAACAGTTGGTTCTAAGGTGGTATTCATATGCGTATGTTTGCTCTTAAAATAGAACATCAAGATATTTAAAGGACTTCTCATTGGGAATGTCCAATAAACATTTCATTGGTTTGTTCTGTGGTATTTTGAGTATTACTATTTTAAAATCTGTTTTGGAGTGTGAAAAATCTGTGGATATAAGGAATTATTGAAAGTATGAAGGAGAAAAGCAGACTAGAACTGTGTAACACAATATTATGGGTCTAGTCTCAGTCACTAAATATGGCATATGCATTTATTCATTCACCAAAACATGTTTGAGTGGAAAGTCTATCCATTATCCTTACTTACCTTCAACCTTGCTCTCTCAATCCACAATTAGGACAGATACGAAACAAGTAGCACATTATGAAGCCATTGTCTTTATGATTTACTAAGTCTCCTGAATTATAATCTGGGAAATAATATGGTTGAGATAACTTTAGACACTCAAAATCAATTTAGTTAGGCTTGATTCTTATCTGACTTAATATACGCCACAGTGCATCATTTAGAACTTCTGGGATTAATACAATAACCAACACCATGATTCACTGAAGATTTATACTTCTGCTTCCTGAAACTCTAACTTATTGCCTGAGACTAATGAAGTGAGCAAAGAACACAAATCATTCTTGTCTATAGAGAGTGATTAAAATATAAGGAAAGCAGGCTTGACTACTGTTTTCTACAAAAGCAGTGGATTCCCTAAGCTTCGGGTTCCTCAGCTGCTGTACAAACCTACTACATAAGCAACGTCGATGGGGGTCCTTCTATGTCATCATCACGGAAATTGAGGGGCATAGCACAAGATGTTTACATGCTAATATTCATGCTATTAGCAATGTCTTGTGTTATAGGTTCTTTATCTCTGAACCAAGAATCTCATGCTTTCTGCCATCATACACGAAACGATAATTAGCTAAAATCATTAACCTAGCTTGTAAGGAAGATAAAATAAAATCTCATCCCTGGAAAACATAAGACATTTTTTTAAAATCCCCAAATCTAAACTTCTTTATATTTTCAGAATAACTAAATAATGTAGTTATTATCTTTCTAAAGATTTCTACCTGAACAACCAGAATCTCCCTGGATACATTCCTTTTCTAACTAATATTAATATTTGTTGTACGAGGTTGGACAATTAAATTCGCAAACTTGTCCTAGAAAAAGTGCTACATACCTCATTGCTGAATATCACTACAGTCACCTTTGAAGTACTCCCCTTGGGAAGCTATGTACTTATACCAGCACCTAGTCCACCTTCTAAAGCAATTTTGGAACTTTTTCTGGAATGGCCATCACAGCTGTCATTGTATTACCCTTGATGTCCTGAATGTCATCAAAATGTCTTCCTTTCAATTTCCTCTATCTCTGGGTAAAGAAAGAGGTCATTGGGAGCCAGATCAGGTGAGTAGGGAGGATGTTCCAATACAGTTATTTGTTTACTGGCTAAAAACTCCCTCCCAGACAGTGCCGCATGAGCTGGTGCGTTGTCGTGATGCAAGAGCCATGAATTGTTGGCAAAAAGTTCACGTCGTCTAACTTTTTCATGCAGCCTTTTCAGCACTTCCAAAGAGTAAACTCGGTTAACTGTTTGTCTAGTTGGTACAAATTCATAATTAATAATCCCTCTGATATCAAAAAACGTTAGCAACATCATTGCAACATGTTGGCAAACTTAATTGGCAGACCTTGTATATGTCTCAGCAACACAGAAGTACCGTATAACAACATATTCTTGATGGGAAGGCGATTCAAGAGACTACTTTTAACTTAAATATATACTATAGGGTAATTTCAGGTTGAGGCTAAGATGATAAGAAATTAAGTATCTCAACTACTTATTTTGTCATATAATGTTGCTTATTTTTTCCAGTAGCTTCAGTTTCTTTTCCAAAAAGAGGCACATATGTCACTAATATGTAAGCAAATCCATTGAGTTTATTAATATGACAGTAACTGCAACCTCACATAGGTTTTATACATGTTCAGTAACGCCTGGTTATTTTGTGATAGTAAAATTAGTTAATCGTAATCCGGCAACATAGAGTATGGTGACATGTGGACATCTTAAGTGGTGCTTAAATAATTTCTATGAATATTAAGCATTTGACAAAAATGTAAAAAGGACAGAAAAAATGGTTTCTTCCTTTGGTGCTTAAAACATGGCATGGCTAGTAGAATTCTGAATGCAGATAGCATTTTGTTAAAAATATAAAACAAAATAATACAGCAAAGGGAGTTGAGGGAAAGGAGTACATAAAAACAATGCATTAGATTATATAAGGTGGCCATTTTTATTATGAAAAGTAAATATTTTAATATATTTCTATTTAAGGTAATTCGTAAACATATTAATATATTTTAAGAAATATTTATTAAATATTACACATTAATTATTGAAATGAAAATTTAATACAGACTAAAATAGAGTAATTTCTCAAATAATACAGAATAAATCGACCCTCTTTTAGAAAATCTACTTCTTTTATCTTACTTTGCAATTTAGTAGAAACATACTAAACTGAATCTACTTTTTAAAGACCAGAAATATACTTTCTGGTTGAATAGTTTTTTGTGTTTTTTTTTTTTAATCTGCTAATTTACAAATATGATGAGCTATATAGTCAGGGATTCATCATTCAGAACGAACTCTATCAGAATAAAAGTTACATCATTAAAGTTCACTTTATACAAGGATACAGGCTATACCTTATACACCATTGTATAAAACTTCAAAATAAAGAATAATAGCATTTACTTTTCTCATGGATAGTTTCTCCATGATGTTTTATATACTCTACCCACAGTGACTTTGAAGGAATAAATATTCCAGAAAGAAGTCAACACCGAGCTTTTTCTCTAAATAAAGAGTCTTTGTGACTTAAAAATGTCTCATACTATAGAAATGATCCCTGAAAGTATAGTCTTACTGGACTTATCAAGGGGATCATGTCATAGACTGTGTTGATGCATGACCAATGCTCTGTACAACTGAAGCTGAAGCAGAATAATATTGTATGTCAACTATTATATGTGTACATGTGTGTGAGTGTACGTGTGTGTAGTCATGGGAGGTGGAGTACAGCATAAGGGAATACAGTCAATGGTATTATAACAGTTATATAAGATGTCAGAGGGGTAGTATTGGGGGGGTTTATCACTTTATAAGGTGTATAAATTTCTAACTATTTTGTTGCTTTGTACACCTGAAACAAAAAAATAAAAAAGAAATTAAAGTTTTGTTTTTAATTGTGGTAGAAAAAAACACATCACAAAAATTTATAGACAAAAATAATAGTTTAGTGGTTACCAGAGATTAATGGAGAAGAGGGTAGTAGATGAGAGTAAAAGGGGTCAAATATATAGTGATGGAAGGAGAACTGACTCTGGATGGTGAGCACACAATGTGATATGTAGATGATGTATTACAGAATTGTACATTTGAAACCTATGCAATTTTACTAATGATTGTAACCCCAATAAATTTCAATGAAAAGAAAAAAAAATAACATGAAAAAAAAGTGTCCCATAAAACTAAGTTGTAGGACTCCTACCTGTCTGACGAGTTTCTGTTCGATTTATACACCACATGTTAATGTCATTTTTATCTATATACATAGCCTTCAATAATTTTTTTCCAAAAATAAGATTTTTAAAAAAATCAAGATTGCCTCTTGATCATGTATCATGCTTTACATTAGACAAAGAAAGAAGCACACTGATTGACCACATTGATCCTTGCTTATTTACCTGGTGGACTTTCCATAGTACATACCTGGATTAGAAAAAAATGGAAAAAAATAGAAATAAAAAAGAATCTTTGATTGATGTATTTTCAGTGTTTTGAGGAAACTCCACACTGTTTTCCATAGTGGCTGCACCAATTTGCACTCCCACCAACAGTGCAGAAGTGTTCCCTTTTCTACACATCTTTGCCAACACATGTTATTTGTTGACTTTTTATAGTCATTCTGACTGATGTGAGGTGGTATATAATTGTGGTTTTGATTTGTATCTTTGATCAGTTGCTCTAATGTGCTGCTATCAGTGTCCGTTAATCATGGCTAGTAAAATCCTTTGCACCTGTGTTAATTTTAGTAGCCACGAAATAACTGACTTCTGGTAATACCTTGTAGGAGTCTTAAGATCAGTGTCAACACATGGAAATTACAAGTACCATATAAGTATTATTCAATAGACAGGCCTAGGTTTTAAGATTAAGGAATCTCAGAATTTACACTAACTTAAGTGTCTAGCTTGAAGCAACCTTTCAGCCAGCAACTGTGATCTTCTGGAAAGAGCATGAGGATTGTGATTAGATGGTATTAAAAATTTATCATATTAACACTTAAGTGGAGCAAAGGGTGCCAAATGGTAAGCCTCCATTCATACACACAAAAAAGATAAGTAGAGAATTTTATTTTTCACAGGTCCTGGAGGAAATACCTGTCACACCTCAAGGGGTCACATGGGGAGGTGAAGTCCAAGCAAAGAGAGAGAGAGAGAGACAGAGAGAGAGAGACAGAGAGAGAGAGAGAGAGAGAGAGAGAGAGAGAGAGAGAGAGAGAGAGAGAGAGAGATACAGAGAGACAGAGAGACAGAGAGAGAGAGATCCTGGGCACATAGGGAGGGTCTGTGGGTGCAGTCCTTTGGGGTTCCTAGGCTAAGATTGGTCAATTCAAATCAAGGCCAGATTGGTCAATTCAAATGAAAGAGGGTCTTTTGATAAGCTTCACAGGTTACCTAAGTGGCACATATGGGGAAGGTGCTGGTCAGGGGAGACTATTCATCACAGGGTTGTTTGAAAAGGCGTATCAGAAATTTATTTACTTGTGACTCTGTGTGCTGCTTTCTAGGGCATGAGCTTGCATAAGGGACTAGTTAGTAACCTATTGATTACATTCAGTGCAGGCAGCTTGGCAAAATAGAATGGATGCCAAAGTAACAGTATCATGGAGTAACATAGCAAAACTCTTGACAGAGGAGTAGTAGGAATGGCTCTGTGGTGCTGTAATTGTTATTCCTGATTGAGAGGCATGGTATATATATGACTGTGCTTACTTTGAGAAAATTAATCCAACTCTAATGATTTATGTACTTTTCTGTTCATATGTTAAACTTTAATTTTTTAAAAAATTGCATGAATTTATGAAATGATTATTATTCAATTAGTAAGCCTATAAGTTTTTCACTGTATAAAATGTTAAATGCATTTGAAATGGACATTGTTAGGTTGGTACAGAGTGGATATTTTTGTTTCTGTTTTTATTTTTCATGAATCATTGATGTCCTGTTCTTGTTTTAACGAAGTCTCCTTAACCTTAGTTTACTGAATAATTCAATGAATAAACATGCTGAGATTGGAGGCAGAAACTTTCTTTTTCTATAGACAAAGAATTGACAAGTTTTCTGAATATTTCTGATGATCAACAAAGAAGCATGACAGCTTCAAAAAGATCTTTGAGTGTTGATGCAAGTGGGGGTGGGTATTCTAAGTCTTTTCTTTCTTTCTTTCTTTTTTTCTCCCCATCTTCAAGGCAAACTCAAGCAGTCTTTGAAATAAGTATGCTGCTTTATTTGGATCTCTCAGCAAGATACAAAGATGAACTACGCTGGAACACCATTGTTTGGTCGATTTGAAAGGAATCCCTTCATGTTTTCTTCATGTACTGTGCAGTGAACTAGGTCATCTCATCACCTTTTAAGCAGGCAAATTCTAAGAGTTGCATGAATAACTCCTAGAATCATTCTAGCTCTTCATCTATGTCAGATGAACCAGAATGAAAACAGTTAATTCATTTTATGTCCTTAAGAACAGAAAGGTGACCCTGAATCTAAAGAAAAATGGACTTCTATTTGGTTTTACAAAGTAGATGGAGGAATTTATACCAGTTCAGAAGTGTTAAAAGAAAGCTGCTCTTACCTTCACTTCTACATAGCTTTCAATAAGAGAATCTTTATGTAAATATCAATTTTTTTATTAACAAAAGGAGAATTGAAAGAATGTAGTTGGGAATATTTTGAATATTCCTTGTAATAAAAAAAAGTAACTCAAATTTTACTTATAGATTTGTTTGATCTGATAAATAATTTGCTGCTATTGACTACAGTTGTAGGATGGCAAAATAATTATGTGAAGAGTATAATATTTTATGAAGTTTATTTTTATTTTTGTCAGTCAAAAACAGAGAGCCCCACATGCTCATTGCTCATAGTGCCTAATTTACAGTTCCCATATTTTTCATAAAACTCTAATTTTTTGAAATATTGTGTGCTCTTTTTCTACACACCATTTTACACATTCTCTCTCACATATATGCACCACACACACACACACACACACACACAAACTTTTACATACATTCTCACACACATGCTCTTTTATAAACACACATTTGCATGTAAACACATGTGCATACACCCAATTTTCCTGATGGAGTAGATCCTGCTCTAGTCTCTTAAAACAGTATATATAACCGATTGTACATTTCCTTAGACTGGTAGCAGTTACATTCATCCTTATATAGCTCTAATGTTATTAAACATGTGTGGTGCTCACTCATCAATATATTAATACATTGTGGGTAACAGTTGGTGCCATTGAAGAAGTAACTTGTAACTTGAATCTTCCTTCAGATCCAAGTAATGTCATTTACTAAAGGCAGTTTTAGAAACCATAAAAAATAGTTAAACTGGAGTTTGTGCATGAGATGGTAGGGGTATAATAGAATCTATAAGGTCCTGTTGAGTTAATACACCTTTTCAGAACTTACTCTACACAGGCAGAACACCACAGCTGCTAATCTGGTCTTAAAAATCACTTTCAGAGCATATCTTCAGGCCTGGTAACTCCTGTTTTACTTTGCTGGAAATATATAAATTCATGCTTATTTTCACAGTAAACTCTGTCATAAAATTTACAGGTTAGTGACTTCCTTTTCCAAGACTCCAATTCAGTGCTCTATCTACTATACGTGATAAAATCAGTTGAAAAAACCTGGGCTAAACAAAGTCTAGCAAGCCTCTTTTACTGTAGGGCTTCTTAGAGCTTTTAATATATGAATGGGCATCATGAAATTCCAAGCAGAGTATGTAGCATGTAGCATTAGCCAAACTCACTTGCCAACATATCTTTTCTTTAATGGTCTCCTTCCAACACTAATGTATGGTTAAACACATTTTGAGAACCAGGAGACTATACAGTTATTAATTCATCAAGTATCGTCAAAATGGAGTTCTTTAATCTTAAAAAGAATAAGAAATTTGCCCCAACTCTAATGTCTAGTATGTTTTAATTTGAGTGAAATAAAGTTACAAAAACATACTAACAATTCTGCCAAATTATCCAGGTAGTACGTAATTTGACTAAATGTATAATACATTGATATTATTTACTTATTGATAAACAACTTAAGGTCATTTGAAAAAGTAATATTTAATTTGTTTAAATGCTGAAAAATAGTATGTGTGCATTATAGATGCTATTGACAAAATATTCTTGTCAAGTTGTATTGAATAAGCTATCAATTTAGAGTAAGTAAATGAAACAGAATTACAAGAATGCACAGGTCTCACAATAAATGTGAATTTATCATTTATCCTTTCAAATGTGACTCTTTGTTACTGCTTTTGCTTTATCTGCTTCCATTGTCTAAAGTCAATTATGTTTACCAGCATGATTTTGAGAAGAACCATTGCAATGGGGGCAGCTGCTGGTAATACCCTGAATGAGTCTCCTCCATTTTTTTGCATACTCTTAAACCAATAAAGTAAGATTAAAATAAACATTCACAGAATAGTTTGAAGAGAGAAGTAAAAACAAACAAACAAACAAACAACAAAAAACACACATAGGTATACTTTTAAGAATATGTGGGGAAACCAGGAAAGTTGTCCAAACCTTGCTGTATGTGATAGGGTGGAGATGGGATCTATGGAATGAGAAGGTCAAAGAACTCTGCAGACCTTCTTCCCAGGCTACAGCCTGAATTATTGTCCATCCTGAGATCCAAACCCACAATTCTTAGAGTGTTTGTGTCATACCAAGTTCCTTGGAATTAGCAAAGATGAGATCCTACTTAAGAAAATGATATTCTTATTGCCTTTTAATTCTTTTGAAAAATAAACTATATGTGGTAACACAATTATAAAAATGCATTTCCTTATTCTAGAAAAGAGCAATATGTATATATACATATATGTAATTCAATAGTACATATTTCAACTATTCTTTGGATTACAACATTTGACGTTGAAATTAAAAATTACAATGAGTATATTGTTGTGATCAAATAGCAAGAAAAGAATTAATTGTACCTACTTGTATACAAACCATTTTTTTTATAATCTACAATAACATAAATGACTTGATAGGATGATGGTGAATATAAATAACAGGGTCCCATTTATGAATCAAATATATAGAATTAAAAATATATACTTGTGAGAAAATGAAAGCTAGAGAAACAATCTACCAAGTAAAATTAGTTCCTTAATTTTTCCTGGCTTATAATTTGCATTACATTGCCATCTAATGGTTAAACGGATATTTAAAATAAATATTATAACAACTTGGTATCCAAGAAATAAAAATATAATGTATTATATTATTTTAAGCCCAGAATCCTAAAATCATATTTAAAGATTAGGAGAAGGAAGAAATCCTTAGACACAAATACAGCAGAGCTGCAAGCAAGGACCCCAATCAGTCTATCAAGTACTTTATTTTTACTGATTCTATATTGGTACTCAGTGCTTACTGTTTATTCACAAGCTGCCTTCCATTGCTTGGAAATGTGGCCAGATCTAAGCTGTGCCTGCTTAGACTGAATAGAATTTTTTGACATGATGATGTTTTAGTGCTTCATAGTTTAGCTAACTCCATGAAAGCCTCACGTCTGGCAAATAAAGAAAAAAAAAAGAAGAACACAGAAGAAAAACAGTTGTCTACATTGGACTTTTCTAAGTTATTGTGTGGTTGCATAATATCACAAAATTTATTAGACAAGTTAATAAGAGATATTCTTAGAGTTAAACTTAGTAATCTTCTTTCTAGGGAAAATTTTGAGAAAAGGCAATCTAGTTATCCAATTTTGTTTTACTTACATTAAATTCATTTTGTGGGGTACACCTTGTTTAAAATAAAATTTTATATCAACTATGTGAGAACTCAAATATCACTGAGTGTAGTAATTCATCAAATTTTGGTTGAGTGTGCAAACCAAAAACCATATAATAAAAACTGAATGTATAAAGGATATTCTGACTATTAGCAACACATTTGTATTTTCCTTCTGAAATTTGGATTGAAATATGGAAGTTTAAATTTGACTAATATTTTATTTCATTACTAGTGGTAGCATCACTCCAGCTTATCTCCTTATTTATGTGTATGTAAAAAATCAGGATTTTTCAGACATGAAATAGAGTTTGTGGGGACAGAGCCCCAAAAAGCAGTTTCCAGGCTGTCGGCCTCACATAGAAAGGTGCTGGCTCAGGTAGTAAATGGCCATCGACTGTGATCAGATGGCCAGCAGCTGTGGCTAGTTGGCCGTCAGCTGTAACCAGTGAGCCATTAGCCATGAATATAACTGCCGTGGCTAGGCTAGCAGAAAATGGGGGCTAGCAAGGAGATGGGTGCTGAGCCTGCAAGCGGCGCAGTGAGGGTTGAGAATTGTGTGGCTCCTGCTTCCTGTGTCTCCAACCCAGCCGCCAGCGAGAATATAGTGGTATGACTCCCCTACCTATGGCTCCGTGGGTGTTCCTTTTTGGCCTCACCATGTCCTGCGTTCTTATGTGGGGAGCGGGACCAGAGATCCTACATGACACCCCACACGACACCAGCCCCACCCCAGCCCAGGGTTCCAGTGCTGGGGAGAGAGGTCCCTATAATTTTTGGTTATGAAAAACAGTGGAGATTGTGACTGAGTGAGACTGAATGTGGCTGCACTCCCAGATGCTCCTCTTAAAAGGGACTGCATGTGGACTTACCCAATAGTGGAATAACTCGCTCTGAGCTCCAGTGCTGGGGCAGCACCTGGAAAGGCAGCAGGGACAAATTGTGGGGAATTGAGTTGTCTGGGTTGGGAGGGGGGCTGGAGAGGCAGCTTTCTTCTGGACAGGGGGAGCTGGTGGAGGCCATTGTTTCTTTGTTGAGCCCCTCCTCCCCTTCCTGGAGTGGGAACACAGGTGGCCGTCATTTCTGAATTTCTACCGATCGTTCGCCCTGCCTAACTTTTGGGCACACCCAGACCATTCTGGCAGCTCTTTTATGCAGACAGCTTGTCTTGGCTCAAGTTGCACTTTCCTAGGATCTCTAAAATTTGTTGAACCCAGACAAGCAGCATCTGGCTTGAGCATATCCTGTACTTTTAACTGATCAGCCCTAAGCCGGCACTAGTGGCAGCCGGCCTTGGTTCACGGCTTGGCCTCTCAAAGGCGCTTCCAAGCACAGACCAGGTGGCAGCCATCTGCAGATTTCTTTCTGACTTCCGCTAGGTGGCCCCAGGTGGGGCACGGGCTGTGGTGAAGTAGACCTACAGCAGATCCCCTCTAACGTGGTCCTGAGTCTGGCACCCCCAGTGGCCAGCTTCAAAACAAGCTGTAGCTTCCCCCAGCCACCTCCAAGTACAACACACTGAAAGGGCAGATTGGGCAGGCATTAGAGTCTTGCTCAGGCAGATCCTGCTCTGTAGGATCAGCCCCTGCACAACAACACTTCCCCTATAGTCAAGGCCAGTCCTCACAACAAACGAGCCCAAGGGTCAGTCCCCTTTGGTTGATAATTGATGTGCAATTATCAACCAAGTCTCAACTACAAGAGGAAGGCATGTACAACCCACACAAAAGAATGGACCTGGAGCACATAGCTCAGGTGACCAAAAAGACTGTGGCACTGAACCCCACAGCACACCTATTACATAAGGCCACTCTACTAAGACCGGAAGACATAGCAGCCCTACCTAATACATACAAACAAACACAGGGAGGAAGCCAAAATGTGGAGACAAAGAAACATGTCCAAATGAAAGGACAAAGAAAGCCCCAGAAAAAGAACTAAGCAAAACAGTGATAAGCAATCTATCAGATGCAGAGTTACAAACACTGGTTATAAGATGCTCAATGATCTCATAAAAATGGAGATGGAACTATGAAAAAGAGCCAGTCAGAAATAAAGGCTACAATAATGGAAACGAAGAATATATTACAAGGAATCAACAGTAGATTACATGAAGCAGAGGATCCAACCAGCAATGTAGTAGATAAGATAGCAGAAAACACCCAACCAGAACAGCAAAAAGAAAAAAAGAATCCAAAATAATTGAGGAGAGGTTAAGGGGCCTCCAGGACAATAGGGGTACCAGAAGGAGAAGAGAGAGAGCAGGGAATTGAAAACCTATTTAAATAAATAATGACAGAAAACTTCCCTAACCTGGTGAAAGAAATGGACGTACAAACCCAGGAAGCACAGAGAGTCTTAAATAAGATAAACCAAAGAGGCCCACACCAAGACACATCATTATTGAAATGCCAAAGGTTAAATACAAACAGAGAATCTTAAAAGCAGCAAGAGAAAAGCATTTAGTTACTTACAAGGGAGCCCCCATAAAACTGTCAGCTGATTTCTCAACAGAAACTTTGCAGGCAAGAAGGGAGTGGCAGGAAATATTCCAAGTGATGAAAAGCAACAATATACAACCAAGATTGCTCTACCCAGCAAGGCTGTCATTTAGAATTGAAGGACAAATAAGGAGATTTCCAGACAAGAAAAAGCTGAAGAAGTTCATCACCACCGAACCAGTATTACAAGGAATCTTATAGGGACTTCTTTAAGACACAGAGAAGAAAAAAAAAAGATCAAATTTATGAATAATAACATGGCAATAATTACATATCTATCAACAAATATTTTCAATGTAAATGGATTAAATGCTCCAATCAAAAGATAGGGGAATATAATGGATAAGAAAACAAGACTCTTACATGTGCTGCCTACAAGAGACTCATTTCAGATAGAAAAACACACAGAGACTGAAAGTAAAGGAATAGAAAAAGATATCTCATGAAAATGGAAACAAACAAACAAACAGAAAGCTGGAGTAGCAATACTTATACCAGACAAAATAGACTTTAAAACAGAGACTATAACAAGAGAAAAAGAAGGACCCAATAATCTCACTTCTGGGTATTTATCTGAACAAACCCAAAATGCTACTTTGAGGGGATGTGCTCATCCATATGTTCATTGCAGCAATATTTACAACAGCCAAGGTATGAAGGGAACCTGGGTATCCCTCAATTGATGATAAAGAAGAGGTGGTACACATATGCAATGGAATAACTGCCATAAAAAATAATGTAATCTGCCATCTGTGACAACATGGATGGACCTAGAGGGTATTGTGTTGAGTGTAGTAAGTCAGACAGTGAAAGGCAAATGTCATATGATTTCACTGATAAAGGGATTCTAAGGAATACATTAAGCAAAGGAAATAGAAACAAACTCATAGATACAGAGAACATTTTGGCACTTGCCAGATAGGAGGGTATTTTGGGGAGGGGGAAGAATGGGAAGAGATTAAGAATTGGTTGTTACAGCAGTCATGAGGTTGTTACAGCAGTCATGAGGATGTAGGGTATAGCATAAGGAATATAGTCAATACTACTGTAATAACTATGTATGGTGTCAGATGGGTACTAAATCTATCAGGGTGGTAGATGGGAGAGGGTTAGGGGGCAGGGTGACAAAGGTGAAGAGATTAAGAAATACAAATTGATAGTTATAAAGGAGTCATGGGGATGTAAAGCATAAAGAATATAGTCAATAATATGGTAATAACTATGCATAATGCCAGATGAGTACTAGTCATGGGATCACTTCGTAAATTGTATAAATGGCTAACCATAAAATAGAATTTATTGAACTCGAGGTTACCGGATTGAGCTAATAACTATTAATCTTTATTGGATAGATTGAAAAGAAAAATGAGTGGTTAAGTGAATTAATGAACATTATTCTCTGAGTCTATGACAAAACTAATAGTTCAACCCATGTGATTAGATTTTATACATAATGTTTTTCTCCTAAATCAAATGTGAAATATTTCAATGAATTTTCATCATTCATCCTTGCAATAATTTGTTAAGAATGAAAAACACTATGTCTGGGCTACCACCATAATATGTACATATAATTAACAATATATTATTTTTTAATAAACTGGCTTTGCAATATGTGGAATTGAAATCGAATTAAAAATATGTTATTTTTATTAAAATTTAGTAATTAAAACCAAACATTCATAAATATGTTAATAAATGACAATAAAAGATTGTATAAACAAAAAAAAGAGAGCTAAATTGATCATTCTGTAGTCATTTCATATAAGAATAAATAATTGGAATTTCTTAGTAGAAATTTCTTTGTTCACATCCATATGGACGTATACTTTTTCTTCTGCAATATTAGTGGTGCAATTTAACCTTCAATTTAAAATTTGAGATATTGCTAAAATTTCCAGTTCAAATTTGTCTTCTCCTATACCTACCCAGGGCTATTTCAATTCAAACAAAAAACAGCCATAGCTTCACAAATGTTTGGTCCACGACTTTCAAGAAAAGTCACTACATACATTAAATAAGATTACTTAATATCATTATCTAAATAAAAATGCTTTATGAGTCAGCTTACTCTTCATGAAGCATAATTACCTTTATAAAATTTGTTGAATAGTACTTTTTGATATCAAGCTTCACTAGAGTTTTCATTTAAACTTTAGTGGCATTGACCAGAATTTTGTATGCTTTTACCTTTTAATATGCTATTTTTTTCAGATCATACTCTTTTTCACATTTTTGTGATTTAAAAAAAAATTAATACTAAAATGGTAAAACTGGAAATGTAATAGAACAAAATCTTTGTTTCACATGAAGCAATTGTTGATTTACATATTTATACTTTTCTTTTTTACGTATGTATGTGTTTATAGAGTTAGAATATTTTTCAGACTCTTTTCTTAAAAAATTCAAAACTTCTGAAACAATAAACTAAAAATATATTCAGAGTAAAACACTAAAAATATTATTCAGAGGTGTTTGGGATATTTTTCATAGTGGGAGGTGTGAAATTTGACCACTAGATGGTGGACTAACCCAACTATCTATTATTGAATAGTCCTCACAAGATCTTCCCATTTCTTTAGGAAGTTCAGTTATTTACTTATTTTGAGCCAACTTGTGCTTTTTATGTCATATAACATTCAATGAAACATATTAGCCATTTCTGGTTATATATATATATGTGTGTGTGTGTGTGTGTGTGTGTGTGTGTGTGTGTGTGTGTGTATACATATATAAATAAATCACTTTTACTCTCATGTAGGAATGTTTGGATTTATATATCTACATGAATTAAAAGAATATAGATATATTCTTCCCATTGGGATTCATTAGATTCTCTCACGGATCACCTTTAAAGTTTTGCTTAAGATAAATAAATGTCACCTTCTTTTTTGTTTGTTTGTTTTTCCTTTGGGGGCAAGTAAAAGATTCAGTTGATGAAAACAAGCATTTATCAAAAGTCAACATTTGTTTTTTTGTGCTGTTTAGTCTTCACAATTTTGAACAATTTTAAATTGTTGTTTCAAATAAATAATAAATTGCAAGCACAGGTATGAAAACAGCAAGCATACTACCACACCATGTTACAACAGACTTTCAATTACAGGACCAAGAGTTACAATAACTATTTGTGCTATCTAATGAAAAAACATCTAGATCATTAGTTTATACATATTTTATACAATTCAATCAGTAAATGTTGACCATGAGATCAGTATAATGACATTCTTTAAAGCACAATGATTAATTCTGTTTTTGATGAAATTACGTCCATGAACACATATATGAGTATATGAGTAGTAAAAAGGAGAGATTTTCAAATACCTTAACAAAAGGCTGATTTTTACAAAACCAGTTTCATGAAAAAAAAGCATACACACAACTAAAATCTTTCAAATAACAAATGATAGATCTAATAGTAGGTAGTTCTGATGAATTGGATTTGTTTAAAAATTGGACATAACCTTTAATTTTGTGTGGAGAGTAGAGGGAATTGCAGTAATTTCCTGAAAACCCTCTTTGGCTATGCAAACATACAAACATCAGATTTTCAATCAAACCAATTGGCTTCCACCTGTGACACTGGCAGAGAACTGAAATTATAGATTGCCCTGTTAATCACTTTTGTTGAAGAACCTTGATGAGCTGTTGAACATGAGAATCCCTTCTCAATAGCTTTGGTATTTTGTTTGTGCTGAGATAACAGAAATAATATATGCAATATGTTTGTATTTCAGATATCTCAAGGTACAGTTTTTTAAATCATTGACTTGGAGAAAATTCACAGAACACTGGATAATGTTTAGCCTTTAGAAAAGATCTAATTCAATCATACAGAAATAGTTTGTATAATGTGGAGAAAACGAAGGGTCATTAAAATTTTCAGTTTTCAATGTGTGTAAAGTTTAACCCAAACCACTGGGACAACTTACATAATTAGAAAATGAATCATGAAGCCAAGTTCTATCATCAGCCAATGCTAATCATGCAAATATGAAACACAGTCAAAGACTAGGGAAACATAATATATGACATAAGATTGAAAATGAATCTGAAGCCAGAGAATCATGTTTTTCTTTTATCACTGCCCAAATTATGTTTAGAATGATCTTACTTAGTAAGCTTTGTTGAGTTGACACAAAACAAGTGCACATATATAACCATAGGAAATACTAAAGTCAATTTTGAAACAAGTTGCAAACTGCTCAATGGAGGTCTTCCTATTGTGAAAGCTGATTTCATGGATACAGGTTTTTCAAGGGAACATGAAGTCTCTGGTCAGTCATGAAAAATGATAACAGAATATAGGTGAAAGCATTTTGCCAGTGTCAAAGCTTAAAAAAAAAAAAAAAGCACGTAAGCAGCTATTTTGTTCTCATGTACATTTATTTATAGTAGATCACTTAAAGTCTATTATTCAGAATTCAGGTAGTTATCAAGGAAATAGTGATAACATTCTTCCTGGTTTGAGGCAGAGAGATGAGCTATGTTTATGCTGAATGTATTTTTGTTTTCTGAGTTATATTTATGATTAATCTTATTTATTTATTTGTTTGTTTACTTACTTAATTATTTTTCACCTGTTTTTTGTGAAAGACCAAGATCAAGGATATTGCAGGTTTTTCTGCATTGAGGCCATGCCACTTTATTAATTGCGAAAATTCCAGAAATTAGTTAAACTTAGTTTTTTTTGAAGAGCATAAGTCAGAGTTATATGTAGAAAAATTGTCCTTCCAGCCTTTCTCTCACCACACATATGAATTCCAGTAGCAGCTAGAAGGGAATTAAGAGTTTTGGAGGTTGAGCAACAGGCCTTAAGAGGTACTTTTAAGTATACTGCAAATATCAGTTAGCTACAAAAGAAGAAGAAAATGGACTTTTTTACTGGAGAATCCTTACTTTAAATATAGCTGCAGATAGCTCTGTTGTGTCAAAGATAACCATGAATTTTCCTTTTATTGCAGAGTTGAACGAGAAAGCAAAAAACCTATCAGTCACGAAAAGAGTGAGTCCAGAGAGATCACATGGTAAAAGTACAAACTGAAATCTTTCAGCTAAAGATTTCATCAGTTCGGGGGAGTGCAGATGGTGCAAGGACTTTCAACATAGTTTACGATATTAAAGAATTTCATAGGTAATGGAGGCCACCATTGTTTATCGGGTTCTGTTGCTTTTTTTTCTATGTAAATTTGGAACTTATTCACTTGGCCTCAATCATTTCACTGGATTATGTTTATTCAAATGAAGGACTTGCCATTAACCTATAGCAAAATCAACAACTCACCAGTCTTCCAAATATGAGACTGAACTGAGTGTACAATTTTTTTGTTGTTTCATATCACGTAAGTTTAAGTCAAACCTACTCATGTCTCAAATTCATTTAACTTCTCTATGGATCAATTTTCTTATTTCCTCAGAGATAGAAATTGTCATAATATTTCACATTGAGTGTCTACAATGGAATATATACTGTGAAGAACAGAATTATATGTAAGGGACAATTGATTGATATTTAAAAACTAACTGGGAAACAAGTCATTTGTTAAATAAGCAAGGATAATTCTATTTAATTGTCCAGCGACTGTTGGCAAGTATTAATTAATCTTCGAAAATTTTATTTAGAATTAACAATTTTATAGTAATTTATTACTACATTGAACCTCCTTCAAAAACTGACAAATGTACTTTTGGGCTTAAAACCAAGTGGCAAGTAGTATAAATATTCAATTTAGCTAGGTTTAATTAACTAATGCCCAAATCCACTTCAGATTGTCAAATTGTACAATTTTACAAAATAATCTTACAAAATCTATGTTTTAGTATGCACCTACCCTCACATTTTGAAATAATAAAAATGCAAACAAACGGGATAGAGGAAAATGTTCAGTTACTTTTGCTATGTCATTACATCTCTACTAACCATTTAATATAATATATGTAGACTCAGTATGCAAATTATATTCTTATTCTTCAAGTTCTACCTGATAATGTAGTAGAATAAAGAGAAACTTCTCTACAACTTTGTTTAATTAAAATCACATGATTCATACCCAAGCAATGAAAATACTTAAGCAAACTGAATTATTAATATAGAAGTCAGAAAAGCTGGAAAATCTCATTAGGACTAAAGACTTACACTTCTAAGAAATTCTTTTAATTACTTTAGGTATGCTAATAAAAGAACAGGTATGAAATCTAAGGTTTGGCAAATGTAATTAAAATTTTTGCTTTTCAGGCTTCAGATTGCTTTTCATTTTTCCTTTTCACACTTCCTCCCGCCTGCCTGCCAACCTTCCTCAATCTCATTCTGTCTCTGTCTCTCTCTCTTTTTATTCATATATATATTATGTATATATGTGTATATAATTTATATAATATATATTATACATTATTTTTTTCTCTGTCCTTCCTTTCTTCCTTCCTATTTATTTTTGCCATTTCTTTGGGAGATCTTATAATTTTAAACCCTGAACGTTAGATTGAATTTAAGGAGGGAAATCCATATGCAGCACTGCTAAATTTATTTTACTATTTTAGACAAATGGAGAAAACTGTATTGGAACATTTCATTGAAACCATGTTTTTAAATATGACACAGGCTTTTGAATACACATTTTAAGTTGTGCTTTAGTTTCTCAAAGTAACATCTGCCTGCCGTTCAGTCACCTTAACCATTTCTCATAGTGTCTGGATTTTTCTATTTTTTGCTTGCTGAATTTGAAATTGGAATTTATTATCTTCAAGTTTAACTCTCTTTGATGTTAACTGAAACAATTTTGGTTTTGTTACTTTATGAAATTACTTTTAAATAAAGTATTGATGTTGATTTATTGATTATATTATGTCTTGTGCTTATCAAAGATTAAAATTTACCTCTAAACCCCTTTAGGTCAGGGCCAATATTTTACTCCTCTATAAAATTGTAAAAGTAATATCCTTCTCTCCTTATCTTGAAGTTTTATTGCAATAGGTGTAATATTGCTTTATGAGCTACAATTCAGTATCAAGGGAAATTGCTGCATTGACTACATTCATGGGAGTTTGATGTGAGATACAACTTGTTGTTTCACTTATTTTATTTTGCTGTCTCTGGCGATCACAGCCTATCCCTAGGTAGACCCAGGCAGACTTACAAAGGGCTACCCATTCAGAACAGAAACATAATACAACTGGAAGATATTTTCATCAAGCGTCTTTATACTATCCTCTGTTTACACAGACGAAGATAGTGAGGACCAAAAAAGAAGTGACTTTCTCATAAGTGACACAATTAGAACGAGTATCCAGGATATCTCTCTTTACAGGAGAAAATGACAGAGATAAGAGGTAGATTCTTAAGTCTGAATCCCAACTCCACTACTAAGTGCTGTGTGCTCCTTGGTAGAATAAGGACAATACTTACCATACAGATTTGTGATTTGAATCAGGGAGAAGACATAGATGAAAAATGTAGAACAAGAATTAGCATAAGGCAAACTCTCAGCAAATCAAACTTTCATTCCTTCCTCTCTCCCTTCTTCTTTAACTTTCAAATTAATTTAGATAATGATTATTGTTCTGTGTGCAGCCCATGATTCACACACAGATTGAGATGTATTATCCATATTTGGAAATACTTTGCAAAGCGAATAATAGAAAACCTACTTTGAAACCTGTCCTGAATGATTTGGATGGACAACTTTCAATAGTTGGTGTTTCTTTGCATCTGACTTGAATAGGCCTATAACGTGAATGTTTATTAAACTGAATTGCAAAAAAATAATAATTTGATGTAAAAGTCATATATTGGGAAACAAATTCCCTTCTACCACTGGTTTGCCTTTTCCTGAACCTCTAAGTTTATATTTACATTTACATGTATTATAATTTATATAAGATATGTGACTTGATTTTAAAAAACTACACTTAGCTTAAAAAGAAATAACTTTATTCACACAACTTTCCAGGGCGATATGCATTTTTGAATAATATAATATACTTACCTTCTAGTTAAAAAAAAGAGTCATAGTCACTCCAATGACTTTCTGATTATAAATTAAAAGACGATATTTTTTCTGTAATATATGTGCTGTCAGGGTGAAAATCACAAGTGGAGAGCAGGTAAGGAAATGGTTGCTGACTTTCATTAGGATTCTACTTCTGCTTCAGTCAGATTTACAAAGTGTGACCTAGAGCATCTAATTCCATCATTTTACAATCATTCTTGGGAGTGTCACCTGTATGGGCTTTGGTTAGCAGCCTCAAAACACCGAGAATTTTACTGTCTTATTACAGAGAAGAGACAATTAAATGATAAAATAAACTTTTATGACCTCAGAAAAAAAATGCCTAACATGAACATTTAGCCATCTCCTTTGTTTTGTTAGTCTCATGTCAGAGAGTGAGCAAAGTTAGGAAACAAAGGGGACATGTGTGGGGATGATACTAGCAAACAATAGAATTGTATGATTTAGATTACTATCAGAAGAATTTTGTCTATATAGTTTAATTTTTAATTTACAGTCATGCTCTACCAAATGATTCCTCCTATATTCTCTTTTTTCTGTCTTAGTATTTCACAAATATGTCATCTGCTGGTCTCTATACAAACTGTACCCTAAGAAAGTTTCTATGCCAGCTACAATAAAAGCAATTAAAGAAACCAGCAAAACACAGTATCTTATTTTCCTGCATATTTTTTGTTTTGTTTTTCTATTTTTTTTTGCCTGACTTTGCTTATGTGAGAGTTCCCGCTTCATATTAAAACATATTCAAATTGATATGAATACTATTATGTAATATAAAGTAATGATTAAATGCTGTCAGGAGACTTGGATTGGTAGCATTAAATGCAATTTAAAGCCCCAGGAGTTCATTAGGACCTTAAGGTTATTTTGAAATGATAGAGCTCATGAAGTAAGAATTGATGAGCTATTCTCAAAATCATTCCCTATTATCAAAACAGAGTAGTAAGACTGTGAGCTATGTTCAGTTTTATTCATTCTTTTAGATACCTGAATGAGACATGTGGAAAGCACAGCAATGGAATATACATACAGTCCCCTTAGAAACTTTTAAAACTGTAGTCTATAAAAGTCATCCAAGGACAGTAAGAATTGTTTAGGAAAGAATAAGTTTCTAAGTCAATGAGCTTCATATGGTCCAGGTGGTATCAAAGAGAATATTGAAGACTTTCCAGGGTTACGATAGTAATGTAGTGTGCTGTCTTAAGAGAAGTGGAAAATACCTTCTTATCTGTGGTACCAACATATATTTTCTTGTCTAAATTCCCACCGTATCTTTTGTTTTTGAGATCTGCAGATCAAAGTCAACATCTGAACTTAGATAAGACTTCTTTGACTATTTTAAGTTAAACATGTAATTACTAACCAAATGGTTTAAATAATCAAAACAATTTGCAAGGGCCAATGAAATAAAATTGCATTATGTAATTACTTAGGTAATGAAGTATTCACAATAATTAAATATTGACAGTTTGCTTTTTTATCACAAAGATTCAACATTATATGCATGATTATTATTATACCAATTTTACAAATCATATTTGTCAAGTAAGTAATGAGTGGATTAAGAGGTTGAATGAAAGAAGTAGTGAAAGATGATAGATTGTGTAAATATAATCAATTTGGAATAAACTGTAAGTTGTACTTGTAACTTATTCATTTTGTGTGCCATCAGCTACATTTTACATAGGATAAAAATAAAATATCATTACGCTAAATAATTAGCGTATAGAAATGAAATAACTTATCATTTCTTTATAGAAATGAAATAACTTATCCATTTTAAAGACCTTCACTTTTACTCAATTTACTGAAAAACATACTATTGTGTAATTGACCAAATAATTAAATCAAAATATTTAGCTGTTATATTAATATGGTGGAATATTTGTTAATTAAGCTTTTTTTAACCCCTTACCTTTGTTCACAGAAACATTGTGAACAAAGCTGAGTATTTGTTAGAGTTAAAACATTGGTCTTTTCCTATAGCAAACTGACTTATAAAATTAAAGTAATGTACACTTAATAAATTCTTTAAAACAGCTGTCCATACACTAAAGTAATATTTATTTTGTATTGTTATTGAAAAAATAATTGTGCTTTCTCGGTTGTAGACCACTTTTATTAGTATAATTATTTGTGTACTTCCAAATGGCTTTTGGAGGGAGTTACAAAACCAAATCCTAAAATTTTAAAGTGGGAGAATTGTACAAATTGAATTTTTGATTTTTCATAATTATTTGAAAAGTAGAGATTGTTTCATGTCTTCTCTTTGTGGAATAAATATATTTTTGTGTAGAAAAATATTCTTGTAACATGACTGACAATATACTCAGTGGTTTTTAACGATTTTGGAGTCCTGAAACTTTTGATAGATAATGTGATGAAAGCACAGACATTCTATTCAAACACACACACACCCACCCACACACACACACACACACACACACACACACACACACACACAGTTTGTCATAAGTTCAAGAAGTTTAAAGTTCCACTAAAAACTGTGCTTCAATTTACCTTGAGACATAAGCACCAAATAAAAGACCTTAGAATTTGACTCTCAACAAATACTTGTGGTTGACAGAAAAAGACATTATTAGTGGCCTACCAGTCCTGATATGCTTTAAAACATAGTTATCAATGAAAAAGTGTCCATTAAAAAGATTTGAATAGATATTACCAAGGTTCAAAATTGTTTAAGGTAGAGTAAACCTTGCTTTAATGTATACGTGGGTGCTGCGAAGCAAATATGAAATAAATAAAATGCGTTAAATCATCTAAACAATAAAACCAACAAAAGCAGTAAAAAAAAGAAAAGGAGAAAGTGGAAAGGTAGTAGGAGGAAATTTGTTTAAAATAACAATGCATACAAAAATGAGATTGAAAGCCACTGGATATACTAACATAAATTGAATGCATATTACACTAGATACATAGTATTCATACAATTGCCCTGATGTGATGTAATACTCCTAAAGTACCAGTGTTTTGTGTAGTTCTCAAGTTGTAACTAAGATTATGGTTTAGCAAAATCAAAGAATCAGAAAATAAAATTATGGGATAAAGTCAAAGTGATATAAAATAATTACTGGTGTTGCAATAACACAAAAGCAACATTAATATTTACAAAATACATGGAAATTAGGAAAATATAAAATTAATGATCAGACTGTGATTATAAAGATGGTACAAATAGATATTAAGTGATACTACCCTTCTTGTCTGTTGTGCCAGTGACAAAATTCCTCATAGAAATGTGCAGATTTAAAAATTAATTTAACTCCAGAATATTCAATCAATTTTGTAAAATTGTAAGACAAATTTGTACTATATTTTCTGTATGGTTACATAAGGATTTAATGGTCACATTGGCCATAGAATCATAGAATCCTAGTTTTGGAGGAAGTTTTCGAGATTTTTTTATAGGGGTGGACTCATAGTACCATTCTATTTCAGAACCTTAAGCAACATCGCTAAGACTGGCCACTTATTTTGACTAAACTATTGTTTTAATCACAAGAGACTCCAGGTGAAGGGAATTGACTAGATTAGGGCAAATGTATTTACTGATGAATATAACATTATTTATGGAAGACAATGTATCCTTACCTGATATACAGACCAGAAAAACTACAGCTTCTCTGAAAACTACAATTATTTTTTCCCAATATTGTAGCTTGGTGTTAAACTTTCACCTACTGTTTCTTCTGACACTTCTATAGTAAAGGAGAACAATTATCAGCAGTAATATATATTTTTTCCCTACAAAGTCAATCATATGGAGAAGTAGAATTAGTTGCCTGCTAGGTAATATTATTTGTTAAAAGTCCTCCATTCCAAAATAGACACCCCACATGTGGGTTGAAATTCCTATTATTATACTTGCTGTTCAGGTAAGCGATTGAGGCTCCAGAAAGCCCGTGAGAAATGCAGAACAACTATCACTGATCCTCCTCGGATTATTATATAGAGCTTGGGCATTTTATTCTCTGTCAAATGTAGACGTCACAAATCCTTCCTGGGACCTAGGGGGAAAGCTCATGAAATGTGCATTAATCGCGGTAGATAATACATTTTCTTCCATTTAAGAGAGTTGTTGAACATTGAGAAAGAAAATTCTTCATATTGCTTTTAAATTTCTTTTTGCTTTCTTACTTTGATGAGAACCACAAACTTAGCAAAAGGACGCTCTGAACAAACGGACAAGAACCATACTGAGAACCAGAGAAAGAATACTTAAGAACAAATGTGACTTTCATGAGTGAAAACTTGAATCTGAAACAAAACTTGTGTAGTCTGGAACATTAGAACTTTCAGCTATGTATTAACGTAAATTCATTTAAAATTGACAAAATTTGCCCATTTGTTTGAGCTATGGTTCATGCCAAATCTACAAATAGAAAATTATCAATCACCTTTTCATTTATCTGAATTGTTTCTGCATTTAAAAATAGATATTTTATAGAATATCTCTATTTAATAAAGGTGCACAAAATTGACTTGTAAGGCTATGGTAAGAAAGGGACATGCCTGGAACATAGAGGCCACTCACTAAATAGCTGCTAAATAAATCAGATTTAATTGTTTTGAGCAATTGAAAGTATTGCTGCATATTTTTCCAATTATCCAGAAAAAATTTTATTATGGTTGTATTATCTATGATTGTGCCCAAAATAATTTGTAAAACACTTATTTTCATATTATCAAAAATCTAAATAATCATATCATGATAGAAAAAAGTTGTATCTTAAAATGTAATTATTAATGTGAAGGTCATTCTCTATTCCCACATATTTACCTAAATAGGATGTGTTCTCTCACTTTGGTTTTTTTGTTTTTGTTTTTGTTTTTGTTCTTTGTTAAACTTATGGGTAGAGCTGCTGGTTTTTATTTTTCCAAAACTGACAAATAGCTATATCTATCTGTCTATTAACTATCTACCGTCTATTTATCATCTGTCATCTATCTATCTATCTATCTATCTATCTATCTATCTATCTATCTATCTATCTATCTATCTATCTATCTATCTATCTAATCTATGATCACCCACTACCTACCATCTACCTAGCTTGAAACTTCTGGGGTTGCATGAGAATATATGGATATTTAATCAAAGTAATCTTTTTATTATTTGTTAGTGAAACTATTAAACCCAGTGTTTCATTCTTCTGTGCAACCTAATCACATAACCAAAAGTAATTGTTTGTTCTTTTTTCTAATCTTAGTTCTTTGAATGAGGTCTTTCCATTTGCATAATAAACACACAAACAAAAACAAAAATCTTCATTTTAGCTAGAGATCCTGTGCAGAAAAAAATTACATTTTGGAATAAGACAAAACATCAAAATATGAACGTAATTTTTGAGCTCACAAAGAATGTGACCAGTGTTTTACAAAATTAATTTAATTAGATAGACATGTTTCTCTTTAGCCAGATAATATTGAAAATTTGTCAGCTGGAATTGATGTAGGGGCTCCTTTGAACTGTGTGTGAATGTGTGTGTTAATGTCTGTATGTGTGTGAGCGTGATTTATTCTGTTCATTGCCTTTATTCTTTCTGACTCAGATAGCTATCAGTAAGGTTTCTGACACTTTACAGGTATTTAGGTAAACACTTTAATTTCTCTGTTGGATTATATATCAAGGCATGTATAAATAATCTCAAACTCTCTAAACACTCAGAACAAGTCAGTGTGTTCTTTGTTATCTGAATTTTGAAAACTTGACAAATGCATTTTTAAAGTACCCAGTTCCAGGGGAAAAAAAACAAAAACAAACAAACAATGCATTTGTATAATATGGGCTATGATGGCATTAGGAAATTACATATGTGTGTGTGTGTGTGTGTGTGTGTGTGTGTGTGTGTATAGAGAGAGAGACAGAGACGAGAGAGAGTGACAGAGAGAGACTTAGAGTTATGAAAAAAAAAATCTACCAAAGTTGAAACAAAGCTAAACTAAGTCTTAGTTTTTCTCCCATTTTCTTGAATAAGTTTAGTTAACTTAATGGTGACAGGAAGGTAATTTAGCTTACACAGTAGTGGGTTGAAAAGCATTGCTATTTACATTCTTGTATTTTAACAAACTAAAGGTGGCACCATTAGGTTTTATATATTAAAATGAAGACTGCTAGTTTTTCATTGATAAGACGTATATGTCAAGACTTATTAAAATAAAAGATTACTTATGCAGTTTTCCAAAAACTAGAACCCCAGATTTAATAAGAAGGCATGTATGATGACTAACAAGGCAATAGGAAGTTGGCTGAAGCTTTTATTTTTCAATCCAACTATAATAATATTGAAATAACAAGTGCAAGAACAATAAAGGAAAATCTACACCTTCCATCTTTTTCCTAATCTATGGCCTTTGCAACTTGGATAAGTTTGGAATTTTACTGTTGTACAGTGACTCTCAATTATACAGTGGGTCCCAATTCTGGTTGCATATTAGAATCACTTAAGGAAAAAAAATACTGAAACCTGGAAACACCAGAACACTTATGATAGACTCAGGAATGGATAAAATGCTTCCCTGGTGAAGCTAACAAGCAACCAGACTTAAAAAAAACCACAAAAACAAACAAACAAAACTACTAATTTAAATAAATACAAATAGAAAATAATAGTGTTCAGAAAAAACTGGGTTTAGGATATCACTAACAATATCAGAGTTTGATCTATCTCTACTGTGTGACCGTGAGTGGATTTCTTATCTCTAACTCTGATATACCTCATCTGTGAAGTATATTTCTACTTGATATAGTTGATGTAAGGATTTAATGCAGTAGTTTTGAAAAGGAGTTTATGAACCACCTGTATCAGTGTTAACTGGAATACATTAAAAATACCAACTTCTAGACCCATCCCAGATTTATTGGTAAGAATCCAGTAGTCTGATCTATAAACTATCCAGGTGATTCTTTTGCATTTTGAGTTGTGATTACCATTATTTCATAGGTAATGACAGTAGCCATGAGGAGAATACCCAGTACATATTAAGCACTCAGTGCATGTAAGCTACAGGCTGATAAATGCAGCTTTATAGAGTTTGTTGATACATTCCAAACTTTACAAAATATTAGCTGAAAAACAATTTGTTTTTAAATATCAGTTAGTCAACCAAAAATACTTTGTACATATTGCTAAACTACCAATTTGGCACTTTTGGGGCTGGAGTTATGAAGGACCATCATATAATGCATTAACTCAAATTTACAACTTTTGGAATCCTTCAGTGTATTCAGAACCCACGAGTTTTGTTTATTTCTTAAATAACTAAAATTAGAAGAAAATAAATTTCAAGGTGTAGTTGAATTCAGTGAAATAAATTATAGAAGCAAGTATCTTAGATGGTCACATTTTTTAAAAAATTGAGAAAAATATTTCACGTGAAAGAACTTCTAACAATCGAAATTCATTTTTAGACTTTTTATATTATTTTTAACATAGTCACATCTTTTAGATAAACACTTCATAGCCAAATGCGTTATCAATGAACTCATCATAATTAGGAAGTGGTAGACACTTGTGGTTAGGAGCATGGATGGACTTTTGAATTACACTGACCTGAGATAGAATCCCCTCTAAATCCCCCATTAGTTCATATGACCTTGCACAAATTACTGAACACCAGTTTCCTCATATGCTGCTAGGTTTACTGATATACTGATTTCATATGATTGTTTCACTTATTAAATAAGATAATAAAATGAACACAAAGTCTTGGCATTGTGTCTCACAGTTGCTCAGAATATGTCATTTACTTGTTAGGACTATTTTAGATGCTGAGTCTACATAAAGTTATCTACAAATTAGAGATTTGTTAGTTTTGTGTCTTTTTCTTATCAGCCCAAATGCCTTTGCTTTGGAATTTGATAACAGTCTAGCTCTGTGGCCTCCTCTTTTACTCTCCAATAAATATGAATTATTAATATTGTTATTTAGTAACTCAATGTGTAAGGAAATATTAATTCATTAACATTAATTAAGTGTCACTAGGTGGAACTGAATGTCTTTCATAGGTCACTGAAACTAATTAAATGGGATAAAAGTCAATAATTCCTCTAGTGGTTTTGCTTGCATAATGACTGGTATCTGACTTTTTATATTTTACTTCTTTTTAATAGATTGACAGTCACTTTCATTAAGGAGTAAATCAACTGGTAAATTTGAGTCATCTAGTAGATTTGTTAGCATAATCAATACTATAACTTGAATATTTCACAAAATTAACAAAATTTGTTTTTTTCTTGTATTTCTTAAAAGTATAGCTAAATTGTTGGGTCAAGTCAGTGAAAGTGTTCAAGCCATTTTGTAAGTAGACACATTATTTAAAAATCCTCCTAGGCTACTTTAAAGTCTAAAATTGTTAGTCAACATAATCCAGCCATAACACTACCATATATTTTTTTTATTTTAAAGTCTGTGTGGACATACCTCACTTCCTCATGTGCACTCCTTTGACTATATTATTTGTTCTAAATATACTAAGAAAATTAGTAATTTAACTAATTGGATTTACTGTATTTGTACTACTCCAAATTTCCAGTGCTTTAATAATCCAGATATTATTTTGCTTTGAAATCGAAGGGAGAAATTGTAAGCAATTTAAATAAAAAGTGATTAACATTTCCATTATATTTTATATGGTAAGACCAATAAATTCACTAATCAAGAATGTTGACATAATATGTAGATCTAATTTTGTAACTTCCTAAAAATGTATTTTTCTGTATAAATGTATAAAAATGTGTTTTTGAATAAATGCCTATTTCTATGACTTATAAAAACATGAGTGGCTAAAAAGCAAAATTAATCACATAAATTATGAAATTAAAATAAAATGAAGTAGAGGTGTGGGGATTGCTCTTTTTGTTAAGTAAAATTTTGCCTTATAAAATTTTATATTGTCAGAGCAATGTGTAAATGTCATTGCAATAATTATTAAATTTACTAATAAAAATTAGAAAAGAGGTGAAATTTTACATATTTATAATAAATTCAACTAGTCATACAATAAAATTTACATTATTATTAATACAAATATATTTGTAAGAATAAAATAGGTATTATCAAAATAATTTAATGAATGTCACTTCTGATAAAACAAAATACTAAATATTAGGGTGACACTGTATGAATGGTATTTATGATAGCTATTTTTAGTGGTGTATCAGGTTACTATTTATTAAGAACTTATTTGGTGATATGTTGCTTGATAATATGTAGATTTATCCACATTAAATTGATGGCCAATAGAGAGATTTTTCAGAAAAAAATATTACAAAATATCTTTTTACATTTCAAAGATGATGATCAATTTAGATTGCTTAACTAGGACACATACATTTTTTTACTGGTTTTATAGGAAACACGTAACTCAGATGTATCACTTCTCAAATTAATTCAGACATCTCGTTGTAGTATTCCATGGCAGAAAACAGTTTATCCATTTAGTAAAATTGTGTAACAAAATAGAACTTCTGGTCTAATCTGGAATTCTGATTTCTATAGGAATAAACTTAATCTATTTGGTCAGGTAAGTAAAAGCAATAGATTTTCACCTAAATTGTATTTTGACACTCATAAGAATCACATTTTGATTGGAATAAATCTTGAGGAGTAGTACAGACTAAAAAAAGTTAAGCCATGTTAAACTGTAATGCTGAGAGGAAAGGTAACTTCCTCTAGGCAAAAATCATGAAGTAAAGTTTTTCCTTCTGAATCCTTCCAGCTTATGTATTTAACATTTCCCTTGTTGTAATTTCTACACTTCCTGGGCGCTCAGCAAACTCTCCTTACCACAATATTTGAAAGGTGCATCCCTTCAACAGAGTCAAATTAGTGATATATTGTTATCATTAATTTGATAGCTATGTATGTAATAGGGAATATTTTGAGTGACTGTTTTTTGCCTAATCTGACTATGGTTAGGAATGGTTACAGTAGATCAGCAGAAAGTTAAAGGCTAGAAATTTATAATTCGGTTTATAGATTTAACTGAAGATATCCACAACCATTAAGTATAAATACTTCGAAGATACACTTAAGCCTCAGAAATCTTTCTGGCTGTTAGTGAAAATTTTTCCAAATGCTTTCCCAAAATAATTGGTTCTTCTAAGTGATCTATAAAGACATTAATGATTTTATCATTGATGGCCAAATTATAGTGGATAACGATCACACACAGAATAAACAAAAGTTTTGTGCCCAGTTCCATACAATTTAGAGCTCAAGAAATGTTGAGAATATAAGTTAAAATTGTATTAACAGGATTTACAAAATTTTAATTTGGATATTTACTTCAAATGGGAACACTTTTTTATTGTAATTCTATACGAAGTTAAGGATATAGAGATTTTCATTTAGGGAAAAACCATCATTCATTCTATTAGTAGAGATCAGTTTGTCCTTTTAAAAATAACTGATTTAGGCTAACTTATAAATCAAGTACATGACTTTCTAGGGAATTTTATTCTTCTTATGTTTATCCCTTTCCTAATAGAACAATTAATTGTAGGTAAGGAATTATACTTAATGAATAGATCCAATGTGATACAAAAAAAAAGATATAAACCTTCAATACCTTTCAATAGGACTAAATGTTAAAGTATAAGATGTAGCTTAAGTTATTAAGTTTATTTAGTAGTGAATAACTTCTGCCAACTATTAATACCATCTCATGTGGTCCCATAATGACCAATAACACTCAATTGTAAGATTATAAATGTAACTTACTGTCAAAACTAGATTACTTTAAAAGATGGGCAGTGGTAAAGGAATCAAGATCATTATAACTTTTTGGAAATGTACTCTCACTCACTGATAAAGTAAAAAATGTGGGATACAGTGTTTATGGTGTGATCAAAAGATATGGTAAATGTTTAAATACAAAAAAAAATATTACAGGAAAAGACACGTTGCCATTAATCCCCCTCAAACTACTCTGCCTTACTTCAAACACACTCATCCCATCATTCATGCCACTTCCTGAAGCAGTTCTGAAAGTCCTCTTTCGTGTCTTTACTTCATCCTCCATCATGACAACACTCCTTGTCACACATCACTTCTGGTATGTCAATTTCTGTCAAATAAAAACATTATGGTGTGTTCTCAACCACCTATTCTCCTGATCTGGCACCGTACGACTTCTGGCTCTTTCCCAAAGTCAAAATGATTCAGGACATCGAGGCAGCCACGACAGTGCAACTAAAGACACTCACAAAAGAGGACTTCCAGAACTGCTTCAGAAAGTGGCAAGAATGATGGGATAAATGTATTTGAAGTGAGGGGGAGTATTTTGATAGGGATTAATGGCAATATGTCTTTTACTGTAACCATTTAAAAAAAATAAACATTCACCATATTTGTTGATCACATTCTGTATATATTTAAAAGTATGAGGGAAGTATATAGATTATTTAAAGATGGAAAAATAAAACATGTCAAATAGTTAAACAAATATGGGGTAGTTCTTGGGGATACAGATACATGTAATATTTTAAGAGCTTTTGTCAAATAGGTATGGACATACTGCAGAGAAAATGATAGATTATGCAATAAGAAAATTGACTCAGATGAAATTGCAATAAAACATTTTTTAAATGCCTGGTGTATAATAGAGTTTAAAATCTGGTGAATGAAAAGGGGGTTGCCGTTATATTTTTGCAGAACTGCAAGAACTGTGTTTCCTTGGTGACTGATGGTTAAGTGAGGGAGGAAGTAGAAGAGAAAAATTCTCTTCATCTCTTCCAGAGCTTTGATCATAAATTAAAGATTTTAAATATTTTTGCAATAGTTATGATAGGTTTCCATTATGACTGCTAACAGCCTCCTTTGCTTTATTTATACATTGATGTTTGATGACTTTTATACATCAAAATTGTATTTATCTTCAGCTAGGCAGAATTATTTTAGGTTACATTGGCTATTGTGGTTTAACCTATAGTAACACATAATATATTGAAAGTATAGACTAAGATTCTGAACTTTGTTTATTCACTGTCATTGTGCACCCTTTAGCAGCCATTAAATAAGGTGACAATTTTCTGCATATTAAATTTAATGAGGGTATGCCTCATGGAAATTTTAGGACAAAAAATATTGAGAATCTTATTAGTTATCTTTGATTCATCTATTTTAAAGAAATAGCTATTTAGGGTATTCCTTTTCCTCCTATAAGACATGAAATTTGAACATACTATATTCTTAATATGATTGTATTTTGTATGAGCATATAAAATTTACATATTTTCTTTTATAATGAATTTAGCTTTGGAGTAGATCTCTGAAGACAATATCTAGAGAGAGTGAAAGGGGAAGCTGAAGCAATAGTTCAAATAAAAAACTACTTTGGTCTCACTATGTATGTCTTTTCAGAATAAATAAATGTTCAGGTCCAATTATTTAGAAAATGGTCTCAAATCTCCATTTAAATTTCAATGTTCAAAATAGAACATTAAAACATCTAAGGAGATTTTAGATTTAATAAAATACATTCTACTCTGGACTTAAATCATAGTAATTATGATAAGCAGATTAATGAGGTAGAAGGGACTGGAATTTGTGGAAAGTGTGACCTTATTATCATAGTATCTTTAAAATCTAGACAAAGAATGCCTTGCAACTCATATTTTAACCTTCAAATGTTAAGGTTTTCAAATAAAATAAATATAAACCTGAAATTCTAAAAAGGCAAGTCCTATTCTCAAAGATATGGAATTCTCTAATAAATTCATAAGCTTTTAAGGGATTTAAGGAAACTAAAAGGACACAAAAATGTCTAATGAGATGATTTTCAGAGAATGTCATGTCTAATGTGAGCAAGGACACATGTAAAATATGTAACCCAAAGCCAGGTTAGAAGGAGGACCACCAGGAGGACAGAGTGCCTAGAAAGTTAAAGCCAAGAATAAGCTGAGGTGTGAAAGTTTAAAAAATAATGTTAAGGACACGTCTCTCTGTCTCTCTCTCTCCCTTTCTCTCTCCCCCACTTCCTTTTTCTCTCTCATAAATAAATATACATATACACAATACATATATGAACACACACACAGATATAGCCGTGCACAGACATATATACATATATGTATATACAGAGGGTGCCAAAAAATGTATACACATTTTAAGAAAGGAAAAACTGTATAAAATTGTAATACTCAACATATACTGATAACAAAAGATGATTCCAAGTCATGTGTATACATTTTTTTGGCATCCTGGTATCTGTACACACACACACACACACACACACACACACACACACACACAGAGGGACAGAGACAAACAGAGAGAAAGAGATGCACACACACCTATATGTAATGATGCACTGAATGTGGAGCAATATTAAAAATATTTTTTAAAAAATGATGTTTCTTCAGTTTGGGGTAAATAAAAAAAAATGTTAAAAACAAACAAAAAACAAAGAGCGAGAACTAATCAAATTACATTTTGTTATAACCTTTTTCCTCCTAACAAGAATAATCCCAAAATGAACAGAGACAAAATTCAAAGCAGTAGAAATCTAAACATCAAAGGTAGAAAAAAGATAAGCTGCTTATTTTCAAATTTGAACATCATGGCCCAGGTAATTTCTAAGCCAGTGCACTGATAGCTTTACTAGTAATGGAAAAGATAGCAGAGAACAGGAAGTTGATATTTTCCAAAAAAGAAAAAATAAATAAATAAATAAAAACAAGATTCTGATCTGTGAATTTAATATAGATTCTGAGGAACATTTTAGAATTTACGAAAAGCCTTTCTTTTTCTTTATTTTTCAAAGTAAATTGATTTAGATTTCTTAAAAAACAGAAAAGATCATTCATATTTACAATGGGAACATTAGGAAAAATTTTATAAATTTTGGATAAGATTTCTAGAGTTATGGATTAAAATAACAGGAATATATTGTATCTTGATTTTAGGAAGACATTTTCATAATTCTATATGACATTCTTTAGAACAAAATATAACAAGTTTGGTTAGATGACATTTCTAATGGGTAGTGAAGTTTATGATTGCCTTTGACCATGGGAAAAGCTTCTGGTAGTGTTTTGAAGGGTCATATCCTATTACATATCACTAAGATGGCATTGATTGCTGATTTTGTTATCTCATTTCTAGTCTAACAGGCTACAAAAGTAAAATTATTCCAATTTCACAAATGAGGGAACTGAGTTTCAAAGAAGCTAAATAACTTTCTTAATATCTGGAGGCTAGTAATTGCAGAACTGGGTTTCAAACTCAGGTCTGCATGATCCTTTCACTGTATCTCCTATGAGGACAAAAGGTATCATACTATCAAAATATTTGGTAACGTAAAGCTGGGAAGCTAGGTTAAAACGGTGAATGACAGGATCAAGAGATGGAAAGTGGGGATCATGGAATTCTCTTGAAATTATAGAAATGTACACTTGAAACCTATATAATTTTACTAACCAATGTCACGCCAATAAATTTAATTAAAAAAATAAGAAAATTTAAATAAGAAAAAAAAATCAGTTGAACATGTACAGAATGGCAAATCATGTTTTATCAAGAGACCATGTAACCTAACAAAGTCTGATTATAGGCTTTATTAGTCAATAGTATGGTGATAAAAATAAATATAATCTTAGATTGAATTGATGGATATATTGACAAGGAAAAAAGGGAAATTTTTCTGTTTTCTTCAATTGTTTGAGGACACTGAAAATAATGTTTACAATGTTAATCCTGGATGCCATGTTCTAAAAAAACATGTTGACAAACTGGCAAATGATGAGGGATGTGTTTGTTTTCATTTATACATTATTATTGTGCAGCACAGTTTCTCTATGAGAGCTTTATACAAATTCCCAAAGACTACTGGCTCAGTTAGAAATGAATTGTCTCAGTCTCATAGATGTAGCTATATTAGAGAAATGTTCTAAATGACACTTTGGTTTCCAAATTATATTTTTATACCTAGAAAATATCTACTTTATAAATTGCACAATGTTATAGTTTTTCAATGAGAATGCAAAGGTGCTTGCATTAACACTTTTTATATCCATACCTGTTCTTGCTAAAATGTGTATTTTCCAAAAATGTATATATTTTTCAAAATTGTATTGTGCTTTAACAAAATGCTTTTCTTTGATGGCCATAAATGCTGAAATGGTTTCCTTAAGGAGAAGAATTTTAAGTGTAAGTAAGCTTTTTAGTCAGTTTAATGTATACAAATAGAGACATTGTTTAAGGTATATACCACATTTTGTGCTTCAAATCTGTCAGCATCTTATTTTTATAGCAATTAAATAACTATTCATGAGATATTACTGCCTTTTTCAATGGATATTTATAACAAAGAAAATAATGTATTTTTTAAACTTACTGCAGAGAGATCACATAATGCTTACTTAATAATAGATTGAATGTTATTAAACCTAATAACTGTCTTTTTGTTCTATGCCTATAGGGAAAGATTCTGAGAGTCTCATTCAGAATTTTTTCACATAAGAAACACAACATTAAGCCATGAAAAGCATGTTTGGTCAGATTTTCTTTTGGGCAGAAAATACACATTTGAATGACAAAGGTTATTTGCCCCCTGTGGCCTCTAATGGAAAAGCTTTCTTTTTCAAAGACTTTTCTTTAGAAACCTGACTCACCTTTAACCTATAAAGAAAATACAGAGACATTCTTAGGTGATCGACCAACTTCTTCAAAACCAATTTCAGTAATGAAAGGATCCAATTTATGATGAAATTGTGACCTGTTTAGATCACATTTACATTTATCATTCTCTAGCAAACATCCAATTTCACTGCTATTCTCAGCAATCTTTCTTGAAACATTTTCTAGCAGTTGGTGTCAATGGCTGGTCTTTGTAATCCAGCCATCTTTGGAATTCTTCCAGAAGAATATGTAAAAGTTTCACACATCACTTCATAAAGTCTGCCAAGGGCTTGATATTATACATCTTTGTTGTGTATATTTTATTATTGGTAGTGCAGGAAAAGGACTTTTTTGTAATTTGTAATTTCTGACACACACACACACACACACACAGGGTGCCAAATAAAGTATACAAATTTTTAAGAAAGGAAAAAAAAAACTGTATTAAAATTATACTACTCAATATATACCGATAACAAAAGATGAATACAAGTCACATTTGACTTCTGCAATTACAAGAGGTGCTTAAAGTAGTTACCATCAGTGTCCAGACACTTCTGATTATGGCAAACTACTGCTTGAGCAATGTTGTCCGAAGTGTCCACTTGTATACATTCTTTGACACCCTGGATATATATTTGGTATTGCTATATATAATGATATATGCTATATATATCCGGGGTGATATATATATATATATATATGATATATATATGGTACTATACAACTAGCCAGTTGTTAAAAAATAGTAAGGAAAGCCAATAAAACAGAACATCTTTAGGTATCTGGCAAGTATTCTCCAAATCAAGGTAAAGATAATAGTTTAGTGGCAGTGTTCATCTTTTCTATGAGTTTAAGATTTAGATGTACCACAAAATATTAATATTTATAGGTTCACATTTTCTCTAACACTATAGCAACTGGGTGCAAAAAAATACACAGTAGTTATTGTATCCATAAAAGAAAAATATTTCCCAATTTATTTATCTGAGTTTCTAGTTTAATCAAGTTGAATAGAATGAATGGATTTTTTTTGGACTGTAATCTTTTTTTGGACTGTAGTATACCAGTGAGTCCTAAGGATTCTGTTTCAGGATGAAAGGAAGAACAAGAATAATTTATCTTTTCTTTTCAGTATTACAAGTCTAGTCTTCACACACACACACACACACACACACACACAGACACACACAGATTCATATTCATCTATATAAACATATATTTAAGTCCCTCCATAAACACACATGAAGTACTCTTCATTTCTATTTATCATAAACCCCTTCACCGTTGCTTTTTGTCAAAAATAGAAGGGATGAGACAATTTCAGGACACCGAGGTGCCTAGAATTGCTTTAATGGACAAATGGTGTAGTCACAATTGTCCAGTCTCTTGTAGTAAAATTTACTTAAAGTCCGCTTACCATTTGGGTGCATATACCACAGGAGTATTATTTAGGATACTTTAGGATTACTCCATAGAATGTTAATATGACTTATGGAAGAATTACACCAACTATTTCCAGCTAGCATAACTTATTGTCTAAGCCTCATATAGCAGACAACAGAAAGCATAAATTATGTGAGGAGCCATCTCTACACAATGGAAAAGGTATGGTCTGGATGTCAGAACACCTGATCTCTTATTCTGGCTTTGCTATGAACTAGCTCAGAGTTTAGGAAAGTCAACTGATTCCTATGTTTTTTACTTTTATCCTTTATAATATGTCCATTTAAACTCCAAAAAAGTATATGATAAATCACAATGATTTCAATCACATGAATTTTAATACAAAACATATAAAATCAACTTCAAAAAGTTTTTGCATATACTGAAAATGTTAGTAAGAATGAACTAACTATAGACCTTGTCTAACTTCTTCGATTAAATGCAGGTATCCAATGTAACCTGAAAATATTGGGCATAACTATTATTTTTTTTTCGAAAGGGAAACTAGAAAAAGACTGCTTCCCACCAAAATTGTATTAATATTAAGTGCTCAGTCAATTGTTTTTTATACAATGACCAGTGTTCCCTTTCACATAAATAATCAGGGGAGAGATATTTCTTAAAGCCTTTTTTTTTTCTTTTTAATCGTTCCACCTACACACAAATTCTGTTGTAAAGACATCATTTCTCTGAGAAGGTATTCATTATAGACGTATAGAAGTCTATGGAAACCTAAGTAACAAGAAAAAAGCACAGATTATCATTCTAACCAACTGCATATTCACACAGATGCTTAATAAAAGCTATCTGATGATACAATGAATTATCAATTCTTGAGGAAGTGTATACAGTTGGCAACTATTTTTCAAGACTCACCATCCAACAAACAAATTTTTCTCATTTTAAGTCTTTCACGTCACCTTTTTGACATTCAGTTGAAATTTTGAAACTAACATAACATTAAAAATAGAAATGAAAGTAGCATTAAATATAGACTGATATTCAACTTCAGAATTTGAAATAAATACAAGTGTATATTAGAGTAAAAGTATGATGAAAATGTATAAATCAAAACTGCCAACGCGATTGACTTTTCTTTTAAAATATCACATCTGTTGTTTTACCTCCATAGGACAAAGGTAGCAAAAGAGGTTGTTAACAAAAAAGTAAACAGGAAGACCTGTTTCAATGACTGGACATGTTGATTTAATTGGTTAAGAAGTCCAAATGCTAATACTCTTAATAATGAGCCATTCCTTTTGTGTTTTGGTAACGTATATCCTCATACACTGTATATCAAATGGAATTTTTTGATTCACAGCTGACATTTCAAAGTTTCCATTTTTGAATTCCCCTAGTCTTACATAAGTATCACATTGTCTACTGTGTTTGAAAAGTATAACATTTTCTCCAACATCCAGGACTCCATGATGTAAAATGTCATTTTGCCGATCTTCTGTTCCAGTACTGACTTTAATTTTTTTAATTACAATCGGATTTTCAAATACAATCACAAAGCTGTCTCCTGTTGAAGGTGACTTTCCCCAAAAGTATTCATCAACGCTACTATAAGCCTTGCTTGCTTCATAATTCTCAAAAACATTCATGTTAGTATATAGACTTGCAGGAGGGTTATCAGGAATGTCAGGTGACTCCTCTTCAAAATCATCATCCTTCAACTTATTCTCAGTACCTTTATATGATGAATAATAACCCATATGCTGAAAGAGAGATGGTTTAAAACGGATCACATTTTTCTGAGCCAAGAGACCCCTGAAGTGAGTCAATAACCAATCACAAGGCATTTCTTGATAAAACATTAATAAAAAATGTGCCAAACGTGGGAGGTCATGTGAATGATAAAGTTTTCCAATGTAGCCAAGTTTAGAAAACTCAAGAGTTACCCAGTAAGTTCCTTCTAGGGATGTAATGACTTTCTTGATGGCAGTTAAGAAGTTTTTTGAACATCGAACATCATCTTCAAGCATTACATAATAGTCTGAAGTATTGGCACAAAAATTAAGCAGAAAAGCATAATCTACATTTTGCTTGGAACGAAATTTGACTCTATCTTCTGGATCATTGTAATTTCTTTTAAGGCCATCCAGGATTGGGTAATATTCCTCTGGTGCATGTATAACGATTAATCTTCCTGCAATAATATGATGGGCAAATTTCTGTGTAATATCCTGGACCATGACCTCACGCCAGGATGAATTAAAGTCTGCGAGATGAACAACCACTGAGATTTCCTTCAGCTCTTCATAGCTGGATTGCTCAAAAATTGACTTAATTGTCTCAAGTAAATAGTTTCCTTTTTTTCTTTTCACAGATGAAAGTCCAATTGTAAGAAACCCTGAACAAAAGAATTCAGAAGGAAGACAAATTAAATGTGAAATAGGTTTTTAATAACACAGAAAAAAGAAGTTATTTCCCCCCTTAGGCCTGCTACTATATTAAGTAAAGCTAGTGAGTGATTATGTTCAGAATATTTTGTGATTAAAATGTTATGTTGAACACATAAATGCTAGAGTATTTTATACATAATTGATATTTTCTATGGTAAAAAAAAAGTATCTTAACCGCAATGATGTATGAGTTCTATTGCTGTAAACATTTGTTTATGAAATGAAAAATATGGTTTAAAGTGTTCTGCAGCTTAATGTTCTCATATATACCCTTTAGAGAAGATAGATATTTAGATAATATCCATGCTATTTAAAGAAAGAAAAACTGCAAAAGGAAAAGGAAATTCACAGTTAAGGATGACAAACTGGTCTCAAATGATCAAAAAAAATAAGGATAACTCATTCTTTTAACAATCTTTAAATTTTTTATAGGACACATGTCATATTTTCATTTTTTGTTGATCACTGTCATTATCTTGTGTCAGAAGAGTTCAAAATTGGACTTTAAAACTTTATTTTGAAATTTATCTAGTATATTAATTAGAATGCAAACAATATCATAAGCTATTTTTCAAAAACTGCATTATTGCTCAAATGTATGGTACATTATTCCCAGACATATATATCAGTTTTCTTTATTTTGAAACACATTTATATTAATTTTGTCTGGAGAAATTTTTATTCAGATACTAAAAATCTGAACTTAAAAATTAGATATTTTTAAGGAATAAAATAAAACCCAGTGAAGTGGCAGTTTGCCTTTGAGAAGTGTTCGATGTCTTTGTATAGAATTATTTTCAGTCTTTAAAGTTCTCATTCTCACCATGACTAAGAACTGAAGAAAATTTCATAACCACCATTTGGAAAATAGGAAAATATTTATATTAACCGAGATCACTGTTTTAGTACAGACACCTATGGTATGATTTGCTTAATAATGAAAAAGTCCCTTCCAAGAAAATTTCTTCTCACTTGTCTACATATTTTGCTTAACTACCTGGGCTTACAACCTTGTCTTCTATTGAAAACCTACTATGTTATCCAGTACCATTAAACTCAAGCCACTAGCCTTCATTATGCTTAGTAATGGCTATGTTTATAGAACAGTTTCCACATAAAAGACAGAAGTCTATACATTTTACCTATGTATAATACTCATACAGTCTTTGGGATACCTTTGCACTTTTCATCCGTCCTATTTTATAGATGAAGACGCTAAATCAGTAAGATGAGCTAACTTGTGCAAAGAGCAACACATGGTAAGTAACGTGATACGAAGATTCAAACTGTCCTGTTCTTAACCTCCATTTTACATTGCCTCTTCAGTATAAAGCAATTTTCATATGCACTAATATACATTAGTAAACTTAGCATGGAAAGGGAAAATTATTAATGTTTGAATAAAGGTGGTGTAACAGATGTAGATAAAAAATAATGTCAGTCTTAAGCAATTAGAAGGAAGCTGAAGAGCAGTAAACCTTAATGAAAAAAAAAAAAAGAAAAGAAAGATCTAAAGAAACCTGAATTGAGTTACAATTTCTTCAATCTGGTGATCACAAAGTAACTTGCATAAACACTTCTTAACAGAAGACTCAATTTTTGTGTTCTCCGCACAATCTACCATGTTTCCCCAAAAATAAGACCTAGCAGGACAATCACCTCTAATGCATCTTTTGGAGAAAAAATAATATAAGACCTGGTCGGTCTTATTTTATTATAATGTAAGACTGGGTCTTTAATATAATATAATATAATATACATAATATAATATGGGTCTTATATTAATTTTTACTTCAAAAGATGCATTAGAGCTGATTGTCCAGGTAGGTCTTATTTTCGGGGAAATACGGTATTAAAAATTTTATGACAGTGTATTTTTACAGTCGATGACAACTTACAATTAAAACTGATAAATACTTACATTTTCTTAGTACTTAGTACAGTACTTAGATCATGATACTTTCTGTAATCTATTGTGTCTTGAAATTCATGAAATGTAGTATGTTACTTCTTGGATTCAAACTACCTGTGGTGAGTTGAATAATCTATTCCAAAAATTCAAGTCTACCTGAAACCTCAGAATGTGACCGTATTTGGAAGCAGAATCTTTGCAGATGTATGTAGTTAAAGATCTTGAGGTGAAGTTAAATTAGATTTAGTGTGGTCCCTAAATTCAATGACTGATGTTATTATAAGAATATGAGAGGACACAGAGAGACAAAGGGAAGGAGGCTGTGGAAAGACAGAGGAGGGTTTGTGATTAAACTACCACAAACCACAGAACACCACGGGCGATCAGAAGCCGGAAGAGTCAGGGAAGGATTCTCCCCCTGACTCCTCTAGAGTGTGGCACTGCCAGCACCTTGATTTCAGACTTCTGGCCTCCAACAATGTGAGAGCATAAATTTCTGTTGTTTTAAACCACCTAGTTTGTGATTAATTTGTCATAGAACCTTAGGAAACTAACACAATAACTTCCACAACTTCAAAACTGGTGGCAAGTCACAGCAACCAAACCATTAAGGTTTTAAAATGTATCAATATGGGAATAGCTATTTTTAAAAGCTAACTTTTAAAATTTAAAATAAACTGAATTTTCCTAGTCCCTCTACACGGTCCTACAGCAAACTGTTAATGCTAAGTGAAATAAGTCAGACAGAAAGTTGAGAACCGCATGATTTCACTCATATGTGGCATTTAAAACTGAAAGCAACAAACAAACAAGACAAGCAAATAAACAAACAAAAAACTCATAGACATGGCCAACAGTTTAGTGGTTACCAGAGGGTGAGGGTGAGGGGGTGGTAGATGAAGGTAAAGGGGGTTAAATATATGGTGATGGAAGGAGAACTGACGCTGGGTGGTGAACACACAGTGTGAAATATAGATGATGTGTTACAGAACTGTGCACTTGAAACTTATATAATTTTACTAACCAATGTCACCTAATAAATTTAATAAAAAAAAAATAAAATGAAACCAGTCAAAAAAGTTCATATTCCAATTAAGCCTTTATTTATTTTTTGTTATTAATAGATTTGGATCAGTGAGCAATTGTAATCTGTGAAGAAACATTGAAATATTTCCCCTAAAATATATTGTATGAATAAAACCGATAAACTTTTGTTGCTATATGAATGAAGCAAGAAATCATTATTTTGAAACAAAATACTTTATGTATTTTTGATTTAAAAATGTAAGGATACTTACGCTTCCTTTGTAAAGGTGTAGAAGCTAAGTAGCGATAGGTGACATTGATGGCTCCTGAGAAATTAGATAAATCTTTGAAAGTGTGCACATAGCGTTCTGAATTCAGTTGATGTGTGGATGTTTCCCTTATAAGTTGTTTGTCTCCTTCCTGAATGCCAAGAAAAAGGGCAGAGAAAATAAATAAATAATATATTGCCGTAGATTAAGTAAAGTTTCTATTTATACAATGAATATATGAGCCTGATATATAATGAGTATCATATACACCTCTATTACTGGCAACAAGGTATAGATCATTATCTCTCACCTGGGTCCCTACCTAGAATCTCTGCTTCAGTCTCTCTCTATGCTATTCTACTCTATACCATACTTATATTTGCTTTTTTACAGCAGACATAATAAAGGCATTCTCTTGATTTTAAAAAAATATAGCTACATGAAAACCCCCACTGCCTTTATGTTAAAAATCAAATCCTTTACAATATTTCACCGATCTTAAAATTTTAAGTCATTAATCTGTTCTTATTTCATGTAAAGTAATTGCCACTTAATTCCTCATATTTAAATCGTATTAAGATATTTACTCTTATTCAAGTACTGTCAAATACAAGACCACACATTATTTCTGATGGGGGAAACTTTAGGAATGCTGAGGAAGATGCAGCACTGGCCATAATAGTTGGATTTTGTATAATATTTTAATCAAGAAGTTTTAATCAGTCACCTATATGGCCACTATAATTGAAGACTTGAGAATGGAGAGCCATGGTCCTTGTGACAGGGCAGTGTTTTCCTCAAATGTCTCTGAGAACCTCAATTAGAATACATTTGTACCAAGTCAAGGAAATGTCTTCAGACCTTGCACTAGTCTTTCTCATGATATGTGTGCTGTTGTGTGCTCTCGTGCTCTCGGCTCTCGTGTGTGTATGTGTGTGTGTGTGTGTGTGTGTGTGTGTGGTATTCTGTTGGAGGTGAATTCTGGTCTCTTTATGTGTATATTTAAGATCCCTTTTATCTATTTGGCAATGGACTTAAGTCATTCAATTTGCAAGAATGTTTATATTCAGAAGACATATTCATACTCAAGTAAAATATATCCTGTTAAGGATTAATTGCTTCCTTTTTCCTCTCTTCTTTGATATAAGTTCAATTGTAGATTTTGATTCATTATCTAATTACCATTTGATCAAGCCTTTATTGGTTATATATTATGAGCAAAATGACAACTTGTTTGGCTTTTGTATATGGTTTACTACCATTGGTAGAATATGTTTGGGGACACTAATTAGAAAACAATGTTTCTTTTATGGCAAGGTGTCTACTGTACTATATGGTGTTATGTAGATCTAATTTGACTATTTAATATAGAACGAAAGGTCAGTCATGTGCAAGCAATTAAGACTATAGAGAAAGTGAATGCATTAAATAAATTTGGTCCTCGTATTATTTGTCTGTGATCAATAAAATTTTAATTAAACCCCTGTTGGATCTTGAGATATCACACAAAATAAGTCAGACAGAAAAAAATCGAGAACCACATAATTTCACTTGTATGTGAGATATAAAACAAAGCCAAAAACAAACAAGACAAACAAGCAAAAACTCAGACACAGACAACAGTTTAGTGGTTACCAGAGGGTAAAGGGACAGGGGAAGAAGAAGAGGGTAAAGGGGGTCAAATATATGGTGATGGAAGGAGAACTGACTCTAGGTGGTGAACACACAATGTAAATATTCAGATGAGTATTATAGAATTGTACACTTGAAACCTATATTATATTATTAACCAATGTCATATCAATAAATTTAATAAAAAACATTAAAGTAAAAGATTAGAAAGGATTCAAATACAAAACTTACCTCAACTGCAATGTTGACTATTTTGTGTCAAATTCAAATGCCAATGGAAAAGGTGACTAACTCATACTTTTGAATCTATGGCCAGACTAGAAATGGTTTAAGATTAAAATTTAAATAGTAAACCATGACTGGAAAGAGCTTTCGATCTGGTCATTGCTAAATCAAGATTTATTCTGATTATTGTTTCTATATTTGGTTCCGTTTATTAACCTACATTTAGTGTTTAACACCCTATTTCTGTATTTTATATAGTCTTGATAATTTGGACAAAGAAAAATAATTTAGTCTTTTACAAGATTTACAATATATTTGCCAACTGTAAGATATAGATTTTCAAAATATATGCAATTATACCTCAGATGCTAGATTTCTTATAGATATGACTATACAAGTTAAATATCTATTAAAGCTAATTATTTAAAATTCTTTAAATATAAATATTTTCATCATTGTCTTTATGAAAACTTATAAAACATTATTAAAGTTTTTAAATGAACTAATTTAGGATGCCAAAATGTAACTGGTACTCAGTTTAGCATCAACTACTTTAATAGTGATGTGATGGTGTTCATAACTAACAAGGTCTAGAAGATGCAGCAATAAACATTATAGTGGTCGCAATACTGAATTCCTTTTACCATTCTGTTCTTAGGTGGTGTCACATTCTAAAGGAAGTGCAGGATATTGAGTATCTCTTTAAGAATTCTATCTTGAACACGTAAAAATCCAGATATTTTTCCTGTGATAAGGTAGAATACATGCATCCTCATTGAAGGACATAACAGAATATAAAATAAAATGGAACTTACATGAAATCACTTTATTGAATTTTCAAGAATAAGCTTTACACTTTTCAGTATAAATAATGCAACTTCCTCCTGAGTCGTCACGTTGGCTGCTTTCCAGAGGCATATACCTAAAAGGCCAGGCTCTTCCCTTCTTTCTGTAGCTACTATGCTACAGAGTGTTTCACAGTAATAAGACAAAGCTTTATGACAATCATTTTCTGGATGGGAATGCAATTCAGGGGACTAGCTACAGACTAAATATATACTCTAGTGGCTACTTTGAAAATGCTCACAGCCCAGAGGCTAAGTTGATTGCAGCGTCTCTTCTACTTTGTTTACCTTGGAATACTATGTCTCTTATACTGATCTTGGCTTCCTTTCCCATTAAAAAGGCACATATGTCCCTAATATGTAAGCAATACATTAAACTGTTATATGTCCTGGATCTCGAGGCACCAATGGATTTTCTAGCAAAAAGGACAGCATAGAATGTGCTTGGTAATTCAAGAGAACTTACTACTTCTAATTGTTTACCTGATTTCTCTGAATCATAACTGTTATTTCCCCTGAAATAAGGAAGACAGAAAAAGAAAGACTAATGTCTAAGCTTAAAAAGTCATATGCATTATGGCATTCTGGAGTTAAAAAAAATCAAGTCAGACGATTTTATGAAAAATGAAATAAATACAGATAAAAAGGTCAAAGGGAGAATTGTTAAAAAGAAACTGTTATATCCTAGTAGGGGACAAGTTTCCCAAGAATATTTAACAATTTTAGAAGAACAATTTTAATGTAAGTTTACATTAATGATTTAAAGAACGTTTCAAATTTTTATACATATTAAGCAGTGGGATAAAATTTAGCTCAAAATACAAATTAGGTAGAGAATATCATCTAGTAAATAGTTAAAAATATAATTAATAAAATACTTTCATTGAATTTTCAATAAGGAGGGCTTCCTATACTTAATCATCTTAACTTGTTTTTCCTAACTTAATACAGTTAAAAATAATTTCAGTGTTTAAAGCTAAGAAACAATCTCTGCTGTGCTCCTGTGTTAATTTGCAAATTTGACTAGATACATTCTTAATATAGCCAGAGAAAATTCCATTGAGAAAGTACTCTTTAGTAAGAGCTAATTCATTAAATCATACCCTTCACATTAGGTAGCTAGGACTGATGCATAGATAGGAATGCATAAAAATTCATAAAACAGGGCAATAGTATTTGATCTTATGGGTATATAGCCAATTATTTCTTACACATTTTGCAGTGAATTTAAAGAGCTTTTATTCCAAAACGATATAAGGATGCTTGTTGCATACAGTGGTCTTTTGTCTGGTTAAAGTGAAACATTGAAAGTGTACTTGATAGTGTCTCATAAATACAGCAAGTCATTGAATAAACAAGAATCCTGCCAATACCATGTGTTTGATTTACAAGATGTGATTTCCTTCTGCCAGTAGCGATGCAAGAAATAGATTGTTATTCCAAAATTAAATCATTAATCAAGAGCTCCTCTACTTAATTGATGACCATTAATTCTATTAAAAATAATTGCTGGATCACATGGGCCTTGCTCTATCTATTGTCCTTAAATCTTATAAACCGAATAATCAGGTTTTAAAAAAATCCGAAAAGGGCATTATTAGTAAGGTTCTCCAGTGCTATATTTACCTACATCATGCCTGGTCAAATTCTATTAACCTATGGTGATTTCAGCCTTTGTGAATTGACTGTGGATGGTAGAATGAAGGGTCTACAAGATCAGGACCTCTACAAGAAGGTAAAAGGCCTAGGAAGAGTCAAGACATAGGAATCTGGCATAATTTCACCATTACAGAGCAATGCTAAAGAAAGCAAAGTGCTTTACAGAAGACCTTCTAGGGATCTATACCCATGTAAGATCTTATAGTTGGCTCATATACAGTAGTGTCTGGAAAATAGCAGGTAGTTAATAATTCATGTTTAATTAATAAAATAAAACATTTTGAGGGTTAAATGCTCTTTGTAGTTATTGTCAGATTCTCTCTTGCTAAGATGTTAATTCAAACTTTCAGCATGGTCGCATGATGGAAAGTACTTTTCAGTCCTCTGTATGTCAAAGGTTTTGATTTTCTGAAATATGTGAACAGGTATAATAACGTAAAGATTAGGATTTTTCCAGATATCTTAAGCTCAGTGCAGAGAGAAAAAATGAATAAGCAATAATATCCTTATTATTCTCATCACACATCAAATGATGTGACAATTACAATAAATAATAGAAACAAATTGAGTTCTCATAATTTGCCAGAATAAGTCCTTTTGATTTCTGTAATTCATTTAAAATTCATCATATATTAACTACTAATTCTATCTTTTTAAATTACTAAATAGTTTTCACATCAATATCTTTAGTTCTTGAGGTTCTATGTTACTTTTCAGTGAATATAATTATATAACCCGTGGACCTTTAGGGTTATTCAAAGTCCAAATGAGGTGTCACACATTGCAATAAAATATTATTTCTCAGCACAATAACACAATTAGTATCATTAATTATACAGAGAGAATTTGGAAACTTTGATAATATAGAAAAGCAGAGAAAGTAAGGAGTACTGCCATTAAGCAAATGATGTTTATTCTATATATTTCAAATTAAAGCTCAAATATTGAAATAGTTTTCACAATATTAATTCAGCATAGTGATGAGAGTTAACTTATTTATAATTAGATGTACATATATGAATATATCTAGATCTAGATCTAGAGAGAGCATTAAAGAAAACATTGCAATATAAATTAATTGTAAAGTTGGTAATATAAAATTAATACAAAAATAAGTATATGTATAATACTTACAAATATCATATATATAAAACAAGTGTGTGTGTGTGTGTGTGTGTGTGTGTATATATATATATATATATATATATTTATATATATATAACAATTTTGCTCAAACTAGTTCTATTCCAATAGCCTGAAGTTCACGTGAACTAAGTCTAGTTTGATTTAGGTTTATTTTGAACAAAAATAATCAACCTCCAAAACTTACCAGAACATAGCTATCTTCGATGTACAAGTTCATAAATAGAAGGAAAATGACAAGAACTCCCAAGAATGACACTGTAGAACGTTTTCGCAGGCATCTCATTTTATCTAGTATTTCAAAAATATGTTTCACTTGATGAAATTTAAACATTCTCTCCTGTGGAAAAGAGGCACGGAATTACTAACAATTAATTTGGATGCAAATATTTCATATATATTTCATATATTTCATATATATATATCTCGAGAGCCAGTCCTTTATGAAATCTCACTCATCAAATGTCTGAGCTAAAATTGTTTCCAATTTTACACATAAGATTGGAACAAACTATTAATACAGCAGCATAGGTCAATGAAGAGATTTATATTGATGTTAAGTAAATCAAACTGAAAAGCAAATGTCAGTTATTTATGAACAAATGAACATTGGTAACAATAATGTAAGAAAAATATGCTTTTACCAAGAAACAAAATAAAAATAAGAGGAAAAAAGGCACGTCAACTTTCATTAGTGAGGTATATAACATTAAGGTGATATCTATCTCCATATGTTATAATGTAATAAAAATGAAAGAAGCCAGAGAAATATGCATCCAATATTCATTCCAGATGCATTGAAGGTGCACTGAAAAGAACAACTGGGAGGGAATCTGAATGAAAGAAAGACAAGCCACAAGGGAAGTTAAAGTTTTGGGGATCAGTCAAAACATATATTTGAGAACTTCTGAGTTGTAATTGCTCTGCTTACCTAACCAGAAGTGGGAAGCTGGTTTTGGAAGTTTTGCTCCTAAACCAGAAGATCCACTCTAGAGACACCAGGTTGAGTTTCCAGCCTGCACAGAGCTCAATGAAAAGGTCCATTTAGACCTGGAGGACTTTCCCTGCCATGTGGACCCCAAGATGAATGCAGTGAAAACTGTATACTGTGTTTCCCCGAAAATAAGTCCAGGTCTTATATTAAGTTTTGCTCCAAAAGATGCATCCGGGCTTATGTTCAGGGGATGTCCTCCTGAAAAATCAAGCTAGGGCTCATTTTCCAGTTAGGTCTTATTTTCAGGGAAACATGGTAGTAGCCAAATCCATTTGGTCTGTTTCAGTCCTGCTCTTCGTGCAAAAATTGGGGGAAAGGAAACTAATGCCACTTGAAAAGTATTTTAGTTACTTATTTTTCACATTCTGGAATTAGTTGCACTTCTATTTGTACTCAGCATTTCATGCGAAAGTGACACTCGAAGGAGAACTTAGGTGTACTTGGACAGGTACACCTAAGAGAGGAGGCAGAGAGCCTGAACAATTGTTTTGAATCAAAACTACAATTTCTTCATTCTGTGTCTTACTTCTACTTACCGCTTCAGAGGTGAAATAACCAAAGCTTGTTTTGTAATAATAAGAGCAGTTCTATATTAAATTTTATATATATATATATATATATATATATATATATATATATATATATATATATATATATATATATATATATTACAGGAAATAATAATACAAAAGCCTGGGCCCACTGTGGTAGGAGCCCCATTGCTTCAGGCACTTTCTCCCTTTGCTGCCTCCCTACAAACTGTGGGTGCTGTAGCCATGCCAATCAGCTGGACTTAGAGGAGGAGACAAAGGACCAGCATAGAATATATCTCAGGACTTTTAGGCTGTATGGAAGGCGGAGGTCTGGAATCTTCTGTTTGAAGACAGTGAAGTTTATAGAGCTGTGTTTATGCCTAACGTCACCTAACTGGAAGAAGCACATTGCAAAGTTGCCACCACAATGAAGCTTGGATTGCTTGAGGCAGGAGTTCCAGTAATTGTTTCAATAACTGGAGAAAGGAATATGAAGCGTTAGCAGTTTCATCTAGACAGTTTCAAGGTGGCAACTCAGCAGATATGAGCTGCCGACTCCAATGGTCTCCCTCTGACCTTTCATGCTGTTAAAGTGCTGTCTCCTAATGTTTTGCTTGTATACAATTACACATTTTTAAAATGCAAAGCTAGTTATCACAATCAAAGGCTATTGCTCAACTAACTTTATCACTTTAAAGTTCTACAAGATTGACCAGTAATTTGTTTTGGATACATCAGAGTGTGAGTGGTTGTAGGGACATAACTCCACAGAAATGGGGGACACCCTCCCTCATACATGCAACCCTTACACTACTGTAATTCTATACTCAGGGCCAGTGGATTTACAATTTCCCAGGCAGAAATCCAGAAAAAAAAAAAAAAAGAAACAAATAAGAAATTAGATTTGCTTGAAGGATAGACAGATGAAAAGAAAGGATCAAACAAAACTTAAAAACAGTAACTCTTTCTAGAATTGGGTCCAAAATCTTTGACGAGCTTCTATCCACAAATCAACCAAATGCAGAAGAGCCAGTCTCGTCAGACAATACTATTTTAAGAAACAATTGTCCATATGGTGTATTGGAACTCTCTATTCTAAATGTCTGATGCTCCTGCGTCATCAAGTTTTGTCACAGAGTTGAAGTCACCTATGTCTGAATAATTTTAAAATCTGAGGATTTTTTAATATTCTGGTTGAACCACAGAAAGATGGCCTGGTATCGCCAGGGCTTGGACTTACTTGGCAAAACCTCTAGTTGAGGCCTGGCCCAAGCTATGGAAACTAACATTGCATGAAGATGGGGTAGTTCTAGGGGAACCAAGAAATTTCCCAAAGCTACCATTAGCATTCCTGTGCCTGGATTTAACCTCTGGGGAAATGCAGTAGGTCTCTATGAAAGCTCTGTTGGATACTCCTTGAAACTCAACCGTTGACTAGAGTCAGGCCTGTATTAGAGGTAAAACTGAGTAACATGAAAGTCAAAAATAATCTGCCTATTAGATCTGGGATCCCTACCCCTAGAGAAATTTATGAACTGAAGTACTTAGAAGTACATAGGACAAAAAGGAAGTAATTTTGTGCAACAGCATTCATTTTATTTCTCAAAGGAATAACTATAAATTGTTTTTTGTGTGGACATGTTTTCCTACATAATTCCTTTCCTTCTTAGGCTCAGTATAATCTGTGCATAAGTTTAAGAAAAGCATTATTCTCCACATCTGCCTTGCATGTCATCTCCATGGATTTGCTTTCTTCTATTACTTATTATGGATTTGGGGATTTTAATTTTTAGGTCACCAAAATGCTACCATCTTGTTGGAGATTTTTCTGAACCCATTTTCAGTCAAAAATTGTTTTGCACTTTTTTGAACTCTTACCACTTTGTCTATACTTTCCTTTTGTATTTATATGTCTTATTTCCTTTTGGGTTCTAAGCTTCTTATATATAGAATTAAAAAAAAACAACTTATCATATCACTTAAGTACTTAATGAAGTGTTTTTAAAAAAGAGAGTAAATAACTACTTCCCTTGCTGTGTGTGTGTGTGTGTGCACATTTTGCATTGCAGAAATCTTGAACTTGGGGTTACACGAAAACTACCAGCTGATGAATAGTTGTATTTTTTTCCTACAGCATTCTTAGATCTTGCCTAAGAATTACCTTGCCATGACCCGGACCTACCATGTAATTAATCTCTAGGCTCTTGTTGCAAAAAAAGCAAATGAGCATATCAAACTTAACTTTGTCCCTTATCAAAGCAACATAGATTCTTTTCTGTTTATTTTAGAATTTGTTTAAGTGTAAGTAAGAATGAGTGAGGCCACTTCTTAGTTTTTATTTTATTTTGAGGGATTGAAGTACTTTATAACTAAGAGAACGGGAAATCTTTTAGGATATTTAAGAAATGCAGCATAAAAAAAAATAATGTTGACACTGCGGACACTTAGAGGACCCGTAGCAAAATAGAGTAATTAGTTTATGCCAGGGAAGCCTCAGATAGATATAATCTGATCTGTCAAATATCAAAATTCAGATATGGTGTAAAATTTTAGAAGACATGCAATTTGCGGACAGATATTCTTTGATCTGGTGGATCATCTACTTGTCTTTGCTACCTCATACATATGCATATATATATATATAAATAAAGATTCTGTCATTGTAACACTATGAATATGCATTATTTGTCTCAAATTTTTGCTCATCGAGGCAGATAAAGTATTAGTTGTACACACATTTGATTACATTTCTTCTTGGGAAGACACTGAGAATTTGTGTATTAGTTTTTATCAACTCAAGAAAAATGCTCATTTATTAAAGAATTGATGCTGATATGAAGTGACAAGTGAATTACTACACTGTAGAGCTGTTTGCTTAGTGTGCACATGTTTCAGCATGTTATCACAAAATCATCATGTTTCAGGAATATTACTTGTACTATATACAACAAACCACCAAATGTGGATGAGCTTAGCTCTCTAGCCCTTCCATTCTTTCGGGTAAAATCACTTTTCCCCAGTGGAAACTATCCCATGGCTGTTTAAAAGATGGAAAAAAGGAAAACCATATTTCTACCCATCTGAATGAATGTGGCCACATTGATCTCTCTCTAGACACTAAGCTGTAACTTTTATTTTATTTAATAGTCTATTTTAAAATCAACAATCAGAATGCAAAAGTAAATGATAGTGCCCAAAACACATGCACTATATTCAATCTCCCATCAGGGAGAACATGAAAGAAGTCTTACAGTCAACTGTTCATCCGTCGGACATGTACCACTCTATGTACCTGACTTGCCTTTTTAAATTCTTGCTCAATTTGTTTTTCTACTTTGCTTTGTGGAAGGCTGCACATGCCCTCAGGGCAATAATAAATACATTCTGATGAACAGAATGAATGTTGCTGACATAGCAAAAGCTTCAGGAAACCACAAAAATAAAAAGGGTTTTACAAAACATGATTATCATTACATTTTGTACAAAAGGTTCAGATATTGATAGGAGCAGATGTAATTGTTTTTCCATTGAAGATTTTTTTTTTTTTAGTCTCAAGTTGTACTGTCTATTTGTAGCTATCAGAGGTAGCGAAGTGGAAAATTATAGCGACTAGACTATTCCAGTGTTCACAGTGATGACCAGCAAGATTTCTTTTCTGGTTCATTCTAATCTTCAACACAGATAGAAAATGTGTAGCATTGACAGGCTGGAGGTTTCCTGCCACTGATTATAAAAACAAGAAAACTTAAGATAAGAACTGGGAAGAAAGAGCAATCTTTTTGAACACCGAAACTAAGACAAGAAATGTACTTTATTCACTAACTTCTCTTTTAGACTATCATTCTCTTACAGATTTCGAGTTTCTTTTTAGTGAAAGTGGCTAGAGGGGAAACAATAACAGCAAACTTGGAACTAACTGCTTTAGCAAGAATACAGGAGTCAGCACTAAGGAAAGTTACAGTCAGGAAAGCTGTTTCAAGTTGTGATGGGGAAGAAAGGAACCATGATGATAATGATGATAACTAGCTCATTCAGAGAGCTGTAAAATACTTTTTGCTAAATCTTCCACAAAACTCATGAGGTAGATGAAAATATATGTAGAATTATTCTCTAATTACCAATAAAGAAACTGAAGATCAGCTAGGTAAAGTGATAGATTAAGTACCCCTGTATAGTATATAGCAAGAACGCTATATAGGTATAATAAATGACACTTAGATCTTCTTTCTAAATCTCTGACTTTTTAATGCATTTCAGTTTACTCAGTTTATTAGGAAAATATACAAATTAGATGCTTCCAAATCATATTTAGTAACCATATTTCTATCACTAATGTGAAGAGACGATATATAAAATGATTATATCTCCCCAAAGTGATTGTGCAAGTATTTACACACAGTTACTGGTACATTATACATGACTATAATAGATATTCTCAATAAAATCACCACATATTTTTGTAAAGTTATAAATCAGGTAAACTTTAACTTGGAATCAGTAATACCAACTACCAATTTGAGTAGATAAATATGATACATGCATAAATATATTTCATTATTTAAATAATATGCTTCGTTAGAATACTGTTTTCTTCTTTAAGTAAGAATTGTACTTTTTAAGCTTGCCATTAGATTCTTCTATAAACAGAATGAATGAGTCTGTTACAGATACGTCATTACCACGTATATCTCCTCTCATTCCAACATAAGAGTTCACACTAACAACCAGGTACTTATGCCAGGAACAATGACCGCAATTTTTTATCCAGCTTAACTAAAACTTACTGATAGACACAGACAATAGTTTAGTGGCTACCAGAGGGTAAAGGGAGAGAGGGGATGGTAGAAAAGGGAAAAAGGGGTCAAATATACGGTGATGGAAGGAGAACTGACTCTGGGTGGTGAACACACAATGAGATATATAGATGATGTATTACAGAATTGTACTCTTGAAATGTATGTAACTTTATTAACCATTGTCACCCCAATAAAGTTTAATTAAAAAAAGAGAAAACTTACAGAGGAAGTTTAATAAAAACAAATGTTGTAGTTAGAAATACTTTCCTGGTGTCTGTTATATAATTTTTAGAAACTTCACTAGTGATTGTTTAATCTGGGTTGCCCTAGATGTTAAACACTCCTTTTTTCTTTCAATGTTTCTTGAAGCTTCACAATGCATATGATATTATACTAGGAAGAAAAGATTGATAAGTCCATGTTCTTGTACTACTGTTTAGTGCAAGGTAAATGGAAGGTAAAAATGTCAAAATTAGATCCATGAAGTGTTACAAGTATGGCTTTAGAAGTGTGCACAGATTACAACAGAAACACCAACTAGAGAAAGAAAGAAGTTGTTCTATCTACTTGGGAGTGGATGTCTTCAGGAAATAATCCTTAGAGGAGGTGATGGCAGACAGGAAGTGGAGTAAGGGTGGGGAGTTTCCAAACAGAGGGTACAGAGGAAAGCAGCATGTACAGTGCAACATTTCTGCATTATGAAGTTGTGTTTTTTTTTCCCTTCTTTCCTTAAAAATCTTACCACATTCTTAGCAAAAATAGTACAAATTCATATAATACAAAGATCTTGACAAACAATGAGCATGCTGGTTTCAAATTTCTACTCCATAAATTATTATTAAAAAGGAAGATAATTAGAAAATTTCTTGAGACTTTTGAAGGGAAATGTTACTGTTCCATAACTGCAGTTACGAAAGTTCTCCTTAATTTCCAGAGGCAAAGTAAAATATTTTATTCTGACATGTAAGGACTTGGGAAACAAACACTGAAGTATTTTTGTTAAAAAAAAAAAAAATACTTAAAGATATCCACTAAGTCATTTTAGACATGAATTAAGAACCAAGAATGGAGAGACATGGTGATAAAGGACTGCAGTTCTTCTTTTATTTAGTTTTGATTCCAAATCCAATAAGTCAATAGGACTTAGGTATTCTCATGTAGATTCTGAATCTGAACAGTGAAGCTGGACTTCTTATTAAGTACTACAAAGCTCAGTTTCTCTTTTGTACCTTCAAATTTTCTGAAATCAAGAAATATGTTAAGAAAACTGTATATGATATTCAAATAGAAGGTACTGTCCATTGTTTACAGTCACTTGGAACAGTGACTGGATTTCTTCTATTCACAAATTGCTTACAATGGCTATGATATTTATACAGTTTGGAGTTCTCAAGGATAATTGTCAACAAATTTTGGTTCTTGTTTATTCTCCTCAGAAAGGTGAGTTGATTTGGGTAACTTAAAGGTCATTTCTGTGTCAAGAAACTTGAGTAATGATTTTGTTCCCCCTGTATCTTTAAAACTCTTCCTGAAGGAAAAAATCCAGTATCATTCGTCAATAAATTACCTCTGCATATTATCTTGTTTCAGAGACCTGTGCATGTTCTTATATGTTTACTATTTTAAGTACACATACAAATGCAACTGTGTGAAAATGCATAGGACAAAAACGTTCAAGAACTACAATAACAATATTGGTTGTATGGCTTTAATACAAGTATGGATAGTTGTTTCTTCTTTATATACTTCTGTATTTCCTCGTTTTCTTTAATAGGCCATATTAAACAATTAAAAACATAGATTTGTTAAAAAGGACCTAAATTTGACATATATTGTCAAAATTATGCAAAAAAGTGTGATGCAGAAATCCTAGAAGGGATTAGTTCTAAAGGTATAAATTGGTTCTGAGCCTGAGTATTTCAATTCTTCTTTCTCTTTTTATATTTTGTAAAATGATTGCTCATATATTAATTTTATGGAAGATAATTTTCATTTCTAAAAATTATTTTATAACTTTATGTACTCCAATATCTAAATGGACGATTTAGGCCATAAAATTCTATCATAGAGCTTGATTGATAAATAATTTGAGGTTTACTATAGGTAGTAATTCAGATATAAGAAGACGAAATATCATTAAAAATCCTACAACTTGCTCTTGGTGAAACTGAAACATTCATTTCCATACTTAAGTGTTGAAATGGGAAGCCTGTAAGCCTCTGTGGCCTAAGAATATTTATAGCAGTGGTATAATTGACACTCAAAAAATGTATTTTAAAGTCTCAATTACTTTATTCACCTTGTTATCAGAAATATTAAAATTTTCTAGTATGTCAGTTTAACTTTTTTTTCATTTCTCAGACTCTTAAGGTCAGAATGAAGCCTAGTAATCCTAGTAATATTAAGTTTTCTGACAATTTTAGATCACTGGGTTTACCCTCAAGTGCAAACAAAATCGAGACTTTGTCTTTTTCCTCTGAATGCCAATTTCTTAAACTCTATTGTTAAGTGGATTTGAAGAAAAAATAAATGAATTTTAAAATATACATATTAACTTGGATTTATTACCAGTTCTTTAAGCATAATTTTTATACCAAATTCTCAGTCTCCCCTCTTTTTGAGTCTCCCATGATATGAGTTACTTTATTGATTAGGAAGCTATGGTCTGAGTGCACGATGAAAAGCTGTAAAGGAAAACTCATTTCAAAAAGAAATTAATAATTTCAATGGTGAAAAACAATTTTCCTATGTTCAATCTGTAATCTATTTTGCATTATTTCCCACATGTACTCCAAACATCACTATATCATGGCACTGTGTAGATAATCAATTAAAATGAGAGAATTACATAAAATATATTTCTCCAAGGCTAATATCCAGGTCTCTCAAACCAAAAGAGTCATATTTCTATATTCAATAGCTACAGATGTTATTAGACAATTAAAAAGTTTTGCAAATACATTACATGTTGAAAATTCATAGAATGATATTTCCATATGTTGTTCCAGGAATTACATAATTTATTGAGAAAAACAGGCTATTAATATAAACTACAAAAAAAATCACAAAAAAATTCTAAGTGTGAGGGGAACTTATCATATGATAGACACTATGCTACAGGACTTCTACGTGCATTATCTGTTTTAATCATCCTCAGACTACAATAAGCAGGTATTATGATATCCATGTTTTAATTAAGGAAAAAAATGAGGTTTTAGGGAACAGTTAACAAATTTGTCCAAGGTCTAATAACTGTTGAGATTCAAAACAAAGGTCTATTCTGACTTTACATACTGTACTCTTAAACATTATACGATCTTGTCTGTCTTCATATATGAAACTAACTCATCAACTCAATCCTAAGGTTTAGGCTTCTTTTATAATATGGTAAGTGCACAGTGATAAAATAGGGGATTACTGCTTATAGTACCATAGATATGTTCTCCAGTTGTGATGGCACGTTTATGTCACCAGCCCTGAAATCTCATGTTTTTGTTAAATATAAAAATAAAAACAAATGCTGTAATCAACAAAGGAGTGTACAACTCCCTTTCATAGGGAGTGGGTATAGAAAGAGGAACTATGTTGCTTTCATCTTTAATTACACAAGTAAAGCAAGAATATATCAAAAATAGAAGCAGTGAATATTCCCCTCTAGACGACCCCTAAGTTCCTACTAGAGATAACCAGGTTCTCCCATAAATTAATTTCCCGGAGCCTATTACACACACACACACACACCTGCGTAAAGTAATACACACATTGAACTACATTATGTGTATTGCTTTGTGTCTCTCTGTCTCTATATATGTCGGAAATCTCTCCATGTCAATACAAATAGGGTACTTTATTCCTTTAAATTGTTGGAGTGCCTAGTTGAAAGACTTATTTATTTGACTCTCTTATAAATAGATATGTAAGTGGTTTTCTAACATTCTCTATTACAAAGAAATGTTACAGTGAAAATTCTTGTAACATCCCTTTGTGCATAAATTTGGATATAATCCTACAAGGCAAATTGCTGGGTCAAAGGATAGTGCATTTATGATAGCTACTGTCAACTCCCTACACACTTGTAATGTATCTCTGTGTATTAAATGTAACACTATTAGAACTGGTTCCCTGTTTATTGTCAGCATTTCAAATAGAGCTCCACACCTTCCAATAAATTTAAGCAGATCAGAGAGATTGTTGTTGACAGCTTAGTTAAATTAGCTTTCTTAGCTCTTCTATTTTGTGTTTATAATTCCTCCAGAGCCAGAGACATTGCTAAAAGGGGTCCTTTCTAATTAAAGTGCAATAGCAATTGCCTTTGTGTATAGCACCATTTAGTAAGTACCATGTTCCCCCCAAAATAAGACCAGGTCTTATGTTAATTTTTGCTTCAAAAGACGCATTAGGGCTTATGCTCAGGGGATGTCATCCTGAACAATCATACTAGGGTTTATTTTCCGATTAGGTGTTATTTTCGGGGAAACACGGTAGAAGGCGATCTCTATAGACATGTCTGTGTTTCAATCGGCATTGGATTTGGTTTCTAAAATCAGTTCTCAGTATATTTTAAATAAATGTTATCTGCATTCTTAAAAGAAAGATAGTAACAAAACAAAGCTACAATGAACCATTATTAGGAAACCTTCAGGAAAGAATTTTTAACTCTGACAGGACACCTCACCTCATAAACAGATCATATAGCATCATCACAGAAGGTGAAAGGGGATGCAAGGAGACCCTTGAGAAGCATTTGCATGGTTATTTTTCAGACTGTTGCCCTTCTTATAACTAAGCATTAAAAGAAGACTTTTCCTGTCTTCCATGTATCCTCAAAAACCATTGACAGTAAGTTGAACTATCCTAGCAAAAGGCATTATTTAAGGATAATTAGGAGTTTTTGAATTTTTCAATAATTTTCTTTTTATTTAGCTTTTATTTTGAAAAATTATACTTTTAAAATCTCCAGTTTTTCACGTGTCCTTCTTTGGCTACTCTCATATTTACTATTTAATTAATCTCTTAGATAAAATATTATAGCATAATATATTTCTTACCCAGAATTTTTAAATGTACCTGATTTTCCATGAAATTCATATGATGAAAAACATTAACTGAGAATATAGGTCTTTACAGACTGCATGTTTTAACTGTTTTCTATCTAGTTAAGAATTCTGGCCCAGGAATATAATATTCTGGTTAAAGGGGAATTATCCATTTCAACTATTAGTCAAAATTTTGGAACTTATGTGAATACATGTAACACCAAAACTATGTTAAACATAACTTAATATTTCATGATTCATAAAAGAGTTTATAATCTTTCAATGTTCCATGGCCATCGTTATAGCTTTGGTAAAATTTTCCAGAGATTTGACTAATTCTAAAATTCACTTCATTTTGCTAAACCCATATTTGAAACAACAGTTTAGACTATGTACTTACTCCTTTTTTTTCCTAGAAAAATATTGTATATGCGCAGTAATAATTCATCAAAATAAAATATTATATAGTTTGTAATGACTTATAATCAATATAATATTTGCTTATATACATTCTCCTTGACCCAAGATATTTAAATTTTCCAGCCTTTTGAAAGTAAATGTATCTAGTCCAGAAAGTATCAAATACATGCTGTTAAAACTGTTCCATCAACTGCTGTCTCTAAAGAATACCTTGCTTCTTTCAGATCCCTCTGCCACACACCCTTCTGCATAGTCTTTCTTAAAACAAATCTACATCACACCCATACATGAGACATTGCATAATTCCATTTGCGGATGGCACAAAGTTTTAATTCTTTTGCATGTCATTATAGGCTCTTGTCACCGTCTCTTGCTCTACTAGTTGACAACATTCCACCCCAATACCACATTCTATGTTTGCTCTAATACTCCACACTCTTCACCTCAGCAGTTCACATGATGCTCCCCCTTGGAAACGTTGCCTGACTTTTCCCTCCTGTAGGTAGACGTGACCAGTACTTTCTTTGGGTCCCATATGTGGGACATGTAACTTATCCATCATATCACCTTTCACACTTTATTGTAATTATTTATTTACACAATTTCCCCCCTTAAAAACTAGGGCCTCATTGAAGGAAAGAAAACTGTCTTTATATTTACTTTATTTAGGAAAATGTACACCTCAGAGACGTTCAGGCCACCAGTGATTTCCTAGCAAAAAGAGCAGAATAGAATGTGTTAGGTAACTCAAGAGAACTTGTTCTATAGGCAACCACTATTCTGCCGGGGGTTGGAGACAGATGCAGAACCAAGACTGAATTGTTTCTGCTCTAACAAAGCACACCATCTATAGAAATCAATTTCCTAAGCCCACTGTCTCTACCTGGACTTATAGATATCTGTAATTTGGCATGTTCTCAATCAAATTCATTTTCTGCCCTTCTCCTCAGCTGTACCCACATGTGTCTTGGGCCCACTTTCTTTCTTTGGCCAATGACAACACAAAGCCCTGCATTGCCTCCTAAAATCACCAGAAATCTCAGCATCACCCCTGACTCTTCTTTCCTCTGTTGCCCTCGGTGTGACACGCTCCATCCCACATACAATATGTAATCAAGTTCTGTTGAGTCTATCTCGGAAATGTATCTGCCATTTTTCTGTTAATCTTTTTTACCAATATTTTTTGATTCTCCTTCCCCCTCTAGAATATAAGCCCTTTGAGAGCAAGAACTTTATCTGTTTTGTTCACTGCAGTATTTCTAGTTCCTAGAAGAGTTCCTGGCACATAATAAGCCCTCAAAAAATGTTTGCTAAGTGAACAAATTGATTCTTATTTTGAAATCACATAACAATAATTAATATTTTTGGAGGATCACTAGGCACATGTGCTTTTAAAAAAATTATATTCAGTCCTCAAAATTACTTTAGAATGGATCAGTATAACAAGGCTGTTTAGACTCAGGAGCCCGTGTTCTTAGCTATAGGGTTTTACTTATTTGCGCCACCCAAATCTACTCATTCCTAAAGTTCTTCATAATTTATTAGCATTATCTTTCTAAATGTCTATTATAATTCTATTTGCCTATTAAAATCTTTCTGTGGCCTATAGCTTCTTGTCATTTCATGTTAGGTGTTTTAGAACTTGGCTACAGTCGATATTTCCAGTGTATTTTTCAGAGATTTCATTAGGAGCATCAATATTATAGCCATGAGGGTCTACTCACTTCCCAAATGATGCCATTTACTTCATCAACTGTGCTTTTATTACTATTGTTTTTTGTACCTGAAATTATTTGTTTTTTACCTGCTTAATTAATACCTATTCATTTTTTAAAAATTTATTTATTTATTTATTATTAGTTTCAGATGTGCAAAGCAACATAATAGTTAGACATTAGCTTATCCTGTATCTACTTTAAAGAGAGAATGTGGAAGCCAGATACATTTTAATTTGTATCCCGAATTTTCTACCTACTGTCTGTATGATTTTAGGCCAGACCTTAATCCTCAGGTTCTTCATTTTGTTTTATTTTTATTTATTTATTTTTCGTTAAAGTGAAGTTGGCATACAATATTATATTAGTTTGAAGTGTGTAAGATAGTTCAGATTCTTCATTTTAAAGTGGGCACACCAATACCTGACTTCAAGGGTTATTTCTTTGATTAAATGAGATAACAAAGCAACTAATCACAACTTGGTACACACTCAAAAAAAAGTATATCAGATCAATTTCTTACCCTGGCATCATCAGTTGCATAAACGGCTCTCATTTAGTTCCCATTTGTATTTCAAAACTTGTAGGAATAACGTATTTTTGAATTTCCTAATATGCCAGTCACCAAATGCATTGCAAATAAGTAAGTGTTGACTTTATTGATGAATCTGGGATACAAGTAATAAAATATACCACACTTTCCTAAGTCAAATGCAAATTCTGTGGATTATTTTTATTACACTTTACTGTTAGTAATGAAGAGCTGACTGACTCTGTGCTCACATAAGTTTTCTACACCTTTCACATTAATAGTACCAACAGTTTTATTTGTTCAGCATTACAGTTAAACAATGGATTCAATAGAAAGAATCAATAGGTTAGTAAAGGTCTGCAGCCCTATCAGGAATTGTCATGGTTTAAGGCCAACATAAATGTCAATGTCAGGTCAAAAAAGAGACTTGTAAAGTAAAGTGAATCATGGGAAAGCAAGGAGTCTAAAAGCCAGTGCACAGCCAATGTAAGTATGGGACTGGATCTGTTATCACTTATGAGGACAGCTACAATGGAAACACTGCTGATAAGATGCTAATTTTAGTATGCTTTGTAAATAGCCTATTTGAATACACACAAACTGCTTTTCAACTACTTGGGCAGAGATCTGGCCTGGTAAAAATCAGCAGTGTCTCCTACCAGTGTGAGAACATAAAATTTCCCTTCTGCTTCTTGTGGCAATCATAATTTCCTGCTTTATAAAATGTCAGGAGGCTGAGTCTCAAAAGAAAAGCGGAGAAGGAAACTTGTGGAAATATTTTTTGAAGATTATTAATTAGTGTATTGTCTTCTTTGGATTCATTTTGTTCCGAGAAGACAGAGCTACTTGTCTAATTGAAAACTTTCGCCCATGATATTCATGATGACATGTTATTTACACTTTATAAGGAACTTTACAAGATAGCAATATTGCAATTTGATTCTGGCTCAGAGTTTTTCTTTTATTCACTGATGACTGTGTGTAACTCTCATTTACATTAAAAAGAACCGTGAACATGTAATGACTACAGATTAGAACGTGTCTAGGGATTAATTTTATTTGTGTATAACTGTATTTGAATGGACAGTTTAGAAACAATCATTTAATAATGGTAATAACCAAATTTCTTAATTATAAGTAGCAATTGACTTGGGCAAACCTTTTTCTTGCTTGTAATTCTATTAAAAATATCATTTTGGAAATCCAAGTTTATTTTTCCCTGTGTTGGAAATATCATCTTTCATGACAACTATTTGTAAATAAGGGAAGGAAGGAGGTGGTAATAAATGTAAGTCATGTACCAACTTACAGAAAAGACAAAGGAGGCCAAGAGATTTAAATAATTTGTCCTCGTTCACACATCTATTAAGTTAGAGAATACAAAGTCATACTTAGGTTTGTATATTTTGAAATCCTACGCTAACTGGTGAAAAGACAAATTGCTTGTGAACAATTTGGATGATATTTGTGTACTGTGGTCTAAATGTCTGTGTTTCCCCAAAATGCTCAAGGTGATGATGGTACGAGGAGGTGGAGCCTTTGGGAGCTGAGTAAGTCATGACAGTGGAGTCCTCACGAGTGGCATTGGAGCCCCTAAAATTGATGTCTCAGAGAGCTAGCTTGTTCCTTCTGCAATGGCAGGATCTGACGAGAAGTTTGCAACCCTAGTTAGGATCGTCACTTTTGCCCATATTGACACTTCGGTCTCAGACTTCTGACCTTCGGAACTGTGAGAAATAAATGCTGTTGTTTATAAGCTAGCCAGTCTGTGGTATTTCGTTACAGCAGCCTGAATGGGCTAAGGCATGCCTGTAGGTCTGTACTAAGCTGAAACCAATATGATTGTAGAATAAAAAAGATGATAGTCTATGCTAGAGATCCTTCACTTGGCTATGTATTAATGAGATGAGGATTGCAATGTGTCGTAATACAGAGGGTCCCAAAAAATGTGTATACATTTTAAAAAGGAAAAAAAAGTGTTAGAATTGTAATAATATATACTGATAACAAAAGATGAATACAAGTCATGTGTATACTTTTTTTTTGGCACCTCCAGTGTTAGTGAGTATGACTACCTGTACAGAAAGTGTTACACAGGGTAAAGTGTTTGAAATGGAAGAGTTCACTGGTATCAGTGACCAAAAAACACTTGTTGAGAAATCTACTATGCACAAAGCATTGGGTTGTTTCTTTTTGAAAGAATGTTGAAGAGTCAAGACTAAAAATTAACTTGACGCAATAAGTACTTATGAATTGCTTTCTAAAAGAATATCAGTTATATAATAATCTTAAAAAATGTTTATTATTTACTCAGTGGTTCAAAACATACTTTTTTATTAAACTATGAAAAAATGAACTAAGAGTCACATTAATAATCATAATTCAAGCTACCAAAAAATGTGAAGATCATTTGTCCAACCATAATTTTATGACAAAAGAAAAAAAATCAGTACTAGAGAGTACAGGTGACTGATTTAACTTGTTATTGATAGAACAAAGACTGGCTGGCCTGAGGTTTCCAGATAATCAATGTAACACATTGAAAGGATTCAAAATTAACCTTTGAATCTAAAATATAGTCTCATGTAGCCATTAAATTCAAATTCTATTAACTAAAGCATAAAACACGTATAATTAAAAACGAGACAAGTAGAACTTTCATGCCAAGCTTAAGACTGATACTCTACCTAAAACTGGATTCACCACAGTCAGTGGTTTTCCTCACATCTTAAATGACTGCGCTTTTTCTATTGAGTACCAATGGAATCTATTTGGGTTAGGCCTCATGTATGAAACACATGCATCTTAAACATTAAGATCACATCCTGTCTGGTGAGTAAGATGCTCACACATAATGAACTAATAACTGAGAGAAGAGCAGCAGGATTAGATCTCCCATTTCATTCTCAGGTGCACAGTGGGGTACACCAAGTGAAATGGTGGGGAAAGCTGCCTACATGCAAATTTATACACATTGTTATTTCTGTTTCTCTCCCATCGTCTCTCTCACTCTCTGGTTTTTGGTGACCTTTTACAGTTTTATTTAAGTTTGCTTAAGATGTCTCTACACTTTAATACATAAGAGCAAAATATTGCATATAGTTTTAAAGAGAGATCAAGACTAAATTATAAATATAAATATCAATATTCATACATTAATAACAATGTGTGTGAACATCCATAACAAAGCAATATATCAATAGAAACAGGTCTAAAATGCAGGAATTGTATGATAACACCTGCAATGTTCAAATGATGTAGGTTTCACAACAATAGTCGACTGAGAGAGAATCTAGATTCTAAGAGGATTGGTTTAGTCCATGAAATGTGTAAAACAAAAAGAATTTCAGATAAATACCCAGTTCTTTAATATATGTATATATATATATATATATATATATATATATATATATATATATATGTTAGACTATGCAGTAATAAGGGCTTTCATCCTTATACTGTAACAATTGGCTGGACCTAAGTAATAGCTAATTCCGTTTAGATGGGGAAAGCTCTCTCCAGTGTCCTACAATTTCTCCTCCCCTTAATTGCTTCATATTTTATTACTGAACTGCATTACTCATTTATGATACCTATATAATTCTAGACAGTTGAGTATGCAACATCTGATCCAGGGGAAAGGGAATGCAACCTGTAAAAAAATTTGGTACTTTTATTCTTAATGGTATGGTTATCCTTGGGGTGGAGAAAGATACAAACAAAAATCTTATCATTAGATGCGGCTTTCTTTGCTATTATAGATATCATTAGATTTTTACTCATCTGACCTCCTATTGTATATTTTAATAATCAGAGAACATTCTGATTTATATATTCTTATAAAGAGGAAGTGTGCTCAAATTATGTGTTTTGGCTATTCTAGTCTCTGTGAAAGTGAATGTTTGATGGCATTCATATTTTGCTTAATATTACTTGGCTATAGTAAGAGATTTTGCTAATTATTCCCACACATATATTTCCAGCTTGTAAAATATTTGTATTTCTTATTATAAATTAAGAAATTAGTAAAGTTATCATCTATTTCAATGTCTTACACATTATAGTTAGTCTGAGCTCATCTCTCAGGGCCAGGTTATGTCGTAGGCCTTGGTCACACATGAGCATTAACAGTGTAGGGCCAGAACTAACGGATTGCAGATGACAGCACTATTACTTCTAAATTTGTTCTTACATTCCATATGTAAGCAAAATCACATCGCATCTGTCTTTCTCTGTCTGACACTCCACTCAGCACACTACCATCCTGATCTACCCACGCGGCCACAGATGGCAAGCACAAAATAAACAGACAAACAAACAAACAAAAAACAAACAGAAACAAAGTCATAGATACAGGAAACATTTTGATGGTTGCCAGATGGAAGGGGGTTTGGGAGTGTGGGTGAAAAAAGGGGAAGAGAGTGAGAAGTACAAATTGGTAGTTACAAAGCAGTCATGAGGATGTAAAGTAAAGCACAGAGAATATAGTCGATAATATGGTAATAACTATGTATAGTGCCAGGTGGATACTAGACTAGTCAGGGGGATTGCTTCTTAAATTCTACAAATGTCTAACCAATATGCTGTATACCTGAAATTAATACAAAATAATATGGAATGTCAGCTGTAATTGAAAAAATTAAAAAGGGGGAAGGGAAGGTGACGGGGAATAAGAGATTCAATTCCAGGTATGAAACACATAATTCATGGGGAGGTAACGTACAGCACGGGGAATATAGTCAATCTTATTGTGACAGCATGGTTTAGTGTCAGGTGGTTGCTGGACTTATATAGTCAATCTTATCGTGACAGCATGGTATAGTGTCAGGTGGTTGCTGGACTTATATAGTCAATCTTATCGTGACAGCATGGTATAGTGTCAGGTGGTTGCTGGACTTATATAGTCAATCTTATCGTGACAGCATGGTATAGTGTCAGGTGGTTGCTGGACTTATATAGTCAATCTTATCGTGACAGCATGGTATAGTGTCAGGTGGTTGCTGGACTTATATAGTCAATCTTATTGTGACAGCATGGTATAGTGTCAGGTGGTTGATGGACTTATCATGGCAATCACTTCTTAGGCATATAAATGTTGAATAATTATGGTGTACCCCTGAAACAAATATGATATCGAACAATTGAACAGACAGAAGTCTGTTTCCCACACTTGGATGTAGGTTAACTTTTAAATATATTTTGGCCAAAAAAAAAAAAAGCTGTAGAATTATTAGTGTGCAATTCTAAGCCTAGAACTCAAGAGTCCTTCCATGCGTCAGCTCTTCCTCCTGGAACCCTCATTGCCATGGAAACAGCCAGGCTCTTGCCAGAGAGGTAGATTCTAGGTGGAGAAAGGCGCCGTCGTTTCATCCAAGACTCTCTTAGAACAGCCAATTTCCAGACAACCCATCAGCTGACTATAGAGAGCTTAGAGAACCCCAGCCCAGACTGGTAGAATTGCCCAGGCGACTAGTAGACTGGTAGGGAAAATATATATCTATATTACTTTTTTAAGCCACTAAGTCACGAGTTTTTAAGGTGTGGCCTGGGGTCACCTGAGAATCTCCAACACCTTTCCTGGGGAACTGTAATATCAAAATTACTTTCATAATTATATTAAGACACTATTTGTCTTTTAATTCTAATTCTGTCAAGAGTATACAGTGGAGTTTTCCAAAGGCTATATAATGTTTCATATTAAAACAGAGTGAATACAGAAGTGGATATGAGAATCCTTCAGTCTTCTATTGAACCATACATAAAGACATTAGCCAAAATGTGAAACGATGCTACCTTTCTCACTAAATTTTGCTTTGTTTGGAAATGCAGTCATTTTTCATTAAAAACGATGATATTTATGTTATATTTTTGTTAATGTCAAAGGAAATTATAAATGTCTTGAAATTTATATTTTAGTTTCAAATACTGTAAATGTCAATATAAAATCCAACTAAACAAATCTGTTTGGAGTTCTCAATATGTTTTAAAAAAGTAAAGGATTCTGAGAACACAAAGTCTGAGGACCTTTTGACTCTTTTTTATTTCTGCGTTATGAGAATAGCATTTGTTCCTCAGATAAAAATCACATACTTTGTGCCACATGACATAATTCCCCTAATACGTACTATACAGTTCTAAGCCTTGAAATCCATAGACCATGGATATACTTTCCTTTCTTGAGTGTTACCAAGTCATTCTCAGCTTTATTATGTTATACTTGAAAATGGGGTTTATTCTCTTTCTAAAACACATGCAGTGATATTGATCAATATTGATTTATCTAATATGTAAGCAAATATTTACTTGATGATTTTATACAAAGCAATAATTTCCATGAAACATGGAAATGTAGAAGCTGGCCAATTCAACTGTATTTGAATAAAATAGTTTCTTTTGCTAAATGCTTTGGTATTCACTCTTTGGCTTAGTGTTAGGTAGCTGGAGTAGTGGAAATGCAAGAAGTACAAAATATAATTAAAGAGGCTTACCCTTCAATGCATTAACAGGAAATACAAACCATATACACAGTAAGTATTTGGGAAAACTGAAGTTACTGTGGATTCTATCTAATTCCTACTGGACACTGTTGAAAAATAAAAATTAAATAATAAAACAGCTTATGAAAATAAGCTCAGTCCTGATGGACTGAAATTTAAGTTTGTAAATCTCCTTTATCCTCACTCAAAAGACAGCCTCTTATAAATTGAATGTTTTTGTAATGACACTTTCACATGATCTTTTTTGAATTAAAAAGCAAAAACAAACAAATAAACAAAAACAACCCAGGAAAATAGCATGTGATGTATTTCAAAGGAAAAAAAGGTGGATTTGATGTTAAGAAAACATAGCAATGAACAATATAATACTATTTTCTATAATTAAAACTGTCTGATTTAAACAAATGAGAAAGTGTCATCTTCCAAAAGGAATAAACCAAATTTTTTTTTTTGGGGGGGATGTTTATGCCAGAAAATGCCAACGACAGCTGTTTTATATACACATCTTTTACATGAGTAAAGAGAAGAATAGACTTATATACATAGTGTATCCAATTTTAGCTTCCTTTCCCAACTACTATATGGGTAACTTCACTAGTGAGCCCGAATGGTCATTTTATGAATTGCCCACTTAACCAGTAAGCGTTAATGATAATTACAAGAATCCCAAAGGCAATAAAATTAATATTGTATGTTTGGGAAGTCTACAAGATTAGAACACAGATTATGCTTTTTTACTTTATTCAAAAGCAGAATCAAAGACTAAACCCATTTACTCTGTTGACAGGGCTTAATAGTTTAGCAAGATTAATGTGATAAAGTCCTTGCTTTAGGGAAGAGAAAGACATAACAGAAGCATATCAGAATTGTAGAAGGAAAAGGTTGAAGAGGTACAGAGATAGGAAATCAGTTTGAATTAAAGTTTTAGCAGAGGTCAGTTATTTACAATGAGTCAACAGAACAATGTCACTGTTTACACTGTCTGTAAAATGTAAAGAATTAAGTAAGTGTTAGTGTCTTTATAGACCCAAGACACTTTATTTTCTGCTTCAAGCCAATATATTGGGTCTGTATTGTCAGAATAAACTTCCTGATGAAAAGATGAAAACAATTACAATAAAATTATGTGCATATATGCATGTAGGTACTTTTAAAGAATTTTGATCCGACATGAAAGAAAGAAATCTGCAAAGACTAAGATCAAAGTAAAAGCAGGAACCCTAAAAGTGATCACCAAGCCAGCTTTCAAGATGAGAACGGCTAGTGATCCTTGGAAGCTCGGGTTTCTCTCCTGACTGCTTCATGAGGCACAGAGTAGAGAGTGGAATAGAAGACCTTTCTCATAACATGAGAAACAATCCGTTAAATGTTATAAACACTATGATTTGTTCGTACTAATTTTACTCTAAAAAGTCAGTTATCTTTTTTAAAAAGTCTAAATAATAATAAAAAAGAAAGAAATGTCATGCAGATAAAGGGTCCTAAAGAAAATATACAGTAGTGTTCTTAGTGCTGTCTGAAGCGGAACAAAAAGAACTTACAATAACAAGATGGTCCTCTTCACAGATCTGAAATCTGAGTTAATGGTATTTCTTTGCTCAAAAACCTATAACATTTATCAATAATATTCTACATGTGTGAGATCATAGTCAAAACCAAAAACACACAAGGGAAATAAGATTTTATGAGTGAAAATAAGTAGGAGCAACAGAGAGTGCAACCAGAACCACAAAATTAAAACAGAGGCTGAGATGGAACATAAGGATAAGAGAGTAGAGACTGTTAAATTTGTAAAGTACTCAAATGGAATTTCTTAATATAAAAATTAAAAGAATAAAAATAGATTAATTTAAAATAAGTCACAAATGCAGATCAAATTAGTGAACTGGTGGAGAGTCAAAGAATGTGGCACTAAGAAACTATGAAATTATTGGGAAAAAAGTGACAAAGATAGAGAAAAACAGAGGAAGTCACAATAAGAGAGATGACTATGGAGTTCCAGCATTGCTGGAAAACATCTATCCTCAAATTCAGGAAGACCAACAAATCTAAAGAGGGATACATGAAAACTATATCTGTATCGAGACAATCATAACCAACTTCAAAACACCAAGGATCAAGAGAAGATTTTAAAAGCAGTCAAAGAGAAATAGTAAATCATCCAGACAGGTGTAGCAACTAGCCAGACAATTGATGTTCCATTAATAAATGGAATCCAGAAAACAACAGAATAAAATCTTCAATGGTATCAGAAAAGTTGCTGACAATCTAGACTCACAGTCCAGGGAAATAAATTTTAAGAACAAGAGGAAAATAAAAATACTTTCAGACAAAGAAAAACTGAGAAGTCTTGACTAAAGTAAAGTCTAAAGAATATACAGAGGGAGCCAAAAAAAATGTATACACATTTTAAGAAAGGAAAAAAAACTGTATTAAAATTGTAATAATATATACCGATAACAAAAGATGGATACAAGTCATGTTTGACTTCTGCAATTACAAGAGGTGCTCAAAGTGATTACCATCAGCGTCCAGACACTTTCGAATATGATGAACTACTACTTAAGCATAGACAACATCTCTTAAAATATGTATACATCTTTTGGCACCCCGGTATATACTTCAAGCAGAGGATAAGGTGGAAGGCCTGATAATAAGGAACAGCAAAAAGAAATTATAAATATGTGAATAAATGTAATATAATATTAATTTATAATATAATAGTTTTGATTTCTAACTCTTGGAATAATAGAGCAAAAAAATCCACAGCATTAACACAAAAATGTGGATGGATCTTGAGAATTAAGATAGTCTAACATACTTGTATTTTAGAAAGAAGCTAAAGATATTAACATGTGTGTGTATGTGTGTGTCTGTGTGTGTGTGTGTGTTTGTGTGTGTACATTCACTCTGGAGATATCTTAATTGAATTAGTCACATTGATATGTTTTTGTTCAATGACTTGTTTTTTCTACTAGCATTAAGAAACTTCCAAGTTTTAATCAAAATATCAAGTTACATGCTTTCTTAAACTCAGAAATTTCCAATATCCTCTATAGTTCACTATGAAAGTAGTATTGTTGAACAAAGAGATGTATGTAAAACTAATGAGCAAATACACTCAATTTGGGTACGTGTAGCTACCCTGAATAATTTGACTTCTGGAATATCTTTGGTAATATATAAAAAAAAATGTATATCCCCTCAAAATTCTGCTGTGAATGACACACAATCTCACCTTAAGAAAGAAGCTGTCATTATTTGTCCTGTACAGAAAATATTGATACACTGGAAAAAAGAAAGTCCAATATGGCTAATAAAAGCCTCTGGTTTATTATTGATAAAATTAAAATAAGTATTCTAGATAATTTAATTCCAAGCAATTGCATTATGCTCATATTTATTAAAATTTTCTTAATTGGCAGAAAAATATAGAATAAACATTTTAATGTACTTTATTATATATACATGTATATATATACTATATATATCACAGAACATTCCTTCATATTTAGTTAAATTATTCTTAAGAATAGTCAAATTAAATGTTTGAAGTGTATATTATACAATGTAAAGATATGTACACTAATATTTTAATATTACCATTGATTTTCTTTGTGCTAATAAATAAATTTGATATATTTTATCATATTCCACTTAAGACCTTAGGAAGTAATTTCAAGTCCAATTACCTAGATTTACTTCACCCATAAGCTAGTTTGTTACATGTTTACCCATGTAACTGATTTTTCCATCATATATAAAGGCTTACAACATTCAAGAGATTGTTCCTGCTACAACATTATAATTTTATTGCCTGGAACAGTTTGCTGTTGAATGTCTGCAAGACTATGTTAACAAAAGTATTCAGGAGAAAACTGTGCCTCTATAACACAATAGATACATGAAGAAAAGTCTCTGAGGATAATGTCTTTAAAGTCCTGTGTGTATTCTTTAAGCAAAGATAGTTTGAGGATTAAATATGTAAATATGTTGTCATTTTGCATTGATTTTCTCCACTATATTTAAAAGTACTATTTATATTTTTAAAAATTAAGTGTTATTCTGGGGTATTTACGTGCCTGTAAGGAACCAACAGTGCTATATTCTGAAGTTTGATGCTATGTAAACATTTATTCTTTTAGACACTGGTTAATTGTGAAAATTCATATGCTCTTCAGTCACAGATTTCTCTGCCCCTCCCAAGATATACATCAGCTTTTTTAAAAAAATTACAGTTGACATTTAATATTATTTTATGTTAGTTCCAGGTGTACAGCATAATGGTTAGACATTTAGATAATATACAAATTGATCCCCCTGACTAGTCTAGTACCCATCTGGCACTATGCATAATTATTACAATATTATTGACTATATTCCTTATGCTGTACTTTACATCCCCATGACTGTTTTGTAACTATCAATTCATACTTCTTAATCCCTTCACATTTTTCACCGACACCTCCCTCCCTCAATCTGGCAATCATCAGTTTGTTCTCTGAATCTATGAGTCTGTTTCTGTTTTGTCTGTTCATTTATTTTGTTATTTATATTTCACATATACTAAGTGAGATCATATGGTATTTCTCTTTCTCTACCTGACATTATTTCAAATAGCATAATGCCCTCTAGGTCCACACACACTGTTGCAAATAGTAAGATTTCATTTTTTTTATAGGTTGAGTAATATTCCATTGTATGTATTCCATTGTATGTATAGGTTGAGCAATATTCCATATATATATATATATGTATACCACATCTTCTTTATGCAATCGTCTATTGATAGGCAATTAGGTTTGCTTCCATATCTTGGCTATTGTGAATAATGCTGCAATGAACATAAGGGGGCATATATCTTTTTGAATTACTATTTTGGATTTCTTCAGATAAATACCCAGAAGTGGAATTGCTGTGTCTTAAGGTAGTCTACTTTCAATCTTTTGAGGAAGCTCCATATTGTTTTCCACAGTGGCTGCACCAATTTGCAATCCCATCAACAGGGCACAAGGGTTCCCTTTTCTTCATATCCTCACCAACACTTGTTTTTTGTTAATTTATGGGTGATAGCCATTCTGAAAGGGGTGAGTGATATCTCACTGTGGTTTTAATTTGCATTTATCTGATGATTAGTCATGTTGACATCTTTCCATGCCTATTGGGCAGCTATAGGTCACTTTTCACATCCATCAGCTTTTATTATCTCTACTTAGATGCCCTGTGGTCTGCTTTTGTGATCAACAATATCTTCACTGTGATTCTGTATTATTTCTCTATTTTCTTCTGTAGCTTCCACATATAGCAAGAATAGTTGAAATTGGAGATTGATATTTTAAAATGGTAGTAGTCATTTGGAATTCTCATTTTAAATAAATTCATTTCTCAATGTGGAGCTATTAACTTTTAACTAATTGGTTATACTCATCACACAGAAGTCAGGGTGACAACCAGACTCAATCATTGGGGTAGCACAGAAAGGGGGTTGGCTAAAGGAGGTCTAGCTGTGGATTCCAAGACATTTAATACACAGAAGGCTGTAGCAAGAATGAGTCCAAGCTTTGGTGTTCGGCCACTAGGCAAGCTTTGGTGTTTGGCCACAACAAGGTGTTTAGTCTATGGAGTTTATGTTTTCAACCTTATGGATGGAACACAGTGATGAAGGGAGTCCAGACACTAGAGTAGGTAAGCAGATGATCAGGCAGTCATGAAAGAACTGTATGGATCTCAATAACATTATAACATCCTTCAAGAATAGGTGTCTTGTAATTGACCTGTGTCTTCTGAGTTTTCCAACTTACTAGTGAGGTAAATTTACATATACTTTAAAATATGTTTTTATAACACATCTGATCTTTTTTTTACCATAGTGTTGATAAATTTCTGAAAGACTGATTAACAAAATCAGTCTTATCCTGATTTTTAGGTCTCCAGTTGGTGATATGCATACCAGGCTGATTTATCCTTGTATGCATATCACCAACTGGAGACTTAAGCACATTCTGTAAGCACAGGATATTAGGAACCCATTAGTGGTTCACAGAATTATATTTGGCTCATAAGTGTGCATGTACACTTATGCACCTGAGAAAAAATATCATAGGTGTGTACCTGAGAAAAGATACATGGAACAAGATACTCATTTAAGTAAAGGGTAATTAAGCAAAGATACATTTATCTGTTAAGTCATATATTTTATTTTTATAAATATTATTTTGATATAAAATTAGTATTATAAGAATTTTTCCTATTTAGGCAGAGAAGTCAAGATTACAAATGAAAAAGGATTATTTTCTGATTATTAATATTTAGTAAATTAGATGGCATTTCAATGTGAAAAATTCTAGTAGGTATGATCTAGTTTTATTTACTTATATTTTGGGTGATTTTCTTTCTAAGACATTATTATGAACAATGGTTAATTTTATATATTTCTTTTCTTTGCATCATTAAAAATAGTTTGAATTACACTGCAAACAAGTGTTAGCATAAAATGTTCAAAGAATTTAAAAATAATTGGCTGATGTAATTATTATTTTCAAAAAACTTCTAATATCCAAACTTCAAATATTCAAATATTTAATATTATAGATACTTTAATATAATATATAAATATATGTTTATAAACATATATAATTACTCAGATCACTATAGGAAGAAAATGATAAATTTCTACGATCTTAAAATTTTATGTAAATTTTGTTTCTGTATAAAATGAAAACATATGCTAGAAAAGAATCTCAGGATAATGGTAATTGACTAAGCATTCTACAAAGAGATAATAAACCTAGAAATAATTATAAATTTTTAATAGTTATAGAAGGATTTTTCAAGATAAAATCTCAGCAGGTGAAAAATATCTGTACATTGGCTTTCTGAAGAATACAGAGTCCTTTGTTAATGGCACATATTTGAATTACACATTCAGTACATCCCTAAATTTTGGATACATGAATTGCTCCCATCACATAAATGTCAACTATTACACTATTGTATGTCAAATTAAATAATAAGAAATTTCTATTTTCTGTATTATTCTCAAGCAATTTCCTTTATGAACACACGGAGAGCCTTAAGAACCAAATCAACAACGTTACATCAATCACTGAAATATATGGCAGATAAGGAACACAAAACAGTAGAGAAAATGAATAACATGAAAATTACCTTTCTCAAAAAAATCTATGCTCATCTGAATCTTAAACATGTATTCTTTTCCCTTCCTACCATTCTTGATGAAAATCTTCCAGAAAAAAAAAAAATAGGGGGTTAAATTGACTGTGCTTCACTGTCAAGAGAAACCTATGGCCAGGGATATATCTAATTCCCAAAGCTTTCATCATTAATATTTTATGAGTCTCACTGATCTGTCCTATCTAGAAGAAAAAATTATTTTTCATTTGTGCAAGCACTGCCTGCTGAGTAATAGATTTCATCTTTGTAAGCTGAGTGATGAAATGCAAACAGCCACAAAGGTAAAAGGAGGCGAAGCGTTCACTTTATTTCCTTCACTGGAGTCTGGCTGCACTTTCCTGGAGTTGCAGCGTCAGCTCAGCAACGTGATAAAGACCTTTGGGGACCTAGGAAGAGTGTCGGTTCTGTGCCAACATGCTTTGTTTTACACATGTGAATGCCCACATGTTTAAGCGGAGTTCTAAATGATGAACTACGGTGACCTTTTTAAACTTAAATATTTATAAAGAAATTTGGCGTCTACAACAGTGCAAAATCATTAGTTCAGCCTTGAACATTCCTGTCATAATAGATGAGAAGACTAAAATGCAAATGAATGATCTTTGAACATTTCAAACTGAGAAGGCAGGACATCTTGCCCCTTGAGCGTGGCTTGCCTTAGCTGAACATAGGATAATGCTGGAGCTGAATATTCACTGGGCACTATCCATCCCCAGAAAATTGAAACAGACAAAGAGGGTCCAGGACTCTCCTACAGTCAAGAATGCATTCGGCATCCGTCTGTTAGGTCCACCTAGACCACAGGGTCCCTCTGGGTTCACAGCAAGTGGAGTGGGGTTCCCTCATGTGGTTGAAAAGATAATTTCTACAGAAATGTATTTAGTAGTGTATAATCAGAAGAAAAAAAAAGTCCTGTTTTCAAATGCGTATTTTCCTTTGCTAGAGAATATAGAATTCAAAACTATATAAAGCAATCGTGTTTCTTTTCTTCAGAGCTCTTAACTTGATGTGTAATTATGTATTAACCAGTATGATTAGTTAACATCTTTCTGATCTCAGAGAACACAAATCAGATCCTATTTAATTTGGTGAACAGTTATATCCCTGGAGCCTTGTACACTGTTGACAAACGTGAGGTGTTCAATAAGTTTTTGTTAAAAGATTTGCATGTTTTTATTTTCATCCGTGTCTACTAGCATGCTCTACATAATAACAATTTTGTGGTAAGATGATGATTTATTCAAACTACTGATCATAAATTTACATAAAACACTGTTAGAAATTGGGTTTTATTATAACACTGTTAAAATGTTTAAGATTAATTTTGGGGCCTCAAAAAGTTGACCATCTATCTGAGGGAATAAATTATATGTATAAGAACTATAAAAACATGAAATATTAAGTAATAAGAGAGCATATTAGTTAAAATTGTACATAGGTATTAGACACACAGATATGAAAAGACATTTCTGATAAAGAGAGCTATGTGAATAAATGCATTGAAATTAAAAGAATATTAATCACAGATATTAACGATGTTAAGAATGATATAGCTTAGAATAACTGACAGTAGGACACCACCTATGTCTTAAGAACCATATGATTTCACTCATATGTGGGATGTAAAACTGAAAGCAACAAAGGAACAAGACAAAGAAACAAAAACTCATAAACACAGACAACAGTTTAGTGGTTACCAGAGGGTAAGTTTGGAGGGGGGATGGTAGATGAAGGTAAAGGGGATCAAATACATAGTGATGGAAGAAGAACTGACTCTGGGTGGTGAACACACAATGCAATATATACACAGATGATGCATTATAGAAAAGTACACTTGAAAACCTATATAATTTTACTAACCAATGTCACCCCAATACATTTAATAAAAAATATTTTAAAAGTATCAGGGAAAAAAATCTAAATCTAGCTCTCTCACTGAATTGTCTATCTAATTTTTGTAGTAAGAACACACGTTTCTCATGAAATGAAAGGATCAACATTTAACACTCATGCTAATAAAATACTACCAGAACTTTATGAGAATGTTTTTCTCACACTCTAGCTGGCAGCTAAGTGACTTCAAATTTTAAAAATCTTTGCCAAAATAGAATGAATGGGGCAGAGGGAGAATGATATCTTATTTTTATTTGATCTTTACTTATGATTTAAGTTATATATATATATATATATATATATATATATATATATATATATTTTCTCTTCTCTAAACTTCAGTTCTTTTTCTATTCCCCATTTCCCTAATTTGTTTGTCCAAGCCCCAGCATCTCATTCAGGCTATAGAAATGGTAGTGGAGAAGACAGTTACTTTTAGAAAAAAGTAGCCATTTGCAGATATTGTTTAGCTAAGCAAAATGATTGCTAGTTGTTACCCATCAATGGTTTTGCTAAAACACTAGCTTCAACAAATAAGTTTTTTTCTTTAAAATTATTTCAGGCATATTTCTGGATAATTTTAATTAATTCAGTACTAATTTAAGGCTTTGTTTTGCCAGTAACTCACAAGCTCTATTATGTCATATCTATTCTTAGTTAAATTTAATGTCACTTTGTGAAAACAATTTTTAACCAAAAAAATATCCAGTGAGATGAATAATCTATTTAAAGCAATAATATAAAAGAATTAAATTTAAATAAGCAAATATGACATTCTAAGATTGAGAATAAATTTCCAATGTCTTTGATTTTCAAATAAAAGTATAATAGTTTTCCTTACAACTAATATTAAACTAATTAAATGTATATAATTTTATTAAAAACAGAATGTGCTTTATATTCTCATTGCTTTTTGGTGATTCCATAATAATTTTTCTCTGAAACTATGTAAACTCTTTCACTAGTTGTTTTTGTTATTTTTCCATGAAAATTATTCCATGGCTTTTGTATGGATATAACCACTTGTAATCCCCATAATCTTCTTTTATTCCAAACATCAATCACCTGGATTTAGTTTATAAACCTATTCACTTTTTTTTCTTTCATCATCTCTATCACTACTGCATGACTTTTTAAAAAAAATCATAGTTTACTAAATAACAGAATGCTTTTTGTTATTTGTTTCTGTGCTCATTGATTCATTTTTCTTGACTTTTAGGTATTATTTAACAATATCTATTTTCAAAGACCAGCAGAACTTTTTTTTTTAAGTTAAATTGAAGTATGAAAACTGGGGACTTGACTAGGTATATTCTTCTCATGACTTATTTTTGTCCATCAGCCAAAAGCCTTTAAAATGTGTGTACAAAATTACTGCAAAATGTGAACTTTCACAGTCTTTCAATTACTACTGAAAAACCGAGAATATTAAAATCACAAATTCCAGAGAGGAACCACAGAGTCAAGCCCAGGGAAGGGCAGGGAGGTCCCTGGTGAATCAGGAACGGAAGAAAAGGGATTAACATCCGAAACTACTCTTTTGTGACATAATGGCATATAACAATGACATTGGGGAAAGGTTATGAATTAAGGAAGGCATATCTCACTATAACATTTGAGAGCTGTCTTTTCCAAAGCATTCAGGCTCCACGTAATGTCAGCAGCTACCCTTTTGGCTGTTCAGTATATCCTTATCTAAATGATGTCTATTGTCCCTTCCAGCCAACTAGATAAGTGAATCAGATAACTCTGCTGCCAAAATAATGTCCTAAAATGCAAATGTGGTCAGATCACTGTTAACTCTGATTCCTTTATGGGTTTTTCATTGTCTGTTTGGTTAAATAAATTTCTTCACCATATATTTTACTCACACCAAGAATCTTATGCCTCAGACACACTGACCTACCTGCCATTTTTCAAACATATTTCATGTGAACTTTCAAGCTTCAGTGCTTTTGAACATATATCCCATTTTCCTAGACAAAACCCTGATCAAGTGTCACCTCTGTTAGAAGGTCTGTAATCTCTGCAGCAATGTCATCCTCTTCTTGAGACTACAATTAGAGGACTCCTAGACATGTTACTGCATTCTTTCTGTGAATATCTGTATATTCCTAATGCTGTAAATGCAAGAACAGAAATCATGTCATGTCAGGTTTGTGTTGGGAATATAAAAATATGCAACAGTTGCCAAATGGCTAATATAATGAATTAATATGAATTCATATGGCATTTTCCCCACTAATTGGAGCTTCAGGGAAAATACTTTAATGCAACAAGCTTTCTCTAACAGACATTATCTTGAATTTTACGCATTGAAATTTGAGAAAGTATTTTTGATTTGGCAGGTATTTCTGGACCTCTTAAATAATAGATTATTATAGATTTCTTTAATGTAAGGGCTTTTAAAAATCTAGATTTTTAACCTACATTACCTCACTTTGCTTAGTCGTTAACTAAAGCTTTGCTTGGATAGGTATTTTTATAAGAGAAAAGAGTGTATAAATGAAAATCCACATTTAATTAACAGTGTGTATTTCTTATATCTATATATTTTAGTTAATAGTAGCATGTTGGGGTCTAAATTATCCAGAAAACTATAATATCTCCTCACAGTAACTGACATAAATATTATAATAAATCTGCTAGAAAAATAGTGCAAACTAAATACCCTCATTAGAAAGATGGCAGCTCCCTTTCTCACCATTCCTTTGAGTTGTTTTAATAACATAAGTCCCTCCAAAATCTATACAAATATTTTGTATCATGTTTAAACTCTTCTCATAACCTCTTTCAGTAAAACAAAAACAAAATCAACAACAACAAAAAACATTAAACTCAAGAGTCTAATAGTGAGAAATATTTTCTTCAGTACTTTATATAACAATTAATAAGACAATTAAATTATGCTTTAAAATTTACAGTGTTTTAAGTCTGAAAAATGCTTTAAGCATATTATTATCAACTATTTTTCAAACAGTCTTATTGTGCAAACTTGAGAACTTTTGATATTACCTTTAATTTTCATATTAGAAAAGTGAGGCCACAAGATACTTGGTAACTTTCCCAAGGCAATATAGAAAATGTGTCTTGTAGGTTTGCATTAAAATTAATTCATTAAATATTATGTGGGAGAATGTTTCTCTGAAATATTTTGGATAGTCTTTCCAAAATTTTAATAAAAAGGTAAGAGTTCATTCAAATCTAACAAAACATGTTTAGGCATCTAATTTAATATTTTATTTACTTTTTAGACATAAAAAGACATATTTTTATGTTTTCCCCTCAAATTCTTCTTAATTGCAATTTCATTAATAAACAGTCAAGTTTACACAATGCATTTATAAAGATATGCACATTGTTTTCTATGAATACCATTGAATTTAAAAACTAATATTGTACACAAACATTCATTCAATTCATATGACACAGAATTCCAATTTTCCTGGAAAATTGAACATCTTTCCCTAATTTTCACACTAGCTCTTTCTTCATGGTCTGTTCACCCTTTGCTCACATTTCTTCATCCCTCTGTTGATTTTTTCTCCCTTCAGAAGGAATCATAATTTTTTTGAGGACCTGGGCTGAGACCAGTGTTTGTAGTTGCCATTCCTATGGTTGGAAACACTTGTCCGCTCTGTTCTCTGTGAGATGCAGACAGCCCCACCCCCTTCATCCCCACCTCCTAAAAGACACAGCTATACTGCAGGGGGCAAACATAGGATAGTTAAAGTTTCAATCTTATATGGTCTATATAGTTCTTAAAGGCTATTCTACCTAGGCTGTAGTAGCACATGCGTTTACCTCTTTGACACTGAGTCACAGTGTGAATCTTCGATTTGAGCTGATTACAATAAACTAAAATGAGAAGGCTTCTGTCCCTTTCGTTCTTGCTCTTCTGACTTGACCATCTCTCTGTGTTAAAAGCAGCAGGCCCTGAACAGGACTCTAACACTCATAGAATAAGTTATCACTCTACACTGTCTACCTTGTGATACAAATCAGCAGACTGAAACTGACCACAAAAATGGGAGACAGAGGTCTTACATGACATGACAACAGAAATAAAGCAGGAAGCAAGAGAATGGACATGAAGCATTGTCTCTGAAAGCTATCTAAAACCCAAGAAGTTTTTAGATAGTTATAGTTGTATGTTTCCCTCTCCAACTTGAAACATGCAACTATGGCTCTCTACTTTGAATCTTAGTTCAGTATAACATAAAATGAGACCTACAGCTTCAGTTTTCTTCCAAAGGAATTAGACATCTCTGAGTATGGCAGACCCATTAGTGGCTCAAGGCCTCTAATCAGATTTTTCATACACAGAGGGAGGTATCTAGAGAGACAGACTCTTCTAAGTTAAGTCACCTCGTTGAAAAACATAAAGCATTGTTTTTCCCTTATTGCTTTTTCCCATAGGTCTAAGTATTTTTGTTTATTTGCTTGTTTTCACCATACAAATTATTTAGACAAAGTTTAGAGAACATTCACAATTGTCTTATAAATTTGTAGGAAACAAAAATGGTCTATGAAGTTTAAAATCTATCTAGGTGTTTAACTACTCATGTTAAAGGCCTATTATAGTTTATGTTACGGTTGGGTATTTTATCACATCATAATGTAATATTTACCAATCTAGAGAGTCCTATAAATTGCAAATAATTCATGCAAATAATTTTATTTAACAAATCACCTGTAACTATGAAATTCTGTCCTAAGAATTACAATTCTATCAAACCTCAAATTAAGCAAATGTATAAACACCAAATATATAGCTGTTAAAGTAAACAAAAGAGAAGCAAGATGATAGAAACATTTTTTTTTGCTCAAATTCTGGATTTCAGAAGAGATTCACCTGAAAAAAATTACCTCAACAAGGGACTCATTCTCTCAGGAAACAATTGTATGGAGTGAAACCCTGGGTTTGGATAAAACTGCCCAGGAAACCATCTTGGTGAACAGACATTTCTCAATGCCAGTGGGGAATGGGGTTGGCTAGGAAACCCTCCCTGTAGAATGTAATGGGAGGGGGAGAGCAGTCTTTATATGCTTCCTGGAGGAAGAGTGAGGGAGAACGGAGGTCATCTCTCATCAATTTCCCCCATTGTTCCATTTTCAATATGGGCTTCCAACTTGGTGATGGTGTTGAGGAAGAAAGCCTGGGTCAGGTATTTCACTTTCAAGTAAAGAGACAGTGAAAATGCAAATTTCCAAAAGCTTCTTTAGTATCTGCTCTACGGATTCTGTTTTTAAGGATACTGAACCATCTGTGCCATCGACAGAAGGCATGTAATAGATTATGAGTCCTGCTGGTCCAGGTTGACGAGCAGAAGCAAAAACAGGAGTGAACTTTCTTGTGAAGAAGGCCAGAGCAGGAGCGGAAGAGAAATGTTCGCTGGTTGACGCAGGACATAGATCCTCGATCCATAAGTCTCCTCAGATTGACATGTTCCTTACTAATAATTCAGAGGATACCCTGGTCCTCTTGGACCTCTACCAAATGCCACAATGGGATTGCCTCTCTAAAATTTCAAATTTAACATCCACTTTAGTTAATTTTGGTCTTCTATGTGTGTTTGTGTGTTTTTTGGTCTTAAGTCATTGAAGTTTCTCAGACGAGCCTGTGCTATTGACCATATTTCATATATTTTCTTACCAAGGACAGCTGTGCTGATTTTTAAGGAACAATTTATTCTTTTTTTTCTTTAAGTTTGATTTTCTGTAGGTGTTCTACACTTCAGGGTTACAGTTCAAGTCTCAATATGCTTTGCAACATTATTATTCCTCTCTCTAAACTGTCCCTTCCCTCTACAATTAGATTCCTGGGGAAATAATTTTTTTTTTTTTGGTTAATCTTTTTTTTTTTTTTCCATTTAATGGTATAGTTCAATCATTAATTTAAATTTCCAATGAACCTTTCAACCTCACTTTCAATCTCTGCATTTTCTGATTTCAAAGGTTCATTCTTATTTTGCAGTTTTGATGGGTGTCATATTTAGTATTTTTTTTTTAATTTCTCCATCAAAACACACACACCCCCCCCCACACACACACACACACATTCCCTGAAAAATATGCTCCTTCCTCTGTTGGACTGGCTATGTGAGAGCTTGAGCCAATCTAATCCATAGTTGAGCTGGTTATCTGGGATTTGTGGGTTATTGAGGCATTCTATTTGCTATCCTAATTTTCCATGAATCTGAAGATCTCTCTCCACTGTGCTCTTCTACCACTAACCAAGCATAACAGTGCAGTAGATGAAAGGTCTGTTGTCCTTGGGGTGGGCTTTCTTAGCTTTCCTACGTTACCCCAATATTCATCAGGTCATGGCCTTGTACTTGGTAAATCCCCTCTGTGGAAAAATTGGTCAATGCTACAGAATTGGTTTGTGATGGAGACTCCTTGGAATTCTAATTCTTTTCACTCCAACCCACACATGTTTATTAATAACTTATTAAAAATTGTGCTGCTTTTTTCTTATTCTTTTCTATGGCTGAAAGTCCTCTGCTACAGTGCCCTTAGGGATGAAAGCGTCATGAGATTCTTTTATTCTGGAAAAGGCCATCTTTTTCTGCAATTTGGTCATTTAATTTTGTGTCTGCAATTCTCTGAGAAGTTATAAAAAATATGACTTGATAGGTTATCTGTCTTATTTTCAAGTATTCTTTTCATAAGCTTCTCCCCACAAAACTCCTCTTTCTCTTGATTAGGCAACCCTACCTACAAAGATTTAATTCAAGGCAAAGTTGAGATAATGTAGATTTACTTCTCCATCACTTAAGCCATCAGCATTGCTGATCCTTCAATAAATAAATGAGTCAATGACAGCACTCCAAATTAGAAAATACTTAAAGTATACGTATGAGTTTTAGATTTTACTTTGTCTGAAATCTAATACATGTAGAAGAAAAACTCCGATTTCAATATTCCACATATAATGTGGCACTGAGAGGAGGAAGTGAATATTATAAACTATGGGATGTTGAGTAAGCAAATTAATCTATACAATATTTTCATTCTCAGTGATGTCTATTCTATCCTTCCAGTTCTCCAGGTCAATTAGAGTCATTCTTCACACTATCTTATAACCCATATCCAATTCATCAGGAAGCCCTGCTGGCTCTAGTTTCAATAAACATCCATTTTATAACCATGGCTCAACAAAACTACTGCTATCACCGTGGTCCAAGCTACTATAATTTCTTGCCTGGGTTTAACTTAATGGTTTTAGCTCATCTCCGTTCTTTCATTCTTGCAAACTTGCCTACCCCTAACCCATTTTTAGGGTAACTAGAGTAACCTTATTAAAACGAGAGTCAGGCGATCTAATTCCTCTACACAAAACCTTATAATATCTTCTCATATCTTTTGAAATAAATACCAATTACAGTGTTCTAAAGGGCCCTCACTGACCCCCTATTCCTCCCTTTTCTTCCTTCAGCTGCGGCTACACTGTTTTTCTTATTCTGTGCACATGCTTTTGAAACTCCTAATGTAGGAGCTATGCACTGGATGTTCCTTTTTTTTTTTTTTTTCCCAATCTCTTCTAAATATTTTCATGGCTCTGACACTTACCCTCCTTCAAATCACTGTTCAAATATAACCTGCTCAAAAAGGTCTATCCTAACCTTTAAACTGCAAATTCGTCTCTCCAAATGGTCATTCTAATACCTCTCAACTTGTCCTATTTTCTATTTTTTTCTATAACATCTATCATATTCTCATATACTATGTAATTTACTTATTTATTTATTATTTATTATTTTTCTTCTCAGATAAGTTTGCAAACTTTATAAGAATAGAACTTTTTTTCCCCCTCTGATGGCTTGCAAGTACCTGGGAAATAATAGATGTAATAAATATTTGTTGAAAATATTAACCAAGAGGAAAAAGTTTGTAAATCAATCTCTTTCTTGTGCGTAGATTCATCAAGATATTCACCAACAGATATTTTTCTCAAATTTCAACTTTAGTATAAATTAATGATCTGTAGTGAAAATTACCTTAAATAGTATTTATTCACATAAATTACAATATTTTTAAGGGTTATAGTTCTCTCTCTCTCTCTCTCTCTCTCTCTCTCTCTCTCTCTCTCTCAATAAAAGTATCTACTAGGCTTATGCAATTATGGAATTTGAGACTTTCTATGATCTTCTGTCTGAAAGCTAAAAGACCAAGAAAACCATGGTATAGTTTCACTCTAAGTCCAAAGACCCAAAATCAGGAGGGCCAATCCCTAAAGAGATTTTTTGAAAAATAATAAAACATTGCTGGACATACAGAGTTATAATTATCAGGACACACATAGAGTAGTTACCTTTTATCAGTGTCAGAAACAATTAGATTTAGAATTATATTTTTGTACTGAGTTCTAATAATGCAGTTAATTAACTTTTTTTTTTTTAACATTAACCAACCAAAAAGCAAACTCATCATTTGGCCAAACCCATGGGAAAACATGTACCTAATTTCCATATTCAGGGATATGCTAGCGTTTATAAACAAGTATGAAATTTAGATGATCATGCAGAATATTGCCATTTCCTCTAAATTGTAGCTAAAGAAGAAGTTCAAAACTTATGAAATAATACAGATAGCCCCAAGGTAAAATTTCAAAGTAATATACTTTTAAATGCAGTGGCAGGTAATGGAGAATATGACATGACAAAGCACAAAGAGTATAGAGAAGTGCACTTAATCATTTTAAGTGCATAATGAAAATAGCACAGCAAAAAGCTATTTGACTTTTGGAGGTAAGTACCAAAACATCATGGGAATATATGGACATGGGGAAAATACAGACCCAAAAGAAAGTCAAAGCTAAAACAGTCAATCTCTTTTAGAGAGGAAAAAAAATCAAATACGCACTATAAAGCAAAATTCAGAGGATCAAACAAGGCAGAAAAAATTCATAGAGAAAGCCCCAATTCTTTTGGAATAATAATACAGCTATATAAATAATTTAGAAAACATGCTTTGCAATTGGCTTTTAACGGTTTCAGTTAGGCCATGCAATATTTATTAACTTAACTATTGGTTATCAATAGCAGCGATAATGGTTAACATTTCTATAGCTCTCAAAAGAAGGGCTGCTGGGTTATGCAACTCTAGGGAGCATATCCTATCACATATAATACCACATAAATGATTTCCCTTAGCATCAGGTGATGTACCATATTTTCCCGAAAATAAGACTGGGGCTTATATTAATTTTTCCTCCAAAAGACGCATTAGGACTTATGTTTAGGGGATGTGATTCTGAAAAATCATGCTAGGGCTTATTTTCTGGTTAGGTCTTATTTTCAGGGAAACGTGGTACTAGCAATAGCACTATGTGCTAGGGATTTATATATGTCATTAATTAATTTAATCTTCTAAATAACTGTACAAGTTAAAAATTTTTATTATTAACGCTTATTAGATTCTCTCCAGAAAAACAGGGCCAACAGAAAATTTCTCTCTCCTTCTCTCTCTCTCTCTCTCTCTCTCTCTCTCTCATCTCTCTCTCAATAAAAGTATCTTATGCAATTATGGAATTTGAGAATTTCTATGATCTTCTGTCTGAAAGCTAGAAGACCAAAAAAATCATGGTATAGTTTCACTCTAAGTCCAAAGACCCAAAACCAGGAGGGCCAATTCGTGTAAATGCTGCTACCGTGTTTCTTCTAAAATAAGATCTAGCTGGACAAACAGCTCTAATGAGTCTTTTGGAGCAAAAATTAATATAAGACCTGTTATTATGTTATGTTAGGTTACGTTACCTTATGTTACGTTACATTACATTACATTACACTATATTAAGACCTTGTCTTATATTATAGTAAAATAAGACTGGGTCTTATATTAATTTTTGCTCCAAAAGATGCATTAGAGCTGATTGTCCAGCTAGGCCTTATTTTCAGGGAAACACGGTATGAGGGTAGGAGAAGATGGATGCTCCAACTCAGTCATTCATTTCAGGCCCCCAAAGAATTGAATGAGGCCCACCCATGTTGGTGAGGGCAATCAACTTTACTTATTCTACCAATTCAAATGCTAATCTTATCTGGAAACATCTTCACTGCACTCCCAGAAACAACGTTTTGCAAAATATCTGGGCAGTCATGATCTGTCAAGCTGACAAAGAAAATTAACTAACACATCTCAATTTTTACAGATTTGAGGACTAAACAACAGAGTCAAATAACTCACACAAAAAATAGCTAATGATTTGGAGCCTGGATTTTAATGTAGGGAGTCTGTCTTCATGACTACTGTTCTTAACTAGGATACTATACTTCCTCTTCAAAACAAGACTCATTTCATATCTTCAAAGTTTCGGGCACTATTTTTAGTGCTAGGAATTAGCAATGAACAAAAAAGCAAGTCTCTTGCTCTCGTGAGCTTTCATTTCGGTTAAGTGTATTCAGACAATAAGTAACAGCTAACACATAGGGTGTTTATTGTGTGCCAACCACTGTTCAAAGCTCTTTATAAGTATTAACACACTCAATCCTCACAACAGCCCTATGAAATAATTACAATTATTATCCCTCTTTTACAGATGATAGAACTGAGGACAAAAGGATTAAGTGGCTTGTCCAAGGTTATGAAGCTGGCAAACGGTATTTCCTCCACTCTTCAATACTTTGCTACACTCTCTTAGTTCTATTTCAACCACCTAAGAACACTCATGTCATTACACTAACTATTCAAAAAAGACTTTCTGAAGTAAATACAAATGCCTAAAAATTTCTGATTTTCTCTTATCTGTTTTTGTTTCCCACCAAACATTTAAAAATCTCAGGTCAGACCAATGCTCTCGTTATTGTTGTCCATGTGAAGGAGGAGGAGAAAATGGTATCATTGCAAATAAATAATAATGAAAGTAAAGAGCTAAATTGAGTCATAGATAGATAGACAGCCACAGAGAATGACGCGTATTTATACACACACATTATTTTCTCTTTTTCACTTCATAGATCTCACCGTATATAAAGCAAAGGGTGTTTGGAAGGATGTTTGGATACATGGGCAAATAGTGATGGGTTGATTAGATGGGTAAAAAGAAGTAGGTAGGTAGGTTGGGGAGAGAGAGACAGACAGAGAAACAGAGAGAGAAAGAGGGAGACAGGGATTTACATATACTAACAAACTGAATAAAATAAATATGTAACTGGAGAGAATTAAAATTGAATTTGGAAAAGAGAATACTGTGCCAATATATTTACCACTTTTTTTCCTGAAAATGGATTTAAAAGAATTACCTAGTTTCCTAAGCCTTTATTCAAGTAGTTTTCGTCTCTGGGGAGTAAAAATATCTAAGACTCCTTAACCTTTACCTGAAGTCTCATATCATTAATAGTATTATGGTATTGAAACATCAGAGAGAACAAGGAGCTGCATTTCTATTCCCTTATGTAAAGCATACTTCAAAACAAGTCCATATAAAAGGTTAAAAAATTAGTCCATAATTCCATTTTTGAGGGCTATGAAGAATCTTAAGAGACCCACGGAACACCCGTATACTCAAATTGCAACACTGACTTTTTTTATAAAAAGGTGGATTATTCCACAAAGTACAAATTGCACTTACCGATTATGACATACTATTCAGTAATGGAGAGGGAAAAACAAGTATGTTGAATAGGTACTTTTGCTAATGAAGTTCTTGAGGTTTATCTGAGTGATTCTAGTTGATTAGGAAATATTTTCTCATTTAATTATTTAATGCATTGAGAAATGTGCATTCTATTACTAGAATAAAAAATGGATCAAATGAAAATGTAAACACATAATCCGGAACTCTTATTTCTGTTACCATTTCTGTCTAAAATCATGAAGGGAAGAATAACCTTGTGTATTGCAGTTTCTGAAAAATAGGAATGTATATATCTACTAAGTTGAAACTTCCAACTCGTGTTCCCTAGTGGAGGTCAGTGCAGATCTATATCTTCCTTCTGGAAACTATTATACAATTAAATAGAGGAAAAAGGCAAATTTCTTAGTAGTGAACATCAGTTCTTTTGATTTTAAGGTTTAATTTGGCATTCAAATATATATATTTGTGTGTGTGTGTGTGTGTGTGTGTGTGTGTGTATTGTATGTGTATATATTAGGTTGGTGCAAAATATTTGCGGTTTAGAAAGTTACTTGTAAAAAACGCAATTACTTTTGCACCAACAAACATGTTTACTATATATATATATATATATATATATATATATAGATAGATAGATAGATAGATAGATAGATTAAGTAGATTTAATATATATTAAATAGATTAAATATCAATGGTCTTTTATATTTTTTTCGGCAGACTGAAGAGCACCCAAAGGAAGTTGAATGATGTATTATTAATTCACCAGAAAATAACCTGATTGTCTTATTGTCCTTACTTCTTCACCCTGACTCTATCACACTTATTAATAGTAAAATAATAAGGTATGATTTTAACTGTTCTCCCAATGAGTGCCTTTATCAAAATTATTTCCCAAATGACATGAAGACTTTACACTGAAACTACGAAGGGGACCAGTTCTTAAATTTATTTCCACCCAACATATCTGAAAGATAGTACACACCACTCTCAGTAATAATGCCAAAGCAAGGATTTTCCAAAGAGTGAGAAGCACATACACTGAAGAGTAAGGTTTGAAATCCTTGAGGAATAGCTGACATTCATATTATCCTTAGTTTATCACCACTATTAAGTACAGAAGATTTTTTTTTTTAATTTAAGCAAGCACTATAACTGATTTTATTAAAATTTTTAGTAAGTGATTCTTTTTCTAAATTAGTTCTACAGGAGACCAGTGCTCCAAAGGAAGATTCCACAATATACCAGAGGTTTAATAAGAAAAAATATGTATGAAGAACTTTTTTCATTATTGTTCCGGAGAAGAGGAGATTTATGTCAGTACAGTGGTATGAACAGATGGGAACCCCTTGCTGACAAGGGTAGCATTTGTATATTGTGTATCTATCTAAATTGTGGCAAGAGATGGTACTTGCTAATCTTTTTTTTAAATAAATGGGATTAAGAAGAATTCACTCAGGGAGATTAAAGAACACAGAAAACAACCTTAGTGTCTCTTATAATTGTAAAGGAATTGAGAGACTGCCTCTCTTATTCCATTTAAGAATTTTTTCTAAGTATAACCAACAATAAGGCAAAAATGAGGAACTCATAGGTGACTTGCTGAGAGTTCAGGTAGTAGAAATGCTGAACTAAAAAAGCAAAAGGAAAATGTCAAGCAGTGATGAAAGAATGGTACATTCAGCAGTCTCCTCTTTAAAATATCTAAGAACACCCAATAGTCATTACTAAATATTACTATATAGTATGGTCTTGTCTAATAGAGTTTAGGGGTTAGAATATAAAGACAGCAAAAAAAAATAATAAATTGATGGATAATTACCCTTAAAACATTCCTGTTTACTTAAAAAATATAGTATACACACACACACACACACACACACACACACACACATACTGTTTAAACATTGTGAATAAACTGAAATGGAAACTACTGAAAATATGTTCACAGCTGTCAACTCACTCACTGTCAGCTCATTCTTACTCTGACTCTGTGTATGTGCTCATTAAATGGAATGGCTAAGTCATGAGCTTTCTCTCTTTTTCTCTCCCCCTTTGGTTCTCTTAATTTTTCTTTTTCTTTTTAGTTGATTTTCTATCCCATTACCACCCAAAAGATGCTTTGAAACTTTTCTTGCCATGTTTTCAGTTCTATTACACTAAGTGGCCATACCTAAGACACCCCATGCCTTGAGCCTTGGATATGACTACTCCTTTGAGCATCAAAATGCTTCTTTATTAAGAATGACTCATGAGAGATCCAAGATGGCAGAGTAGTTAACACTGTGTCTTCCTTCCATAAGCACATTAAAATAACAACGAAATTACAGTAAAATCATCCTGGAGAATCATCTGAAGTCTAGCTGAATATTTGCTTTCTAATTAAGAATATAAAGAAGAAGCCACAAAAAGACTGGTAAGAAGGGTGGGGAAGTGAAACAGGCTGGCCTCAAACCTCTGTGTAGCAGTTGAGAATCAGGAGGGCTATGTCTGCTGCGGATGTTCCACCCAGAGGAGTGAGCAACACCAGCCCCACATCAGATTCTCTGGACCAGAGTATTGGTGCTAGGAAGAGGAGCTCCCACAACTTCTGGCTGTGAAGAGCAATGGAAATTCTGACCATTCAGGTGGGGTGGAGGGCTATGGGAAACTCAGGCATCCTTTTAAAGGACCCAAAAAGACTTACTTGCAGGCACTCAACCTGGGCTCCAGTGAAGGGGGAATGACTTGAGGGCATCGGAGGCACATGGAGGGGCAGACTGAGGTGTGTGACTTCAGAGCAAGGGATGCAGGACAGTCACAATTTCCGCTGTGTGGGATACTTCTGTGCAGCCAGGAGGTAGGCACCATTTTTCCTGTGTTGAACCCGCCCACACAGGCCAAATCTGAATCTGATTGGCTTGATGATTTCTACTGGGACCTTGCCCCACACAATTCTCTCAATGCCCAGTGCACTTTCTCAGGAAGCAGCCAGCCCAGTTCTCATTGCACTTTTTCTCAGAAAACTATCAAAATCCATGGGTCCCAGGTAGGTGGCAACTGGCCTTGATGTGCTATGAGACATTTGCTGAGTAGCTCCGGACTCAAATTGGCACCAAACCAGAATCTACATTAACCTGGTGACCACAAATCTTCCCATTCTAGTGACTCCCTGAGGACTTGCCTCATCCAACTTGTGGACTGCACAGGCTTTATCCGTGGCTGAACCTTAAGGGAGGCAGCAGGTAGCAGCAGGCCTCGGGGTGTTCTGGCTTTTTGAGGAGCTATCCCAGACCAGGAACTGGTAGAAGATGTCTTTGGTTCCCAGGATGGCTTCTCCCATGCACCTCCAGGTTTAGCACAGGCAGTGAACAACTACAGATCATTTTGTAGCTCCTACCATGTACTCTCTGGCTGGTAACAGGCAGGGCGTGGCCTGGGACTGCAACAGTGACCTTCCCAAAAGGCCACAGAACCAAGATATTGGAGGTTGGCTTCAGACTACAGCAGAGCACCACCCAATTAGTCCCACAAGCAGCACACACAAAGGGTGGTCTCAACAAGCACCAGAGCCTGCAGGGGTGAATCCCACTCAGTGGAGTAAGCCCCTCTCACAGCAGCCATTAATCTGCGGTCATGGCCAAACCCCACAGCCAGTCAGGCTGAGGGTCAATCTCACACACTGATGTGCTAATAGCAATCAAGGCTCAGATATAACAGGAGTGCCCACACAACCCACAAAAGCGACACTCCTGGAGCACCCAGTGTAGGTGACCAGGGAGACTGTGCCAGGGCCCTATAGGGCACCTACTTCAAAAAGTTACCGAGCCAAGGCTGGGAGACATCAGATATACCTAATATATAGAAACAAACACAGAGAGACAGCCAAAATGAGGAAACAAAGAAATGCATCCTAAATGAAAGAACAGGAGAAAACTCAAGAAAAAGAACTAAATGAAATGGAGGCAAGCAACCTACCAGATACAGAGTTCAAAACACTGGTTATAAGGATGCTCAAGGAACTTAGTGAGAACTTCAACAAAAGATAGCATGCATAAAACATGGCATAGAAACCATAGAAAAGAACCAGTCAGAAGTGAAGAATACAATACTTGAAATAAAGAATACACTAGAAGGAATCACCAGTAGCCTAGATGAAGCAGAGGATTGAATCAAAGATTTGGAGAACAAGATAGCAGAAAACACCCAATCAGAACAAGAACAAGAAAAAAAATAATCCGAAAATTGAGGAGATTTTAAGAGACCACTGGAACAACATAAAGGGTAACAGCATTCAAATCATAGGGGTACCAGAAGGAGATGAGAGAAAGCAAGGAATTGAGAACCTATTTGACATAATAATGACTGAAAAATTTCCTAACCTGCTGAAAGAAATAGATATAAAAGTCCAGGAAGTGCAGAGAGTTCCAAACAAGATGAACTCAAATAGACCCATACCGAGACACATTATTATTTAAAAAAAAAAAAAAAAAAGGTTAAAGACAAAGATAGAATTCTAAAAGCAGCAACAGAAAAGCAACTACTAACTTATAAAGGAGCTCCCATAAGATTTTTAGGTGATTTCTCAACAGAAACTTCACTACCAGACGGGATTGGCATGAAATATTCAAAATAATGAAAAGCAAGGACCTATGAGGTCTGACAATTAAGTTCGCAACCGCATCCTCGAAAAACTGCTACTACCTCATTACTGAATATCACTATGGTCACCTTTGAAGTACTCCCTGTGGAAGCTATGCACTGACGCCAGCATGCAGTCCACCCTTCAAAGAAATTTTGGAACTCTGTTTCTGGAATGGCCATCAGAACTGTCGTCATATTACCCTTGATGTCCTGAATGTCTTCAAACCATCTTCCTTTCAATATTTCTTTTATCTTCGGATACAGAAAGAAGTCATTGGGGGCCAGATCAGGTGAGTATGGAAGGTGTTTCAATACAGTTTACTGGCTAAAAACTCCCTCACAGACAATGCCGCATGAGCTGGTGCATTGTCATGATGCAAGAGCTCCTTCAGGACCATTTTTACATACACCTTTCTCATACCAAGATTTTCAGTTAAGATTTTCCTTTTTCTCTATCAATGTTTACTGGGTCTGTTATGCTTCTCACAGTCAGCCAACAATTTTGATGCACAATTCAGCCAGTTTTTGCAATGTTTTCATCAATTCAGCTTGTTACTAGCCTCCCTGATCTCTCCATCAGTGACACATTCTCTCCCCTCAGAAAAATATTTAATCCATTTGTACACTGCCATTTTCCTCATGGCAACACCCCCATAAACTTGGACTAACATGTCGCTGATTTCACTTCCATTCTTGTCAAGTTTAACAAGAAATTTAATGTTTGTTCATTGTACTAATTCAAGCTTAGATATTCTTGTGATGGCACACAAAACTTGTAACGGCAATAATGAACATCTCTCAGCAAGACACCACAACATGTCAACACAAACACAATTGTGAGACACTGATATACAAAGGTTATGAAACCTTCCAGCGCTGTTTGTACAGTGTTGCCAATGTAAGTGCATGGTGGCAATTTCTGGAACTTAATTGTCCAACCTCGTGTAGTCAATAATATCATAATACTTATGTATGGTGTCAGATGGGTACTATATTTGCTAGAGGGATAGATGGGAGAGGGCAGAGTGAAAAAGGTGAAGGAATTAAGAAGTACAAATTGGTAGTTACAAAATTGTCATGGGATGTAAAGTATAGCATAGGGAATATAATCAATAATATAATAATAACTATGTATAGTACAGGTGGACATCAGACAGGGAATCACTTCTTAAATTGTATAAATGTCTAATCACTATGCTGTACACCTGAAATTAATATAAAATAATATTGAATGTCAAGAAACTTAAATTAAATTAAATTTTAAAATTAAGAAAAAAACAAACCAAAAGAATGATACACAGTGTCCATTGCCACACTGCCATGTCACTGTTTGACTCTCATATGGGCAGATGCGGTTGACCAGGCATCTTTTCTTTTTCTAAGCAGAGTGTAAACTGTATTTGTCATCTCTCCACTCTCTAATCTTCCTGTCTGGATTTCTCTCTCTCTCTCTCTCTCTCTCTCTCTCTCTCTCTCTCTCTCTTTCTCTCTCTCTCTCTCTCCTTTTTTGCCTGATATATCTAAATATTCTGGCGTTATCTAAAGTTACTGCTTTGTTTTGCCTGATCAAGTTCCTTTCCTTTGGCTGGGAAAGCAGAGGCACTCACACTTATGGGCCATTTATTTGGGCTCACTTAACACGTAGAGACTGACTCAAGCTTTATCATATACTTAGGTTTCCTTTTTCTGTTTTTAAATTTTAATTTATATTTTTGTTACCATGCTAAAAATATTTGGAAATATATGAAGTGTTATTAAAGCATCAGAAGGAGCTTAAAGAATTACCACACCTGTCTAATGCCTTAATCTGGTTATAAACATATGTTAGTGAACACACACACACACACACACACACACACACACACACACACACACTTCAAATGTACCATGAATTTAATAGGAACCAAGACATTGCAACCAGAGTTTCATGTCTACTGCTGTAATAATGGCAGGTGGTTAGAGTTATATATCCTACCCAAAATTATTAGATATGGATAAAAAGAAAGGGGAGCTTATTAATAAGAGTGAGGACATATAAAAATAAATATTCTGTCCCATAAAGTTAGCTTCCCAGTGTGAGTATGATTAAGAACACAATTATGGTTTTCACCACAAAAATTTTTGTTTCACAAAATGGAAGTATTTAATTTTTAGGATAGGCTTATGCAGTCAGCATGGACATATCTGCCTTTTAAAGAAATTATACACAAAATCAAGGCTATACATGGTGTAGATGTTTTCTGGACCTTCAACTTAAGTAAAGAAAAGAAATTAAAAGTGAATGAAATTTAGTTGAAGTGAATAGAAATCACCATTGCTACTATGTCATTCAATAGAATAAGGACAGAGGGAGTCTGTGCTGTAATGTAAGTTTTAGTACACCACATGAAAGAAAATACACACAGTTATTGTGGGTAAGAAAGCATTAATAATGAAATATAAATAAATAAATAAACAAACATTTGAAAGTCTCCCAGATGACAAATTATGTTTCAAATACACATCCTAAAAATCTATAGATGTTAAAAAACAATAATATATTGTTTTCATTTTTATTGATTTCTTGCTATGGTGACTTCTGGCAATGATGGGAAGGCAATATAGTCCAAGTGATTTAAATCTGAGAGTCTGTGACCCAAACAAAAGATGAGTTTTTATTGGACTGAAATTAGGGATCCCATTTTATATATACTACCTATTATGGTTTTATACTTATTTGATAGCTTTTTTTTTGTCTACACAAATTTGCAAATTCACCACGAATCCAGTTATCTGTAATAGTCAAGAGATAGTGTTCATTCAGCACAACTGATAACACTAAGGAACAATGCTTGCAATGCAAAATGGAGACTATTTGCTATGGGGATTGAATGAAGTCTGAGAGTGACATCTCAGTGATATTACCACTATTGGTGTGAATTCAGCTTTTACATTTAAGCTTTGCTCAATTGCTCAGTTACAGAAAGGGCCAGAGAGACCATGCTGATTTCTAATAGGAAAAAGAAAAAGAAAAAAAAGGGCTCTACAGAAATAAGGCCAACTATTTTGAAACATCTCTTTCCTGTTGTCCTAAAACAACATGGTTGAGTGTGAAAGGCAATAGGCTCTGTCTCATGGGATGTAGTATAGAGAGTTAGACAACTGAGAAGCTTACTTACATTTTTCATTTAAAAAAGTTCATATTGTGAAGCTTACATGTCACTAGAGAATGCAGACATTATATAGCCTATTACGGTTTGTGCAGTGTACTGTCTAGGGACCCTTACCCAGTGGGATCTCTTTGTAGCAGAATCCTCACCAAGCATTTTTCTGCAGGCAAAGCATTTCTGTTGAAAATGCTGTGAGTCATGCACAAACACTTTATGAAAACTCTCTTTCAGAGATGTCACAAAGTAGACCCCAGAAACAATATAATAAAAAGAGCACTAGACTGAGAACCAAAAGACAGTATATGTAATTCTGGTAATGCCATTAAACTAGTCATGTAACTTTATGCTGGCCTCAATTTCCCTTCTGCAAAATGACTATTTTAGACTAAATCATCTCCAAGGTCTTTTCAACTCTAAAATCCAATGATTCCTTTCAACATTGCTATGTGTCTTTATTTTCTATGTGTTAATCAAAGGATGATTCCTTTGACTAACTGGAAATAAAGTAAAAGCTTATGCTGGAAAATGTAACTGGTAGGCTGTTCCCTCATCTGTCTTACTATATATCTTCGAAGATATTCTGGAGCATATTATTTTTGTCAAATATTAGATTAAAAGAGATTTGGTACTAACATATATCAACCACAGTTTATGCATCTTGTCAGAAAAAAACACACAATTGTAAATGGTAAATCGTAAGTTTCAGTACACAATTATCAAAAAGTAAAGTTTAATATAAGTATCCCATTGTAACAAATGATACAAAATATATTTAAAACTCTCCATTTCACCAAGTCAAGATGGCAGAGAAGTTAAATGCTATGCTTGCCTCCTCTCACAATGACATCAAAATTACAACTAAACTACACAGCAGCCATCATTGAGAATTGCATGAAACATAGGTCAACTGAAGCCCTACAACTAAGAACATACAGAAGAAGCCACCTCGAGACTGGTAGGAGGGGCAGAGACGCAGAACAGGCCAGTCCCAGGCCTGCGTGTGGTCATTTAATATAATAGCTATAATTCCTATAATATAATAGGAATAATAGCTCGGCTGCAGAGATCTTCCCTGAAAGACAGAGGGGTCCCAATCCCACAATAGGTTTCCACAGCCAGGGAGAGAAGTCCCCACAACTTCTGGCTGTGAAAACCTGCAGAGATTGTGTCTGAATGAGAGGGAGGGTGGCTGCAGTCCCAGGCACTCCTCTTAAAGGGCCCACACAATGACTTACTTGCTGATGGACTCACTTGTTCTGAGCTCCAGCACTGGGGCAGCAACTCAAAAGGTTCCAGAGATATACAGGGAGGTACTGAGTTGTCTGGCTTCAGGGCAAGGGCAACATTGTCCCTGATAGAGGAGCTGGCAGAAGCCATTTTTTTTGTTGTTGTTTAGCCCTCATACTCCCTGGTGCACAGAAGTGGGTGGCTACCATATCTGAGTCTCTATCAACCAGGACAACACCATCTGCCCAACCCTGGTGATTTCCTGAGACCCTGCCCCATCCAAATGGCAGGCCTACTCAAGTTGCTCCGGTGGCTTTTCTGTACAAATGACCTGTCTTGGCTTTCTAAAATCTCTCAAAAGTTCACAAAGCACAAACAAGCAGTATCTGGCTTTGGCATGTCCTGTACCTCTGGCTGAGCAGCCCTAAGACAAGCACTAGTGAAATTCAGCCTTGGTTGATGGCTTGGCTTCTCAAGATACCTCCAAGCCCAGTGCAGATGGTAGCCATCTGCATTTGCTTTGGGCTCTTGCCACGTGACCCTGAGCAGGGCATAGGCTGTGGCTCAACTTGGTCTGAAGGGGGTCATCCTTCAGACCCCAGGTCTGGCATATTAGGTAGGCAACATGGGACCAAACCAGAGCATCACCTGGGCACTGCCAAAGATGAAACACCCAAAGGACAGACTGGGTATGCACCAGAGTCCCACTAAAGTGAACCCTGTTCTGTAGGGTCATCCCCTGCATGTATCCCCTCCACTGTAGTCATAGCCATTCCTCACAACCAATCAGTCTGAGGGTCAATTTCCCCCTTGGCATGCAAACAGCAACTGAGGCTCAACCACAACAGGAAGGCACACACAGCCCACACAAGGGACACTTCTGGAGCACCCAGCTCTGGTAATCTGGGAGACTACGCCCCTGGGTCTCACTAAACAGTACATAAAGTCACTCTACTAAGACTGGGAGGCATAGGAGCCCTACTGAATACATAGAAACAAACAGAGGGAGGCAGCCAAAATGGGGAGACAAAGAAACATGTCCCAAATGAGAGAATAGTACAAAGCTCCAGAAAAATAACTAAGCAAAATGAAGACAAGCAATATACCAAATACAGAGTTCTAAACACTGATTATAAGGACACTCAATTTTCTCAGGGAGAACTTCAAGAAAGAGATAGAAAACATAAAATTGGAGATAGAAAACATAAAAAGGAACCAGTCAGAAATAAAGAATAAAATAACTGCAATGAAGAATACATTACAGTTTGTACACTTGTTTGCAATGATCTACCTGAAAAGTTAAGTATGTATCATCTCCCTTTCCTTTCTTTTGTAAAATGTCACAAAAGTAACACATCACATAAACAATCCATAAAAATATCAAAAAAACCAAAAGGAAATAATTTAAAATAAATTAAAATGCCATATAAGGGATTATTCTAATTCTTTGTTCTTAAATAGGAATATTTTATAAGAAAAACACAGAAAATATTGCCTCACATTTTTTAAAAAAAGATTTAGTATGCAGGCAAGAAGAAAAGCAATAGCCTTGAATAACAGCTATTTCCTAAGAATTGAGTAAATGAGGCAGAAACACAAAATTTTGATGTGTAATCCTAGAAACTTCTTAACATGAATATAGTGATGGGTTGTTAACCATTCTCCCCTCTCCCCCCACTGACTCCAAATATTAGCATTACTGTGAGAATCCTTAGGATATTTTGTTTTATATGAAGGATTAACACATTTTATATCACTAGTCAAATGCGAAAGAAAGCATAGCATAAAATGGCTAATCAGGCAGGAGGAATTTAAGTATCAATGATAGTATCTAGAGACTAGTGATCTTGTCCTGAAATGGCTGAAAGGATAAGGCAAATAATATATAGCAAACTCAAAGCAATAATGAGAGCTTGGAACTCATAGTTTTAAATTCCTCCCTTATTTTATGTGATTCAGCTGAAAGGTGACTTAAACATAGAATTGCAAAAAATAAAGTGATATTCCTTGACACAAAGATATGTTTCTGGGTATCTCTTAACTCAATGGAGAGCCCTTGAAGTGTATCATATCTCTGTGCTACCACAGAAGCTTTACATAACCTGCTAGTGCCTATCTCTGGCATTCACCAGGCATACAAAGCCATTATGAGAAGGAAGGTAGCCTTTCCTTTATCTAGTAACAGCTCCCCAGAGAGAATCCAAAAGGCATTAATGCATGCTCACTGGTATCACAGGAAGAAGCAGAAATTGTCTATCCTTTCCTTTTTAACTCCATTCTCTGTAGCAAAAAAATAAGCAGTTTTTTCCTTGTCATGTTACAATAATCCTTGGCCCTGTATTTTCTCTGATGTATGAGAGGATTAAATACTTACATGAATGAAAAGGGACCTTTGTTTTTTTTCACCGAAAATCATAACTCTCTCAAATAACTCTATAACCACCTCATGGACACATAAAAAAGTGATCATAGTCCCTCTTTACCCTCTCCTACCACCCCCTACACCCCTCCCCCTCTGATAATGACTAAACTGCTGTCTATGTCGATGAGTTGTTTCGTTTGCCTTGTTCATTTGTTGCTTTCGGTTTTATATCCCACATATGAGTGAAGTCATATGGTTCTTGATTTTTTTCTGTCTGACCTATTTCGCTTAGTTTGATAATCTCAAGTTCCGTCATTATTGTCACAAATGGCAGTTTTTCATCTTTTCTTATGGCTAAGTAATAGTCCATTGTATGTATGTGCCACATCTTTATCCAATCATCTATCGAAGGACAGTTCCCATGCCTTGGCCACTATGAGTACCGTGTTTCCCCGAAAATAAGACCTAACCGGAAAATAAGGTCTAGCATGATTTTTCAGGATGACATCCCTTGAACATAAGCCCTATGCATCTTTTGGAGCAAACCTTAATATAAGACCCGGTCTTATTTTGGGGGAAACAAAGTAATGCTGCAGTGAACATAGGGGTACATATATCTTTCTGGATAAAGATTTTCAGATTTTTTGGGTAGATACCCAGAAGAGAGATTGCTGGGTCATTTGGTAATTCTATTCTTAAGTTTTTGAGGAATCTCCATACTGTTTTCCACAGTGGCTGTATCAATTTACATTCCCACTGGCAGTGTGTGAGGTTTCTTTTTTCTCTGCAACCTCTCCAACACTTCTTATTACTTGTCTTGATAATAGCCATTCTAATAGGTGTGAGGTGGTATCTCATTGTGGTTTTAATTTGCATTTCCCTAATAGCTAGTGAAGTTGAGTCTTTTTTCATATATCTGTTGGCTATTTGTATGTCTTCTTGGGAGAAGTGTCTGTCTAGGTCCACTGCCCATTTTTAATTGGATTGTTTGTTATTTGTTTGTTGACTTGTAGGAATTCTTTATATATTTTGGATATTAGCCATTTATCAGAGATGTTGTCCATAAATATCTTTCCCCATTTGATTGGTTGCCTCTTTGTTTTGTTCATGGTTTCTTTACAGTGCATAAGCTTTTTAGTTTGATATAGTCCCATTCATTTATTTTTGCTTTCACTCCCCTTGCCTTTGAGGTCAAATTCATAAAATTCTTTCTGAAACCCAAGGTCCATACATTTATATCTATGTTTTCTTTGGTGTAATTTATTGTTTCAGTTCTTATGTTTAAGTCTTTTTTCTATTTTGAGTTAATTTTGGTGTATGGAAACAGATAGCAGTCTAGTTTCGTTCTCTTACATGTGGCTTTCCAATTTTCCCAGCACCATTTATTAAAAAGGCATTTTTTCCCCTCCATTGCATGTCTTTGGCTCCTTTGTCGAGAATCCAGAAATAAGCCCATATATAGATGGACAGATAATTTTCGAGAGTCAACTTTTCAATTTCTGACAACCTGAGTTACAAAATGTTATTGCAGAATGGTTTTAAAATTCTTTTGTAGTAACTTTCCAATTGATCTTTTCACTCCTCTTGAAATTCTTCTTAAAAATTCCTGATTGTACTCCATTGCTTGCCTATATATAAAGTCCAAACTGGCATATAAAACTCTTCCAAATTTTGCCCCAGTATTCCCATCTCATTTCATCACTTGTGATAATCCCCCATGAATAGTACAGCTCCAGTCTTCTCCAAAGCTACCATGACTTTTCATAAATTTCTAAATTTGTGTTTTTGTTTCTCTCCATGAAATACCTTTAGCAACACCTCTTATTTACCTGGGAAATATCTACTTATACTTTCTGAATACTATATCACCTCTTTAAAGTTAGTCTTCTTGAATTCCTCAGGCAAAGTTAGTTGCTCATATTTGTGTGCTTCTTTGATAGCCTGTGAATTTTACACTTATTTGATACTCTTATAATTATCATTTTACTGTTATGTTTAACTCATAGATTGTGAAGTTTCATTTGATTCAATATGCTTATTAACTTCTATTTCCAAGGTGAATAAGGTAGTGCTTACTTTAAAGACGTTGTGTAAGAAAATGTTCAATGAAAGGAATGAGAAAGGAAAATAGGTAATTTATTGGCATGGGTGAAATTTCACACAGTAATAATGGGTGAATGATGAAAGAACAAATGAACAAATGGGCGAAATGATACACACACGTACACACACACACACACACACACACACACACACAAAGTCAAAGGAGAAAATGAAGTTGTAAAACTATACTGGGTAAGAGAATCTTGAATATTGGCCAACAGAATGAACTATGATGTCAGTATACTATGACTTTTTATCCTAGCAATTGACAAAGAAGGTCAGTACATAAATTACTTTTAAATGCACTCATTTGGTAGGGAGGAAAGGTAGTATGCAGCATAATTTTCCTCAACTGAAAAAAAAATATGCTTGAAAATGACTGTGCTCTATCTTTGTAAATACCAAATATATGTTACACTGATATTGGTAATTGTGAACATGTACACACACAGATATGCATGTCTTATACTAAATATTTTAAATACTATCCTTTTAGAAATAAATGTATATGTTTGAAACTAAGTTATTCACTAATTCATTGTCAGGTATCCCCATCTTTTTCATTCCTTTTATTATATAAAAAAATAATAAGGTTGTTACAAAGCTGTCTGCTCTGCTAAATTTTACAATAACATTTTCTTGACTATGATTTTTATAATCATTGGTCTTTTACTTTCCCTTTCTCTCTGTTCTTCTCTGTTCCTTTCTTTTCTGAATATGACACCCTGGAATTTGTTGTTGCTTGTTTGGTAAAATATTATGTACTTCCTGTGAAGAATGACAGGGATTTGTTCTTATAAAGGCTCAAAGAGCTGACCACCTCTAAATCCGTTTAAGTTTCCTTGCACATTAAACTGTAAATTAAAGGATTAGATAACCATTCCTTTCCTGACACCCAGGCAAGACAGGAAGCCCAAGTTACCTGCTCACTGCCACAGCGGGTACTCAAAAGTCGGGGTGGAAGAAAATGGTAGCTATATCCCCAGTATCCATTCTCCCCTCTTTCCTTTTCCTGCAGTTTCAGAATTCCTATTTGGAGAGGTAGTGAAATTCTGCTCAGATTTAAGAACAGTATATTAGCTAGATTTACATACTGATAGAAATGACACATGTTGAAGTTCTGACCAATGAGATATAAGTGGAAGTTGTTGGGTGCAGTTTAAGGAAAAGGTTTATTTATTTATTTGTTTTTGAGACTTAATAGCTAGTACATCGTCTTTTAATAGTGAAGTGATGGTTTGAGTTCCAGCAGAAATCTTGAGAACATAAGCACAAATATTCTACTTTAAAGAGATTGGAGGGAAATCCTAGCCCTTTGTGTATGTAGCAATATGGATATTTAAGATCACTTGGAATGATTTCTTCTGGTGTAAATATACATTTAAGTTAACTTTTGTCTTACTTTTGATTTGACAAATGTTTTTTAATTGCTTTTTTCATAATAATGTACAAAATTTACCTGGTTTCAAAGTGTTAGATGCTATTCTAACCCTTTAAACCTATTTCTTCTTATTGGCAACTGTTTTTAGAATTTTATATATAAGCAAATACATTATTTAGGAATGGTTGTATTTTGTTCCAGATGTTACCTATATACTATACTAATAATTTTAGAATACTCTACTTTTAGTTTCTTTTTTTGGTGGAGTTTTTATGAAAACATCATAAGGAATTTGACTAAGATAAAATACTACAACTTCAGTTCCTCTATAGAGTGGATTCTTCTGTCTAAATCCCAAATAATGTATTTATGCTTCTCAGTATCCACAATCATATTTTGGAAACAGTTTTCTCTGCCTTCCCAGGCTCTTAATTGTCTTTGTGGTATCTTTGACTTGTCTTTGTTCATCTTTCATTACTTTTCCAATTTTCTACTAACCTTCAGAATCATATATCCATGTACCAGCCCTTGTAAAAGCAAACCAATCAAATATTAGTTATCTCCAGCTGACATATTGATCTTAAAATTTCATAGTCTAAATAGTTTTGCCACCAAATCAGTCTTGATTGAAACAGTCCTTTGCTATATATGGTGTTACAGTTTTTTATGTGGATATTTAAAGATTTTATTTAAAAAGTCATAGATAGGAGGAAAGTGTATGGAGAAGTAGAACATATGTAAGTTTTATAGAAAGTAATTGGCTTAAATTGATCATTTATTTACTAGAAAAGCTTCACATTGACTTTAGAATAATAATAATGCAATTGACATCATTGCTACTAACATAACGTGTAGTTTTACTGTTATCCACATCCCTTCAACATCTTACTCTTTTTCACATCACAATGCACAGAATTCTATTATATTTTTACTTCGTTTATTATAAATAGCTATGACATTAAGATATTGCATTTACAAATTAAAAAAAAAAAATCTCCATACAAATGCACACTGAAAATACAATAAGGATAGAGAGTATATATTTTTGACACATTACTTGCCATGGATCCAGACATTTCATTAAGTTTCTGTATTTAACTCATCAGAGATAGGAAATTAGATAGATGTTCTTAAGTACTTTTGATTCATTTAAAACCACCCTATTATTCTTTGACAGCAGTCTTAGCAATGTGGTTTTGAATATGTCTCCTGGAGCAAAGATAACAAAAGCAAAAATAAATAAATGGGACTCTATCAAACTAAAAACTTGATAGAACAAAAAGTTCTATAGAACAAAACAAAAAGGCAGCCTACTGAATGGAAGAAAATATTTGCAAATAATATGTCTGTTAAGGCATTAATATACAAAATATATAAAGAACTCATATAGCTCAACAACAACAATCTGATTAAAAAATGGGCAAAGGATCTGAATAAACATTTCTCTAAAAAGGTCATACAGGTAATATATGAAAATATGCTCAACGTCTTTAATGATCAGAGAAATTCAAGTTAAAACCACAATGAGGTAATGAGATATCAGCACACACCTATTAGAATGGCTATCATCAATAAATCAACAAACAGCAAATGTTGGCAATGATGTGAAGAAAAGGGAAGCCTCGTGCAAAAATAAATAGAAGGGAAGCCTGTTGGTCGGATTGCCAACTGGTACAGCCATTACGGAAAATGATTTGGAGGTTCCTCAAGAAATTAAAAATAGAACTACCATACGATCCAGCAATTCTCCTTCTGGTAGTTTTTCTGAAGAAATCCAATGCACTAATTTGAAAAGATATATGCACCCCTAATTTAACTGCAGCATTATTTACAGTACATGAGATATGGAAGGAACCTTAGTGTCCATTGATAAACAATTGTACAAAGAAGATGTGATACATGTATACAATGGAATATTAGCAAAAAAACCCCCAAAAACCAAAACAAAACACCAAACAACAATGAAATCACGTCATTTGTGACAACATGGATGGACCTAGAGGGTAGTATGCTAAATGAAATAAGTCAGACAGAGAAACACAAATACCATGTGATTTCACTCTTATGTGGAATCTTAAAACAAACAAACAAACAAACAAACAAACAGGCAAACAAAGCAGAAACAAACACCTAGATATAGAGAACAAACTGATGGTTGCCAGATGGTGGAGGTGGTGCGGTGGGGAGATGGCTGAAAATGATGAACGGGATTAAGATGTACAAATTGCCAGTTATAAAAGTAGTCATGGGCATGTAAAGGATGTAAAGTACAGCATAGAGAATATAGTCAATGGCATCGTAATAGCTATGTATGGTGTCAGATGGGTACTAGACTTACTTGGGCGAGCACATTGTAAGTTATATAAATGTCTAATCACTATCTTGCACACCTGAAACTAATATAATATTGCATTTCAACTGTAATTAGAAAATGATTTAAAAATAAAAAAATAAAACGAGCCTATTATTTTCATTATGAGTAATTTCATGAGAAGTCTTACTCAAACTAATTTCTACAACAAAGGAAAACCCAAGGTATCTATTAAGTAAGAAATATTTCTTCCTTGAACTGCTTGTATTATATGTCACTACTGCATAATTCCTTTTAAAAACTCTCATTTCAAGCATATTTAAAAATTATAAGTATTGATAAATAGAGAAAATATTAAACAATAGGCATTTAAAAATTTACATCTTTTTTCTTTTTTGAAGTAGAATTTATGAACATCTTTCTGTGAATTTTTTCCTAGTTTTAAAGAACAAGATGATAATCCAGATGTAATGCTGACATGCATTTATCACTATAGAACACAAATAAATCAACTACATTATTTTTAGTAAACCAACTATGATAGAACAAAGCACAAGATTTATACTCTTAGTTTTTTCAGTATTTATATTTTTAGAACAGATGGCACAATGGATGTGATTATAAATATTTATTTTTCTTTCTTATGCTCTGTAATCTGTCCCTCCTCTACTAAGAGAACAAAGTACTGAATGGCATCTCATATATTTCTGATTTGGTAGTTATCACTGCTGATATTGCTAAATTACCGGAGTTTTACTTAAAATTGCTCTTAGTAAATGGATCATCATTTCTGGTTCCTGGCAAAACCAATTGAAGCTGATGACAGATTTCTTGATGAAGTCATTAATGCAAATTATATACTAGGGGATTTCCAATAAAATCCTCTAGTATGCAATTTGCATTAATTTTATCTTTATTAATAGAGAAACTACTTCTTTTAGATGTCTAAAAACGTTATGCATCATTAAAATTGTCATATATATATATTTTTTACAAAATTCAAAGGTCATATATATGTATTATATATGTAATATATATATATTATATATATATATATATATATACATATATATATATTTGAATTTTGGAATTCTCTCAGATGTAATTGAGGAAATATTGTTATGATCGGATTCTATTGAACAAATTAATTCTAGGGCAAGCCAAATACAATGTTTGGTAAAAGTGAAGAAGTAATCAGTTGATGATAGATTTTTTTCTGTGTGCGAAATTTAAAGAGTTTAACCCCCTGTGGCCACTTACACTTTTCAAGTGGAGAGCCTGGCACCACACAGATGACTGTCCAGGGTGACTGACTTCTAAGGATGAGCAGAGCCTGGGGGTCTGCAAATCTACAACATTAGATCAGAACACCGCTGCTGATCAACTGTAGAGTAGCAGAGGCCTTAAACTAGACAAATGTTCTTCCTATGAACTATTCTTAAAGGAAACACTCGTCATTAGACATTAACACCAATTTTTTGTTTGTTTGTGTCTTCTTCTATCTTGTATTGTAAGACAATTTTTTAACAAAAAATTTTAACCCATTTATGCTGAATTCACAGAGACCTGGAATATTATATTATAAATTAATGAAATCTTTTCATAAAGTAATTTGTGGCAATACAAAAATGTCATACTGCTATACTAGCTGTTATTTCTGGAAGTACTCTTAAACAATCAACAGAACAAAACAGCAATATACATGAAAACATCCATATCAATGTTATCTATATGTTCAAATATTTAATTAAACTTTTTTATTACATAGTAGATTGTTACTATATAATGATACATTACTAGTGTTATTATCATTATTATTGTTAGTTGTGCATGTTAAAGTGATGAAAACTCTTTCGAAATATAGGAAAATATTTATGGTATAATTCTAACTAGAATATAATAGAATATAAATTATATTCATTTACTCGTTTATTTCCACAAATCTTTATTACATGTCTAATGTGTGGCCAGTCATTTGAAAAAAACAGTTGGCAAGATGTGTAAATTTTTTTACGTCATGGAGCTTTTAGGCTAGTGAAGGATGCATATGAGAAAGAAATTATCACACAAATAGCTAATTTCAAAAGTATTAAGTAATACGGGGGAAAACGACAGGGAGCTCTGAGTGGTGAAACAGGATGAACTAACTGAGCCTAGGATACAGATAGGTCTTTTGTAGGAAGGGAGTTAAAATAAAGAATTAATAGAAGTTAGCCAGATGAAGAAGTGTGAAATTTTCCAGATAGAAGAAAAATCATGGGCAAAGGCTCAGTAACAGTGAGAATTTCAGAAATTTTGAGGACAGGAAGATGGTCAGATGACCACAGTATATTCATTATGATTGCATCTATATAAAAAATAAACACAGCACGTATATAGTCAAGGAGTGGGAAATGAAATTCACAAAAACTCTGAAGGTAGAATTTTGGGAAATCTCTCTTTAAAACAGGAAACTAAGCATAATAGATCATGCTACTTTAACTCTTTAATTATATCTACATATGATTGAGAAAACCCAGTCTTTTAACATATATTAAATCATTTTTAAAGTTTGCTATTTTCATTTTTAGGACATTGAGCATTAAGATAAATTATTAAAAAATAACACTTTCTACAACATAATCCTTAAACCTTATAGTCTATTTTCTTAGTTTAACAAAACTTTTATCTAAAAAGTATACATTTTATATATACAAGGTCGGAATATTAAGTCTGTGAACTCATCCTAGAAAAAGTGCTACATACCTCATTGCTGAATATCACTATGGTCACCTTTGAAGTACTAACCACACAAGCACCTAGTCTACCCTTCAAAGCAATTTTGGAACTCTTTTTTCTGGAATGGCCATCAGAGCTGTCATTGTATTACCCTTGATATTCTGAATGTCATCAAAATGTCTTCCTTTCAATATTTCCTTTATCTTTGGGTAAAGAAAGAAGTCATTGGGGCCAGATCAGGTGAGTAGAGACGGTGTTTTAATACAGTTATTTGTTTACTGGCTAAAAACTCCCTCACAGCCTGTGCCATGTTAGCTGGTGCATTGTCATGATGCAGGAGCCATGAATTGTTGGCGAAAAGTTCAGGTCATCTAACTTTTTCACGCCTCCTTTTCAGCACTTCCAAATAGTAAACTTGGTTAACTGTTTGTCTAGTTGGTACAAATTCTATTGAATAATCCCTCTGATATCAAAAAAGGTTAGCAACATTGTCACAAAAAGTTCACGAACTTAATTGTCTGATCTTACATTTATAACAAAAAGTATGCTTATGGAATGTTTGAAAACTCTAAAGTCACCTTGAAATGAAATCTTTCTTCATAGAATATGGGACACAGTTGACGATAAGGGTTCTGATTTTATTGGCCTACTATAAACTTAAGATATATGAGTACAGGCTTTGTGCAGTAAGACTATTGTTCTTTTTCTTAGTCTACATCCTCTTTAAAGTTTAAAGACACTAAAGATACTTATTTTTATGTATTTCAGATGCATTATTTTTATTTTATTTAAAAATATAAGCAGTACAACACTTTGCTTTATGAAATACTAATTTATTCTATAAATTGGATAAAATGTCATAGTAACTGTTATTTTTAAACTATAGAAAGTTTATGGAATTTTTAAGAAGACTAATTTTTTAAATTTATATATGAAAAGCAGTAATGTTGCTGCATTGCACAAGAAACTTTATTACATGGGTATAAAAATATAAATGTATCACTAAATTAACCTAGAAGTAAATGGCACTACGACTGAAGAAAATGAGGACAGAAATTTTCAGAGTTTATCAAATGGTTGTCAGGATTCTGTAATCATGTAAGATTGGTATTTGTATCTCTGCAAATGAAGTCAAGTCTCACTTCATTGTTTATTTGCAAAAAACCCCCACAAACATTTGTATATGTAACGTAAGACTATGGAACAAGAATTTGGCTCTTTATATTTGAAGTTATATAAAGTCAGATTTAGTTTCTAGATTTTCCAGAGACATGGCAAATATTTCTAATAGTCTTCTATTTAACTATTTTAGAAAAAGGGACTTTAGAAAATCTTTCGAACAAAAGAACTAAAGATGACTCTTCCTTGTATATATGTATTTAATTCCATTTAAGATTAGTGGGAGTTATGTTTGTGCATTAAGGAATGAATATAACCTAAGCCTCAATTTCAAACATTTTCTTAAAGCACTTTTTAAAAGCTTTATTACAGTGGCTACTTGTTTTTCGCCCACACATATGTGCAAACACTTCCAAGGGGACTGCACTTACTTTAAAAATCTAAAATCACAGAAGCATGTTACATTAACCAAGTTCAATAAAAGACAACCATAAATGGAATGTAAAATATCTTTTCAATCTTTCTGTAATCACGTCTGAATAGGAAAGAGAGCCACCTGGGGCTGAAAGTGTATTACTAGTCATTTTACTAATGTAATTATTTGGAAAATATAACTACTGAAAAATGTCATTGACACAAAATACCAAATATATTCACACATATATATTCTGTACAAGTATGTGTGTGTGTTTGTGTATGTATATATATATATATATATATATATATATATATATATATATATCTCCATACTTTCAAGCATACGTACAGGTAAATATTTTGTAAATACAATGGAAGAGATGAAGACTGAAGTGCATATCACCTACATATTATTCATGCATGAAAAATTTTATAATCAGGGGCAATAGAGAAGTGAGCTTCTGATTTATGGCAAATTTAGTTCTCTAGCTGACATCTCTATCACCTTGAAAGGGTAGACGCCATTTCAATATTCCCTTAGTGGGTCTATGCAATTTTTCCTTTCTTTCCAACTTCCAGAATTTTCTTTTTGTTGTTGTTGTTACATTTAAAGCTATAGATGTTCTTAATGTCCTTGTAGAGCCCATTGTTCCCTATAGAAATCGTTGAAAAATTTCATGACATCTTGAAAAAGACCAACACTGAGAGAGTGCTATCCCCTTCTTTATTCACATTTGCAGGGGATATTGAAATTGATTTGTTATACTGATGTTATTAATTGAACATCTCTTAATACCTTCTACTCTTCTAGCCACTGAAGGCAGTACAAAATAAATAGCTTTTAGTACATCGTTTCTGCTGTATACTATTTATTTGTAGCAAATGCATATGCATAACATAATGACTAATGATTAAGCCAGGTCATAAAGACGATAAAGACAACAAATGTTTGACAATTAGGGATATGATTGTTGATTTAGTAGTAAAGAAATAATGCATGGATTAGATGGCTCTCCTCAAATAGGACAAAACAGTGAGTAATTGTGTAAGAAAGGAATAACCGATTTATGAGTTATTGGTCTTTATGAAACAAAGCCTATGTTGGGGAGCATCGTATGGTGGGAAATACAGAGAAAGGTAAGAATAGCAATGATTATAAAGAGTCTTGGAAAGCAGAGGTATTGGAGAGAAAATAGAGAGCCAATGGAAACACCCTACATTGTGTTTTATAATCATTCATCTAGGAGTGTAAGAGAAAATATAATTGAGCATGGTGAGCTTGGAAACAAGAAAATCAAGACCATTCTTATAATCTGGACATGATACAGTGAGATCCTGGACTTAGGTAGAACTAATGGTAATTGTTAATGTATGGAAAATATATACACTTGATTGGCTGATAAGCAAATACTTCATTAAGCAAGATAACTAATTTTTAAAAATTTAATTTAGATTCAGAAACATGATGAAATAAATACATCCAAAAGAGTTTTCAGAAGAAATTTTAAGAAATTTAAGGATTATCAAGTATTTTCAGTGATTTAAGTAATATTAATGCACAGGTTATAGCGTCACAAACTCTGGGCATACTGCACTATTTGCTTTGCTACCTCAGTTGATTATTAGTCTCATGTGTAAATATTGTGATTATTAGTCACAAGAGCAAATTGTTATTTTGGCTAGAGGAGATTTGTAGGATTTTTTTTTCATGCTAAAATTTAAACTCGAGGATGGGAACTCTTTAGATAAGATGGAAGAAATATTACATAATAAAATGTTAAAACATAAAAAAAGGAAGATCAAAATTAAAAGAAGCAGCAGCATATGAAAATCAAGAGAGCAATGGAATTTTTACTTTAGGTGGATGCTTTAGACATTGTGAAGGAAAAAGGGAACAAGAAGCTAGAGCAGAAAGAGCCCTGAATGAGAACAGAAAGCAGTTTTAGCAATACCTGTGTCCAAGCAATGGGGTAATCAGGGGTAGAAGCAACTGCACATCAGTAAACTAAGAAGCATAAATTAGTTGAATTTTTCAAATCTATTTAAATCTTTTTTTTTAAATTGACATATAATTGACATGCAACATTATTAGTTGATTTGTAATTGTTCTGTTTTCATTGAGACCTATCACACTACTAGACACAGAAATGCATCCAGGTTAGTTCAGATAATGGATTAAAAATAAACATCCAGGGAAGTAAGAGAAACATGAAAATCTCATCACTGAGTCTTAGGACATTGTGAACTATCTATCACTCCTTCATCATTCAAAACACAACAGGCATTTTCGTTGCCCAAAGCATGCTCTTGAGTCTCCAACATGCCAGAGGGTTGCTAGGCTTCTGAGTTAGCTTCTCCTTATATGCGTCTGGGTCTATCCATTTTCCCTTCGCATCTGATTAGCAACTAAGTCTTATTTATTTATTTAAAATTTATTGGGCTGACAATGATTAGTAAAATGACATCGGTTTCAAGTGCACCATTCTGTAATACATCATCTACATATCACACTGTGTGTTCACCACCCAATCAGTTGTCCTTCCATCACCATATGTTTGATCTTTATCCTCATCTATCAGCCCCCTCTCACCTTACAAGTCTTTTAATTTAATTTAAATTTTAATTTTTTTTTAAGTTGGGGCACTCTGCTTCTCTGCTGAATTATGGCAACTACTCTATGGTATCAATCCATGATTTACTTTTTACAAATATGTCCTACTGTGCATCCCCCTTTGCTGGCCTTTAGTATAGCCTCCCTTTCTTTTGGTATTCCTTGATTTCAAAATCCAAAGAAGAGATGACTGGTTTGGTCAGTCATCATGATTCACTATGAAGTACCACTGTTGGATTGTGGTATACATCTCACAGATTGATGGGTTATTTTATGGGTGTCAATCCTTATTGTGACCAGGGTGGAGAGGCCACGTTCTACAAAGTAACCAAAATGTGCAAACTTTTCAACAGAGATTTGTAATCAGGACTGCAACATGCGATTTATGAGAAAAATGTGGTTATAACAAACATATCATATGACCTGTCCAGTATGGGCCCCTTAGATCTTATTCTAAATAAGAAAGTCATAACAAGTACAATGTATTAGGCCTTTATCATTTTTCAGACAATATGTTAAATCATTCAAGCATATTATCCATGTTTTCATAGTAATTCCTATGACAGTTTATTTTCTTTATGCTACATTTGAAATATAGAAACAGGCAAATGAGCTGTAATTACAGAGAGCTAAGAGTTGAAGCCCCATTTCTCTGATCCTAAAAACCTACATATCTACTTCTCTCACCCTCCCACCACCTCTCCATCTTCCCCTTCCTTGTCATGGTTTTTAAAGATACTAGTAGAAATTATGAAGTCTATTATCTACCCTAAGGACATATTGTGATATTTGGTGACAAGAAAGCTACTGAGATTTATGAAGGTAGAAGGGAATAACCAGACATTATAAATCATCTTTGAGCACACTTCAGCAGATAACCTCACAGAATTTATCCATTTTACTGTTTGCTAACATGCCTGTTTTATGGAGAAAATAATACAACCAGAAAAAAATAAGAAATGTCATGGCAACAGTCTTAAATATTGGGGAATATGTGGCATTTTAGTAAAATTTTTCTGATACCAGTAGACAACTGAAGGTTAAGATATAAATGTAGCATATATCTGCCAAATTTCTAAGATAGTTGAAGACAAGGGAGTTAAAGAATTTGCCACAAAATATCATATAAATAAAGGAATTAACACTTCTTAGTGTTAATTGGAATAATGGCTGAGTGTTGGACAACACTATTCCAAGCAGTAAAAACAACTCTAGGGAAAAAAAAAAAATGCTTAGCATCTCAAAGGAATAGCAAGAAGGCTGTTGTGACCAGAGCATAGCAGAAGAATGGCAGATAAAGAGACGGAATTGGCTGCCAGGAGCCAAATCACGTAAGGGTCTTAAAGAGCATGGTAAGGAGTTTGCGTTTCACTTTCTTTACCGTGGGAAGCAAGTGTAGGTGTAGAAGCAAGACATAATACCTTAATCTGATTTATGCATTAATGGGCCTTCTGGGTGCTCTGTGGACAATAATGCACAGGGCAACAGAAAGGGCAAGGAGATCTTTTAGAAGTTACTTCAGTAAGTGGTCCAGGCAAAAAGATGCTGTGTTGAAGTAAGCAGCTGTAAACTTGGTGAAAGGTGGTCAGATTATGCATTTAAAAGAAAATAAATAACTGGAGGTATAGCCAATGATACATACAATAGATTAGATATTGAGTGGGATGGAAATGGAAGAATTAAAATTAGCTGTTCAGTTTTGACTCATCTTTTAAATTGGAGACATTCTGGATCACTGTAGAAAACAAGGGGAAGTGTGTAAATTGTATAAAAATAGATTTAATAAGAGTTTAGGAAATTTTTTTTGAACTCAAATTTTCCAACATCACAGTATGTTGTCTTATGGGAAAATAGTAACTGTCGCCTGAATTGAGAACATTTAACAAGGTGGAAGATGAGATGAAATCTAACCCTTTCCAACTTTAGGACTATATGATGGAAGTAAGTCTTTCTAGGGATAAAATCAGTAATGACTTATAGGTTTATGGTTATAAACATTCATTATGATGTAACCATAACAAACTAGTGATGCTAGTACTTTGGGGGAACAAATTCCAATGGACAAATAGCATCAATGCAATTGAATTTCAGAAGATCAAAAATTTAATTTCTAAAACACATTATAGAAATAGTTGTAATTAAACCATTATTGAGTAAATCCATTTGTATTTTCTATCAGTGTAAGGGGAGTAGGTTTATTTATCTAAGTAATATTAATAGTAAATTATTTATTGAGAACTCTGAGTCTCTATAGATAATAATCTCACTTTAATCACTATTAAAACTTGCATCCGGTGTCATTAATTAATGAACTTGGCTGAAAAAATTAAGCTTCATTGTGGCCCCAACGTGGAATGTTAGAGTTTCATTAGTACTTGAGATTCAAGACTGGATGGCACTGTTTGGGGCAACCATCATAAAATCATTCATTATGACCACAGTCTTTCTATCTAGCATAATAGAAATACAGGATATGCCATAGATAATATCAGGGAGTATTTGAACAATTAATTTACCTGTGGTGTCCAAACATAAAAACTCAAAATGCAAATTTTGACTGCTTTTTGTGATTGCTTTCTATTTGGCACATCAGAAGGTCCCCGTGGAAGCAAACCTCAGTTACCTAGTGTGGCATTAACTTACTAGTAATGTACCTTTGCATTGGCCTTTATTCCACTATTTTCTTCTCTTATAGTTTTCTCATGCGTCCTTGGATCAATTTTAAGAATGTTAGTGGCCCACAAACAGTTGCTTTGCAATGGTGTGGAGGGAAAGATAAGAAACTCAGGTTAAGAGCTATTGTACCGGAAGTGGCCATAGGGGGTGGGGAAACCCTCAGAATGAAATTCTGGAACTGAATTACTCACCATTCAGGCAGCAATATGGACCTCGTTGCTGATGGTAAGTGAGGTAGTATTAACTCCCTCAACAATAGCATCAAAATTACTAAGAAAATACCCAAAATACGTAGGGATACAGTGTAGATACAGTATGACACACTGATGAAGGAAAATTAGACTGTATTTATTATGTGAAATTGGTGAACCATCATTCAATGTTCACTAAAGGGCCCACAGAAAACTCATTTCAGCATAACAATAAGAAATGTTCTGGTCATAAGAATACCAGCCTTCTTGAGAAGGCTTCTGATTCCTAGAAACCAGGGTTGAAAATACATTTTCCTAATATCAAAGAGGTTGACAGGATATCTGAATGGCAGTAATCACGTGACACTACTTCTCTATCAGAGCTAAGGTGCACTTAATCACCATAATAGCCATCATGGTTAGAATGGCAATCAAAGTGTCTTGAGCAACAGAAATCTGAAGTGATGCATAATTGGTCATAATGTTCCTAGTGATGAGAGAGATGGCAGCTGTCTGGAGTGATTCTGACTTGTGTAACTAGGAAAAATCACAAACCAACAAGCAGAAATCAAACTTTAGCCACCTAAATGGAATGTTACAATTCGTCACCAGTTTTCAGATCTAACAAGTTTAGATAAATAGAACCTATTGATTGAAGCAAAGGCTACAGATCTAGTACCAGTATATGTGGTCAATATTTTCCCAATCATTTCTCAGTGGGACCTAGTGCCTTTCCTAATGTAGCTGTGCAATGAAACAAGGAAAATATTTAGATCTTTGGAGAGATGTACGGGTCATGTTTGTATATACATGATTTCTGTGAAGTACCAATGGCTTGTGCTGTTGTTCAGGATCCTGCAAAGAAGAAAATTAGAATATAGTAGATGAGAGATTGGGAAAGAGACATTGGAGGAGGCACAAAGGATGTGAATGTTCGAGTGTGTCTTACGTGTATGTTAGTGTCCGTCAGACAGAATCTACCTCAGAACACTTGTTCAGTAAATATATGGACAGAATGATATCATCTTGTAAATACCAGCCAGACATTTTCCTTGACTAAGGAAAAAGTGCTTTTGCAATAGGCCCATGAAAAGATTAGGGATGTGTGAGACAGGAATACAAACGGCTTCTTCTCACCAAGTTCAGCCTTCTCACCAAGCCACTGTTAATGCTGAATGCCATCACTGAGCCTTTTTCTATCATTAAAAAAAAAAGAAGATATGATATTTATGAACCAGGGGCTTGTAACGTTAACGTTAGATAAGTTTCTGTAACAGATTGTTTAAAGGATGGTCTGTACAGACTTTGAAATTAAGTAAAGATCATTATGAACCATCATCGATCATGAACATGAAATCATACCAAATGAAATTAATTCCCTTTATTTTGGTAAAATTATTAGAACTGGAAAGCAACATAATTCTGTTATATGCCTCTGAGAAGAATATTTTCACCTGTTCCTAATATTTTCTGCATATCCTAAATAGTAACTTAGTAGTCAAAAATGTGTATGATTTCAGTGTATGAGCCATTTTCAATAACAAAATTGGACTCATCATAAACAAAAATTTACTCTGAAAAGTAAGGTGATTGTTAAATAAGGTCACTTTAATAATAGGACCCAATAAAGGCTAAATGATATGATGAAAAGCAAAGAGAGTGCAGTTTTTCTTTCTTTAAGTAAACTTGATATGAAAAGATATTTAAAAGAGTAAATGAAAACTAAATTTAAAATGATAACAATTTGTTAACAAAAATTTGAGCCTGAAAAAACACTTTTTTTCTTTCTTTCTGTACAAGTGATGCTTATACAGGCGTGGGAGATGGGGTCTAGGCACCCAGAGGAAAAGATACACTCTCCAGAGCAAAATCATTAAAGAATAAGATTTGAGCCATATACGTTTACTAACATTTATTACTAAAATGTCTTAGACAGGATTTACTCTAAACTATCTTCTGAAAGAATTTACAAACTCATTATCTTTAAGCATTCCTTTAAAAATGTGTTACCGTGAGAAAAATTGGGTTCTAGGGTAATGTCAAAAAGCAATACAATTTGAATGATAACAGTGTGGTAATATTTTTATTTGGCTGCATTTAATGATTCAAATAGTTGAAAAATTTTCAAATACATGAAAGGTTTTGAGAGTGTTTTGCTTTTGTTTGACCATGCAAATAATCACTATAAGCTCTACCTGAAGGGACTCACTCTTAAAATTAAATACGTTATCTTTACCGAAAAAAAGTAGGGAAGAGATACTAATAAACTACGTTTGTAAAGAGAAAAATTTACTTGTTAAAAGTGGGTCACATTTTAACTTCCTATGTACATATAAACAATTGGTCTCACTTAATGAAGCCATCTACAACTTTGCGACAGAATTTCCCTCCCAAGAGTTATACGAATTACTAATTTTAACAACATTGTATAATTGTGATTATAAACATCCTGTTGAAAAACAAATGAATAATGTATTCAGGAACAAAACACACTAATACAAATGTATTCTTTTTAAATTCTTTGTTAGCCAATTTTATTGAAATAGCTCAGAAATAATTAAAATTTTGGTAAAAAAGCTACATTTTTAAATTATAGTTGCTATTATATAATAATAAAATGTTGAGGTACCACGTCATTGTTCATAGCTATTAGAAAATCAGTACCATATTTCCCAAAAGACAATATAAATGCTATAATAATTTTGAAACTCAATTTTATAAATTATGAATCATGAAGATTTAATTAAATGCATTTATTTTTTAAAATAAATGCCATTTGTTAGCAAAAATACATATTTTACTGTTTTTCATGTAAAATAAAGAAAAATTTAGGAATTGAATTAGGTACTATAGAAAAATGATCGCATTTTTTTGCTATTTTTTTCTTTCAACATCTTGAGATGTAAAATATAATAAATGTCTGTTATTATTTTCTATATTTTTATGTGACAACTTCATATTTTCCTTATACCTTCCTTCTTTTATAATTAGGTATGCAAGAACGTATTGTAACTGAAGTGTTTAAAATTTATATGGTGCTTTCATCTTATCTGAGTTATACTAATTAAATAAGTAATTAATCCATAACGTCTCTAAAGTAGTGTGTAAGCATTTCATCTAAGTTAATTACATACATTTAGAAAGTAAACATTGTACTACGGAAATGTAAACACTGCAAGATGATCTAGTCAGATGGAAGTGGTTCCATTACGCTTCTAATTAATCTGCTAGGAGATGCTGTAAAGTATGTAACAGAAATAAACAAAACCATAAACAGGGATAAACAAAAATGGTTGAAAGTTCCCTTCTTGTGTCTGTATGTTTGTGTGTACAAATTTATACAAAATGGTAGTATTCTCACTTGGAAATAATTATCTTCATCATAATTGTAGCAGTAAAACAGTTATAGCTGTCCAATTACTGAAAAGGGAAGTCACACAATATGTCAGTCTTGAATGGGACACAGGTAATTCAATATTGAAAAAAAGTCAATCTTTAATTCAACATCTCTTATATGATAATATTTACTCAAGGGTACACTGTCCTTAGCACCCTTTAACATTGCTCTGTGTAATTGAATTTTGGTAATATGTAATGAGAAAACCCTGATTTCTAGCACTGATGTCTCAAAGTACCTGAAACAATGGCAAAATACTCTGGCATGATCACAAAATGTGCAAAGAGAAATGAAACAATGTTTCGACTATACCTTGTTTTATGTTATCACTTTGTCAGAGTGGACCCATGGTGACAATCCGTGAAATTTACAGATATAATCAGCAGAAGGTAGTATTCAGACATTATGCAGCATCAAAAGTTGTATAATTTATGTCAACACAAATATATTTTTATTTTACATATTTCAAGCTAATTGCAAAAAGAAAGTGAGATTCATAATGACTTGATAGCTGCATTAACATATGCTTTGGTTAAGGTGTCCAGTAAGATCTCACTGCTGTTGTTGGTTATATCCAGGGAATCAGTATTGTGGCCTGATCAGGGCATTTTTTCTACAAATACTTAATGACACCATGTACTGTATGCGAGGCTGTAGAAAGGCAAAGTATGTGTGCTCACAGTAATTCTTTGTTAAATCATCTTATCTTTGTTATCTTCCTAAATTTTTGAACTACTTCAACCAGTTCATTTTAAAATATGCAGAGGAAGGCTAGACTTACTACCTATTACAACATTACTAGAAAGTCCTTTCCTATGTGCATTTTACTTATTTAATCCAATGATGAACTGAAATAAAGTGAAAGAAAAGTCCCATTATTACCTTAAATTCTACTTTGAATCACTCCAAAACTTGTTCTCTACAGCCCCTCAGATAGAAAGGCCAGAGCCACAGTAAAATTAGCCAAAAGAAACTGAGTGTAAGCCTTTCCCTAGGTCCTAGGGATCTGAGAGTGATTTAAATAATTTTTCAAGATAATTTAGATTACACGTATCTTAAAATCGTGTGTAGATTTAAAAATATACCCTCTGAATTGTATGCTATCTCATTGTAATACCTTCAGTGTCATAAGCATCTGTTGCTCTCAAAAACAGATTTATATTTTCCTGTATTTTCCACATTTCATTCTCCTGTGATGGGCACTATAATTTTGTTATAACATGTAAAAATATTAATAGTGATTATTTACTAGTATTTTCACTACTTAATAAATGTCAAGTGTTGTCCAAAGTGCAGGAAAGATCAAGAAAGATGCTGAATAATGGAAAAAACCTTAAAAGCATTGTATATTAATGAAAGGTATGTTTCACATTCTAGCAATTTTGAAGAAATTTAGAATTAAAAATAATGGAACAAGTGTGAAATATAGGGGATTTTAAAAAAATAAAATTTCCCATCTCATAAAGCAACAGCGTCACTGAGAAACAAATCCTATTCTGGCAGTGCTCACAAACAATCCTAATTTGTAGGAGGTGTGCTAACATCCAAGGGAACAGAAGTGGCTCATAAAATTTGGGCTGCATATCACGTTGTTGATTACCTTTTGAAAATGATAGCCTTCGTGGTCTGACAGCAGATATGCTATTCAGAAAGTTGGAAGGGGTTGTTTCAGGCACTAGGATGGAATTTTGAAAGACTTGCAGTTTCTACCTGGCATAGAGACAGGGTCATAAAGCAAATCTGGTGTATTCCCCTTAGTACAATGTCTTTACCAGACATGGAAAAGACATACGCTGAAACAAATCTCTTTAGGAATGAGGGCATCTCTCTGGCACCATTCCTATTCTCTTTCAGTTTTTGAAAAATAAAACTGTTAGCTCTAAAAAGTGGGAAAAGATGATGTTTATATTCTATACCTTTTAAGGAAATTTACAAAATAATTTAGATGTGAGCAGAATGACAAATGGGCTTAACCCACAACTCTCTGTATATGACATTGTTCTTATGGGTAAAGTGAGCCAAATTCTCACTAAAACTCTAACTACCTTACTTGGAAGAATGAAAACTGGTTATGACGGAGTTCTTGGTATGAGAGGGGTTGTGGAAGTAAGTTGTCGGATGACAAATCTGAGTCTTATCAGCACCTCTGGAACACACATTAGATATTGGAAATCATACCAAGCAGGATTATTCCTAAGTACACTAGACATAGACAGCTGCAGTTATCAAAGGACAAAGAGCATTTGCTTGTGGAAGTTCTAGGCTACTACAAGTTACCCAGAGAATAATTTTAACAAAAAGTAAAAGCTCTCTGTTTGTGGTGACTTTGGGTCTTATTCATTTCCTTGTGGTGCATCTCTGTATTGATGAGTTTCAACCAAGTAAAACAACAATTCTCACTTTTCCTTTCTTGACCCATATAGAGTATTACAGAACATGTTAATACTTTAGATTACTTAGTAAACAAGGAAAAGGATATGCAACAGAGAAAGGTAAACAGATAGGGTAAAATGACCAGGTATATAAAAACAAAGGGACAACTCTGTGGAAGGAAAATAAACTACTTCATATGAAATAGAATTATTACAAGGAACAGGAAGGCATTTTAGAAAACACCTAAGTGTTTTGGAAAACATAGTTGGAGAGAACAATATACCAAGAAACATAGAGCAAAGTATAAGTAATGAACCAGAATTTTAAAATAGAAAAGACTTCGGGGAGGCAGAAAAGTAATGCCAAATTAAAAGAAAAAAAGATAATATTAATCCAAAATAAGATGATGAAAGACAGCTACAAAGATTAAAACAGAAGTTGATATGAGTCTGAAAATTTCTGTTTGAAATCAGGGAAAATATTTCTTTTATTCATTGAAGAAAAACATGTAAATTATTTGAAACAAAAGAATGAGAAAATAAAGCTAAAAATAGAAATTGTTAAATAGGACAGAAGATTGAATCTATTAATTAAGACTACTCAGGAATCAGGTAAAATTACCCATGAAAACACAAAGGTTTCCATATTGGAGCACGAAGCAAAAAATACTTAGAGACAAAGTGGAATAACATGTTTAAAAATTAACTTTAAAAAAATCCTTCGAAAAAATCCCTATGTAACTCAGTATTAATATTTAATATAGAAATATAATAATTTAAGGAAAAGTAAATACAGCAAAATGCCTTGCAATTTTAATGAAGAAAACACATGAAAGCTATAACAAATGATAAAGGCACAGTAAGGCACAGCCTATGATATTTTTTAAAAAAGAAAATTTAACAAAAGCAATTATAGTGAAGAAAGCTTCACAATTTATCAGCCCTTGACAGATTAAAACAGGATATATACAGAGAATTTTGCATTATGTAATTCATAAAGGCCACTTAATGGTTGTATTAAATTTGGCATGCTACACACCAAGAATAATTATTTTTTTCAGAAGCCAAGAAACATTTTCAAAAATTGATCATAATGAGTCAAATGTAGAAATGACATATTGCAGTTTCTGTCATTGTAATAAAGTTGGACAATAATGCAATTTTAAACAATCAAAATGAAACTACAAATATTGACTAGTCTATGCATATGTATATATATTACTAGTTGAAGTAACTCAGGTCAAAGAGAATCTCAAAGCTGCAGTTGCAAACTACTTAGAAATAATGGGAAAGACAAACAAATTAAAATTATGGAGCTGTATTCAAGAATAAGAAAGAATGAAAACTCAACTCAATAAACCATAGAAACCAAATCAACACACTGCATTCTATAAAATATAAGTCAGAGGTTAGTGTCTCTGCTGTATTTTTAAAAGGACTATGATAAAGGAATGCAAAGAACTTTGAATGATGTCAGTTATATATTAAACTAATTAAAAGCGAGTAGATCAGAAGTTTACTAATTTTTTAAAGATTTATTGCTAAGAAAACCACAAGAATGATCCAACATTTCTTTTACTTCTGAACGTTAAATTGATAAATTATTTTTCTATTTTGTTGTTAAATGTGACCATGTGATTGAGTGTTACCTATTGCGATTGGGGCAGAAGTTAAACTTGGCAAGAGTGGAAGTGAGGCTGGCCCATGAAACTTTCTGTGGGCCTCCCCTATTTGCTTTGCCCTTCCTCATCTGGATGCAGTTTGATAAGGACCAAAATAATGATTTGAGCAAATACAACACAGAAGGAGCTTGAGCCACTGAATAAAGCCCACTTTATTGGGCTTTAGTTGGTAGGAGACTCATCCTACCAAATTCAATACCCACTTAAACTCCAAAAAAATCCCGTAATGTTTGGCTAGTACATATTTGGATCTGTATTTGTTATAAGTTCTTGGTATACCTTAAATACTGGACTAGGCAAAGAGAAACAAAATAATACATGGACTGATAAAATAATAATCTTTATTTAGGAATACAAAATTTGAAATTCTAAATTAAATACCACTATATTAAATACGGCACTAAGTAATACAATCATAGGCAATAAGCAAGTAAAGTTTATTCCAGGAGTATTTTTGTTTCATATATGTAAATATTGAAGTGAAAACTCCTCTTCGAATTCTAAGCAGCATTATTAGTTAAAATACTAATAATGTCCTCAACTAAACTCTATTTCTCCTAATATCTGGGCCTTCTTCCAGTTTTCCCTTTCTTTGTTTGTTAATCTTCATTTCTTCAATTGCTCAAGGAAAAATGATGGCTGTCATCTTTGCCTCCTCTAGTTCTTTTACGTTTCACATCTATCAAAAAGTAATCAGGTCTATTCACAAAACACATCTTAATTCTGACCATTTCTCACAACTCTTTAGTCACCACTCTGTACCAAGATACTCACCTATATTATTATTATTATTATTATTATTATTATTATTATTATTATCTATTAACTGGCTTTCATGTTTCATCTCTTGCTTCCTAGAGCCTGTATAGCTTTCAGAATAATCTTCTAAATATACATTAGAATGTCATTCATCAGTGCAATGTTTCATCATCTCAGAATGAAAGTAAAAATACTCTAATGGCCTACAAGGACCTATCTGATCTGCACCACTCTTTAACCATCTCTCAGACCTCTTCTCCTTCCTCTTTTGTTTGCTCAATAGGTTACAGTAACTCTGCTTTCATTGCTATTTCAGATAATCATTCTCCTTCTCTAGAACATTTGAATTTGCTTCTCTCTCTGTATTGAATGTTCTTGTTCCACATATGAACATTTCTTACTCCTTTACTTCTTTCACATCTCTAGTAAACTGTATAGAATAGACACTATTTTCTTTATATTGCTGTCATTATGCCTTGTTTTCTTCATAACAATTGTCAGCACCTGACACATTTATTACTTAGTTACATGTCCTCTTCACCATTACAGTGTAAGTTCCACAAGGCTAAGGGCTTTAGTTTGTGCACTTGACTAAATGATTGAGTAAAAAGCTTAATTTTAGGAAATCTATTAATATAATTTATCACAATTGACCAATAGATCAAAGGATAAAAACCTTATGAAAATTTTGAAAACTGGAAAGATATTAGATAAAATTGAATTCAATATTAGCAATAAAGACTCAATAAGTGAAGGTATCATAAATATTCCTTAATATAATATGATAAAGAACATCAATCTTAAAATAGAAACTAATGTAGGGAGGATCCAAGATGGTAGAGTAGGTAAAAACTCGGCTTGCCTCCTCTCAGGACATTAAAATTACAACTAAATTATAAAACAATCGACCTGGAGAGCCATCTGAAGTCTAGCTGAACAGAAGTCTTATATAAGAATATAAAGAAGAAATCATGTCGAGGCTGGTAGATAGGGCAGAGATGCAAAATGGCCAACCCCTACACCATGGTTGAGAACTGGGAGAGATATCTTGACCATGGGGGTGCCCCCCAGAGGAGTGAGGGACCCCAGCCCTACACTTGTCTCCCCAGCCTGGAGTACCGGTGCTGGGAAGAGGAGTGCCCACATCTGGCTGTGAAAAACTGGGGATTCCACCATTCAGGTGAGATGAAAGGCTGCAGGGAAACCCAGATGTCCGTTTGAAAGGGCCCACATACAGCATCACATGCTCACAGGCATCACCCTGACTTGGGTGGAAGGGTAGTTACTCAAAAGGAGTCAGAGACATACTGGGAGAGACTGAGTTGTATGGCTTCAGGCAAGGACTGGAAGAACAGTTGTCATTTTTCCTGTGCATCCTCCCATGCAGCCAGAAGGCAGGTATCATCTTTCCTCTGTTGAGTTCTCCCCCCATGCCCATGGCCAAATCTGTATCTGAATTTCCCTGGTGAACTCTGCACATTTCACCCTGGTGACTCACTGGGACCCACTCCACCCAATTCTCACAACACGAGGGACACTTTCTCACTGAGCAGCCATTGTCACCTGCATTGCATTCTTTCTTGGACAACTCTCAGGGGTCTGCAGGCATCAGAGGAAGGGTGGCTGGCCTCAGTGTTGCTCTGAGACTTTTGCTGAGAAGCTCCAGGCTCTTCAATGGCACCAAACAAGAGTCTACATTAAACTGCTGAAAACCACTCGTACCACCCTGGTGATTCCGAGATACTGCCTCACCCAACTCACATACTGCATGAGGTTCTATCAGTGGCTGAGAGCCATAAGGGAGCCAGCATGCAACAGCAGGCCTTGAGTGCCCTGAGCTTTTTGTGGAGCTACCTCAGACATGGTACTGGTATGAGCTATCCTTGGTTCACAGTGTGGCATCTCCCATGCATATCCAGGTCCAGCACAGGGAGCAAACAACTGTGGATGGCTTTGTAACTCCTACCAGGTGGTTCCCAGGCAGTCACAGGCAGTAGCTGACCTAGGCTTGCACCTCATCCTGTCGTAAGAGGCCCCGGAACCAATATACCAGGGGGTCAGCTTCAAACCATAGCAGAGCACCACTCAGCCCCACAAGTGGCATACCTAAAAGGTGGTCTTGGCAGGCACCAGAGTGCCCAGAGTTCACACTGGGGTGAATCCTAGTACTTGGGTTAATACCCCATACATCACTCCATAAGCTGTGGACATGCAGCACTATTTGCAATAGCTAAGATATGGAAACAACCCAAGGGCCTGTTAATAGATGACTGGATAAAGAAGCAGTGGTACATATATACAAAGGAATATTACTCAGCCATAAAAAAGAATGAAATCTTACCATGTGTAACAACATGGATGGGTCTAGAGGGTATTACACTAAGTGAAATATGTCAGACTGAGAAAGCCAAATACCATATGATCTCAATTTATGTGGAATCTAAAGAACAAAATAAAACAGAAACAGACCCATAGATACAGAGGGAAAAAAAAAAAAAAAACTGATGGTTGCCAGAGAGAAGAGATATGGGGGAGCTGGGTGAAAAAGATGAAGGGAGTAAGAAATCCAAATTGATAGTTACAAAATAGTCATGGGGACGTAAAGTATAGAACAGACAATATAGTCAATGATGTCGCAACAATTATATATAGTGCCAGGTGGGTACTAGAGTAATTGGGGGAATCACTGCATAAATTACATAAATGTCTAACCACTATGCCGTACACCTGAAACTGATATAAAATAATACTGAATGTCAACTGTAAGTGAAAATAAATAAATAAATAAATAAATAGATAAATAAATAAATACTTTTAGAAAACCTAATGCATTAAGAAATACTGAAATAGAAAAGACATTCACTTTAATTTCATACGCTAGGTAAAAGTGTCCCATTCAATACTATCTTTGATTTTTATCTGAAAGTTCGAACCAATACAATATGGATCAAGAAACATAAAAACTGCCATAATGTATTATTTGTGCATGCTATGTTTGTTAAGCTAGGAAAATCCAAAAGAATTAACTGAAAATATTAGCTATTTTGGGAAGGCAGTTGAAATTTCTCTATTGTCTTTCTTCTTTTTCTCTGCTGATCAACATTTTTTTCACCAAAACTTTGCTTAACTTATGCTGCTTGTCAGGGTCACCAACATCATTTGCAATTCCAGTTAAACGGCTGCAGCAATTTCAGACCTTATAACTACATTCCATGCCATCTAGAGAGAGAAAGTGTCTCTCCAGTTAGAGTCTGAGTTTCCTACAAATATTGCTTCATTGGCATGCCGTGGGTCATGAAATGGTTTCTGGACAAATTCTTGTATCAAACTACATGGGATATGCTAATTGGTTTAAGCAAGTTGGAATCCACTAGTGGAACTGAAAGCACATGTGCTATGTTGCAAAAGGGTTGAGCACTCTGGAGTTAGATAGAGTGCTTTAATTAAAAAAAAAGGGATATTAGGCTGAAGGCTATGCAAATCAGTGACCTCATATGCTGTATTGAAGTGAAAGTCACTTAGTGACTTTAATCAGTTGCCTGTAATGACAAAATTATAGCCTCCAAAGCAGAAATATCATTGCATTTTATTCCTATAGCTAGGGGACAGATGACTTCTGAGCTTGTAAGTTTCCTTAATGAATATATTTCATCAAAAATGTCAAACACTGAACATTAGTCTTCAGTATGACTTTCCTTGACAATTCTAGCTAGATCTGGTGAGTGAATATTAGAAATTGTTATAACAATATCAACAACAAAAATTATAGAAATCCATATTGCATATGAAGTATTAGAAATGTGAGAATGATAATGTTTAGGCCAAATAAATTAGCTTAAAGTAAAATTTTACAAGGATAAATAATATTTTATATCCAAAGATTTGCTTAAAACTCTGAATATCTCAGGGTAATTATATCAAAGAAAAATAATATCTCTATATTATAAAATTGGGAATTACAAGCCAGTGAATTCCTCACTCAATATAAATGGCTTACTTGCACATGGTATCCAAATGGGAAAATTCTCCAGGGTTGCCGTTGTCTTTATTAAGAAAGCTGATAGGAATTCATATATAAAAAGAGTAAATATAAGATCATCATATTAATTTAGACTCTAGCAGAAGTAATGTTTTTAATTATTTTTCTTTTAAATAGATATTGAGTTTATAACAATACATGCATTATTTAATATTAAAATGCATATTAATATCTGTATATAATATTGATTTTACATTTATAAAACTCCAGTAAAACTGGTTAAAATATTCCCCACCTATTTAAACTTATCATTGAACTAAAACTATATGTTACTAGTTTGAATATATGTTAATACAATCAGTGCTACCTATTGTTCTTACTACCACAATCTTAACCATCACATCTTTACTATAGTTACTATTACCAATACCACTACTATTATACTATTTACTACTTTTGCTACAACTATGAAAATTGTGATTATACAAAAATAATTTATAATTTTTGCTAGTTCTATAGTGATTTCACTCCAGTTTCCCAGATCTCATCATTCATCCTTTTCGGTGGTAGAGGGGTAGAGAGGGAAAAGCAGAGTGTTAAAAACACACAGATGTTAATTATTAGCTATTTAACTTTTTGAGAAATAGACAAAGAATAAATTTTCTCTGTGCCTCAGTTTATTCCTCCATAAAATGTGATAAGATGCATCATTTAGTTTGTGAAAAATAGTAGAATAATATATATGGAATACTTAGATCAAGAAAATGATAATGTATATATTATGCTTGAAGATCAATAAATACTAATTATTTTTTACTTATTCAGGCAATTGATCTTTATCTTTCTGTCCCTGTTTTAAGATGTTCTTGATATGGTGAGTTTTCCCTTTCTTTCATAATTTTATATACCCACATTTGGGCATTCTCTAGGTTCAATATATTTTTCTTGAAGCAAAGAATCTGAATAATAGCTAATAGCTAATGTATATGTATTTATCAATGGTAAAACGTTGTGCAATAATTCAAAATTATAATACATTTAGCATTTTTTCTTTTGTTATATATAATTTTTTTCAATAGAAATCACTTTTAATAATCTCCAGAAAAAAAGGTGTTGAAATATTTTAGGGAAGTTTTACTGGCTTCATGTCACTAGTCAGATTTTGATGTTTATCTTCCTAGACTCCTAATTCTTTAATGATAATTTACTGATAAGCAAGACAGTAGTACCAAAGTAAAGAGGTGATACATGTAACAATTAACATTTTTTTCCAATCTGTACAACACAACTATTAAGAGAACACTCAATTTATTTTGAAAAATAAGCAATGTGGGCTGTATACTATATGCAAACAACACCTCTGATAAGGGGCTAATATCCAAAATATATAAGGAACTCATACAACTCAACAACAAAAAGATGAACAGTCCAATTAAAAAATGGGCAGAGGACATGAACAGAACTTCTCCCAAGAAGATATACAAAGGACAACAGATATAGGGAAAAAATGCTCAACTTCACCACCTATTAGATAAATGCAAATCAAAACCACAATGAGATATCACCTCACACCTGTTAGAATGACTATCATCAACAAGACAAATAGTACATGTTAGAGAGGCTGTAGAGAAAAAGGAGCTCTCATACACTGATGGTGGGGATGTAGATTGGAACAGCTGCTATGGAAGGCAGTGTGGAGGTTCCTCAAAAAATTAAGACTAGAATTACCATTTTCTCCTGGGTATATTGCCAAAAAAATCGGAAAACATTTATCTGTAAAGATATATGTACCCCTATGTTCATTGCAACATTATTCACTGTGGCCAAGATATGGAAACAACATAAGTGCCCTTTGATAGATGATTAGATGAAGAAGATGTGGTATATATACACAATGGAATATTACTCTGCCACAAGAGATGAAATGCTGTCATCTGTGACAACACGGATGGATCTTGAAATTATGCTAAGCTAAATAAGTCAGACAGAAGAAGTCGAGAACCGTATGACTTCACTCATACTCAGTATGTGGGATATGAAACTGAAAGCAACAAAGGAAGAAAACAAACAAATAAAGAAACAAAAACTCATGGACACAGACAACAATTTAGTGGTTACAAGAGAATAAAAGGGAGGGGAAATGGTAGAAGAGGTTAAAGGGGATCAAATATATGGTGACAGAAGGAGAACTGACTCTGGGGGGTGAGCACACAATATATAGATTGTATTGTGATATAAAGATTATGTATCATATAATTGTACACTTGAAACCTATGTAATTTTACTAACCATTGTCATCCCAATAAATATATTTAAAAATTTGATAAATTAATCTAGTAGCTATAATTCACAGTATTCTTGAAATATAAACTATCGTGCGTCCTGTTTAACTCAATTATAAGAATCAAAGCACATGTTCAAAGCAGGATAATACCAAATGCAGTAAAATTGTATGTGGTATACATTATTAAAATAAATAAGTCCATAATTTATTTCAATTGTAAGAAGTTGATCTCTCTGGATGACATTCAACACCAAGTTATTTTAGGAACTGCCAGACTGTGTAGGTTCATGAATTTTTATTGTAATACTGAATTAAAAAAAAATCTGTTTATCCTGAAACTAGTATCAATGTATTCAGTGAATACCCAATAAATACTTTCTGATTGACTGGCTGGAACAGCTGAACCAGTTGCTTTATGTGGAAGCAAATATAACAAATAACTTTTAATGGAATGGATTGAGCAGCTTCATGCTAAGTAGGATATAAACTTTCTTTTTGTCAATATAAATTGATTCTAAAATTCAATAACGTTAGGACATTTTTGTCTAAAGTTTTGTATTGAAGGTTTATTCTAGAATAACTCTTCCTCTCACCAGTTCTTCCCGACTCTAATGAAATGTATAAAAAAAAATCACACTATTTGTAAAAACTTACTTGAAATTAAAACACAAATGAAAATTGACAGTGTTAAATGTTATTTCTTCTCTCAAAAGGATTCCAAACTGATATGTCAAATTTAGTCAAAATATATATTTACCATTGATTTTTTATTATCTTGATAGACTCAGTTTCTTTAATGAATCTACATGTTTTCTTAGCCGGGAACAGAATGAACTGTTTTCTACAATTCTCTGTTTGGAAGAATCATCTGTTGACTCTTTGAGTTTCGATTATTTTTCAGAGTGTGTGAAAAAATGTCTATGTTAATAGTTTGTTCCATAGCTATGTTGCAACTTTGTTTAAAAGAGATACAGAAATGCATAAATACCAATTGCTTTCTGTTCAATCAAAGCTATGGCAGACAATATGAATAGTGATAAGTTGGGAGAAGCTATTTAATATGACATGAATCAATATTGGAATATATAAAATACTCAAAAAATAAAACAAATGTAATACTAATAGCATTTAGGAATAGGAAATACAAGAGCTAAATGGAAGAAAGGTGTTAATATAAAATCCCCTGAAGGGGAAAACTGAACGGCTAATAAGAATGCAAAGAGATATTTAGCTGAATAATAAACTGAAAATGAAAACCATGATAGCATTACACTGAGTAAATCACTACACATTTTTAAAACTCCAATATTGCCCAATTTTGGTAATGGTTAGAAACTGCTGGCAAATATACATACTGGTATAGATTTCTTGTAGAAAATTTGGTGATCTTTAATTAAATTCTGTATATGTACACCCCACGACTAAGAAGCCTCCTGCGTGTTCTTCAGAGATGCTTAGATTAGGCCCTTGAAGCGGTGTTCACGCGCATTGTTTTCTGTAGCAGGGAGCGGGATTAGACATAGCCTAGGTATCCATATAAAAGGGTACTGATAAATGTTGTACATGCATGCATGCTTTGCAGCAAAATTGTTCCTTAAAAACATATTACAGGATGTATTTATATAAAAATGCCCCCCAAATGGAAATATAAACATAACATAGAATAGTGGTTGCCTAAGGACATGGAAATAGAGAGTGACTATAAATGGGTATATCATTTCTTTCAGGGTTGATGAACATGTTCTAAAATTATATTGTGGTGATGGTTGTACAGCTGTAGAAATAGGCTAAAGTTTGTTGACCTGCACAATGAGAATATGTGAATTTTATGGTATATAAATTGTATCTCAGTAAGGCTGGTAAAATATGGAACAAAAGACAATGAGATTATAACCATATTATTTATCTTTGCTAAGTAAATATATCCAACATTCATATCAATCCAACGTGTACACCAACTACTTTAGTGGGTTCTTGTAAACAGAAGGACAAGAGAGATGATGTAAGGCCCATAGGAGAGTACACGTGTTACAGGAAGAAGCCTCTCATGTACAAATGACCGGAGTACTGTACAAATGACGGGGCACCTAAAACTGACAATGGTTAATGCAACTCTGTTCCTTGGGGGAAATAAATAAAGAGACTATCAATGATGGTGTTTCATGAAAACCCAGGAGAGGATAAAATTTTACTAACATAAGATTTTGAGAATTCAAAGTGCTGCGCTGCTTAACACAATTTCCAGAAAGGTTTAAAAGGGAAGGGAATGATCGTCTATATACTGGAGATCAGAATGGCACAACGAACAAGGAGACTCAGGGGCTTGGGGTGAGGTACAGACTAGTCATTCTGTGTGAAACTGTATATTCTTCAGGTTTGTTATCATAATTACGTCCTCTTTAAATTGTTACCAAAAAGCCAGAAAGATTCAAAAGTATGCAACTATTTAAATGACTTTTTAAAAATTTCTCAGAAAATAGCCTTTAACCATGAAGCTCACCATGATGACTGCTTTTTAAAACTATGTTATGATAGAAATTTGATTTTCATCCTTTGGCTATAGGATGTGTTTGGCATAAAAAATTGTTTGTAAATACATTTATGGATATTATGGTAATAATGTTATACCATAAATTTTCTATAAAGAAAATTCACATATTTCAATCAGTTAGCCTACTACTCCTCTAGGCACTTTGTTTTCATACATAAAGCACCTGAATCTTTGGTTTAGCATCTACATGTAATACTGCTAGAAATAAACCTCCAATAGACTCTGACACAAACATACTGCAAAGTGTCTTTCTTTTATAATTATTATCTATTTGAAAATAATAGTAGATTATATGTACTTAGAAAGTATGGACTAATTGATTTACTCATTTTTATTTGATTAGGTTGCTCTTTAATTGTATCTGATAGAGTTTAGAGCAGAAAGATTGGGGATACTTAAGCATTACAGTTGTATGCCTATGGCATCCATCAAATCAAGTCACTTCTTAAACTGCTGGGCCCCTTATTTGTAAATGAAGACATTACTGCCTTCCAAACTTTTGGAAGCATTTGGGAAAAAATGACCTGGTGCAATAGAGCATTGGAAAATTTTTGTCTTAACTGGAAATGTGCAATAGTCTAGATAGAAAAAATCTTTTCCTTATATACTCTTAAATTCCCTAAGCATAGTCAGGGTTGTTCTAATAGAGTCATAAATATAATTGTCAGTGCTTATTACAACTTATTACATATATTGTAATGCAAGTTATGTTGTAACTCCCTATGTTACCTGCTCCTCTTGTAAATGGATTCAAAATCCTTTCATGTGTAGAGAAAAAAAAAAAGTTGGAATTCACAAGGAAAAACAAAGTTTGGGTTTTAATAAATCTCTAGTAAACATTCAAATAATTTAAAAAGGTGAAATCTTCCTAAGTAGAGAAAAATCAGAAAGAAGTTTATTAATGGTCTTGACCCAGCTTTTTTGGAAGATACATATTCAATGAGGAAAAAAATAAAAAACAAAGTAAATATTTTATTCTGTAGAGAACTTAGTGATAGGCAATTTAGCTCCTATATCTAGATTTTATTCCAAACTAAAAAGATTGTATGCCCAATTTTAAAAGAAACATATACATTTAAATGCTGTGCTTGAAGTTTTCATATTCTTAAATTCAAGAAGAGAAAGCAACATATAATAGATAAAATAATCCTAGTTATGTTGTATATAACTCTGTATAACTCAAAAATTTGTGACCATTTTTGTTTTAATTATGATAGCATCTCACTTAGATTCAAGTAATAGTTTTTCTTTCTTAATATTCTTGCTGAAATTATTCACAAATGTAATTCCCCAAATTAATATTTTATTTGATTAACCAGTAATTTTTATATCATATACTTTGTCAAAATATTATGAAAATGTAAACTGTTATTACTTATATTAGCTTCAAAATTTAGCTAACATAAATTTAAAGTTTTCATTTCTTGCAGAATCCCTAAAAGATGTAGATGGAAAAATAAATAATTTTTTATGTTTTGTTTTGTAATTAATGGTTATAAATTCAATGACCCTCCTACCCCCCTAAAAAATAAAGTTGTTTTATATTTTTTGTTTAATTTTTCTTGGACCCTTGTGCTGTAAAGGAGGAAAAGAATCACTGTCACCTAGGCAGTTGTGACCCAGAAAATTTACTATATAGGCACTATATTAGTATTTGTGAGTCAACGTAAAGGTTAGGTGTGGTTGCTGGAGTTTTATGGTTTCTCCTATATTTTCTTAATCAAAGGTTTTGTGTGGTGAACACACAATGTAATATACAGTTGATGTATTACAGAATTGTACACTTGAAACCTATGTAACTTTACTAACCATTGTCACACCAATAAACTTTAATTAAAAAAAGAAAAAGGTTTCTTGTGTCTGGTAGTAATATACCTTATTTTTCTCTATTATTTTCCTGTCTTACCCTTACAAATGAAACTGGTAATAGTTTTGGACCCCATCCCATTTCATCATGTAGTAATAGCTTGTCCTTTTATGAAAGAAAATTAGAAACTGGCTGAGTGTTATAGATATTAATAGTTGTTAGAAAATTATAATAAAAGGCTCTCTTTATAGAGCATTGCTAAGCTTTTATGTCATTATTCATGAATGACTAATGAATTCAAAGGAGAAGCGTGCTGATCTCCAAGGCTAAGATGATGGACAGTAGAGAGGCTAAGAGTGGCTAAGAGAAGAGTGGCTAAGAGAAAAGCCGTTTGTCATATGTGAAGATCTAATAACAGGCTTCCCTACAATGAGATATTTCATCTGAACTTAGATAAAGAAACTTCTATTACATGGGAAGTTATTATTCATGGCAACTCAAATCACCAAGGACAAACCTTCTAGACACCTTTGAATAACTGAATATTTTTAAGGCATATTAACAATCAAAAACTCCAGAAAGCAATAAATCGGACCCTAAGTAATGTCATGCAACTACACCTTTTATTATTTCCTTCCTCCTACCAGGCCACATATACAGAGAGTGCCAAAAAAAAAAAAAATGTATACACATTTTAAGAAAGGAAAATCTATATTAATATTGTAATACTCAACATATACCATTAACAAAAGATGAATATAAGTCACGTTTGACTTCTGCAGTTACAAGAGGTGCTCAAAGTGGTTACCATCAGTGTCCAGACATTCTGATTACGGTGAATTAGTGCTTGAGCAGTGATGACCAAAGTGTCCACTTGTATACATTTTTGGGGCATCTCTGGTATATTTCTCAAGTTGTGGGAAGCTAAAATAAGCATAAATAGGGCCTCTGCATTTGCTGTTATTCTTTGGTTATAAGCAATGGAAACAACCTCTGGGTTAATAAAATAATAACATGAGTTTATTAGTACGATATGGACTAGTTTCCTGAATCCCAAGACACACTGAAGAGCTGGAAGAACAGGATACAAAGAAGTTTGTGGAATCATGGTAAGAGGAACAAATGGATAGTCTCATCAGAGTAACACCATTAGTAAGAATCAGCTCTAAACAGATTTTTGTCTTCAATGTTTTTCAGTTCAAAACTCAAGTTCTGGAGAGAAACAGCCATGTGACCATCAGAAGAGAGTGTGTGCATGATCCTATTTGTAACATTGCATGAACATTGAGAGAGTATTATCAAAAAAAGCAGGGGGATGAACGTTGGGAGGGTGAAAATACATAAAGTTATGAACTATACCTGAACATCCTTGTGGGTGCAATAATTACGAAAGTACACTGACTAGTATTTACATAATGCTACGTGCCTCACAGTGAGACTGATTAGAACGCGGATTTGATAGACTGTCTCTATTGACTTTGATTCAGCAGTAACTTATTATCATGTAGAAATATACTAATTTACCAGGAAAGAGTATATGCTTTTCAGATCAAGGTGATTTATCAATACACTAATCCCAAGTACTTCATTGCAAAACTAAGAACAGTGTGGAACCAGGACACAAATTAGTTACCTAGCAAATACTTGATGAATCTTTGCCATGACTTTCTTGGCTTAGAGGTATAGTCTAACTATGGAAAGATTATAGGAAAAAAATCAATTTTGTTCTTTGGAACTAAAATTGTCATCCTGGCTCCTTTAGACTAATTTAGAAATTTGCATAATGATTGGAGAATCAATTTTGGCTTTCCCCCACCCCATAAATTTGTAATATATAGAGAGAATTTGATTCTACAAACAGTTATTGGTTATAATGGCTAAAAGTAGCATCCATAAAATAATCACCCTGTAAGCCTCTTGGGTGTATCAATGGGTGTATTAAATGAATCTATGTATTTAAAATTATTGAGTCTTTTTCATGTTCCAAGCAAGATGCCCTCTGATCGCTTTTACCATTTCTGTGCACCATCCTTCACCTCCTGCTATTCCTGCACCTGCAATTATATTTTGAGACCTGCCTGCCGACAACTGCAGCCCTTTATTAGAGAATAGGAAATACCTGGGAGTCAATAACCTCATAAAGCAGACTGGCAAATTCTCAATGCGAGTATTGAATCAGGCTATAGTTGACACTTTGCCTGAAATCACACATTTGTTTTGGTTTCTGCCCTACTCTGTCACCAATTTCTCCAGGAGCACTTTTCTAATAAATCTCAAGAGCATAAATCAATATCTCACGGTCTGCTTCTGAATACATGACCTAAGACACTATTTTCTCCCATTGTCCCTCATACCTTCTGGCTCCTCTTCATTGCACTCTTTTGTCACCTTTTCCTTCTCTGTCCAACATATGAATGATCGAGTTCCTCAGCACTTAATCGCAGACACTTTTCTCATTGTACTCTATACCCTGTCCCTAGGCAATGCCATCTATTCCTACAGCTAATGTTACAATCAAGCTTTCCTCCCTCACCTAAACATTCCTCTAAGCTTAAGACAATATATCTTACACTCTCCTCAATAGTCCTACTTGGATTTGTCACTGGCAACTCCAACTCAGTGTATCTGTTATAGAATGAAATAATAATCTATCTCACCTCCCATTGCATACATAAGGCGATCACATTGTGGAAGAAATCAACCACATAATGGTCAGCATCAGAATCCATTTTAAACAATAGGTATGAGGTGACTCTCAAGAAGTAGTGAAACTTGGGGGAACAGGGTGGAAAGGTTTACTGGGCTAGTTTCAGGAATAGATGAACATTTCACATACATTAGCAGGCATTGGACAATCTAGTCTGTATCAAGAGGGGACAAGAGGAACAGATAGAAGCTAATGTTATGTGTGAGAGGATATGGGCAAGAAGAGCTAAAAGACCAAGTCTATGCATAGAGTACAATGGAAAATTCTCAATCCTTCAGCCTCTCACAGAATCCTCCTCCTAGGTCATCTGACTTCTCTCCATCACATTTGCCTAACTCTAGAGCAATTCCTTCAGTCTCTTCTGCGTTATTCTAGTAACCTTCAAGACGATCTTTATATACTCTGACCCTTCTGTGATCTATGTTATGTTTTGTTAAACACTTAGTAATTATAAGACTATGAAAGGCTATAAATGGTAAAAGACTAAAATAGTTAAATATGCATTTATCCATCAGCTAGTTTAAGAAACCCCATATGTGCTTTTCCCTATTGGATTTTGTCTTCACTCAGATATGACCATTAACCTGACTTTTACTTTTAACATTTATTCCCTTATTCTTTTTATACGTCATCATTTAGGTCTGTATATCTAAAATATGTTGTTCATTTTTCCTGTGTTTAAAGTGTTTAACTATAAAATAGCAATGTATTATTCTATGACTTGCATTTTTCAATCAAAATTATATTCTTAATATTAATGTATTCATGTAAAACTACTGTTTTTAAATTTTCATTGCTATATAATATTCCCCTGCACATAAATATAATACAACTTATCTATTCATTCTAACGTTAGCAAATTTTTGGGATTGTCCCTTTATAAAAATTAATTATTGACATTTATTAAAGTCATTTCAATAAACATTTCTATATATTTCTTCTTATGTGTATGTGCAATGGTTTCTTCAAACTATTAAGAGGAGAAATACCAGATCTTTACTAGAGAATGTCAAATAATTTTTCAAAGCATTTGTACCATGTTTATATTCATAGGTTAGTGTATGAGAAATTCAGCTGTTCTGCATTTCCTTGAAGACTTGACAGTGTGGTCTAATCCATTCCTCCCTCAGCAGTTACTACCAGTATGACCTTTTACAAATGGGAATCTGATTAAGTTACCCAAACCCTGCCTAAAATCCTTTAATGGTTTCTCACTGATCCTAAAATAAATTTCAAAATTTTAACATTGTCAAAAGATTCTGCATGCTCTGATTTCTCCATCATTTAATATTTTATAACACTCTCCTTGCTTTCTATCTCCACACTAGCCTTTGGTTTCTCTTTTCTGCCCCAAGCACTTCATACATAAACTTTTTCCTAGAACTCCTTTCCTCTATCTTTTTTCCTGATTAACTTTGCTTCGTTAGTCTCATGTTAAATGCCACTACCTCAAGGAAGCTTTCCTTAACTCCTTAGAATTTATTAGGACCCCTCATTAACTGCCATGATTGTACACTGTATTTTTACATAAAATGTTAATCACAAAAATAATTAAGAAATGATGTGTGTTTTAATGTGTTTATTAATAACCTTTATGCACAAATTGGGTCAGTTACAGTTTCCGGTCTGTGTTGTTTACAAATTTATTTTGAACAAATAGCAAATAATTGGCTAATAGTCAATGATCATTATATATGTTCAATGGGAATGATTAGTCTTGATACACAACCACAAGCACACATTATACTTCATATTTATTTTCATTTCAGAAATGGTAGATGATTATTTACCAAACACTTATGTCCACCCTACACTCCTAATTCTCCCAACTTATAAGGGAGGGGTATAGTTTTCTGTGCCATTGATATGAATGTTAGCTATGACCTGCTTTGACCAGTGGGATGTGGAAGGTACAGTGAAAGCAGACACTTGGAATACGCTTGTCCTTTTAGGCATGCTGTCTTGCCTTCCACCATCACTGTGACAATGTGCTCTAGCTAGCTTGCTGTTCCCTTAAGAATAAGGGAATCATATGAGGCCAAACTGGGGCCAGTGCAGATCAGGCAAATAACATCTGATCCAGAGATTGAGCTGTAACTGCTTCTTTTCATAAGCCACTGAGATTTGGTGGTTAATTGTAGGCAGCAAAAGTTAATGACTCTCTAGATAGATTTAGAAAGAGATGCAATTCTTGAAAGAAAACAATTAACAAATTTAAGTTTCCTCTAGTAATTACCAATAAAATAAAATGAATATAACTTAAGTTTAACTATAAACAGCTGCTCAAACCCATGTTTTCCCCAAAATAACTTAGATGAGAATAGAATATAGATTTAAACATAAAAAAATTGGAGCGGAGGACTTCTTTATTGAAACTCTGACTATAATCCGTTTACCTCATAAATCCATTGAGTGTCTGGATATAAATCAATAAGGGCCATGGCGATTATGAACTATAACTGACAATTTTCTTAACATTTTAAGGGCCCGCTTTAAACTGAATATTTTCTGTTAGCTGCACACAAAGTGTTTTATAATATTTTGTTGTAATGACCTCTAATTTTAAATGCTAAAATACAAAATACTCTTAACCAATTACCAGCTATACCCAATTTTCAAGTTTAGCTTGTTAGTCATAAAGAAAAAACACATTTAAGTTTCAGAGGTAGCGAATATATCAAAACTAACAGCATATAATTTAAATCATACAGATAACAAAATTCAAATGCAAGATATACCTGCTAAATCTATTCTTGGTTAAATTAGCTTTCACAATCCGGAAGTATCTCTAAACTACTAGGTCAAGGAGAGTGAGACTAAAAAAAGTAGTCTTTCTAGTTTACCACAATATAAGGTTGATGCCAGAGTTTACCTCCTTTATTAGGAAAGTCAGCATCTACTTCTTACAACAGGGTGGTGGTCTTATGCTCAGATCCAAATAATATTCACATGCAGAAACAAGGATTCTAAGGGAACCTCATCAACATTTCCCTTGGCTATAGTCAATCCTACTAGTGACAAACTCCTGACTGAAGTCAGATTGATTCTCTTCCTAAAAAAGAGAATTGGAATACAGGGTTAGAAAATTAGATTTACTGCATATGCTTAGAAGTCAAGTGGTGTAAATATGAGCACTTTATGTTAGCCATGTAGATGCTGAAGATAGAAACAGTAACCATGCACAAAAAAGAAAATCAAGGCGATAGAGCAGATATGCTGAGATTGAAGATGGAGCTTCCTGTCTGGGTTCCAAACAGCTTTTCAGTTCCTCTTTCTCCTTTGCCAAGAGGTCTATGTATGCATATTTCTTTTCATGCAATTGAAAGTAGAAAAGACTGAGATACTAGGTTGCCAATTTGCCTGTCACACTTACCTATAAGCAAATGAAATATTTCATATCAAAACCTAATATCTGGAATCTCAACAACCAGCTGCTAGGATGTGTTGTGTATATTTCAATTCTGCTTTCTCTTTACTGCTAGCTGAAGTTCCCTGTGCAAAATCTAACCTTTCTCAGGTGAATATACATAGGAGACTGTACATATATTGATGGTTATAACTATGTTGATAGAGATGAACAGAGGCATTGTAGTACATTCTATGTCTTTGTAGATGGGAGAGGTTATTGAGACTTAAATTGTTATTTTTTTCTATTTTATCACCAGAGGATATTGCTATGGACTGAACTGTGCCCTCCCCAAACCAAATTGATATGTTGAAGCCCTAACCCTCAATGTGAGTGTATTTGGAGATAGACCTAGCGGAAGGTAATTAAGGAGATAGGACCTACTCAGAAGTCAAGGGCAGGGTATGAATTAGATATATTAGTGTCCTTGTAGAAAGAGACATCAGGTAAGCTTTCTCTCTCTCTCTGTACACCCAAAGAGGAAAGGCCATGTAAGGACACCAAAAAGAAGTGTCCACCTACCATCCAATAAGAAAGCTCTGTCACCAGAAACCAAACATGCTGTTATGTAGATCACGGAATTTCCAAATTCCACAATTGTTTAAGAGAAAATGTATTTTTGTTCTTTAAGCCACCCACTCTACTATATTTTGTTATGGCAGCCTGAGCTGACTAATACAAATATTTAACAAATCCCATGCATGAAGGGGGCCTATTTCTAGTCAGGAGTTCCAAAATTTATAATGAAGCTAACAGAGAAATTTGTAAGCTGCTATAGTTAATGGAACATCTCCACTGGGAGACCTTCCATAAAACACACATTGCTTCCATGGCATCCTTAATGATGACATTTTCTTGGATAAAATCTATTTATATTTAATATATTACTACCCAGAATTATATTTGCCTTTCTAACCAGGAAGATGTTGCCATGCAAAAAGAGGGGGAAACTCATAAACAGCAAACTATAATGAATAATGGGTACTCTAATAGATAACTTGCTATGGGAGAACATAAAAAGAATTAATTAGAAATAAAGGTATATTTTATAGTTAGAGGTGGATTTTCTTTTGGAAAAAAAACAACCTCTCTCACCTAAAAGGTAGAAGTCGTTGGCATTTTAATCCTTTGCTATTAATAGATTTTTATTATATTTTATTGCATCACTACTAATTTGCTAGAGAGAAGAACCAAAGAACAAATCAAGGTAATCCAATAAAAACCAAAACAAAACAAAACAAAAAAACAGATATCTGATAGCCTAGGTAGAAGAAAATAGAGGTAAGAAGAAAAGGAAGAAAAAGAAAGTATCTTTGTCAGAAAATTTAATTACTAGACATATTACATCACATCTTAGGTAAGGTTGAGCCCAGAAATTAATAGAGACCTCAGAAATTAATGTGAGGAGGGCAGAGAAATAAATAACAACAACAAAACTCATACACTAAGGATCTCATTGCGATAGTAAGTGATTTATGTGGCTTGCTCCCATGGTAGCCCTTTTCAGGATGGGAAACATTGACTTTTCTTTTGTGATCTCAACCCCTAGGACAGTGCCTGGCACATAATATGTGTTCAATCAATTCCAGTGACAAGAATAATGGGTATGATAAAGTCCAACTATGGGGGTTGTTGAAGAAGAAGTCACTAAAGTACGCTGGGCATCAAGGTGAGACCATCAGGGCAAAAGCAAGTAGAAGAGATCTCAGATGCATTTCAGACTTTTTACATAATACTAGATGTCCTGGTCCATGGTATGTCTTACAATTCATATTTTTTCATTTCAGCTCTAATATATAGACGCTGTAGTTCATGTGAATAAATGCTCTTCTATTTCAGCAACTGAAATGTTCTTGTAACCAGGAAAGCTATATGAAGTGAAAGTGCTGATAGCTTCCTCTAATTGAAATTACACTGCTGGTTATACCCTCAAGTACAGGCCTTATATCTACTTATTCTACGATGCTAAGAATCATGATGCTATTATTAAAATAGAGACAAAGTATTCGTCAGTTTAGAAAAAAATGGTGTGTGTGACCAAGGAGATTATACATTACATTTCATCACAGAGTGGTCACACTTGCGATATACTGAAGAGTACTAAAAGCTATTGTTCTGATAAATTATAACCCAGATACTTTCACGCTAAAGATTCATTTTATCAGGGATCTCCGTATTATACATCACCACTGTAATGTGTAACATATTTTCAGTGACATATCTTTAGGATATGCTATAGGATAAATAGAGTAATTACTATTGTAAGAAGGTTTTACAAGCGATTTTATGCTTTAATTCCTATGCTCAAAGTTATTTAAGGTATTTTTCTGTAACTAGAATGTTAAAAATACTCGTAGGTTATATTATGAAATCAGTCGTTAGTGATTTTAAATTATTTTAAATTTTTAAGAGGTCCTTTTATGAGAAAAAAATATTTCATCAATAAGACAGTAAAAACATTCAATGCATGCTCTTCATTTTACATTGTTTCAGCTTGTGCCAAGTGGCTGTTTTGCAGGAAAACAAAATAAAGGAAGAAAACCATTAAAGACTCAATTTTGCAATACTAAAGTAAATCATAAGTAACTAAAGAAACAGAAAGCTATTTAAATGCAAAAATCTTGCTAAATTTTCTGTCAGGCCATACAACATTTACGTGGTAGCTAAATATTTTAAACATAATAAGAAATAGAACTCTATAGCTTATATGGTCATCCACCTCTAGCGTCTGAGTTAAATTCTGGCCTGCTTAGCCATTAGCAGATAATTAGAAATGACAGGAGAGATCCAACATTCAACACAGACTTGCTTTTTCCAGCTTTTGAGCCTAGTTACTTTATGCAAATTAGTAGAAGGCCATTATCATGCAGCCCTGACAATCAGTGTTTAATTTATTGATAGCCCTGATAGTTGTGGCCAGAATATAATTGGTATGGGCCGGGTGCAAAAAAAATAATAGTAATAATAATAAATTGGGTTGTGCACAAAACTAAACAACATAATTACCAACAATTAGACATTAATTATGAGGTAGCAGATTCAAACTCTTCTGAATTTGGCCAAAGCTAGGCCTAATTATATTTTAATGTTGTGAAAACATCCATGTTCCTGAGCTGATCAGTTACTCAGAAGGTGCTTCCTGTTGATGTTGTGTTATAATGGATTATATCATGTCAGGATATTAAATATATTGATATTTTAGGATAATCTAATAATTACAGAAAAATTAGTCAGGTGGGATTTATGCTAACTTGGTAGTAATTTACCTACTTCACCTATTTTATTTGATAACTTGTTACAACACTGACATACAAAGAAATGAAAAATGATTTTAGGGGTATATAAAACAAGTCAAGTCTCATTGACGATTACATTAAGAAGAGAGAAATAGAGATGCTCAGGGCAAAAATATAGTTCACTAAGTATCTTCCACCATAACAAAGAAATGCTGTCTAATATTAGATCCCAGAGGGGAATTGCCACAACACTCTGCCAGCCACCGCCTTGATAATAGTTTTGCACAAGCAGGTGGAGCATGAAAATGTATTCATGTGAAAAATATTTTAGCACATTAAATATTTCAGTGTAATTATTAATGAAAAAAATCTGTGGCTACCCTTGGAAACATGAAAAATGTGTTACATTCTTTCTGATTAGAAATATAGACGAAGAATACTATCAAATTTCAACAGCTTAGCAATATCTGAATAAACATTTCCTTTCTCTATTTTCTATGATCTTAAGACCTGAGGTTGTGGTCTACGAGTTCCCTACCAGCCAGTCATGATACGATCCATCTATTCTTTTAATTGTATGCGTATATTCTAACTACTTGTGACTGACAGGTTATTCTGTACAGAAGATCACAGGTAAAATGAAAATCCATGCTTGCTTGGAGGAACCCACCCGTTCTATCCTATCTTTCACCTCAAAGCATATTAATTTCTTCAATTAGCTACAAATATGCATTCTGTTTTCTAAGGAAAGTAAGATACTTATATTTTTAAATTAGTCCTACTGATTTCTATACCTCACATTCACTCCTCTGGATTGAAAATTAGAAGTTATCTATCTGTCTATCTATCCATCCATCTATCTATCTATCTATCTATCTATCTATCTATCTATCTATCTATCTATCTATCATCTATCTATCTTTCTAATTATTTGGTGAAGCTATTTTTAAAACTATTTCTAAGAAGCTATTATTTTCTGACTTCTGCTCCAGGTTCTTTTATTCTTTTTAAATCTCTCAAAAAATTTGCAAGTTATCCAACCCAATGGCCCCTCCTGAATCTTTCGGAGACAATGCAGCACTAGAAATTTCTGAGAACTCCCTATTTCTTGAAAGCTTCTCTTTCCATAAAATCCACACACTATTTTATTCATTGGTTAACATTTTGCTGCTTTTATAGGCTACCGATATAGGATGATGGAAAGGAAAGCCTGATTTCTTTAATAAAGTATAAATGAGAATCTCTAGGATTTAACGCTGCCAGATTTTCTAGGGGAGAGAGTTAATGCTGAAGTAATTATAACACTGTACTGAGTTTTACCTTCACCATGGTTCTCACAATTTGGTCCCTATCATTATCACTTTGCTTGGTGAGATAGCAACCTGTGATAATGCTATTTATAATAAATATATATTTGGTAAAAAAAAATACTTTGGTGGTTTCTCAATGGTTATCAACATAGTTTAAAAGTCATTACCATTGAGATTCAGAGCCTTTAAATTTGACTCTACCTTATTTGAAACTTCCTTTGTACACACTAATCTTATTTTTTTCCATATTATAACATATACTTTTATATCCATTTGCTCTTATCCGTGCTGTTTCCATGTCTGGAAATACCTTAATTATCTTAAACTTGATCTACTTTGTAAAATTGTAAAGCATTCCCTATTACACAACACTCAGCAGACAGACTAAACCATTAGCCCATCTAATACCTTTTGCAAATGCCTAGCAAAGGTTTGGAAATTAGAAAGTTTTGATTGTGGGTATATGTGTGCTGGAGTGATTTTTACTTATTTGTTTTCAAATTGAAGGGCATAGGTGTCTTGGACCCAGAGAAAAGTGGATATAAATATTGAAGTGTCTGAGACTGGGTAAGATGAGGGTTAAGAAGCAGGATAGCAAAAACAAATAAAATAAAAAATTTAAATAATTCAATTGTCCCTATTATTCAGGATAGGTGCTCCCACCCCCACCCCGATCTAGTGTAAGCTTCATTTGAATGTGGAATCAAAGATGTTTACAGAAGAAAACTTGGTCCTCTTCCTTCAAAGTTAAAGAAATTACCAAAGGATGGTGAATCACTAGAGAAGGGGAAAAGATGAAAATCATATTGAGTGAAATTTTTCATTCTCAAGGACTTAACTCACTAGTACAATTAATTTATGACTACACTGAAATTAGCAATTTACAGAGAAAGCTCTGTGGATTGTAATACATAGGTAGGCTACCACCATTTGGATAATTAGAAGTACATACAGAAAAATAAAATGATCTCTCAAAACAATATTTAAGAGACAAAACTATGATTAAATGGCAAGCCTCTGGATTTCAGAGCTTTATTTCCAAATAGAATATTTACTGGGTTCCAGTGAGAGAAAAATCAAAAGAAAGAGAAATACTTGAAGAACCAAAACAAAAGAATATAAACAATGTCAATAAAATCTATCTTGAAGTATTACATATGGAACCACCAATTTGAAGAGAAAAATAAATGACTAATTAAAGAATCCATGTTTTAAAGACTTCTTACAAACTTTATTTTCATCTTCAAAATTTATATCCTTAACAAAATTTCTTGAAAGAAATTGTATATGCAAATCAGTATCTCGGTAATTGTTTAAAATCAGCAAGACTGACCACTTACATCCCCAGAGAGAATGACATGGAGTTAATTGACCCTGCCAGAGACTAAATGTACCCACTGCGTTTCAATTCAGGGTGCAATTATATGTCTGTGAGAGTTTTCACATGAAAATTATTGCACTTCAAAAAAATCTGCATATTACTAATATCTCTGCAATTGAAGAAGAAGAACAGAGGCTACTCTCTAAACAATGAAATTAGAGCAGTATAGGAAATTAACTTTACTATTTAGTATAAAGTTGAGAGCACTAAAGACTGAAGTAATAAATATTCACGAACACTTCATCATTATACAGAATTGCCCGACAGCCACACATTTTTAATACACAATGCAGGCAGTCATATTATTAAACTTAATGGTATCTGAGAAATGATAAAACACTCACAGCCTTGAGCTTGTAATGAGATAAGCTTGTAGCCTCATCAGCTTGCATACAAATCATCTCATCTGAATAAATTTAATGTTTGAATTTTATGTCTCTCCTCAAGCACTGCTGAGACCCTCCCCCCCCTTTCGTTATGAACAATTATAGAAAGGAAAATAAAAGTATGGCTGTGATGTGCTATATCAGTGGGGGGGGTCTATAATACATGACATTTTAACTTCTCATTTCTAGTGCTGTACATAAGATTTTATATATATTAGAGAAATAAACAATGAATTTGTGATGCTAAATACAATATGAGAAATATTTTAAAGCTTTTACATTAGTATAAAAATGTTTATGTTTTCAGTGTGTTTTAACATTCCAAAATAATAATAGCATGCTTGTCTTTAATATTAAAATGATTGAGATTCATAGATTTAATTGAATTTTCTTCTGAGAATTTGATATCCCTTCTAATCCTTCTTTTAAAATCATAATATTAAAGGAGATGAATGTGTCAAGGATGTGTCCTTTCAAGATCAATCAAAAGAAACCATCAAAAAAAAACAATAACCAAAAAAAAAAAAAAAAAAGCAAGGAGGCAACCAACAGAATGGGGTCAATAAGGGGCTAATATCCAAAATATATAAAGAACTCATTGAACTCAACAGCAAAAAACCCCAAAAATCCAATTAAACAATGGACAAAGGAACTGAACAGATGTTACTGCCGAGAAGACAAACAAACGGCCTACAGATATATGAAAAAATGCTTAACTTCACTAGCTATTAGGGAAATACAAATCAAAACCACAATGAGATACCACCTCACACCTGTTAGAATGGCTATTATCAACAAGACAGGTAGTAACAAGTGTTGGAGAAGCTGTGGAGAAAAAGGAAACATCATACACTGCTGGTAGGAATGTAAATGGTACAGCCACTATGGTAAACAATATGGAGGTTCCTCAAAACATTAAGAATATAATTATCGTATGTCCCAGCAATCCCTATTCTGGATATCTACCCCCAAAATCTGAAAACATGTAAATGTAAAGATATATGTACCCTTGTATTCACTGCAGCATTATTTGCGGTGGCCAAGACATGGAAACAACCGAAGTTTCCTTTGATAGATGACTGGATAAAGAAAGAAGCCGTGGTACATATATACAATGGAATTGCTTAGACATAAAAAAGGGGAAATGCTGCAATTTGCAACAACATGGATGGATCTTGAGGTTATCATACTAAGCGAAATAAGTGAGACAGAAAACGTCGAGAACCATATGACTTCACTCATATGTGGGATAGAAAACTGAACGCAGCAAATAAAAAAATCATAGACACAGACAATAGTTTAGTGGTTACCAGAGGGTAATAGAAGAGGGAAAGTGGTATATGGGAGTATATGATAATGGAAGAAGAACTGACTCGGGGTGGTGAACACACAATGCAAAATACGGATGATGTATTACAGAATTGTACACTTGAAACCTATATAATTTTACTAACCAACATCATCCTAAAAAATTAAAGAAAAATTTGTAAACATATGAAAATTATATACTGCATTTTTGTTTATATGACTGAGTTTATGTTCAATTTTTAAATTCCAAAGTCAGTCATTTCCTTATATACTTTTAGAAGTGAGTTAGTTGTCACAGGTTTTACTTAAAACAGATTGCAATCATCTTAAGGTAGGAGAGTATCCTCTTCCCTGAACACTTTATACAATGTCTAGTTATATTTAGCATCCAAGCTATAAAAGAGTATAAAGCACAAAATTAATTTCCATTTCAAATTTGTACTGGGGAAGAAAACTGTAAAGAAATCATTTAAATTAGAAACTCCTTGGGAAATGATATCTTAGACCATAATTCTTGAGTAGAGTCTCAGGTTATATTACATTTTCTCTATACATGATTTGTAGTTATTAAGAACATCGACATCAAAGTTTATCTCCATGGTTCTAAAAAAAAAAAAAAAAAAGGACATTTAAGCCATTTATAAGTTAAAAAGAGTGCTTAGGAAAAATATTTAGATAATAACTAATTTGAAAATTCAAGCTTTCCTTCTTTACTCACCATAGCTAACTAATAGATATTCATTTCATTGCATTCATGTAGACATCTCCTAAGTGACGTAATTGAGGATTAAGGGAGTTAAAACATGAAGCACATACAATGAGTCCTGGCAAATAATATATGCTCAATAAGTGTTATTACTCAAGAAGTATCCCGACACTTCAACTCCTAGTTCTATTGTATGCCCACCAAGATTCAATTGTGTTCATTCTCATACAAGTTGTACAACTTGAACTTTTTCTTTAATTAAAAAATCATAATATTTGGAAAGAAACTGCAATCAGATTCCAAGTGCTACCAAGTTGTCCTTCTCCTTCAAAGAAACAAAACCCAGAAATCATAGATATTGCATAATGGATATGGCTTATATAGGAAATTGTCAGAGGCCCCCAAGATAATCTTCTGGTTCAATAAATCTCTAGATGGGCTTACAGGATTCATAAAAGCTATGACACTTATAGTTAATGTTTGTTACTGAGAAAATATACAGATTAAATTTAACAAAGTAGAAAAGAACATCAGATGACGTCCAGGAGAAATCAGATGGTACCCCCAGCTGCCCCTCCCAGCGCAGTCACATGGAGACACATGAATTCTCCCATCAATAATGTGTGACAACACATGCAGAGTGCTGTCAATCAGGGAAGCTCACCTGAGCATTGGTATCCAGAGATTTTATCGGAGGTCAGTAACACCGGCATGTGTTGCCTATGGACTGACCTCAACTACTCAAGTCTCTGGCCTCCCTCAGAGCAAAAACCGGCATTCTCACCATACATCACATTGTTAGCTTAGACTTATCTGGTGAAACTGGTACAGCGTGGCCCAAACAGGCATTCACTTTAAATACAGAGAGGCCCAAGACCTCAGGCATGTAAAAATACTCTTATCAAGCAGAATATCTCAAGGGCTCAAAGTTATTTCCTGAGAGCCAGACAAAACAGACCCTTCTTTGGAATGTTCAGGATTTGAGCAACCCAAATCTGCTGAGTTTGAAATATGAAATAGATTCAAATATGAAATGGATTCAAATCCGTTGACCGACATACAGAGGAAAAAAGATATTAGTATTATATGAAAAGATTGGTGAATTAATACTCCTGTGTATTTTATGCAAATAAAATCTTGTTACATAATTATAAATTTATAAAATACTGTTCTCTTTTAAATTACTTTTCTGATTAACTGACCAATTTCCCTAATTCAGGTGCCTCCTTCAATATCAGTCATGAGTGATAATTGTAGCTTGTCCCCTGGTTTATAGCTTCATGTCCTGGTACCTTAAATGGAACCTCACCTTGTTCCATGCTACTAAGTCTATTCTGTAACCTCGTTTTCCCCAATTTCCCAAATTCAAGTTCTAGGCCCTGGAGTCAGACCCCCAGCTCTGTGACCTGACTCATATGATGCAGCCTCCCTTCCTAGGCTCGCACCTATCACCAGGTTCATACCTGTCAGGTTAAGCATCCTGCCAGCACCCTGACCTCCTGCTGGGGCTCCCTGAGACTGCCTGCCTGAACTGCCACTCTAACTTTAGCCTCTCAATTTGCCATGACAGATGAGTCTTTATTCCATCTCCTGGAGTTTTCCCTGAAGCATTTCCCTACAATAGTATATACTGTTTTCCAGTCTTTCTAAGGGTTCCTCTTCTCACATGGTAGATCTCATAGGCTACTCTGTTCAGACAGACATTTATCTCTTATTCACACAACATGCATTCAATAAGTATTTAGAGATTTAGTGAGTGGCCATTAAATACTAGGCACTCTTCCAGTGCCAAGAATTATGTGAATATGTAGTTCAAGTAATCGAATGTCTATTTTGACATATGCATTTTCATTAACACATATATACACGTAAGGTGCCAGTCTTTTACTTAATAAATTAAAAAAAAAAAGATCAGTATATAGAATATATAGAACTGACTTTCAAATTAGCCCCTCGTTATCATTCTTCTTTCCTTTCCCAGTCTCCCCTGGGTCTTTTACTGCTTTGCTAATGTGTTCAATCCTGTTCAGATCACTTTTCAATCCTGTTAAGGATACTATCCTGTTATCCTGTTAAGGATAACCTGATCCTGAAAGTACAAACTATTATATTTTTCACTCTACAGATTCTAATCTTCACCTATGATTGTAAAACTAATACTCTGTGCCCTTGCCTGTTCCTAAATGTGGTGGAGAATGACAAAGGGTAAACAGCCTCTCTCACACACAAAAACAAAGGATAAAAAAATTGATTTGTCTCTCTCAATATAAACAGCTGTAAATCAAATAAGTACATGATTTGTCATTCTTCTGTTCCTGAAGGGAATCTTCTGAATTCACTGATATTCAGACTATTAGAGAAAAATAAAATCTACTCTCAAATTAATAGATCAGCACACACTAGTCAAATATAAAAAAATGAACATTTAATAAATTGTTCATGAGGCAAAACAAGGAAATATAACCCTAAAGACCACAAAACAGCCATAATTGACTATATGTTTCAACACTGAATCCTCTGAAGACTCGGTTTACATTCCATCTCATATGTTCAGTTACAAGTCACAAAGAGTTGCTCAAGAGTCCAAACACTCTACATGCTTTGTTCTCATTGTGAACATAAACTTTACAGTAAAGAACAGATTCTTATGTTATAGACAAAAATGTTTTAGTAATGGAGAATACGATGATCAAATCATGTTGAAAAGAAAAAGGAAAGGTATAGGGATTCATATTTATACAAGATATATTACATTTAGTACCACACAGTGTACTAATTTGATGTTGAATATTCTTGAGTAAATTCCAAATTCCATTATCACAAATGGTAATTGAGAAAATGACCTGTTAGTAATGACAATATATTTAAATTTAATTATGTGCTCAAAAAAATGAAATGAGCTTCTGATATCTTCATTTTTCCATTAGGTAAATTATAGATCAGAAAGCCTAAGTACTGCTACCAGAGTCTCACAACTAAAAAAGGTTAGACCTCTTTTACCCCTCTTCTACCACTCCCACTTACCCTCTGGTAATCATTAAACTGTTTTCTGTGTCTATGAGTTGTTGTTTCTGGTTTATCTCTTTCCTTTGTTACTATTAGCTTTCTATCACACATGTGAGTGAAGTCATATGGTATTCGACTTATTCTGTTAGACTTATATCACTTAACATGATAATTTCATGATCCATCCATGTTGTCGCAAATGGCACCATTTCATCTTTTCTTAGGGCTGAGTGTATTCCATTGTGTATATATACTACATCTTCTTTATCCAATTTTCTATTGAAGGACACATTGGTTTTCATGTGTTGGCCACTGTGAATAATGCTGCAATGAACATAGGAGTACATATATCTTTACATTTAAATGTTTTCAGATTTTTTTGGTAGATATCCAGAACAGGGATTGCTGGGACATACGATAATTATATTCTTAATGTTTTGAGGAACCTCTATATTGTTTTCCATAGTGCCTGTACCAATTTACATTCCCACCAGCAGTGTATGATGGTTCCTTTTACTCCACAGCTTCTCCAACACTTGTTACTACCTGTCTTGTTGATAATAGCCATTCTAACAGGTGTGAGATGGCATCTTATTGTGGTTTTGATTTGCATTTCCATAATAGCTAGTGAAGTTGAGAATATTTTATATATCTGTTGGCTATTTGTATATATTCTTGGGAGAAGGGTCTGCTTAAGTCCACTGCCCATTTTTTAACTGGAATGTTTGTTGTTGTTGTTGTTGTTGTTGTTGTTGAGTTGTATGGGTTCTTTATATATTTTGGATATTAGCCCCTTATTGGAGGTGTTGCTTGCAAATATCTTTTCCCATTTTGCTGGTTGCCTCTTTGTTTTCTTGATGGTTTCCTTTACTGTGCAGATTTTTAGTTTGATATAGTCCCATTCATTTATTTTTACTTTCATTTCCCTTGCATTTAATTTATAAAGTCCTCCCCAAACCCCAAGTCCATAAGTTTAGTACCTATGTTTTCTTCTATGCAATTTATGGTTTCAAGTCTTATATTTAAGTCTTTGATCCATTTTGAGATAATTTTGATATAAGGTCACAGATAGACTAGTTTCATTCTTTTGCACGTGGCTTTCCAATTTTCCCAGCATCATTTATTGAAGAGGCTCTCTTTTCTCCATTGTATGTTTCTGGCTCATTTGTCAAAAATTATCTGCCCATATATATGTGGGGTTATTTCTGGGTTCTCAATTCTATTCCATTGGTCTCTGTGTCTGTTTATCTGTCAATACCATGCTGTTTTGATTATTGTCACTTTGTAGTATAAATTGAAGTCAAGGAGTATGACACCTCCAGCCTTGTTCTTTTCCTCAGGATTGCTTTGGCTATTCAGTGTGTGATTCCATAAAAATCTGATGATTTTTCATTCTATTTCTTGAAAAAAATGTTATTGAGATTTTGATGGAAGTTGCACTAAATCTGTATAATGCTTTGGGTAATATGGCCATTTTAATTATGTTGATTCTTCCAATCCATGAACACATAATACCTGTCCATTTCTTTGAGTCTTCTTTAATTTCCCTTAATAATGTCTTAATAGTTTTCAGTGTATGGATCCTTCACCTCCTGTTAAGTTTATTCCTAGGTATTTTATTCTTTTTGTTGCAATAGCAAAAGGAATTACTTTTTCATTAATTTTTCTGAAATTTCACTGTGAGTGTATAGGAACACAATGGATTTTTGTACATTGATTTTGTATCCTGCAGCTTTACTGTATTTTTTTTTTATTGTTTCTAATAGTTTTCTGTCGGAGTCTAGGTTTTCTATGTAAAGAATCATGTCGTCTGAAAAAAGTGACAATTTTACCTCTTCTCTTCCTATTTGGATGCCTTTTATTTCTTTCTCTTGCCTGATTGCTCTGGCTAGGACTTCCCATACTACTGTGTTTCCCCCAAAATAAAACCTAGCCAGACCATCAGCTCTAATGCATCTTTTGGAGCAAAAATTAATATAAGAACTGTTCTTATTTTAATATAAGACCGTGTATAATATAGTGTAATATAATATAATATAATACTGAGCATAATATAATATAATATAATATAATACTGAGCACAACATAATATAATAAAATATAATATAATACCGGGTCTAATATAATATAATACCGGATCTTATATTATTTTTTGCTCCAAAAGATGCATTAGAGCTGATGGTCTGGCTAGGTCTTATTTTCAGGGAAACACAGTATGTTGAATAACAATGGTGAGAGCTGGCATCTGTGTCTTTTTCCTGATCATAAAGGAAAAGCTTTCAGTTTTTCACTATTAAGTATGATACTAGTTGAGGGTTTGTCATATATGGCCTTTATTATATTGAGGTACTTTCCTTCTATACTTGTTTTTTTCAGTGTTTTCATCACAAATGGATGTTGTATCTTGTGAAATACTTTTTCTGCATCTATTGACAGGATTATATGATTTTTATCCTTTATTTTGTTTATGTGGTGCATCACATTGAGTGATTTGCATATGTTGAAACATTTTTGCACCCCTGGAATGAAACCCAATTGATCGTCATGTATAATCTGTTTAATGTATTATATTTAATTTGCTAGTATTTTGTTAAGCATTTTTGCATCTATATTCATCAGAGATATTGGTAATAGAAAATGGTACATAAGGGTGCTGGAAGGAGAACTGACTTTAGGTGGTGGACACACAATGCAATATATAAATGATGTACTATAAAATTGTACACTTGAAATTTTACTAACCAACGTCACTAAATAAATTTAATAAAAATAAGATAAATAAAATAAAATAAAAAATACTAGAATGAAAATATAACCATGGTCAGTCTGACTCAAGATTTCATTTTGTTTTTTGTACATTATTGTCCAGATGAAAATAGCTTAACCTGTTGTAAAACTATTGGGCAACTTAGTCAATCTACCTTCCCTTTATTCCCATCCCCCTCCTTATGTTTGTTTGATTGTTGTAATTTAGACTCTGCATATTGTGAAACTATCTCTTAACCTGTATCTGACTGAAAGTAGTTACTTCAAAATTTGTAACTACAGATCATGTAAAAAATGTAAATACTCTCATGGTATGAGACATCTTAGCACATGCAAAATATGAAAAACAAGTTCACATATACTGTGAGATTTTTAACGTGTATAATTGTAAGTCTTTTATCTGAAATAGTACTCATGCAGTCAGTTGATGAGCAAATGTCCCTCTTTTTAACTTATGATTTTCCATTATATAATTATAAGGATATGCATAATGACTATTGATTAAACCTGAATTTAAAATTATAATCAATTATATCCATGTAGAATTTATAATACGATAAGTATAAAGTGTTACCTCTTCAACTGAAAAAAAATAATTCACAATGAGGTTAAAGGTAATGCATAAAGAATGTATTATGTAATGCAAATTAAACACTCTTTAATATGCATGTTCTTGTTATGCATGTAGACAAAAATATATTTTTAGGAGCTTAGGAAAATGATAAATCCGCTTATATGACTTCAATAAGTCAGTGATAAAGAATATTAACTAGAATACAATATATCTTTCTTAAAGGTCCAGCAATAGTTAAACATGATAGAAAATGACAAAAAACTCATAATATTGCCCAAATGAAAGTTTAAAATATAATACTAATTTCATTGACAATGATACATTTATGGTAGATGCTGGATCATTGACTTTACATATATGTGTTTCCTTCTGGTAAACTACAACCGCTTAAAGGCAGAGATCAAAATAATGTTTGCACATTTCCAGAGCACATGATGAGTCCCTCATGCAGATATATTAATATATTCATTTAGTGTGTATGTCTCATATATCATTGCCCCTGACTTCCAAATCTTATTAGAAATCTTAAAATATAAAAGTCCTAACACAATAAAATTAAAATTTTGACCATTTTTACCTGTTAGAGATGTCTACCAACTGATTTTTTTAAATGAACGATAGAAATCATCCCTGAAAGTATGGTCTTCTTTATTAGAAAAATAAATTGTTACTGTTGGAATTTTGCTGGCTTAACCTAGGAACAAAATACTGAAATGTAATTGTTAAAAATATTTAAGAAGTAAATGTTCACAACAATAAGTAATAAAATAGAAAAATTATATAACTTCACCTCTGCACAGAAATATTTTATGTTAAAAGAATCAACAACATAGAACAAGATACTGAGGGTCTGCAATTTTTATGCCCATTTAAGAGAATTTTAAATAATTATATGAATTATTAAAAATAAAAATTAGAAAATTTTAGAAAAACAATGAATGCAGTATATAAAACTATATCATTAAAGAATATTAAATATTACAGTTTATTACAATCATTCACAAAAATATAATTAAAGGTCATCAGGACTTTAATACATGATGCTAGGTCAATGAATATTTATGGACAGCCAATCATGTGTGTTAGATTACTATTATGAACTGGGAAAGGAATTATTTGTAAAGACAAATAAATTGAAATTGCATAAAGTAGAGCCTAATAAATTATTTGTTTAAATAGCTTTTTCATTCTAAAAATATTTGTCCTACATCTCCATTAATTTGTGTGATATTCTATTCAGATTCCCCACAAATGTGGAAACCAAACTTCCTATGTTATTTTTAAGTACTCTTAATTCTCAGGTTAAAAATTTTATAGCTACTATAAATGGCTTCACATCTGCTATCCACTCATAGAAATTCTGATTGAGTAAAACTGAGATAGGCCCTAGAAATCTGCATTTCAAAAAGTGTGTCAGGCAAATTTGATTCAGATATTGTGTGGAGAGCTCTGTGAGTAAAATCTCTACAATCAGTGCTTAAATCCCATCAATCTTCCTCTGCAATACTTTTTCATTTCTAGCTGATAGCCAGTATCTTCACTACATAACTTCACTTATATGCCATAATTATCTACTTTTACCATAACTTCTGCATATAGTCTTTCCCCATGACATTCTAAAAACTGATATTAGTTACCTTTAAGTCTAAAAATTCTTAGAGATGCAGACCCTGTCTATCTCACAAACGTCACATTCTCAGCATTGAATCTTTGCCTGGAAAATAACAGATTTATTTGTTAAATTATTAAATAAATCCATGTTATTACTAGATCAATCCTGGAAATTCACTGTTTTAATCAGATCACCTTCTGTGTAAGAATGCTTAATGACTGTCAATCAGAAAAATTAAACCTTTCTGAAAACCTTACTTGAGAGTATGAAATATTTTTTAATTAGATAAGACTCAGACATCATATAAAACCATTGAACTCACATTGGTACCAAGAGTATATTTCATAACTTCTTAATATCAACCCTTAATTCCTTAATTTTATCCCATCAACAAATCAATTAATTGATAATATTTTTGCAAATTCTTATTAGGCATACGAGGTCCAGACAATTAAGTTCGCAAACTCATCCTAAAAAAAGTGCTACATACCTCATTGCTACGGTCCCTTTGAAGCACTTCCCGTGGGAAGCTATGCAGCAATGCCAGCACCTACTCCACCCTTCAAAGCAATTTTGGAACTCTTTCTCTGGAATGGCCATCAGAACTATCGTCACATTATCTTTGAAGTCCTGAATGTCATCAAAATGTCTTCCTTTCAATATTTTCTTTATCTTCAGGTAAAGAAAGAAGTCATTGGGGGCCAGATCAGGTGAGTTCCAATACAGTTATTTGTTTACTGGCTAAAAACTTCCTCACAGACAGTGCGGTGTGAGCTGGTGCATTGTCCTGATGCAAGAGCCGTGAATTACTGGTGAAATGTTCAGGTGGTCTTTTTCATGCAGCCTTTTCAGCACTTCCAAATAGTAAACTTGGTTAACTGTTTGTCCAGTTGGTAGAAATTCATAATGAATAATGCCACTGATATCAAAAACTGGTTAGCAACATTGTTGCAACAAGTTCGCAAATATAATTGTCAGACCTCATATAATTTTATATAAAACATGATTCTTGCTTATGTGGTACTTTGTAATCTAATTGCAAAAGACATATATACACATAAAGATATGAAAGTATGCATGACCATAAACAGAAAATTCTCAATTATATATATATATATGTTTGTGTGTATATATATATAAAATTATTATATATATATTATTATATGTGTATATATATATGTGTTTATTTATTTGTATTTATACACACATACAGAAGACAATTAACACTCCCCTTGGGTAAAGCTTTCTAGACCTGAAGGGACTGGAGAAGTTTCTAAAGCATAGTTAGGAATTAAATTAGCAAAGTAGTGAAAGGGTTTTATAAGCATGTGAAATAAAAGAATGTAGGTTGCCTTTGGGGGATAAAGAGTAATTAATTTGGCAGAAGCAGAGGGTTTATAGAGAGTTAATGTGTGAAATAAGTTTTAAGATGTAGCTTGTTTTAAGAGACTACATCTGCCAGGCCAAAGTATTCGGAGTTTATCCTGTAGGCTCTGTGTTAACTTGATGATTCTGGTGAAGGGAAGTGACTAGCAAAATGATTTGAATTAGATGATATCCACTGTCTTTAAATTGAAAATAAAACACTTAGAAAACCAAAATTCATGTATTTTGATATTTAATTATATATTCAATCAATGAATACTTACTCTATGCCAGGCCCTCTGCTAGTAATTAGAATACAATGCTTAGCAAAAACACACATATAATAAAGGTTAAAGTCTAATGGGAAAGACAGACACTATAACTAAATAGTCACACAACTACCGCAAGCTGACAACTTCTATGGAAAAGTAAACGGTGTTTTGTGAGCACATATTGGGATTACAGGGATGGTTTTGCTGAGTAAGTGACTTTAAGCTGAGTTCTGACAGATTTATAGAAGTGGAAGGACCAGCTTGGGGAGAGAGCGTTATAGGCAGACGAAAGGACAAATATTGTGGTCCTGATATGCCGAGAACAGATTTGGAAATTTGAAAGAATATTAATATAACAGAGAGGGAGGGGATTAGACAGGTAAACCATGTAGCTGGAGAAGGCGGCAGGAGATGGATTAAGCGGCTAAGACATTTTTATAGCACTGGTCTTGAAAAGAGCAATAGTTCTATATTTTTTTTAAATTATGTATAATCTAAGCATACTTTTATAACTGTCCATTATTTTTCCACATATTTTTCATCTATTATTTTATAGTAAATGAATACCAAATGGGCGGAATACAAAGGATCAAACACTTTGCTCCTTTATGAGTAAATTTCCATTTGTGCATTAGTTCACAAAGTGAACTGTTTAATTGAAGCTTCACAATGTTTTTAACTGTGTGGTAGAGTAATTTTTCCTTCATTATTCCTCCTCAAAATATTTTGCTTTCTTAAACAGGTGCATTATTTGAATCACTTTTAGAATTTTAGAATTATATTCTCAAGTGCTATAAAATCCCCTATGGGATTTTGATTCAAATCAAATTAAAACTGTGATCCAAATCAGAAATATTTTATACTTTTGTTAATATTCCACTTTTTAAACTCATTTTGCTACCAAAAATACTATAATTGCAAAATACAGTGATAAATACATTATATCCATTATTGATGGATTATCTAATTAATACATTAGATAGCTGTTTCATCTATTTTTCTAAGTGTCTGGTATTGCAGCATAGAAAGAAGTTTATTGGCCATAGTAAAGTTGATTGTAACCTCATCAGTATGGGGTTTGAAACAACTAAGCTAAGTGTTTACAGAGTATTATATATGTCAAAATTAGTAAATTTGAAAATTACATAATATTTAATTATGCACTTATATTTAATGGTGCACCATGCATGCAAGGAAAAATAATATGCTTAAAGAACCTGTATGCTGCTTTGCTGTCTGTAACTTCCTTATTTTTATTACCTTTGTACCTCAGCCAAAATTATCTAAATATATTGGAGGTTGAGAAGCCAAGGCACATAGACATAGAATTACAGTCAACTGTAATGGATTAGGTGCTCAGCTGAGGATAAGTATATCTTTTGACAGGCTGCAAACCATTTACAAAAGTATTAAAGTAATAAAAGGCAACTTAAACCCCAAACTATTACTTATTCCAAACATGATATAGCATTTTCAAGGACGAATTTTACTTTTGAGGAAAAAAAAAATAACTCTGTACTTGAGATAAAATTTGACTAAGTGGCCTTAAATTACTGTTAGGTCCTTCATAAACATGGTATAATGATATTTGGAAATGTAGGTAACCCTTACAGTTCTATCTTTTACTGTATAGCAGCAATATATTATATAAAATGCAAGAAAAATTACTCAAAATAATAAACAAATCAAAATACCTCAAATGTTTAAAATAATAATCCAGGCCAAGATAACCAATCTCATATTAATTAAGAGTATAAAATAAAAACCAGGTATCTTGAAATGTTAAACACATCTTTGGCAAATGCATATAATTATTAAATAATCAATTGAACTTCACTTGCCCAATCTGAATCAAAATTATATATCTTTTATGTTGGTGCATTATCTAATTTACATTAGTCTTCCTAACCATCCTGTTTATGAAGATACTAAGGTTTATGAATTTGTGTTAAGTGCTTAAAGTGAAATTTCTAGGAATAAATAAATCCACAAACTGAAACTAGGCTTTTTATTCTAATATCAAAACCCTTATTATTAATACTCACTTTATGGCAAGCTTGGTGTTGAAAAACACATTTCCACTAAGGGATATTAAAATTGAAATTATAAAATATGACAACCAGTACTATAATAGAATAATCATGATGTTACATCCATACAAAATTGTACACTTTTTTAAGTTAGGGATCATGTCTTATTTTTGAGTTCATAATGTTTATCACAAGTATTTTGACAAGAACTGATATGGATGATGGTTAATAATTATTTACTGAATTAGTCAACACAATGAAACCTCATTAATACGAACTAATTGAAGAAAGCTTTATTTGAATTGGTGAACATTCAGAATTCAAGATTATAATTTATAACTATAACTAAACTATACTAGAAATTTATTTAGAAATGTGTATGAGCTAGATCTTGGTCAAACAGTGAATAAGGTCTATTGCCCGCTGTCTGTGAGCTTATAGTCTTTCTAAATATGTTAAGTGCTTTGATAAAGAATCGCACAAGAAGCTATCAAAACTGGGATGGCTCTTTATGATGAAATTGTAATTGGATTTAAATAGTCAAAACTCAGTGGCTACTTTGTCAAATATCATTTGTAGCAATGAATTTGGAATTTATTCAAGAACTATTCAACATTAGAATTCCATTCCAATTCAACAGTAGAATTCCAGTTCTACTTCATAGCTATAAACACGTTTTTCTTTAAGTAAAAATCCCTATAAGTTGTCTCTTTATCGTGTGTGTGCCCAGAACAACACAAATTAGTTCAAATTTAGCCTCACTAACTGTAAAATTTAAACTTCTCAGACACAGGTTTATCATGTTAAATTATTTTGCTGGTGTATTGAATTCTTTCTTGAGTAATTATCACCAGTAATGAAACAAATCCATAGCATGTGCCTTCCTATATAATGCACACCATTCCACCACTCGTATGAAGTATTTCTGCCAAAAGATGAACAGAGAGAAAGGAGTAATGTTGTCCATGTCTTGGCTCTTCATAGTTTTGGTCCTGCTTAATTTCTGGTTGGGTCACACCTTTCCCCTTATCCTATTCTCTCTGCCCTGAGCCACTTCCATTTCTCTGAATACACCAAAATGTTGTATAACTCCCATATGGTTCTCTCTGACTAGGGATGATAATGTTTACTCCCCAAACCATTTTCAATTGAAAAATATGTATTTATTTATTTATTATTTATTTAATCAAACCTCATTTTATTAAAATGAGGTTTTAAAATTTTATTAAAAGTTATTCAGAAAAGACTTATAGACTTCAATTTTCTAATAACCTCATAACTTTTAAATGTCTAACCTTAATTCTTTTTAATTGTTTTATTTTTTATTAAATTTATTGGGGTGACATTGGCTAGTAAAATTACATCGGTTCCAAGTGTACAATTCTATAATACATCATCTATAATTTGCATTGTGTGTCCACCACCCAGAGTCAAGATCAAGCTTCACTCCACATAAAGCCTCTCTTTTTATTATCCATACATAGGCAGACTCTATCCTAACAATGTATTCTATTTTTGTTTTTGTTGTTGTTTGCCTATTGCTATCCTCATTGGTAAGGTTTCTTTGTTAGCTCCTCTTGATACCTACACTTAATAAAGAGCCAAGTACATAGCAGATGCTCAATAAAAAGTTAAATAATGAAGGTGAGAGGCATAGCATCTATAGAGAAGTAGAGATAAAATGCACATAAGCAATACTGATCAACATTTTCTGGACTACTCTTACGATTGGCAGGGGGTGGAAGGAGATGTGTGTGTGATTGGAGTGTAGTTTATACTCAGAAAACACCAACGATAAGAAACAAAAAGGAAAGCAGAGTGAAGAAAAGTTTACATGAAAATACATTAAAAAGATAAATAAAAGGGTTTGTATACCTAATCTCCCAATTTCACAACATTTTCTCATATCTGAACCTAGCAAAGGAGATGCAGAGATTAAAAGCTTCTGTAATTATTATTAAGTTAGAAGTGTCCCGTGTGAGTTTTGTTTTTCCAACCAAAACCATATGGTTTAGAAGTGAAGAGATGGAGGACTTTTCACTATTGGATGTGTTACAGAAAGCAGAAGACATAGAATCTTTTCTAACTTGGTTAGAGAATTCCTGTGTGACTAGTGCTATGAGCACTGGTGACTGCTGTCACATTTTGCCTAGGTTTGAGGGGTTTCCTATAATGAGGACTTTCAATGCTGAAACTGTGACAGTCCGGAGAAAACCGGGATGATTGGTCATGCTACAAGAATCCTCATAAGAGGGGCTAGACTACAAACTTGGTGTCTTTACAGAGTTTCTAAAAATGTCCTTTTAACCCCCAAATCATGCCATTTAAATTTAGATGATTTTAGGAAATCTTCTATTTGAGATTTGCCCTATGTTAAAGCGTAGATTTCCCTGGAAAGCCACTATTTCTATACCATGAATATGTTAATAAATTAACTCTTAATGAATACTTATTGCACTATCTATATAATTAATTATGCATTTATTATGTGTCACTGGTCTGCAAACATTCTTTCAATGTCTCACTTAAAAACCTGATGAAGTCACTGATCTTATTGATATATATATATATGTATGTATATTTTATATTTATATTGATATTTTAAATGAGCAATGTAAAGTCAAAAACATTAAGTGATTTGCCCAAGCTGGCAGAGCTACTGAATGATCCAAGCAGAATATTTACCTATGTTGGAACTTGAATACTTGGACATTCTGTTCTCTGGTCAATCAACTAAGTAGGAAGCATTTTGCTGGATATTCTGAGACCTTTCAAGATGTACGAGGCACCGTTCTTAAGATGTTTACTAACATGGAAGTTAAACATAATTAAAGTATTACTGAATTATGCATAGTTTACTAACATGGGAGTTAAACATAAATAAATAGTGAAGGTATTACTGAAAATTTGCATGACATTTGCTGTACACCGCCTTTTCACAAACATTAAGTCAAACAACTATCATACCAAAGCGTTACAGCAAGCATGCCAGGAGTTTACAATCTCCATGCAACAGATCAGTTATCTGAGGTTCAGAAAAACTAAAAGACTGTTCAATGGCTATTGATACTGTAGCTGGGAGATGGAATCCAAGACTTTCCTGTTTATAACCTCGTCTTTATTTACTTTACCATGCTGCTGCACACACACATTACCAAATAGTAATGACTTAATGGAAATTGCTCTTAGGATCATGAATTTAAGTAACCTTTGTGATCTGCCTACCCCAGTCTCGTCATGTTGTTGAAACATCGTAATTGTTTGCTGGATGAATAAATCCGCATTGCTAGAATATTTCTCACCCCTAGAATGTAGTTATGTACTCCATATCTGGTAATTATTTAGAGTATTCTCACACAGGGACCAAGTTGTTTCATAAACAAAAATAGCTATCCCCAAAAGCTTAAAGCTTAGTGTCTAAAAGAAAGACTCTGGAGCCAGACTGGCTTTATATTTCTATCTACCTTATCAACTCTCTACCTCTTTGACCATGTTGAGGTAACTTATCATAACCTCTCTCTCTGTGACTCTTTTTCTCCTCTTGTAAAATGAGAGTAATATCCTCCCTATCTCAGAGGTTGTTATATGGATTAAATGAGTTGATATGAGTAAGGCCTTAGAAAAGGGTCTGGCATTTAGTAAGCATTATATTTCCTAGCTACTATTATTATCATGGCATTATTATTTTACTCAGAAAGCTTTGATTAAATACAGGCCCAGTGACTTGTTTGATCCTGGGAATATTATTTTCTGTAAGTGAGCTGAATTTCTTCACCTGTGATAGTTGATATTATCAAATTAACATACCAAAAATATTCAGTGTTTAACACAATATAATTGCCCAATAAAATGTAAATATTTTATTTTATTTTGTTTAACAAACATTGTGTGACTAAAGTATATCAGGCCCTTTGTTAGTTTCTGAGGCTAAAAACTATTTAAAATAGATAGAGTTCTTATTTTCTGATATTTTAATAGGGGATATAGACATAATAAACTATTTTTACAAATATGTAATTACACATAGTGAATCCATACTCAGCCAGAAGAATACTCAAATAGTACTAATATATGCAATACATAATTCATCATCCACTTACCTTTTAAAGAGTTTATTCAATTCTCTGCACATTTTGTAAGTTTGATAAGGGCACATCTTAGATTTTCAACCGAGGGCGAAAAAGACCACCCCCGTATATACCACAGCTCATATTCTTTTTTAATGACTAAGACTTTTCTAAGATTAGTGGGTAATAAAGCAAATGAAAATGAGATCACCTCTAATGATGTTGACAGAGTCCCAAATCCAGGTGTTCGGACTCAATGTATTCTACATATATTTTCAATAATTAATATTAATGGTTCAATTTATTAAAGGTATTAGAGCCATCGATGACTTTTTCAGGTATAAAATTATGGGGCCATTACATTTTAAAATATAATCATAAAACTATATGCATTGAGGGTCATACATATACAATTTTGAACATGAAACTGTCACAGAGAAAAATGTTAGCTAGCAAAGTCTACATTAATGCAAGCATTAACGTTCTGTGGGAGACTTCCAGTTCAGGCTGGGATAAATTGTGATCACGGTGGTAAATTGCTTAGTATAAGGGAGTGAATAACCTAAACAGGCGTTCATATATTTCTTAGAAGAGCTTACTGTTACCCCTCACCTACTAGTGATTTTTATTACTTATGAGCATTTAGTTTAACTCTGCATCAGCAGTTTTCAGATTGGGCAACTAAATTTATTATATGTGAACATTTACATATCCTGAAGCTCACTAAAACAATATGACTGACTCTCTCATAAATTTACAACATTGGGAGGATATATTTTTAGAAATGCTGATGTGAGTTTTCTAATTATTATCATACCTCAAGCAGTAATGCCTACAATAGAACAATTATTTAAGGATATTCCAATTAGCTACTTTATTTTTATTCAAAATGCTGTTTCTTTTTTTTTAATAACATGCAACAGATCAGCAGAAATTGGGCACAGTGACCTACAATATTTTACATAATTATGAGTATATCAAATTTATTCTCATTTCCAAAAATACGTTTTTACTGAAAATACTAATCCAATGTTTTGTTTGGCATTTCACAATATTGTTTCAGAACAGTGCAATATTTCACTATTCATTTGATAGGAAAATGTTAATAGATAATTTACCAATATTTTATACAAATGTAGGAGAATATAGATACCAGGACAAATTTTTTACAAATATAGTCAGCCGGAGAAAAATCAAAATACATAAAAAGGGGAAATTTTATTAATATTTCCTGTTTGTGCCCTTTTCTATTTATGACTTCTCTACTTTATTTTTTAAAGGCTTCACTGTATTTTATGATCTATAATATTGCATTCATCTTTCCCCTTCTTTCTCCATTTTTTGTGTTTTTGTGTGCTTGCACTGTGGTACAATTATTTTTTGTCTCCAGTAAACAAGGTTTTCATTGTATCTCTAGCTAAAGCAATGCCGTCACATTCATATACAAGAAGGAAAATAGTCAGTAGCATAATATTTAATAACACCCGAGATGCAGTGGTCCACGCTTTTCTACAATAAAAATCAGTTTGTTATGCTCACTAAATAAAACACATACACACACACACACACACGCACACGCACACACAAATAAACAACTGTCTTCATAAGTTTATCTTCATTTTGGATATTTCTATATTCTTTGTTTCATTATTGCACTGGATTTACCTAGGTCTTTAGGTACTTCTCCAGTCACTTCTTTTCCTTTTTCTTTTGTACAAGATGGTAAAGAATAGTTAAGAACCCAGAAGCAAAAACATTTTGGAAATACATTCTGGTGTTTTTATCTTACCAGTTCTGTAAAATGAGTAAGTTACTTAAGCCTTGATTTTGTCATCTGCAAAATTTAGATAATAAATATCTCATAATTCATAGCTCAGTGGAAGGTTAATTGAAATAATACATATGACTTTCTGACAGTACTTAGCAAGAAAGATATGTCACTGGATGTGTCTGTTATCATTGACTTGTGTTCCTTCTGCCTTGGTTAAAACCAAATATTCCTTAAGATTCTGCCCTTCATTACTCTTTTGCACTTCCATGGCTCAACTAGGTGGCTTTACTTATTCTGAAAGCGTTGGTAATTCCTATCACCTAAACATTTCTGATGAAGTGGTATTAAAATAAGCTTTTTACATCTCCTTCAGATAAAAATCTGAATTGATTTTAAAAGGTTGAGAAATGAGAACAAATTTATTTTAGAAATAAATAAAAAAGAAAATGCATTTTCTAGTCCTCACTGTTATTTACATTTTCTGCAATAAGCTTAGGATTCATATTATCACACTTACTTTAAAAGAATATTAACATTTGACTACAAGGTAATTAAAATTAGTTTTATCCAAATAATGATTCCAAGGTATATCAGCTAAGTACAATTTGCTACAGTATAAGTCCCTACAAATAGGAAATTCAATTGTCACTTAAATTATTGTAGATACAGTTGGCTTAAACTGTATTTTACATAGAGTTGGCTTAAAATAAAGAATGCACAAAAATTTAGATGGAGTATAATTATGTTATTAAATAAAGACCTCATAAGTAAGTAAAGTGTAAATTGATAATATACACAAATAGTACTTGGCAGTACATTAAATACTTTTGTATATTATATGGTTTACTTAGTTCACAAAGCAAGAAAACCAGAAATCAATCAAAATTCATCCCTTTACCTTATGCTTCTGTATCATCTTGTTCATATCCCAATTTTAAACCCTGCTTTTCTCTTAAGTCTATTCCATCCCCTCTATCACCATGTCTCGTATTTCAGAAACTCATCAGTTCTGAACTCATCAGTTCCTAAACTGCCAAAATGTTATTAAATCCATATTCTTGCTTTTATTCATGTTTCCTTCTAATGAATCTGCCAACAAATAATTTTAAAGTACTTATCCAGGCTTCTCTCTCAGCTTTATAAGCACATGGCTTTGTCATGCTAGATAAATACCAAATATCTTAGTACAGTTGTTCTCAAATCTTAAAGTTCATTGGGATCATCTGAAGGGCTTGTCAATAATAGTAATGATAATCATTAATGATAACAAGTAATGTTTCGCAGGACATTACCTCAGAGTTTCTGATTCAGAATTTTTGAGCGACCTTTACAATTGGTCATGCTAACAAATTTCCCGGTGATGCTGGTCTTGGGACCACAGTACGAGAACCACTGCTTTAATGGGACCTAAAATGTTCACCATGACTTCGTCTGCTTCATCCTCAAACCTGATCTCTCACCATATTCTCAAAATTACTCATATTCCCTATAGACCTAAATACTGTGGGCTCTCTTACATTTCCATACAGGGTCATATGTCCATTCTTTCTGGAACATTCTTTATTTCACTACTCCATTGTTCTGCAACCTTGTCTCCTTGGCTTGTTGATGATAACATTCAATTTTCAGCTGAAACATAGTTTGGGCTTGGAAGCACTCCCACACTTTTTATATTTTTTGTATGATCTCATAGGTCAGAGAGTACATGTGCATAACTTTTCATTCTATTTACCATAATGTAATTAGCAATTCTTTTTCTGTTTTACATATTATTTTTGTGAGCTCCTCATTTTATTTGTCTAAATTCAGAAATGTGTCTGGCATGCCAGGTGTATAAATATTTACCATAAAATAAAACATGCACAGGCCAACTATTGAAAAATAATATGAAAACAGCAAAGAAAATGTCTATTAGATTAATAGTATTCTTGGGTGTTTTCTATTTTAAAGCTCTTTTAAGGCTATTCATATATATATATTATAAATAAGGATACTTTCTTGTGCATTGAGCATTTTAACAATGACATGAAATATTGGTTAAGTTATACATTATACCCTATGTAATCCTTTTTTAGGGTGAAACAATGTATTTTTTGCTTTTTATTTTCCTTATCTAGTATGTGCTACATTAAGTGAACATTCATTATTACATTAAGGAATATGTATTGAGAACTTACTATGTGGCAAGCCCTGTTCAAATTTATATAATTTCTCATAACTCAGAGCTCACAGTGAAGCAGCAGGTAATATGTCTGACCCATTTACTATTTTGTCATTTCTTCTTCATCCCATGTAGAGTGGTTGGTTACACTTGTGTAAGACGACCAGCTTACTATTCAACAATATTGACCTACAGCTCTTCCAAAACATATTTGTACCAAGTGTACGTTCTAGCAAAAAGATGCAGTTGTTGAGGAATTCTTATTAAAAGAGTAGAAGTTGATGGGAAATGGAAGACATAATGGGCTGCCTGATTAGAAAAAGTCACCATGATACTTAGCATGATGGTAGATATTATAACGAGATTAACTGCCCTGGGATAGTCCCCAAGACTAACCCATTATATTCCACCCCCTAGTTTTATTGAGGTATAATTACCAAATGAAAACTGTATATATTTAAGGTGTACAACGTGATGGTTTGATATGCCTATACATCATGAAAAGATTCCCACAATTAGGCTAATTAACACATCCATCACCCTACGTAGTTACCTCGGTGTATATATCTTGTGACAACAGTTAAAGGGCTACTCTCTTAAATTTCAAGTGTATGATATAATATTATTAAATCTAATCACCATACTGTTCATTAGACCTCCGGAACTTATTCATCTTTGACCTGAAAATGTACCTGTTAACTGACATCTCCTTCCCCGACCCCCCTGCCCCCTGCCCCTGGCAACCACATTCTAGTCTCAGCTTCTGACTTCAACATTTTTTTTTTAGATTCCACATATGAATGAGATCATACAGTATATTTGTCTTATTTCACTTAGCATAGTGACATCCAGATTTATAAATGTTATCATAAATGGCAGGATTTACTTTTTTATGGATGAACGATATTCCATTAACTTTTTCTGTTCATCCATTGGCAGATTCTTAGGTTGTTTCCATGTCTTCTCGATTTGAATAATGCAGTAATGAATGTGAACATGCAGATATCACTTTGAGACACTGATTTTATTTCCTTTGGATATATACTGAGAAGTGGTATTGCTATATCATATGGCAGTCTTATTTTTAATTTTTTGAGGAAACTATATTTTTTCCATAATGGCTGTACCAATTTACATTCTCAAGAATACTGTATAAGCAAACCATAATATTTCCAAAGATGAATTGGTTTTTCTTTTAACTTTCTTTACTGTAAATCGATGCATAAATCCTTTAATAAGAGACCAATTTCAATGTGTATTTTAAAAAACATGTTGAAAAAGGAACTATTTTGAAATATGCAGGTAATTTTGTTTAAGTATACCTACGAACTAGAACAGACTTAATCTAATGAATATTAGATTTCCGCCAATATCTAAGAAATAGAGGTGGGCATAAAATCTTCATGCATTTTGAATTCATAAAAATAAAACGTTTCTTCACTATGTCACCAAAGCCCTAGTATTTAATATAGAATATATGCAAAAATATATCTTGGAGAAAGAAGAATTATTCATAAAATAATTAAAATATGGCAAATGGATTTTCAAAAACATATCCTATGATTACAGTGTCTAATATAATATATTTTGGGATAAGTCTTTTTTAATTATTCATTTACATATGAATCTTAGCCTTCCATTCTCATGCTGATAAGGACAGATTCTCATTGTATTATGATTATCCCATTAGGGTGAAATTTATTATTTAATATTGAATAATAATTCTAGCCTATTAGGACCAGTCATTTAAAAAATATATTTAGTTGCTAGCACTAAGGTAGAAGGCAGTTTGTTTATACTTATCATTGAATAAGAACTTCATATTTATTTAACATGATTTTCAGAATATTGAAATAAAAAGTACAATAGATATATTGATGAGAAGGAGATTAAGTTAAAAATTTGAACAGAGTATGTTGGCTGGGAGAGCATTCGTAATGCCTGCACTCCTTTGTTGAGGGCACGGATATTCACAGTGATGCTGAGAATTTGACTACCATCAGAATGTTGACTCTTCTCCTTGTTTTTGCCTTTCTCAGAAGATTAACATAGCATTTCTTACCCTACTGCATTTTATTTACTCATCACATTTTTATTGCTACTGTTTTTGTTTAAACTTACGTAACTTTAGCAGAAATTTCCCTCCAGACCTGCTATCCCTTAATCAAAAATGCCTGCTTATTCCCATTATGGTGAATATTTAAGCCAATGGCTGCCTGTCACTAGATTTGAACCGAGAGAAACTTATGTAAAACTCTTGTTCTAAAACCATTAAATTCATATGTATTAAGATACTTGCATTAACATTAAGACTAGCTTGTTATTTCATTGCTAGACATGTTGAGCTACTTTGTTGTGTTGTGTTTTGTTTTGTTTAGCCAGGATATCTCTCAACAATGCCTAGTTAAACCAACTCATAGATTCTTGTCTTCTTGACCCAACCCCCAAATTCTGCTGTGGCCTTTCTGATCTCACCCGTGTTATGATACTGCTCTCTGATTTTCTTCTGGGATCCTTTGATCAAAACTGTTTCCTTGCTACTTGTTTTTCCAATACACTTCACATCCTAGGGTAATTCTTGTTTCTAGATTGAGTGCTCTTTTGATAGTAACTTGAAACTTACCCTGTCTCACCAGAGATAGCTACCCAGTTCTATCATAGCATTGATAATGATATCAATATCAGATTTGGAGGAGACATGGAGTTATAGTAATACTTTGAGATAAAAAATGGCAACACACCTGGACAAAAGTCAACAGAGAAGCAGTTAAACTATACCACACATATAATAATATTAATTAATATTATGAATGAAATACCCATGGAATCTTTCAGATGTTGTGTGCTTCATGAGTCCTAACAATATTAACCTATATAATGCTGATTTTAACTGATCTGAATAATTCTACTTCTAATTATCAAGAAGTTTGTACATTTGAAACCTATATAATTTTACTAATCAATATCACTCCAATAAATTTAGTAAAAATCAAAAAAAATTCTATCATGACTAATAGAACTTCTGTTATAAACATTAGAGTTAGCTAAACTATAAGTAATTGATGAATAGAGTGTGGCAGAAATCTTAGTAACAAAACCAGCTGTTTTGGAATTTTGCTGTTACATTTTTCTTTGTAGCAAATGAGAGCAATGTGTCTTCCTTTTTCTTTTCAATGTTCAATGTTTAAATGAATTTGATGTGTTATGAATTATTTTTCTAATGAAAAGGACTTTCTTAAAGCATTGTCAACATTTCAATTATATTTCTAGAGTTTAACCAACCACCATTTGAGTATATTTAAAAATAGAAATGACAGTCTTCCTACTTCATTGTACTGCAATGAATTTCATGTTGAAAACTATTAATCCATATGCCAAACTGATTCATACAATTGAATTCTCCTAAAGATTCTCCCTGTGGTTCTATTTTAATTCTGTACAGCTGAAGCCCTCTATTAATATGAATTTAATGCTTTGTAAATCTTTTCTTTTCTGTTTATTGAGATAATATTTATATATAGTAAAACACATCCTTTCTGGGGTATACAATACAGTAAACTTGACAAACATTTGTAGTGTTATAACCACCACCACAGTCAAAATAAAGAATATCCTCATTGTCCAAAAGATGTCAGCATCACCCTTTGTAGCCTTTCCTTTTTTACTACCCTATAGGTCCTGGTAATTACTGATATGATTACCATTTCTATGGTAATCATAGATTTGCTTTTTCCAGAAGGTCATATAATAAATCTTTTTTTCTTTTTTCTACAAGTACTTCAATGGTATTTAAAGAGAACTTATAATGTGCAAAAAATAATAATATTGTTACAAGACAGAGTATTACTACTTTGACCCTAGGCATTGTATTTTTCTGCAAAGAGAATGTTTTCAGGGCTCCAGGCTTGAATATATTAAAAGGGGGTTGTTTGTCTAAGTTGTACTTCATTATTTCACACAATTTGAGAATGAGGGACTCTTCAGAAATCCAAAGATATTTTTGAATTTGGAGAAAACTACTTTCAAAAATCAAATGGCTTTTTTTTTTTTTTTTTTCTGATGGTTTCCAAATGACACAACCCAAAGATGCTGTAAAGAAAGACGGGGCATGCGCCCTGCTGAGATCAGAACATACTGGACTTAGGCTTGTCTTCAAGCACATTTCTCTGAGTGAGCAGAGATTGGATTTCTCTTTTCTGTTTCAACTTTTCTGCTTATGTTATGCTGGAGAAGTATTTTTCAAAAAGGAGCATAAAACAACTAAATAGAAGGACAATGAGAAATTATAGAAAATTCTAGTGATTTTAGGAGAACAGAATTGAAGTTGCCCACTGAAGCAGAGATGATTTTCTCATGGGAAAAATAGGTCTGGAAGTTGCATGTGCTGTGATAAATAGTTTGGTGGCAAAATACAAAATACGTTCTTTGTAACAGCATTTAAAATTCCCTTAGGTGTATAAACATTATATCATCTTTGCCTGTGGGCAACAGGACTTAGCATAAGGAACATGCATACAAGTATGTATGAAGGGAAACTGCCAAACAGAAGGGATACGGTTGTTCAGTCTCTGGGGTACCAATTTGCTCTGTAAATTCTTAGGCACTATTCTTACTCTAGACACGCTGAGGAAGACCTGGAATGATGCATAAACATGTGCATTAGAGAAATACCCACGGGGAGAATCTGAAAGTTCAAAAGAAATAAATTAAGGAACCTCGATTCTACTAAGAAGAAAAATAATATTCTCTACTATTTGTTGTAGATGTTACATCTGGGAAGTTTGCAACAAATGGTTTGTGCATTGTAGTACATAATTATGGCCCGATGGGGAATTCATTAACTAATATAACTTTAAGATCCCACAGCCAGTTAAAAGAGGAAAGGACTGAAGACTTGCCATTCACTTGCAATTATTGGAAGGGAAAAAAAGGTCATTAAAACTTCCTTATAATGAAATTATTTAATGAATATTTCATATAATAATTATTAAATTATAAATATTAAATAAATAATATAAATAAGTAAATTTATAAATAACTAATAGCTTTTAAATAAATTTTAAAGAATGTAATTTTAAAAAAGTTAGGTTAGGGAGACTGAACAGTATTTGATGGGCTTTATGCGAAGATAGAGGAAAACATTTTAGAGACCACCAGTGACTTACTCTCAACTTGAGTCCGGTAATGATTTCAATTTTTTCCCTTTTTGACTAAGACTTGTACTCTTCTATTTCTAGACTCAGGGGTGATTTTAACTGTCTTTTCTATTTGAAAAATAACACTCCAAAGAGAACACTTGACTTCCCACATCGTTATTCAACTTTCCAACCCATTTTAGAGAGAATTGGTGTGGGAAAATAGCTTTGGTTCATATTTATTGTTCATATATTGTCACTGTTGCAATGTCATGAATACATTTTAAATATAAATAATTTATTAAGGTAACTGAAATTTCTAAGGGTGTAATGTATTTCCAACCTGCAGCCCTTCATAGGCAGTAATAACATATTACAGTAGCCACACATGTGAAAAAACATAACGATAAGCTGTACAAAAAGCATAAGGAAGTATTATCACAGTGAGGACAAGGAATACTAAGAAAAATTAGAAATCAGAACACAGTAAAAAATTTTGCAATATTTTCTTTTGTATTTAAAGATTTTCCCCTTCTAACACTTCCTAGCATAAGTAGAAATTCAATTAAAGGAAAATAGTCTTTTCTAAGAGCTACTGCCAACTGAAAAAAAAAAAAATTCTTAAAAACTCATCCGATTTGAAAACACCTTCATACGTAAGCATGCAGATCCCACATTTGAAATCGTAGCTCCTATTCTTTTCTTTGAAAGCAAAAAAAACAAATAGAGTAGTCAGGTTGTGGAAAAGCACTTGCAGTTCACTTTCCAAGTCCTTTTGTAGTTTCGCCAAAGCCATTCTTTGTGTTTATGGAAAGATTGTACATTTGGCAGCCAATCACATGTGCCTTCTGACAGTGCAGTGTAGTGATCCTCAGAGAATTTCATCTCCTCCTTCTCCATACTTGCATTTATGCAATACCTGGTCCTTTAAATGCTTAACACATTGAAAAGAAAGACAAATTGACTCTCAGAGAATTTCACTTGGTGGTAATTCTGATTCTGCAGGACATTTGATGACACATTTCCTTTTCATGTCCAAATTAGTTTACCAGTAGGTTAATTCTATTTAGCTCTCACTGTATTGGGGGGAAATGCAGAAATAAGGACAAAAGCAAAGGAAATAAAAAGTCCTACAAATCTTATAAGATTGATATTCGCTTTTTTGTTACACCAGGGATTATTGAAAGATACATCTATTCTCCATTTTACATGTCTTTATTTGCTGCAGTGGTTTGAGGAAGTTCACTCCTACACTAGAAAATACAACATACTTCCTTGACTTAATGTATTTAATATAAAGCAGTACTTTTACTATCTTAAACAACATAAGGCCCTTAGAACCTCTATCTCTCCTTATCCTTACTACTCACCTTTTCCATTTCCTCCTACTCAAAACCTATTATCAGAAAAGTATTGAATTAAATTGCTTTTAGTTAATGAAATGTTTTTTGAACTTCCTGACATCAGATGTTTCATGAGTGCTAGATGCACTTTTGTGAATACGAGCAGGGGAGCACCAGCTTCAGTGATATATTGTCAGGACTTTTAATTCTCTCTATATTTATTCTTCTCAATAATATCTATTCCCTCCTGTATTTCTGTGTGGCAGGCTGTATGTATTCCCCATTGCATGAAAAACTCACTTTAGCTGAAACAGGAAATAATAAGTTCTCTATTTCTGTTTTTATAAAAATCTTTTATTATATCTTCACTTTTTAAGGGTATTTTCACTGAGTACAGAGTCTATGTTGAACATAATCCTTTTCAGTTTTTAAAAACATATTATTGTCTTCTAGTTTCTATTGTTTGCTATAAAGTCTACTGTAAGTGATATTGTTTGCTCTTTGACGGACAGCATATTTAAAAAAATAATGAGGCATTCTTTCTGTCTTTGGTTTTTAGAAATTTGAGGTTTTATTTCTATATATTCAACTTGAGATACAAAGTTTTTCTTAACTTTAGGATTTCTTTTCTTTTTTTAAATTTTTTTGGGGAATATTGGGGAACAGTGTGTTTTTTCCAGGACCCATCTGCTCCACTCAAGTCATTGTTTTGTTTTTTTTCAATTTAGTTGTGGATGGTACAGCTCAGCTCCAAGTCAAGCTATTGTTTTCACTCTACTTGTGGGCGAGCGTACAAGCACACTGACCCATATGGGGATAGATCCGGCGACCTGGGCATTGTGAGCACTTCACTCTAACCTACTGAGCCAACCAGCTGCCCAGGTAACTTTGGGATTTCTTGTCTTTCTTTCCTATGAGAAAATTCTCAGCCATGGTTTTAACTTACTGCTTTTGTTTTGTTTCTTCTCTTCTCTTCCCTGAGATTGCCTCATCTCACCACAAATCACCTTTTCTTACCTCTTCTCTTTCCCTCCTTCTCTCTCCTTTCATTCTGGTGATCTGGAAGTTATGCTAGAATTTTTCATCACGTATACATTTTAAATGCTCTTTACTAGTATATTTTCAGTATAACTTTCTAAATATGGCTGTCTATTTTTTAATGACCTATCTTTCTGTTCACTACCCTTACCTTACACTAGCTATACCTTAAATCGTGTTCTTAAAGTTACCACATGATACTTGTACAGATTTTAATTTTCTGCTGACATTATATATCTCATCTATTCTTGTGTGTAATATTGTTATTTAAATATCTACATTTTATAATTCCAATAATGATTGTTTTAATCCATTTATTTTCAATCATTTAGTCTTGCTTCTTATAAATCTGCTGATATTTGATACAATGTTGAACATTGTATATGCAAAATTATAAAGGTAATTTCAGGTTCTAATGCCATTATTTTTAGCCAGAGAGGTTTTTTGTTTGTGTGTTTGTTTGTTTGTTTGTTTTGTTTTTAATATCTGGCCAGCAGTAAAGTAGGGGCAGGTCAATTTAATCAGTTTGGGATAGAATTGATTCAAAGTTGGTTTTCTGCCTTTCTAAGAGGGTTTATTTGGGTTTGTTCTTACGCCAGTTGTAGCGTAAAGTACTTACCTGAGCCCATCTTCTTTGGCAAGTCCTGAATGAACTATATGTTTGTCTCCACTGCCCATGAAATTGGCAAAAGTTCCCTTCAGCTTTTTAACATTTTGGCTGAAGTTTAAAAATCAGCAAATGCTTGGGAAGGTGTGAAGTATTATTAGGCTCCCCTTTTCTGCATTCCTCTCTCTCTGTGATTGTGGCACCTCAAGTTCTGGCTGCCCTGATTTTCACAATGTATATTTTCACAATATACACAATATACATATTTTCACAAATATACATCCTGATTTTCACATCACAGTTCTTCTCCCATTTCAATATGTTGCTTGTTTTTTTGTTTTGCTTTGTTTTGTTTAATTGATGGTTTCCTTTGCTGTAAAAAATCTTTTAGTTTGATGTAATCCTACATGTTTATTTTTTCTTTTCCTTCCCTTGCCTGAGGGAATATATCAGTAAAAATATTACTAAGGATAATGTCTGCATTTGGAAAGTACAAATTAGTAGTCATATTATAGTCCTGGGGATATGAAATACAGTATGGGAAATATAATCATAAACGTAAAGATTATGTAGGGCGCCAGATGAGAACTGGACTTATCAGGGGATCACTTCATGGACTGTGTAGATGTCTGACCAATATGTTATACATTTGAAGTTGAAGTAGAATAATATTGACTATCAACTAGAATTAATATATATGTAACATTATAATTATATATATGTATTTTATATATATATATAATATATATATAAATATATATAATATATATATAATATATATATATTATATATATATATATATGTATATGCTGGAGGTGCCAAAAAAATGTATATAAGTGGGCACTTTGGTCAACATTGCTCAAGCAGTAGTTCGCTGTAATCAGAAGTGTCTGGACGCTGATGGTAACCACTTTGAGCAGCTCTTGTAGTTGCAGAAGTCAAACGTGACTTGTATTCATCTTTTGTTCTCGGTATATATTGAGCATTATAATTTTAATACAGTTTTCTTTTCTTAAAAATGTGTATACATTTTTTTTTGAGATATATATATTACAGCATAGGGAATAGAGTCAATGGAATTGTAACAGCTGTATACGATGTCAGAGGGGTAGTAGATTGGTGGGGGTTATCACTTTGTGAGGGGTGTAAATGTCTAACTATGACATTGCTTTGATACCTGAAACTAAAGAAAAAAAACAACCCCCCACAAAACTCTGATCAATTTCTCAGCACCTTCATTTTTTGCACACATCAGTAATGAAAAAGTGGCACAGAAAGTAGTCAGTGCTCAGTACCGCTCCCTTCTCTTCAGAATCCTGGTTCCTCAAGTGCTGGCTGTCAAAATAGTTCTCCAATATTTTAAAATAGATTTAAATTTAAAAAATAGTTCTCATAATTGCTTTTCATGATCCGTTTGTTCTCCCATAAGCTAGTTCTTCCTTATTAGATTATAATGATTTTATTAGTATATTAAAATAAAATGTTAATACAAGGGATATTGGACATTTGAAATTATAAAAGTAAGTTTTTGGCTCACTCATTTTTTATGACTTAATATCTTTCAGTTCTTAGCACGATAGTCACCTTAGACTATGACAATAGGTATTTTTAAATGTAAAAATACTAAAATATTCAAGATTTATCAGTTCTATCTTCTAAAAAGACATCAGTTATTCTACCATACACAGATATAGGTAACTATATTCATCTGTATATGAGATAGTTGACAGTTATAACAGAAAATAAATATCTGAAACTGCTCTCGCTTTTGAACCGTACATTACTATAGGCAGATACAAATATTTTTGCTGTCTCCCATCTCTTTGTCTCTCTTTCTATATACGGCTGTGTCAATATAAACACACATACACACACAAACACACATACATAAACACAGTTTGTATATGTGTGTGTATAGAAACTACGTCTCCCCCCCCACACACGAAGCACAGAAAGGACAAAGAAGAAGTTGTTGCTTGCAATAATCTTTTTAATGTGAATAAAGTCTCCTCAAACCAATATTGCCCGTTTTTTTCCAGTTTCTGGATTCCAGGCTACCTGCTTAATGTGAGGAATTTTTCTTTTAGTTACTGATGCCAGGTTCCCATACTTCATGTTTTGATAGTATATGTTACTTTTACCTGTATCACCAAGAGCCCTAATTTCATACTGTATAAATGGCTCCATTGTTAATTCTATTTCTATTACTTAAAACACTCCAAAAGCTTAGAGCTTAAGCCAAAAAATAAAAATGGAATTCTGAGAACATATTTGGCAATTTAGAACATTTTCAAGTATATGAGCATTAGGGAAGAAAGATCCCAGAATAGTTTCAGGTGTTTAAATAAATAATTTTGACATGCAAGTCTGATCACATATGTTTATTGACCATGATCTTGTCTAACACAGGAATGGGAAGAAATCTGGAGGTGACATTTTGACTAAGTCACACACAATTCAATCAATAGTACGGCAACGGTCTGCCAATTATTTTATTAAATAAGTTGTCTGACAGATTATAAACACTTTCTGATAAGTTAATTGTTCTATCCATGTAATCATTTCTAATTACTTCAATTCATGGAACATTTCAGCTGATTTTTAAAAGAATAACTCAAGATGTCCAAACTTTAGCATTTTGTCCACATAAATGTTTAGTAAAAAGCAAAATAATAAAATGATTTGATAAATAGGTAAATTAAAATGTTGTTAGAATAAACAACTCAGTAAATGGGAAATGTGAAGCTCAGAGCACGGATTCATATGTTTCATTTAAATTGGATCAGAATTTTATGGAAAATTTCATTTTCAGTGAGGAATATTCAGAACACTGGCCAATGAACTTAGGTTTAATAAAATATTTTAAACATAAAGTCCCGCAGTATGTTGTCATGGTGATACTCAAACATACTCAAAACCAACAAGCATTTAATTGGAGTATACAGTCTAAGTACATATATAAATACATAATACATCACAATATCCTGAAAACACAATTTTTCCTTTTGTCAGGAGAGTCTAAAAGCCACTGAGTCACTATATATACATATATTCCTTATTAAAAACTCAAAATAAATATTTTCCCAATCTAATTTTCTATTTGCCATGACCATGGTATTTGACTCTCTGACGTCTTTTACTATTTTTTTGTAAATAGCTTTTTCTACAGTTATAAAGCATTATGTCTTTTTAGATGAGTTTATAGGAAAATGATTTTCATGGATTTGTGTATCTTTTTCACATTTTCATTGTTCATGTGCACAGAAATTACTTCCTATTCCATTAATTCTTCTAATTTACGTGGGTATTTTTGAGTTATTTTCAGTAGCAGTTTATGTACTTTTATTTTATCAGTTGAGATGCTCTTGTGGGTAGAATTTATACTTTGATTAGGAATGGAATGATGATTTTATGACATACCATATTTCCCTGAAAATAAGACCTACCTGGACAATCAACTCTAATGCATCTTTTGGAGCAAAAATGATTATGAGTGGCTCTTATTTTACTATAAGACTGGGTCTTATATTCATTTTTGCTCCAAAAGACGAATTAGAGTTGATTGTCTGACTAATTCTTATTTTCAGGGAAATACGGTATGTCATAAAATCATCATTAGGGTAGTTATAATTTGAGAGCATTTCTCTGAGTATTAGCTGTAATGCCACCCATTTGTTCCCCGATAATCAATGCTCAGCACATCAGCACGTCTTCATTCTCTGGTTGAAATGTCCTGTTTCCAAGGCACCAAGAGTGTACTACAGAATATTCCACAAAGAATATGGGACTTCTGTCAGCTTGGGTATCCCATATGGCTCAACATTGTGTTTCAATGAATTTCTAGATTTACAGGGTGATTTACTTCACGAAACTCAGCAAATTTGGAGACATTTGTTTCTTCGAATATTTTGCTGTCCTATTTTTTTCTCTCCTGTCTTAGAACCACAGTTACTCAGTTATGTTACTTGATTTTTTCCCACATATCACTAATTCTCCATTTAACTTAATTTTTCTTTTCTGAATCTTCAATTTAGACAATTTCTATTGATCTGTCATTAACTTTACTAATTATTGTTTCCAATGTCTAGAATGCCTTTTAGCCCATCTAATCAATTTTTTTCATTTATTGCATTTTTTTGTTCTAGTATTTCCACTTGATTTTTATAATTTCAATTTATTTGTATCTTTGTCAACTGTTCCCTAATATTTCCATGTTTTAACTCCTTAAACTTATTTTAATAGCTCTGTTACAATAAGTTTTGCTAATTCAAAACCTATCTCATCTAGCAATCTGTTTTTACTGACTGTTTTTTGCTGCTAATTATGTAACACACGTTCCTGTTTTCCTACAAATCTAGGACTTTTGGCAGGGTTGTATTTTGTCAATGTTACTTTGAATGGAGAGATTCCATTTTCTTTCTTTAAATGGCACAGATTTTTGTTCTGATAGATATTAAAATTTCTGACATATCTTCCTGACTTTGTTAGGCTTTTTTTTTTTTTTTACCACTTTATCGAGATATGATTGACACACAAAAAGCTGAATATATTTAATGTATATAACTTGATGGGTTTGGAGGTAAATATGAGTCTATAAAACCATCACCACAAGCTATGACGTAAGTATATCCATTATGTTAGGCTTTATTTTATGCTTTGTTAGTGTGGGCCTATTTCTGTCGTCTCCTTAATTCAGGGATTATATACTGATAAAAAGGTGATGTCTTTATTGCAGTAAGAAAGATCTGGATTCTCAAATGAATTCCCAAGCCTAGACAGGAACTCCAGTACTATATGATCTCTGATATTTCCATTCATATCTTTGCTGAACAGTAGCTACTCTCTTCTAGGTTTAGCAGAGAATCACTATGAACATGTGAATCCCAGATCTCAGTTAAAGACCCTCAAACACTTCTAGGAAAAATCCTAGAGTCCTTTGGCAGAATGATGTCCCCTCTGTTACCCTCAAAATTCTAGTTGCTTCAGCAGCTGTAAACCCCAATTTTTGCCTTATTATCTTTCTATATAAGTCAAAAAAATGTCCCCAGGCAAAATGCCAGGTTAAATAGAGGACTTGCCTCTATATATTCCTTCTTTTCAAGGATGTTGTTCCCCCCAAAAAGGAATACGTATAAGTAAATTCTTTAATGCATTATAGCTAACCTCTAGACTAACAGAGACCTTAGAATCATCGACAAAGAAAACAAATTTAATTCAAAGAATCAAGATATGATAGCATACTTCTCAACAAAAATATATTTCAAGAAATAGATTAAAATTTGAAAAAAATGTTCAAACAAACAAAAATTGAGTTTTTCCACCACCACACCCTGTCTAAGGAAATTTTTGATGACAGGAGATATTTATTCAGAAGGAAATTTTTGCTAGAAAAGCTGAGATTAAATAATAATAATAATAATAATAATAATAATAATAATAATAATAAAAAACACAAAAGAGAGTAATAGGTGAGTAAATTTAAATGAATATTGATGATATAAAACAATACTCATTGTATCTTTTGAGATTTAAGAAAAAGCAAATAAAAAATGAATTAAGAAAGAAGTAAAGTTAGTTATATGTTATGTATCATACATAATAGAAAATAATTGAAAAAATTTATATACTGGCACAGGCATGAAAATGTTGATCTTTGTACATATTACAAAGCACAAACTCTATTCTAGAAGAGTATAAAAATCAAAATGTAAAAATTAGAATTCAACAATTTTCATGAAAGCAATAAATATTCTTGAGAAGTAAGTTTATATAGCAACAGTTTGTATAACCCATGGTGAAATTATAATGAAAGATAAATAATTAATGAGTATTTGAGATGCATATATTAAATGTGCTTAAAATATTTCAGATATAGCCGACAATTACTATCTTATATGTACTAAAATAATATTTTTTGTTTGATTATTGGGAATTATAATTTATGTTATTTAAATTATTTTCAAAGTGATTTTACATATTAAAATTTCTCCCTTGAAAATTGCTTTTTAAAAATGCAATATTTTAATATAGAATTTGAGGAGTAATAAATAATTTGTCTTTTAATCTGTGAAAAAATGTATATGTTATTCAACATTCCCTTAGTGTCTATATGCATTTTAATAATCTAAAAAGAATACTTCCATTTTAACTAAAAAATTAGATACTCATAATGCTAATGATTTTTATTCTAGAGATCATGCTACGTTTTTACCATTTTTTAAAGTAAAGTATGTTTGGCATACAATGTTATATTAGCTTTAGTTGTACAACATGGTGATTTGACATTTATATGCCTTGCAAAGTGACCACCATAAGTCAAGTAACCATCTGTCACTGTACAAAGTTATTACAATATTATTGACTATATTTCCTGTGCTCTACATTGTGTCCTCATCAAAATGAGTTATTTATTTCATAACTGGGGGTTAGTACCTCTTCATCCCCTTTCTTTTTCACCTATTCCCCCAACCCTCTCCGCTCTGTCATCCTTAAGTTTGTTCTCTGTTTCTGTGAGTCTGTTTCGGTTTTTTTTTTGTTTGTTCATATGTTTTGTTTTTCAGATTTCACATATAGGTGAAATTGTATGGTATTTGTCTTTCTCTGACTTATTTTACTTAGCATAATACCCTTTAGGTCCATCCATGTTGTTGCAAATAGCAAGATTTCATTCTTCTTTTATGACTGAGTGATATTCCAATATACATTTATTTATATTATTTATCCATTAACCTATTGCTGGACACTAGATTGCTTCTATATAAATGACTATTATAAATAACACTTCAATAAACATAGGGGCACATCTATCTTTTCAAATTAGTGTTTAGGATTTCTTCAGATAAATATCCAGAAATGGAATTTCTGATTTGTATGGTAGTTCTGTTTTTATTTGTTAAGAACTCTTCATACCTTTTTCCATAGTGGCTGTACCAATTTTCAACCCAACAACAGTGCATGTGGGTTCCCTTTTCTCTACATCCTCAACAACACTTGTTATTTGTTGGCTTTTTATAATAACCATTCTGACAGGTGTACGAGGTGATATCTTACTGTGGTTTCAATTTCATTTCCCTGATGATTAATGATACTGAACATTTTTTCATGTGTCTGTTAGCTATCTCTATGTCTTTTCTGTTTGTTTGTTTGTTTTTGGGAAAATGTCTATTTATGTCCTTCACCCATTTTTCTTTTTTTTTTTTTTTTTTTTTCCCTTGCCACTTTCTTTATTTCTTTTTTTTTTAATTAAAGTTTATAGCGGTGACAATTGTTAGTAAAGTTACATAGATTTCAGGTGTACAATTCTGTATTACATCATCAATAAATCCCATTGTGTGTTCACCACCCAGAGTCAGTTCTCCTTCGATCACCATATATTTGATCCCCTTTGCCCTCATCTGCCACCCTCCTTCCCCCTTAACCTCTGGTTACCACTAAACTATTGTCTGTGTCTATGAATTTTTGTTTCTCATTTGTTTTTTTTTTGTTTTGTTTTGTTGTTTTTTTTGTCTTCTTTTTTTTTTTTTTTTTTATTTTTTAATTTATTGGGGCTTCACCCATTTTTCAATCGGATTGTTTATCGATGTTGAGTTTTATGAGTTCATTATGTTTTGGATATTTACGTCTTTTAGGATATATCATTTGCAAATGTCTTCACACGGTGCTTTTCCTTTTTCTTGATCATTTCCTTTGCTGTACAAAAGCTTTTTATTAGTTTGATTTAGTCCCATTTGTTTCTTTATGCATTTGTTGCCCTTTTCTGAGGAGACATATGCAAAATATTACTTCTATTGTATTTTGATTATAAAAAGACTTCACAATTCATTGAGACGTTTTTGAACAAGGATTTGTCAGAAACAGATGGCGTAACAATAGATATTCTTCTCAGCCATGAAAGAGAATGAAATTTTGCCATCTGCAACAAAGGGATGACCCTAAAGGATGTTTTGCTAAATGAAATAAGTCACAAAAGAAAATCAAATACCATATGATTTCACTTATATGTGGAATCTGAAAAGCAAAACAAATGAACAACAACAACAACAAAAAAAAAATCAGGAACAAACTCATAGATAGGAAACGTTTTGTTGGTTGCCAGAAGCGAGCGGGATTGCAAGGATGGGTGACAAAGGGGAAAGGATTAGGAAGTACAAAGTAGTAGTTACAAAACTCATGGGGACGTAAAGTACAGCATAGAAAATATAGTCAATAATATTATAATAACTATGTATGGTACCATATGGGTACTAAATTTATTGGGGTGATCATTTCATAAGGTACATCTCTAATCACTATGTTGTACACCTGAAACTAATATAATATTGTATGTCAATTGTAACTGAAAAGTAAAACAAAATATTTAAAATAGATGTAAGAAAATTGGACAGCTCTAAGAAGAAAGAACTAAGTTAGGCAGGTAAGGAAAACAATAGTTACCAAATGGCTCCTTTATCTCTATATTCTATGCTACATTGCCGCTTGTCCAATAGTAATAACAAGCTGAAGTGCTGACAGGGTTATAGCATGCATCAGGCTTTTGGGGCACAAATATTGGAAGAACACACTGAGTTTTTATGAGAGAGGAAGGTGATATTTAAGTGGAAACTGCCTGATTTGTCTTTCTTTTTTCTTTCCTTCCCCTCAATTCTTCATCCTTCACTATTCCTTTCTCTCTTCCGGACTTTCTTCTCTTTTCCTTTTATTCCTTTGTTCTCATCTCTCTCTCTCTCTCTCAATAATTGTTTCAAGAGAGAGAAGTGAGAAGAAATAATATATATATTAATACAATAATATATGTTAATAAAATAATATACATAAATAAATATATATTATTAAAATATGTTTATGTTTTATTAATATATGTTATTTATATATATATTTACACTCTCTCCCTCCTTCCCTTTACTTAGTTTATCCCACCTCCTTAAGGAACCATTATTAATTGTATATTATGTGAAGGGCATACAATCCACAGACACTTTATTTTAAATGTCATATTGGCATATCCAATATTAATCTCAAGAATCTGACAAAGAACTCCAAAAAAAAATATGGTCAAAGCATAAATTTAAAAGTAAATGTTCCCATTATTTCAGTTTCTTTTTCTTTTTTAAAAACACACATTTACCAATTGTCTTCCACAAGTCAGGCACTTTTCCATGGCAATGATAACCCAATCAAGTGAGAAAGGCAAAGATATTAAACCAAAGTTTAAAAAAAAAGTTAAATTTTGAGTATTTACTAGTAAGGAGGACTAAATATTAATGTGGAATCTGGAAAAATATTCAAAGGTATGAAAAAAATGGAGAGCCAGCATTTGTACAGAACCCCTACTGGATTCTTTCTTTGTCTTCTTTAGCTCATTTAATGCTCAGCACTCTGTAAAGTAATTACTATTATCTTCAAATTAGATGTGAGAAAAGAGAAACTCAGAGATTAATTTACCTTTTTCAATGAGAATTCACATTTATCAAATGCCAAAGACTACTTCCTTATACCACTTTGTGTTGAGAAGTTTCAGCATCAGTGTGTAGAAGAAGAGGATGGTGATGAAAATGATTATGATATTTACAGTAATGACACTACTACCACTACTACTACTACTAGTGAAGGAGGAAGACAGGAACAATGGCACACATGAGAATAACAAGAACACTTATATAGTCATACCAAATGCCAGTTCTAAGTACTCTGTAGCGGACCAGCCGTTACGAGTCGAACAGTTCCTGACAAGAGGAGTGGGAATGAAAAAGAGACACTCACACAAATGATGATGCGGCCGGTCTTCAGTGATCCTGAAGCACCGTCTTTATTCACTACCACCGTTTATATACCCTTTGAGTATGTGCAGTTTAACAATCACGAGTGTGCATTACCTCACAGAAAGTAAATTTTTAACTTCTACCCAGAAACTTACAAAATCACTAAAGAACTCCCCAAAAGCAATTATCCCATGACAGAATCTATCCATTATCCTGATAGCCATCAGTGATCTGTGTCCGAGAAACTGGCCGTTCCCACCGCATACCTCAGCAGTGTGCAAGCACCCTCCAGGTGCAGGCAAGACAATGCCTCAGGAGCAGAAACAAGTTAATCATAAACTGAGCCAGTTCTCAAAGTTCCAAAGCATCAAGAAATCATGGCTCCCCACATCTCCCCCTTTTTTATTTGATTGAAGCAAGATTCAAACAGCAGAAAAAGCAAGGCGACGGCGCCTGTCTTAGGCGTCCCAGGATGTCCTTATCAACTTGCTCGTCTCTGGCGCCTGTATTGTATAATACAAGCCCTGTCTTAGGTGTTGAAAGGCTCCTCAGGACTTACCCGTCTTTGGCTAACCCGTCCCTTCAAAGCTCAAGGGGGAGAAGGGTTTAAGGCTTTGTCTTAAGTTCCAGGTGATGAATGTCAGCACACAAATCCAACATTCTATTGATGAAAGCTCTAATGAGGATAGGGAGCAGGCACAGAATCACACAGACACAGATGCCCAATGTAAGAAATACTAAAACAGAATGAAGGAGACCGGGCACAGAAGGCATAACATTTCTGAGAACATCAACAAAGTCAGAAGCAGCTTGGGCAGCATCGAATTTCAAGGGCTCAGCTTCTTTCATATTTTTGAATTTCATCATGAAGCCGAAACATATCTAAAGACACATTAGCATCATGCCAAATTCCTTGAAGATGTAAACGAACCCGATTCCAATCATATTGACTATTATTATACCTTTTAGAAGTAACACATATCCAATGATATTCTGAATGACATTCTAAATAAGATTTAACTTTTATACTCTGAATCACATCTCCCATATACTGAACTCCTACAAAATGTACATTAATATTTCCAATCAAAAGTGTATAAGGGGAAGGAACACAAGCAGATACATTAACAGATTTCTTAGACCAGTCTCTAGTCCCGTCTTGTAAATCAGTCACTTGACTGCAGGGAGTGCCTGATTTACAAAACTTTTCAAATGTTGTTTTATGTGTCCATCAGAAGGCAATCCTAGGGCGTGAGTGTCATTGACATAGACTGGAATCTCAGGACCATCCCATACAGCAGGGTGGAGGATTGGTGGATCAGGAACATAGGCCCAATACGTCTGGTCTTCTTCTGCATTGCTGAGGGTCATCAATGTCATCAGCAGGTAGAGGGTCCACATGTCGCACCGATCATTCTAGCAGCCACCGAGGGCCTTCTGCATCCTGTGGAAAAACACAAACATGCCCTCGGCCCCATATGAGGACTGGGTCTGGGCCTTGCCATGATCCAGTAAGTGGATCTTTCCATCTGACCAAAGCCTGAGTGGCAGTGGAAGGATGCCAAAAGTGCTCTGCAGCACTCTTACCATGGGCATCCAAGGTCAAAAAATTTTGAATAAAGAGAGAATGAGACAAGTAATTATGGGGCGTTAGGGGATAAAACTCCCCCTTTTTTATTTTTTGTAAAATGACTTTTAATGTGCCATGAGTACGTTCAACAATCCCTTGCCCCTGGGGATTGTAAGGAATGCCAGTAACATGATTAATTAAAAATTGTTGACAAAATAAAGCAAATCTTTTAAACTGCATCAAGCCTTGAATCTGCATTTTTGTAAAAGGAACAACAATCAAATCTGGCTCCTTTCCGTAATATTTTCGAGCTTCCAAACGACTTTCTTGAATTAGGCTGGCCACAAATTCATGATATGGAGTGAGATTTCTTTGAGCAGCCACATGAAGATGTATCCATCTAAGTGGCCCTTCTTGCCATAACACCGCTGTAGGCGTGTGTTTGGTCTCTAAAATATAGGCATGTAAAGGCTTAGAGTAATCTAAAAAGGAGACATGCTGTTGTTGAATGGCTTTCTCAACCTTAGAGAGAGCTTCTCTTGCGGGCTCAGTAAGAGACCTAGGGGAAGTTGGATCAGAGTCCCCTTTTAGAATTTCAAACAGTGGTTTTAGATCTCCAGTAGTTAATCCCAAAGAAGGGCGCAGCCAATTAATGTCTCCCAACAGTTTTTGAAAATCATTAAGAGATTTGAGATGATCTTTTTTAAGCTCTATCTTTTGTGAAGCAAAATATTGAGAAGTATCTTTAGGAATAGCAGAAGGGTGTGGTAAACCTGGCTGGAGGGCACCCATAACTTCCATAGTTTCATTTACTTTTCTCAAGTCCTGTAACAATCTCCATTTTTCTGATTTCTTCTTGATTACAAAAATAGGTGAATTCCAAGGTGAATTAGATTCAACCACATGGCCTTTTTCAAGCTGCTCCTGTACAAGCGCTTGAGCGGCCAATATTTTTTCTTGAGTGAGGGGCCATTGATCTATCCACACAGGCGTATCAGATTTCCAAACTATAGCCTCTGCCGTTTTTTGGTGGAGTACAGGTAAATCTATGACCCCTGGGGAAAATATCCTAAGCCTGTTCTCTGAAAGTTAGGATTTGGAGAAAGGGGTTCCTGTCGGCCTTGTCCTTCAACACCTAGACCTTGTCCAGGAAGAAGTCCTTGATCAAACATCTGTTGAGTCACTTGGGTACTAGGACTAAAGAGATAAACTCCCATATTACTCATAATGTCTCTTCCCCAAAGGTTGACAGGGAGGCCAGGGATAATATATGGCTGAAAAGTTTCCTGATGGCCTTCTTCATCTTGCCATGATAAAAGATTACTGCTCTGCTGAGGAGAATGAGACTGACCTATGCCCTGTAAATCTGTATTAGTAAGATGTGTCGGCCAACTAGATGGCCAATGCTCAGCAGCTATGCAGGACACATCAGCCCCAGTGTCCAAAATTCCTTGAAAACTTTTTCCATTTACTTTAATGTGTAAAATCAGCCTATCTCTCTTAATCTCTTGTATCCAGTACGCATCTGAGGAACCAAATCCTTGATCTCCCCTTTCTTGATTTTGTTTATTTTTTCCTATCTTAATGCGAGGCAAAACAATCAATTGAGCAATACGAGCGCCAGCAGATATAGCAGAAATATTTAATGGTGAATGAGCCATAATCTTAATTTCACCAGTAAAATCCTCATCAATAACTCCTGGGGACACATGAATTCCCTTCATAGTTGTACTACTTCTTCCTAGTAATAACCCTACAGTTTTTGGTGGTAAAGGTCCAAAAATCCCCGTGGGCAACGTCTGCATGCCCATTTCAGGAGTTAATACGACGTCGGTGGTGGAACACAAGTCCAATCCTGCGCTGCCTGCGGTGGCCCTGAATAAATCTGTGATGTGTTTCCTTTCGGGGGCCCGCTCTCTTTCGGACCCTGAGCTTGTTCCTGAACTTGCAGTGCCTCATAACATTGTTGAATCGGGGCCTGGGGCTGGCCCCTCACCCAGTTTCCCTGAATCGGATTGCCATCTTTATCTGTTTTAGATTTACACTCATTAGCCCAATGCTTTCCTCTCCTACATTTAGGGCATATATCTGGCGGCTTTTTTGTGGGAGTCGCTGAATTCTCGGGCTCGGCTTTGCGAGGGCATTGAGCCGCTCGATGTCCCAATTTTCCACAAGTAAAACAAGCCCCAGAACGACTCCCTGCATGGAGTTTTGCCTGTTGATACATTACTTCTTTTATAGATTTTCCTTGTAAAGCTGCAGCTAGGGCTATACCTTGAGAAAAAGACGGTCCCACATCTGAGCACAAACGGATAAAATCAGATAAAGTTCCCTTTTTTCTAAATGGTATGATAACTGCTTGACAGGCAGAGTTAGCATTCTCATAAGCAAGCTGTTTAATAAAAGCCTGAGTGGCCACCGTTGAACCAAAAGTCCGCCCTGCAGCTGTACTAAGGCGAGACACAAATTCCTGAAAAGGCTCATCTGCCCCCTGCCTTATTTGAGTAACCTGTTCTTCCTTATGGGAGGAATCAGGCAACATTCGCCAGGCGTCCTTAGCTGCTGCGGCAATTTGACCATAGGCACCAGGCATATAGCCCATCTGATTTCTTAACTCAGCGTATAAGCCTTCTCCTGCTAACATATCGAAAGTAACAGGAATTTGTCTCAATGTATTCTCATTAGCCTTTGTTTTACAATTTTCATAAAATTCTGATTTCCATAAAAGATAATCGCCTCCGGAAAGGCAAGCATGAGCGATGTGCTTCCAATCTTCTGGGGGAGTAGCCTCGCTGGTCAGCGCGTCCAGAATGGCCATGGTAAAAGGAGCAATGGGGCTGTACTGAGCACACGCCTCTTTTAACTCTTTCACTTGTTTCCATTGAAAAGGTCTCCATTCCCTGACTTGATTTCCTGCCTGATCCGTTCTTACAAAAAGAGGATATACACCAAAGTTTTCCGTAGACTCCCCCTGCTTGTGAGCCTCCTCACAAGCCATTTGGAGAGGGGAGCGCACAACAGAATCTGAACCTGGCTTAACATAACCTGGCGGAGGCTTAGTAAACATGTCCCAAATCAGTGGCTGTGGTGGTGGCAGCGGAGGGTCCCACACGCGGGGTCCCTCTGGAGGTGGTGCAGTGGGGTTAATTACAGGGGATTCGCCACCCCCTGGATTTCCCAGATCTCTATAAGGAATCTGGGGAGGCCTGGGACAATCCTCCTCTCTATAAGGAATCTGGGGAGGCCTGGGACAATTTTTCCCTTCCCTAGTAATCTTGAGTTCTACTAATTGTCCTTGAAGCATCTTTATTTGTTCTGTAAGCGTAAAGATACGATCTACAAACCGCCTGCTTTCTTTAGCTGCTGCTATCACGGGAAAATATCTTTCCCTGTCATATTTTGCTGCAGCTTCTTCTAAATCTTTCTGATTTTGAGGGCCTAAATTTTTCCATTGATCATCTGGAGGTCCCTGGCTAGCAGGTTCTTTATTATGCATAGGAGCTTCCTCTGCGTAATCAGCCCCCTCCCTTTCTCCCAGCTCTTTATTATGCTTAGCAAGTCCCTCTGCATATCTGACTTTCTCCCCCTCCTCTTTCTCCTCTGGAGAGGCGGCAGATGGAAGAATTTTTTCATTTCCAGCCTGTTTTATTTTCTCTAGTCTACAGCTCTCACGCTTAAAATTTAAGCAATCTCTGATCAGAGTCCATAACCCGAATGTTTCTATAGGTCCTTGGACAATATAATAGCCTTGTAATTGTTCTCCAACCTTTTTCCCAGTTTCCAAGCTGACGGTACCTTTATTTGGAAACTTAGGGCAAACTTCCTTTACAAATTCTAAAAATTTTCCTAATTGTTCTCTGCTCACCCTGCTGCCACGGGCGGCAAGTAGTTTCTTAAGTCCTCTAACATACAGGTCCTTGCTGCTAGCGTGACCCATTTCTTTGTTCCCTAACTCGGCCCTTCTTTCACACAAATTTCACTCAGATGCCCGTCTGGCCGTGCCCCTCTCGGGACCAAATCTGTCGTAGCTAGAGGCGTTTCGGTATAATCCCCCGAACTGGTGGGACGGAGCCCCAATCGCCGTTATGCCATATGACAGAACCGGAACCTCAGATTAGGGCCCAAACAAGCTCCGTAACACGAAGTCGTGGAGCTACCATTCACTCACACACACATTCGACCGAGGGGACTGTGCCTCACTCACCGCGCATCCATGAACTAAGCCCCACAATCTGAGCCGGATCCTAACCACGCGGTGTTCCTCACCGTTACCCCTATATTCAGGTCCCTGTTCGGGCGCCAAGTGTAGCGGACCAGCCGTTACGAGTCGAACAGTTCCTGACAAGGGGAGTGGGAATGAAAAAGAGACACTCACACAAATGATGATGCGGCCGGTCTTCAGTGATCCTGAAGCACCGTCTTTATTCACTACCACCGTTTATATACCCTTTGAGTATGTGCAGTTTAACAATCACGAGTGTGCATTACCTCACAGAAAGTAAATTTTTAACTTCTACCCAGAAACTTACAAAATCACTAAAGAACTCCCCAAAAGCAATTATCCCATGACAGAATCTATCCATTATCCTGATAGCCATCAGTGATCTGTGTCCGAGAAACTGGCCGTTCCCACCGCATACCTCAGCAGTGTGCAAGCACCCTCCAGGTGCAGGCAAGACAATGCCTCAGGAGCAGAAACAAGTTAATCATAAACTGAGCCAGTTCTCAAAGTTCCAAAGCATCAAGAAATCATGGCTCCCCACAGTACTCGAAACACAGTAGCTCATTTCAGTCTCCCAATCCGACAATAATCTTATGCAGCAAGTAGGTGGTGGTGATAAAATTAGGATATGTCAAGTTTTGGAAAAAAGTAATAAGAACATCATCTTTGTCCTCCATGAAATGAAGAATTAATGAACATCACAGCTCATCAAATGCACTAGCAAATATTTTTAAAAAATAACATTTATATGGACTATAAGAACACATGTGTGTGGTAAGAATCACATTATTCAAGTTAAAAATGTATATTCTCAACTGTTACTAAAAAAAATAAATAAATTGAATTACCTAAAGTTAAATCAATGATGAAGTACATTCTGGGCTTTTCCTACAAATCTTATAATTGACCAAGATGACCTGAATGTCTCCCTCTGCTTGACTAAACTTTTAGAAAGGCCTCTATCTGCTTCTATGCCTAACTGTAGAGATCTCTTTTCTTAGAGAATTTACTTTAGAAAACTTGTCATTGTAAATCCTTTCTTTTTCCCTTTGAGATGTAAATCTTTTTAAAAAGACACTTGCCAAGTTTATAGTCCAAGATTATCTTTCTGAAAGACCTGGGTGGCATCCCTTTGAAAGGTCCAATCATAAGGAGAAAGTACTCTCAGCTCCCAGTCTCTGCAAAGGTAGGAGACTAATGAACTTCAATAGGCCAGAGCCTCATTCTAAATTGAAAAACTACCTTTTGTTATGAAGATATAAGAAAGATTACTTTTACTTTGGGTTGGACCAATTAGAAACCACACATGGACTTTATCCCTGCACCACAGATCTTAAAACTGCCTAGCCTTTAGTTTCATCAGAGTTAGGTTCAGACAATTAGCAGACATGTGCTCCACGCCAAAAGGTACTTGGTATTTGGTCATGTCCAAAACAGCCACGAGCATATTTAGTCCATGGCAAATAGTCTTTGGCATTTGTACCTGTCCAAGATGTTCATGCTTAGAAGATATCCATCAGTTCATATAGCTCAGAGTGCTTATTTCTTCTTTTGGTTTACTGGATTAATAGATAACAACTACTATCATATTTTATTTGCCCAATAATTGTATTGTGGCTGTATTGCCAATAAGAACCCTTCTTGTTTCCATAGTCTAGCTGTTAATGGCTCATGGGTCTTGGCAGGTGAGTTTTTCAATCTTTCATAAGAGCAGGATTTATATTAATTATGGATCAAATTTCAAGAACCATTTGGCATGGACCAAATGTCTCTGTGAACATTTGGACAGGACCAAATGTCCTGCAAGGGTTCACACTGCATTCTGAACTATATCCATTACAGCAATGGCCTAGAACAAAGTCCTCTCTGCCTATTTAGCTTTACCCAGTAAAATATTTGCTCTGACATATAATAATCCTCACAACTCCGAACATACTAATATTTTGGAGAGTAAATCTCTGGATTCGATTTAATTCAAAAATTTTAAATTCCAACTGTGCACTTAATGCTCTTAAGTAGTAGATTAGTTACCTCCCAAAACTAATTCTATTCAGTTAGCTAATAAGAAGCTATGTAAGAACAAAATAAATTTGATAAGTACCTAGAAATTCACTATTTTCATCTTTAACAACTTTATGTATTAATTTCAAAACTGACTTTCAATTTTTAATTTATGTGAATCTTTTCATCTAAATCTTACATTAAAAGTGACATTACATTTTCCCAACGAGAATATTACTATCCGGGTGCATAAGAATCCTGCATTAACAGATTTTTATTAGATCCTTCCTTTTTGAAAAAAATATGGCTTAATAAAAGCTGGTGGCATTCTGTGCATATAATTGTTACAGAAGCTCATATTTTATATTCACCAATATGAGACAATATTAACATTTACATTTTTTCCCTCTAAATATAGATAGGACGTAATGGAAGTTGCAAGGATTATATAATTAAAAATTACATTGTGTTACTGTCAGTATCCTTCTGTAAAAGAAAATCTGTAAAGTACAGTGAAGATAATTCTACACTGTGATTTATCATTAGTACTACTTTCAAAGCCACAATCTTATCAGTAATCATTAGGCTTTGGAATTATTTTCTTTAAAGGAAAATATGAATAGAAGGCTATTACAAATTTTTACACAGTTATTTTTCATTTGATTCCTATATTTAGTTCTAAACTGCAATAATTTTAGCAGCTTTCAACCTTCTTAATATGCTTAGCATCAGCATCGGGTTTTAGGATACATGACATTCTTTCCAAATTCATGTTTAATTAATTTAACCAATCTTAAGGAAATCAATTTTATTTCTGAACTTGATTGTAATAAAAATTATCTGTATTTTCCATCTCCCTGTGGACAGAGATTTAGACAGTAGCAAGAATGATAGGCCTGGGAATAAGGACTCAAGCTTGGCACAAATGACAAGGTGAATTTTTCTTCACAGTTCCATAATTACCACAAGTCTCAGTTCTCATTCCACAGTCACCCAGATGAAGGTGAGAAAGTACTTTCAAATTCTATGAACAACACCAGAACAATTCTTTGGGTAAAAGTTTTGGAATATCATCTCTGTGCTGAAGAAAGAAATTCTAAATAGTCTTACTCATCTGCCTTCTATCTTGCCTCTTAATAATTACATAGATCACAAATCTGTTATTCTCTTAAAGATGAAGCCTGAAAATTTTGGCTCCATTTTATTTTCTTCTCTTGAAACCCTGTTGCTCCCCACTTTATCTACCTCGCCCATTAATCATGATGTCCTATCAATTTCAAAATATTCTGAGTCAGTGATTTCATACACAAATACTCTTGAGATAAGCACGTAGGCAATTGGTTTAACTTAGGTTTTTCTTCAACAGATATGTCCTAATCAAGTAGTGATATTAATATTTACCTTTAATATAAATCCCTTTTAAATGTCTGGATTTATACTGTGGCAAAGACTGACTTGCAAGGGCAACGTTCAGCAACTCTGACAACAATATGCAGAAGTATAGTGAACAGAGCTGTTAGTAATACATCAGTTAACTATAAAGAACTGTGATGTGAGATGACATCTTTGTCTTGTTTCCCCATTCACTTCCAACGAGGAATCAATAAAGTTACCTGGAGCATTCATCAACTCTTTTTAAAATAATGTACAGTCACCACTTATCTTTAAAGCATAATTTACCTGTAGGCTAAACAGTATTAAATGCCTTGGCATTTGATTGGAATTCTGTCAAGTATGTGTATTTCCATTTTACCTGAGATTTTAGTCTAGAGCAACACTTATTTCGATTTTGCACATTTACTTGATACTTTATCTTTATCAGGATAATATAGTATTAAACTTGACTCATTCACTTGACAAATAGTTGATAAACAATTAATATATTCCAGATCTTGTGCTAGGCACTGAGGGTAAGCAAGAGTAGACTTCGTGTTGCTTTCAGTCTGTTCCTAACCTGATTAGAGAGGGAAGTAAGCGAACAATTACATCACAAAGTGATTAGTATATCAACGCAGTTCTATAAGAACGTAGAGAACAGACAGCTAACTCAGAATGAGTAGAGAGATTGGGAGTAACTCATGGCAATATGACTCTTTGCTTTCATCTGTCTTTGAAAGAAAAAAAAGTATTGTAGCTATTTACATTCTACTTGCTATCCTTGTCTTTAATTGTTTGTCTCTTTAGTATTTTTCTGATTCCTACTAGTTTCCTTTGCTGTTTGTACCCTGCCAACAGAGGAGCTGACCCAGACAAGAGTGTCTTGCTTTCTGACATGACTTTATTTTTGTATCTGTTGAAAAGTGAGTCTGGTTGATGTGATCTCAGCCATTTTCTTTGTCTACTAAGGCAGAATCCTTTCAGACTATCCCCAGATCCATGTTTAATCCCCGAAATTTTGAGCTGCTGTGTGTCTTAGGAGTTAACAGTAGTCCAGGTATTTTCTCAGAGCTGTCCTCTTCTTAGAAGAGGAAAACATCTTATGCTAGCTACCTCCTACAATTTTCATCAAAGAAAGACACTAACTGCCTTCCTTTATTCAAAGATTGTAGCCCTGTAAATCTCATTCTATTATGGCTAGATGGAGGTGAGAAAAATAAAAGGAAGAATAGCCATTTCATTTGCATATGCATGAAGCCATACTTTCTGCTTAAGTATAGGTTTTTCTCTAACAAAATAGTGTTTCATCAAACTCCCTATAAAACAACCCTAATAACAGTCTAATCTACTCCACCGAAGAACAGTGATTATTTCATTAAATTTCTTAAAACACTTTTTTTTGTATCACAGTTTTTGGATACAAAGCATATGTGTCTTTGAACAAAACAGAATCAGTGAAAAGTAAATATAGCCATTATCCAACAGTAGAAAAAAAGTCACTGAGATATTATTATGCCAGAACCCCAATGTAAAAACAGAAAAAAATAGGGACAGTAGAAATTTAATAACTGTATTTACTTATTGGATTTTACTTTCCACCAAATTGATATTTTCATATCAATTCCTATTGTAGATATTTATATGAAAGCTTTAAATAGTTAACAAAAGAAAGGTAAGGAAAGACACTCATTGTTTGTGAGTGAGATTTTTGTTTCTGTAAGTTACAGCAAAAGTTCCTTCCATGGGTTGTGCCTTTAAAAATAAGCATTAAACAGTATGTTCTGCGGATTCAGCTTGGCATGTTTCCCCATAGACTTCAGGGTGTGACATCTCCTTTACCAGCTCAATAGCTAAACTCCTAGAACATTAGCTTTGTGTGCTGAAGGATAAGAGAATTTGTGGCTGGAGGATATCTTTTTAATTTACTTGAGATTTCCTGATAACTTTGCCTTTCCAGTTTTTGGCATCAGTGATCTAAATTAATAAATCAATTGGAGACAGAAACATGCACGTATTCTTTCCAAATGTGAGTCTGAGACCTAACGCTGCTTCCCAAGAATTGTTACTACCCTTCCTGTTCAAGGTCACCACGACTGGTTATCACTGCAGTACACTGATTGGGTCACAGATATGGGGCAAAGTGACTGCACAGTTGTAAAGTCATGGTGGTACCATATGTTAAGTCAAGATACCTTTTCTGACATTTAATAAAGCAGTTTTAAACTTCACAGTGGAAAAAAAAAGTGGATGATACCACACTGTTCTTTCACTGTTATATATAGTAGTTATGTCATCAGTCTCCAAAATTAAAAGAACCACCACCATTGTAAGAGTTTATGTTTAATGATGCTCTAACATAGATTCATTAAAAGAAACTAGGATATCAGTATAAAATGCATGAAGCTTCTAGACATGTTTACTCAAAAATTACATATACCAATCAATATTCATACATTCCATATCCATGTTGGAAAATTATATGGCGTGTGCTTAACAAGGGTTTTTACACATCCAAAGCAAAGTTAAGAGTAAAGAAGACCCACTGAGGCAGTTTGAAAATTAGATCAATGAAGTTATATGGAGATAGGGAAAGAAGGATTTTAAATTAAGTTTTAACTTTCTCCATTTCTGTGACTGTCTAAAGTCAAATTCTCCATTACCCCGTTGTTAGACTATTGCAAGTGGTCTTCCTGCTTCCACGAGGTGCCCCTGCAATCCATTCTCCTCCTCGGGGTCTATGTGACTTTTGTAAAAATGAATCAGGTTATGTTGCATCCCTCCTGAGTTCCCATTGCACTCCACAGAGTACTCCACTTCTACATGCTACAGGGCTCTACAACCGACATCTTTTCTTGGCACCACCTCTGTGACCTCATTTCTGACGACTCTGAAAATTACTCTCTATAATCCAGATATACTGAGTTTCTCCGTGCTTCTGTAACTCTCCAAGCTCACTCTCGTTTCTATGTCTTTGCATCTCTTGGGTCCTCTGCACAGACCTTTATCCTTCTGGATTATGTCTGTCATTCTCTCTTCAGATCAAATCACCAGAGACCTTCCCCTATCAGCTCTCATTTAGGTCACCTATGCTAATCATTTCCTGTCACATTATCCTGTTTTATTTCCTTCAGAATATTTGTCACTATCTGACTTTTGTTTATAGTCTATCTCCACCACCTTTAGAAATTTTTATGTAGGTAGGGATCTTGTGTAATTCATTGCTTTATTCCCAATGTCTAGAGCAAAATTTCAAACATGGTACATGTACAATGAATATTTGCTGGCTAATACATTTGCGTTTCTTTCATTCAGACCCAATGTTCTGATTCTAAAGTCAGGTCAAATTGCATCATATTTATTTCTTGTAGATTCTGTTCTCAGATTCTGTGACCTAAAAGGGTCTTCATGACTTGTCTCTATTTTCTAATCCTAGAAGAACTCCACACTGGATTTTGAGTAATGGGGTAGGGATTATTTGTTATGAGAATGCTATGATTTATAAGATCCTTCCACAATACATTCTGGAGTAAGTTAGGGTATAAATATATTTCAATTAAAAATAATTCATAGATACATGAATGCCATCCTGACATTCCTTTTCCCACAGACTATGCATTTTCTATATGCAAGTTTGTATGACTTAATTTATATCATTTTAAAAATAACTTTCTGGCCTTTTTAATGGTTCTATCATAAGGAAAAACACAAGATCCTTCAATAAAAAATGGGATATCTTTGCATCTTCCACCTTGCTCAACAGTATACACACACACACACACACACACACACACAAATACACACACACCCCTGAAGACAGTATTTACAATAAACTTACCTCATTAGAGACTGTTGTCATATATAAATTTGTGATTGATAATGTATAAGTCAGAAATAGGAAATCTCAAAGAAACTCTGTTCTAGTACACATCACACAGGCATAATCCACTGTATAAAAAATAAATGCAAGCTCTCTGAGAAAGGAAAATAAGAGGTAAACAATACATGTCTCCTTTTATAAACAGAATCAGCTCTAATTTAAGGAAACATATAATGCAGATTATATAAAAATAAAACTATATTTGAAAATCAGATGTGGTACTTTAAATGTACCCCTTTGTGCAGATAAGAAAACCAAATTTGTAAACTTTTAAACTAAACAGTGAGCTTTGGTTAACTGAAAATAAAATTGAAACAAAAGAGTCAATTAAAATAAATTAAATTACATTCTGTTCTCCATCAAAAGTGACAGATTTTTTCTATTACATTTTCCTGACATTGAGTAAGAAAAAGTCTCTTATTGTCACATTGTTTTATTGTAAAGCCTGTTTCTATCCATCTAAATTATACCTTTATAATTGTATGGAAGTCAAAATTTAAATAGCATTTTGGGTTAATTATAGAATAACATAAAAAAAAATCTGTGATATCTAGGAGACAAATTGTACTTAATTTTAATCTTTTCAGAAATAATTAAACTCAAAATGAGATTTGGGAATTTTATTATCATTATTATTCCTTTCTTACTTCCTAGTTTTATGTTGTTGTTTTTTTCCCCCTAAAATCTAGACATACCTCAGTGGAAACTTGTATTTTTTGAACCACCACTCTCCTTTGTGCAAATGTTAACAGGAAGTTTAAATAAAATAAAAGTGCTTCTAATAATTTGTAATTCTAAATACAGCATAAAATTTTAAATGCAAATTTACTATGCAATTTTGTTGGTATTCACTGAATACTCACTGAATTAAATTTTGGTGAGAGGGAGAAAACAAAACCAAGCAAACTCACCTGCGTGTAATAATGGATCTTTTTAAAAAAATGTATAATATACAATATTTTACCCATAGCTACTAGAGATATACAATCATGTGAGGAATACACAGTGTGTTGTTAGAAAGGAAAGAAATGTATACACTACAATATGATAAGTACCATGATTGGAGTAAGTTTCGGATTTGTACAAGGAAGGTTTCTTGGAATTTACATTGAGGTTTAAAGAATGATTAAAAGTTTTATTGTTCTCATATCAAAACAACAAAATTTTCCAAGACCTCAGATGTGAGATATATTTGAAGAGTAAGAAAAAAACATGGGCCTGAAATATGGTATATGAAGAGGGATTCCTGGGAATTTGCTCATTTCCCTTTCTTCCTAACACCTGGAAATAACTCAATTCTGGTTAAAGTTATGTCTCTATCTCCATAAGCCTTTAAATTTCCTCTCTCTCTTCTCAGTCTCACCTGAACTCCTTGTTCCCTAGTTCACTGAAAAATAGGAGACATCAGATGAGAAGTTTTAAATTACTGTCCCCAACCTCTACCCAAATCACCAAATCTACAAACTGACTAACATGCAACCACATATCCATCTTCCCTTCTGATAAAGCAAAGGGAGCATGTGTCTAAGATCAACCCTTCTTCTACTTCATGGTCTGGGTTTCACCCCCTTATACATACTCTTGGACATCTATGTTGTCATTGGTTTCACTCTTTCTCTTCACTGTTATTGGCAATATTTTCCACCTCTACTGTAATTTTCACATCAGAATATAGATATTATGTATTGTCCCCCCTTTCAAAAAAGAACTTCTGACTCCACAATCCACTCCAACTATTGCTCCATTTCTTTGCTCCTATTTGCAGAAACACATACACACATGTGGTCTATATTCATTATTTTGTTTAGTCTTTTCCCACTCTTTTGCACCTCCCTCCAAATAAGCTTTGTTTCCATTACATCAGTGAAAATTCTCTTGTCAAAGTCACTATTTGCCTCCCGGCTGCCAAATCCAATGGTATGTTTCTAGTTCTTGATAAACTCCTCAGATTCCGATACATTTGATCACTGTTCCCTCCTCTTGTGTTCTTTATTCATTATCAAAGATTCCATCCTATTCTTTCTGTTCCCCTCTCAATGAATACTTCTTAGTCTCCTTTCCTGGTCTTCCTTTTCATCCAAACTCCAAATAAGGGAGGGGCCAGTACTGACTCTTCAATTAGAATCTGTCTCGACATACTATATCTCGAATTGCAGCCCTTCGCATCATCTCCCTTTCTACAATCTTAGTCCACACCACCACCTCTCACCTGATCTACCTTTGCCCTAGGTCTTTTCATCCGATGACCTTCTTTTATGTCAGAATGTGCCTACCCCAAGGTATTTGCTCTCCGTGTCTGGAACATTCTTACTTACTGTGTTTCCCTGAAAATAAGACCTAGCCAGATAATCAGCTCTAATGTGTCTTTTGAAGCAAAAATTAACATAAGACCAAGTCTTATATTATATTACATAAGACCCAGTCTTATCATAAAATAAGACAGGGTATTATATTATATTATATTATATTATATTATATTATATTATATCATATACCCGGTCTTATAGTAAAACAGACCAGATCTTATATTAATTTTTGTTCCAAAAGACACATTAGAGCTGATTGTCCAGATAGGTCTTATTTTGGGGGAAACACGGGAGATGTTTGGATATCGCTTCTTTCACATCTCTGATCAAAATCCCATGCCAGAGTGCTCTCAATATAACATATTACGCCAAAGAGCCATTCTCTCCACTTATTATGCTTTATTTCCTTTCCAGCACTTGTCATGGCCTGATGTAATTATTTGTTTTTATTTTTCACCTATATTCACTAGAATGCAAAGCATCCCAAGAGCAGACTTTGTTTTGTTTCCTGCTATATCCCCAGAGTGTAGAACTCTGCCTAGAACAGAGTTGCTACTGAAAAAATTCTTATTAAAGTATCATGCCAGTCTCACAAAATGAGATGGAGAGATGGAGAGGACAGAAGACAGAAAGATGATTTGGTACTCCAAAAGAGGCCAAAAAAAAAAAAAAAAAGGACAATTAAGTTTAAATAAAAAAATCTTCTGTATATAGAGTTGAGTTTTGTGTTCTGGGATTCTAATCAAGTATTCAAGACTTCAGTTTTTTCATAGAGACTATGTTGGATTTACCTACTTTTTCTTTTGTTAAACTGAGTTCTCCTTGAACTGTGACAGGGATAGCAAATAGAACCTTACTATTTCTGAAAATAAACATACTCCTGATGGTACATCGTTTTAGGTGTAAAATATAACCTCTTCAATACCTATTTCCTTAAATCCCCATCACTCTCCCATTGCACATACACAATTCCAATCCTCTGACACACACACAATACAAATGGCTGAAAATGTTCTGAATCACTTGATGATAGCATTCAAGCACTCATGTTAAATCTCCTGCATCATTACCTTCACCAGGTAGGCATTGCTTCCTTTGTATTATACAAAAGAGTCATTTGCTTAGCTTCCTGGATTTTAAAACAAATCAAATTATTTCAGACCATACATTTAAAAATTAAAATAAGAGTGAGCAAATTCAGTATAAGTATTGAAAACTAAATCCACCTTTGTAGAAAAGGGGGTGGGAGTTCAAATAAGGGATCTTAGAGAGAAATCTATGTTCTTACAGGAGCCCAAGGCATACAGTCATGTGTCACTTAACGACAAGATATATTCTGAGAAATGCATCATTAAGCAATTTCATCTTCTGCGAATATCACAGAGTGCAGTGACACAAGCCTAAATAGTATAGACTACTACACACCTCGGCTAACTGATCCTAGGCAACCGACCCATACAGCTAGTTGTACTGAATACTATAAGCAATTATAACAAATGGTATTTGTATATCTAAACATATTAAACATAGAAAACACACAGTAAAACATGGTATAAAAGATTAAAAATGGTACATTTACATAGAACACATAATTGGAGCTTGCAGGACTAGAAGTTCTGGGTGAGTCAGTGAGTGAGTGATGAGTGAATGTGAAGGCCTAGGACATTCCTATATACTACTGTAAACTTTATAAACACTCTACACTTAGGCTACAGAAAATTTATAAGACAACAGGAGTTTAAATCAAGCACAAGAAAATGACGCAATCAAGAGCTGTGGGGAAACACAACAGGTATACTGCTGCTGCTGGCATAACGTGGCATACTCTTTTACAGCAAACAATTTTATATAAGTACACTCTAAAAAATAAGTATGATATAGTAAGCACATAAACAACTTGTTCATAATAATTATCAAGTATCATATACTGCACATAATTGTATCTACTTTACAGTACTTTTTAAAAAATATTTTTTGATTTTTCAATAAAATACATATTTCTTTTGTTTTTCAATAGAGTTGACATACAATATTGCATTACTAGTTTCAAGTGTACGACATGGTGATTAAACATTTATGTAACTTATGAAGTGATCACCCCAATAAATCTAGTACCCATTGACACCATGCATAGTTATTACAATATTATTTTTTTAATTAAAATTTATTGGGGTGACAAGGGTTAGTAATATTACATAGGTTTCAAGTGTACAATTCTGTAATACATCATCTATATATCACATTGTGTGTTCACCTGCTATCACCGGAGTCAGTTCTCCTTCTACCATCATATATTTGACCCCGTTTTCCTTATGCTATAATTTACATCCCTATGACAATTTTGTAGCTACCAATTTGTACTTCTTAATCCCTTCTTCTTTTTCACCCATCCTCTTAACTCCCCTCCCATCTGGCAACCATTAAAATTCTCTCTATATCTATTAGTTTATTTGGTTTTGTTTATTTTACTTTTTAAATTCCACATATAAGTGAAATCATATGGTACTTTTTTTTCCTCTGTCCGACTTATTTCACTCAGCAGAATACCCTCTAGGTCCATCCATGTTGTTGCAGATAGCAAAATTTCATTAATTTTGTGGCTGAGTAATATTCCATTTTATGTATGTACCACTTCTTCTTTATTCAATCATCTATGGATAGATACATAGGTTACTTCCATATCTTGGTTATAGATACATAGGTTACTTCCATATCTTGGTTACTACAAATAATGTGGCAATGAAGATATGGATGCATATTTCTTTTTGAATTACTGTTTTTAATTTCTTCAGATACATTTCCAGTAGTGGAATTACTGCGTTCTTCTCTGTCTCCTATTATATAGCCTTTGTTTTTTTCTGTTTTTTTTTTTTTTTTTTTTTTTTTTTTTTTTTTCCAGGAGAGTGTGAACGCAGTCCCCCACTACCACAAATTATACAGTCGAGTTTCCCACATTTGGGGGAATTGCAGTGGTCACCACATCCGGAGTGCAATGGATAAGCCTCGCCCTGGGAAAACCACCTTCGTGATCATGGTATCTCCCCTGCCAGGTAAGTATAGCCTTTGTTTTAAAGTCTGTTTTGTCTGGTATAAATATTGGTACTCCAGTTTTTTGTTTATTTCCATTTTCATGAAATATCTTTTTCTATCTCTTTGCTTTGTCTGCATGTTTGTTTCAATCTGAAAAGAGTCTCTTGTAGGCAGCATATGTAAGGAAGGGTCTTGTTTCCTCACCATTCAATCACTCTATGTCTTTTGATTAGAGTATTTAATCTTTTCACATTTAAAGTAATTATTGATAGGTATGTAGTTATTGACATTTTATTATTCATATTTTTTCTTTTTTCTTTTTTTTTTCCCCTTCTTCTTCTTAAGGAAGCCCCTTTAACATTTTTTCTTGTAATATTAGTTTGGTGGTAGTAAACTCCTTTAGCTTTTTCTTTTGTGGGGAGCTCTTTATCTGTCCTTCGATTCTAAATGATAGTTTTGCTGGGTAGAGTCATCCTGGTTTTGGGTCCTTGATTTTCATTACTTTGACTATTTTGTGCCTATTCCTTCTAGCCTGCAAAGTTTCTGTTGAGAAATCAACTGATAGTCTTATGGGAGCTCCCTTGTAAATAACTCACTGCCTTTCTCTTGCTGCTTTTAACCTTTGGCATTTTTATTATGATAATCTCTTGGTGTGGGCTCCATTAGTTTTATCTTATTTGGAACTCTCTGCACTTGCTGGGCTTGTATATCTATTTCCTTTGCCAGGTTAGGGAAATTTTTCCATCATTATTTCTTCAAATAGGTTTTAATTCCTTTCTGATACCTCTATGATGTGAATGTTGGTGTACTTGGCCCCTTAAACTATAATCGTATCCTTGGATTCCTTTTACTTCTTGCTGTTCTGCTGCCTTATCTTCCAAATCACTGATTTAATCCTCTGCTTCATCTAATCTACTATTGATTCCGTCTAATTATTCTTTATTTTAGCTATTGTATTAATCATCTCTGACTCGTTCTTTTTTTTTAAATTTTTTCTATCTCCATTTTTATGTTTTCTGCCTCTATGTTGAAGTTCTCATTGAGATCATTGAGCATCCTAACAACCAGTGCTTTGATCTCTGCATCTGGTGGATTGCTTGTCTTCATTTTGTTTAGTTCTTTTTCTGGAGCTTTGTTCTGTTCTTTCATTTGAGACATATTTCTTTGTCTCCTCATTTTGGCTGCCTCCCTATGTCTGTTTCTATATAGAGCTATTACGTCTCCTGGTCTTCATAGAGTAGTCTTATGTAGTTGGTCTCCTGTGGTGCTGAGTGGCAGAGTCTCCCTGCTCACCTGGGCCAAGTGCTCTAGGCATGTTCCTTGTGGGACTTCCTGTTGTAGTTGAGCCTTGATTGTTATTGGCACATCAGTGGGAGGGATTGGTTGTGAGGACTGGCCATGACTACAATGGAGGAGCTGTTGTGCAGGGGCTGACCCTACAGAGCAGGATTTACTAAAGCAGGGCTCTGGGCGGCCTGCCCAGTCTGCCCTTTCGGTGTGTCATTTGTGGAGGGAGGCTGTGTCATGCTCTGGTGTGATCAGAAGCTGGCTATCGAGTGTTGGTTCTGGGGCCTTTTGGGAGGGGTTCTGTTGCAGAGCAAGGTCAGCAACTGCCTGTATCTGGCCTAGAGCCACTTGGTATGAGCTACAAAGTGATTTGCAGACAGTTACCACTTGTACTGGTCTTGCAGGTGCCTGGAAAAGGCTAAGCTGTGAACTGAGGCTGGCTGCCACTAGTGGCAGTCATTCGGCTGCTTAGCAAGAGGTACAGGGCATGCCAAAGCCAGATGCTACTTGTTTGGGGTTTGTAAACCTTAAGCGATTTTATGTAAGTCTACAACATGAGTTAATGTGGGTCATTTGAATGGAAAACACACTGGAAGCAGCTTGGGTGGGCACATGAGTTGGGTGAGGCAGGGCTTCAAGGAATCACCAGGTCGAGGCCAATGGTGTTAGCCAGGTTGATGGAGACTCAGATATGGTGGCCACCTGTTTATGTAGGCAGGATTGGTGGAGGGGCTTAACCATGGAACAATGGCTTCTGTCAGCACTTCTGAGAAAGAGCTGTTCCTTCAGCCCTTGTTCTGAAGCCAGACAATTTAATTCCTCTTTGTATGTCCCTGGAACTTTTCAAGCTGCTGCCCCAAGGCTAAAAGTTCAGAATGAGTGAGTTCATGAGCGAGTAAGTCGATGTGCGGGCCCTTTAAGAGTAGCACCTGGGGATCTAGTTGCCCTCCATCTCACTCAGCCTCAATCTTAGCTGGTTTTCACAGCCAGAGGTTATGGAGACTTCTCTTTCTGGCATTGGAACTATGGGTTAGGGAGCCTGGTGTGAGGCTGAGACCCCTTACTTCTAGGGTGGGGACCTCCAAAGCTGAAATATCCCTCCTAATTTTTAACAAGCACATGTGGGTGTGATACCATCACGTTCTGGTTATCCACCCCTCCTACCTGTCTCGAAGTGGTTTCATCTGTGTATCCTTAGTTGTATCCTGTATCCTTCTTGTCAGCTATACAACAAGACACAGTTGTATCTTGTATCCCTCTTGTCAGCTAGACTTCAAGAGATTCTCAATGATGGTTGTTCTGTAGTTTAGTGAGATGTCATCCTGGGAGGAAGTGAGCACAGTGTTTACCCACTCTGCCAACTTGAATCAGAACTCTGCCATACAGTACTTTTATATGACTTGTAGCATAGGTTTACACCAGCATCACCACAGACAAGTGAGTAATGCATTGCACTATGACATCACAACAGCTACGATGTCACTAGGCAATAGAAATTTTTGAATTCCACTATAATCTTATAGGATCGCCATTGTATAAATAATCTGTCATTGATCAAAATATCATTATGTAGCACATGCCTGTATTTAGTGGTTGGACAGAAGTTTGAGTACCTGAGAAGTAGTGATTTCCCTACCATCAATCAAAAAGAAAAAAAGAAAAAAAGAATTGATACAGTGTATATTAAATCTGTTCTAAATATTCATACTTAGAATTTCAGAGCCATCATGAGCTCAGGAATCATCCCATTGAGGAAAATGAGATAAATAAACATAAATGAGATGAAGAAGTGGTGAAGGCATAAATTATCTGTATCAGGGCAGTTTTGACTACCTTCACTGGGTTCTTTAAAAAATATATTACAAGAAGGTGCACACATTTTTTTAGTGAGAAAAACATTCTAACTACAATACAGAAAATTTGCAAAATATAAAAAAAAGTATGAAATTTCAGCATCATGACAAAAGCATTGTGATTGTTTTAGGGTAAATAATTACCAATTTTCATTTTCCCCAGGCATTTAAAAAACATATATAACTTATGTTCCCACTTATCATGCTAATGTCAGAGTAATATATCAAAATATCTTTCTCTGGATCACCTTGCCTACTCATTTTATGAATCACTTAAATCACCTTGAATCACTTTCCATCTTGTTTTGTTTTCTTCAGGAAAAGTTTCAAGTGTATTTATGAAATAGTCTTCTTTCCATTTGGCTTTTATCATTTTCTTCCTTACAAATATTGGCTCATAATTTTGATACCTTCTGAGACTCTTATGCCACTGTTCTTTCCATTCACATGACTTCTGAAACCTGCCTCAGGCACTAATAAAGCTGAAATGCTGCTGTGATATCATCTAAATGCATCTCTCCCAGGAACAATTCCCTCACACAGCTCAGAGAGTATCTATTTCATATTCCAAAGACCACCAATAGTAACTCTAGAAGGCGATGTAACATCTTGGTCATAATCACTGCTGCCACACTCTTCTAAATGTTTACATATGCTCCCAATGACTCATTAGAAGATTTCACAAATACTTCTGTTTTATTATAGTATCTTTCCATTTGGACTCAGGCACAGTTTCTTCAGGATAGAGTAATTGATACTGCAAATGACCAAGCCCCTCATGTAAATGAATTATTGATATGTCCACTATGACTATTGTACTATCATGTATCAGCTTTCAGTATTTTAACATGTGTATAGAATTGATTTTCAAATTTTATTCTTTGCTAAATAGATCTATGATCACAGCATGTTATCCTGATTGCTTTTACTTAACATTTCATAATTAGTATCTTTCATGAGTCTGCATTTAAATATAATTTTCATAATTTTAATAGTTCAGCATATGTATTTGAGAGAAGTCAGTGCAAAAACAGGGGTATCTGATCCAAAGGATTCTCTCTTCTGATGTGAAAACATTACCATATTTCCCTGAAAATAAGACCTAGCTGGACCATCAACTCCAATGCATCTTTTGGAATAAAAATTAATATAAGTCCCAGTCTTATTTTAATATAATATAAGACTGGGTCTAATATAATACAATGTAATATAATACCGGATCTTATATTAATTTTTGCTCCAAAAGACATATTAGAGCTGATGGTCCAGCTAGGTCTTATTTTTGGGGAAACACGGTATATTGGGTGCATAGTAGGAGAAACGCGTGATATAATAAAAACTTTGGTGTTACTATTCTATAATGGAATTAAATTATGTAGTAGTGCAACTCGGAACATGAGCCAGAATCGTTTCCCATTTTAATATTAGATGATAACTTCACATTCCAAGTTTCTGACTCATGACTCTATTATATCCCGTGTGCCTCTCTCTTAAATTACAGTAATATGTTGTTTCAGTAGATCTTGCCCTTGACCTCCTTTTACAACTTATTCACTTCAATTAATATTTATTGAACTACACTATGTGCCCAGCACTGTGCTAGATGTTAGGGGTACAAAGGATGAATAACACTTGGACCCTGCTCTGAGCCACATGGCTCCAGTTTTCTCTGGAAACTGCACATCCACACCCATCACTCTATCTATTGCCGGTCTTACAGTCAAGGAAAGAGAAATCTAATAGAAAAGGAGACTAAAACCAAAGGAAATCAACTAAATTTTCCTCAGGGAAGCTCATGTGAATGAACTTGAAGAAACAACATGAAGATTAAAAAATTCCATAAAAGTATACCTGAGTGCACTGTCATTCTAACTATAAGTACAAATCTAAAATGCATATGATAGATGATTTTTGTAAAAATATTTCTTTAAATAATGGAATAAATATCTTTGGCTTGAAGTAAGAGAATTTTGAACCCCCAAAGATATGTTCTTGAGACTTTAATTAATCAAAGGAAGCATTTAAAATCAGTTTGGGGTGAGAAAAAAACAAACAAAAAAACAAACAAACAAACAAAACAAACAAGAATAACCTTACATTCAGAGAATTTGTCTGTACTCCAGTAGAGTGAACACTGTATTAGTCCCAAAATTTTGTCTCTGAAACTAAAGGAATAAAGATGGCATTTTTGAATCATACTCTTTTTGCCAATAAATCCTAATGTTTTATTTTTATGTATGTAAGATTCCTATTTAAAACAACAGAAAACACTTAGTCAGCAATTAGATGTACGCCATTACAATTCTTAAATGTTCACCACAGCTAGGAGAATTAATTCTTATTAAGATCAGCAAAGTCAAACTAAGCAGACAGAGCCTGTCAACGGACAACTCCTCAGGGAACCAATTTCCACTAACCAGTGAATGTTATCAGGAATTATCAAAGCCATTGTGGAGAAAATGTGAACTTGTGGCTTCTTATGTCTAGAGACATCGTGAGATGTATCCAGATGGAAAAGAGAAAATCATTACCTTGATGCTTTTCCTAATTTTGCTTTATATACTATAACTGATATTATCTGTAAATTAATGAGCAAACTGAATAATAAAAACCTAAGAAATTTAAGTATATTGGAAAGTAAATGAATAATAAAGTTATAAATAATGAATAATTATATTATAGACCCTCTCATACAATGATATAGGTTCATGTGTTCATAAAATACAATACAGATGACTTTAGAAATGCACATTTTAAAAACCTGAATTATAGAAGTGATGCTAAAAACATTTATATCAATACAATAAATAAAATTTTAATCTGATATTTTTTTTCTTTCTTCGTGGGGAAAATAGTTCAGTTACAGAAATCAGAAACTAAAGTTTTGTGTCTAATATAGTGGGAGAATTGGGGAATATTAAGATATGGACACAAACACAGCATTCAAAATTACACTGAAATTCAAAATGGGAATTAGAGACAAACAATGAAAAATATTGTGCATGCATGTGTGTTCTTTTGTTTAATGCTTTATTTAGATTGGCTATATGTCAACTTAATACAGCAAATATCCATTTGGTATGAGCCATAACCTGTATTACATCGCAGAGATAATGGGATCATGAGTACTGTATAGTTTCTGCCTGTAAGTAGCTTGACATTTAGGAATGGTATGAAAAACCACATAATTAAACTCAAAATGGGCATCATTAAAGTGATTTTTTAAAGGGTTAAGAGTTTATAGGATAGAGTGAATAAAGTTCTGTCTAAAACAGTCAGGAGTTTAACGGTGAAAGTAATGATAGAGAATGTGGTTTACACAGTATGATACAGTATTATACTTTACTTACATTAATATAAGCAAAATATAAACTTATAATTTGTAGCAAAAACAGTATTTCAAAAAGTATAAAATGATTATCTAGAAGTCTTTTCAACTTGAGCAATACAAAATATTGTCCTTATTGCAGAGATGAGAAAATACTTGGTCTACCTCCTCTGCCCACCTGTGCCCCGGCAAGCTCCCATGGGAAGAGATGATGTGAATCTTATTGAGCAGAATCTAAAACATTTAATTGCTTCTCCTTAGCACAAAAGCTCCCTATGAAGTCAGGGAATTGTGTAGGTTTTATTTACTGATGTACACCTAGATCCTAGAACAGTGCTTGGTATATAATAAATAAGCTTTATAAATGTGTATTGAACGAATGAAAATGGTGGTACTAAACATGGTGGTTATTATACTTTTTAAGTGGTTGTTTCCATCCATGAGATTGTGTGCTATTTGAAGGTAGGAACAACTTCTTAACTGACTTTGATAAATGCATAGATGTACTGGGAGATGTTTAATGTTTTGCAATGAATGGATGTCAGAAAAAAAAATTAATGAAGAGCCCTACAATCTACATGAAAAGGGCAAATGTCTTGGCATTTCAAATAGAATAAATTCAAGTAAACAAGCTATCAGGCATTTAAAGAAAGTCAAATAGATTTTGACCTTTTCAATTTCATTCATTCTTTAACGCAAAGACGTTATTAGCACTTAAACAACAATGCTTGTATAAATCAATTTCAGTTCAACTAGTTATCTTTGGGAGAAAACAAAATGTGTCCCTCGTAAGTTATCTAATTATATAGTAGAACATCATAATTTATCACAAAGGAGAAGCTGATGATGCCAAAATATTGTTATTCTAATCAGGAATAGGAACTGAACATACAATGATAAATTTTGCTTTCAAGTATTTATGTGAGAACACTCCAAAAGAAAAAATTCTGAGCAACAACAAAAGGAATTTTACTTCTGCAGGATGCAGCAAAGGCTTTTGAATAATTTCTTTCCCCAGATACGTGGCAAAGATGTCTCTGGAAATCTGACCTTTAAAAGATGACTGTTTCAAACACTCCCCCTTTTTTTAAACTTTCTGTCTAATTTATGTGCCAGACAGGAAAAGTAATTTCCATTACATTATGAACAGGTCGTCCCCTCCCTTACTGCATTTTCTCAGGGTCAACACAATCATGAGCAGTAATGGATATCTACTACAGTTGTGGTGGTTGAGGAGCCTGCTCAAATTGAAATAAAAAGCTATCTAAAAATTTATGCCTGAAGTTTCGTATCATTGATGGTTCTGATACTCAGACATAAAGAGTATAAATCAGATTTTTCCCACTAATAAAAACTATCTAAACCATGCCCTTTAGCAAAGTATTTGCTTAAGAAGTAGCCCAGATGATAGTAGGCACGTAGTTGAGAGAGAATATTTCTGGCACCAAGCAATGTTTATGCTAAAAGACATAACTTATCCTTAGGCAAGACCCTTTAAACATATTTTGATTTATTTTTGTGAATTCTCATATGCTTGGGGTATATGCAAAACTCTGCTTTATTAGATATGTGTAGCTTACTGGTTGGTTATGTTCTGACTTTCTAATTTTCTGCCTATGTAATTACCTATGTAATATTTAGAAGGAAATATTATTATGAGTTATTATGAAGCAGAATGTTTAATTAACCAAAGAATAATCTAGTTCTGGAAACCAAATATGTACAAGAATCATCATAATCTCAATGCTAATAAATAATGTCTTTATGTTAGTAAGTCCAATTGAAAACCCTCAGAATTTCTGTATCTGATTTCTTCTGAACATGCACTAAGTAATTTAAAGGGTACTAGAATTTAAATAGGGTAATTTAAATAGAGACTAGAATTCTACATTGGTAACATTATAATCATGATATTTTACATTTGTATAGGAATTCATAGTTGACATTAAACATGTACACTAATTGTATTATTTAATCTCAAACAACAATCTTGTAACAAAGGCAAATATTAGAAGTTAAGAAATTGAATCTCAAAGCAGTTAATTGATTTGCTAAAGTTTGCCAGTTTCAGAAGATGGCCCCACTTCTCCGGTTATTTTTCTTTGTAGAAAAATTGTAAAGTTAAAAATTTCACATTTATTTAAAAAAATATTAGCTCAATATCTGTGTGTGCATGTGTGTGTGTTGTTGTTGTTGCTTGACTAAGACAGAATTACAAAAGGGCTTAAGAAATTTCTTCTCAAATACATTCACATAAGAGGTATCACAAGTGCTTCAAATGTGGTCAGATGTGGAAGGGAGAATAGCCGAGTATTGTAGTGCAAAGGATCTGAGTCCAGTGAATCTTGATTTCAACTCTGACTAGGTTACTGACCATATATACGTTCTTGGCCTGTTTATTCTTTCTATACTTCAGATACACACACACACACACACACACACACACACAAACACACACACGGAAAATTACACCCACCCCCGAAGGCTGTAGTACGGATGAATGAAGTAAAACATGCACAGAGTTTAGAAGAGTGGCACCTGTTTGATATTTTAATCTAACGAAAAGGAACACCAAATAAAAGTGGTCCCCTGCCCATCTGTATTGAGTCAGTGAAAATAATACGCATATTTATGTATATCAAAGCAGGAAGCAAAATAAATAATTGGATAAGCTGGATAAGAGAAACCAATGAGTTTCACAAGTGAGAGGTGAGAATTTGGGGAGGAGGGACAATGCCACCATTCGCTAATACAGAACATCTGTGACTGGCCCTGTGCGATGTTGTTTGATGTTATGTAGAGAAACATTCCCTGGTCCCACATAGACATCAGTACAGGGTATTGCCTATATGTTAAATGATAGATAACGATCTAATAAACTGTAGGAAAAACAGCTGCAATTGCCAACAATGAAGTAGGGACTCAGTGATGTCATCAGTGACCAAGAAATCTACATTATTCTTTTCTAGATATTTAGATCTAGATTTACTCTGTTGTAACATATGTGATGTAATCTTAGGAATCTTGCACGATAGATGCCCTTGCTGTTCAAGGTGAATTAAACATACTTTAGAAAAGGAAGTGATATTTTGCAGGAAACAAGTTTTCTACTAAACCGCATATAGGCAAGTCTGTTTTCAAAGAGCTAAGTTGCTGTGATAAAGTTTCAGATCTTACCCTGTAAGCAACTAAGAATCTGGAAGCAAGCCAGGTGGTTGGTGCTCAACATGTTTAAAGTAAAACCAATAATTGTAGGCTGGCAGACACTTTGATGTTAATGGCACATTAGATTATCCCTCAGACCTTTATTACAAGGACTCCAAAGGTGCAGCCTTTGATAGGTGACAGTCTTGCTGTGTTTCACTGAGTGGAACCTTTAATCTCCCTCTGAATTGTTAGGTTTCACCATGGCCTTGATGGTTTATTTGTGAATTCCAGGACATTTTCTTTCTGCTATGACTAAAGAGAAGGATGAATTAGCTGTCCTTAATAATAATAAAGCAGAAGAACTCAATTTCATTTATTTTATAGTTTGTTCTTTTTATTACAATTAGGAATTTCCTTTCTAAATATGTATGGTATGAGCATCGAATGATATTCATAAATTTTGTTTATTAAAATAACTTTTTTCCCCTTTGAGCTATATAATCTTTCCAAAGTTTTCCCTGTGAAATAAAATTCTTGTAAGTATATGCATAAATTATATTTCTAGCATGTCTTACTATCAAAACCAGTTAAAGAATAACTCAGCTATGTTCTTTTTTATTCCATTATGGCTTCAACAGTTTATGATTTATTTTCTAACAAATACAGGTTCACTATATATGTTTTGTAATTAATAAAGTGCTGTTATCTGAAACTAGGCATTCTACTCTCACTTGATACTTGAAAATAATTATTTTCAGTATTTGAAATTGTGTGTTTGTGTTATGGTACAAATAGTAATAAAAAGGCATGAAAGTGTGCTATGATGAAAATTTCTTACTTAATACATACAATTCACTTTGAAAAGCTATTCTTACTTAGTACATACAATTCACTTTGAAAAGCTATCTGATTTTTTTTAACTACGTGTGCATTTCTCTAATGATGTGTTCTAAAGAACATGCAAAAATAATATATTTAAACTGAATCATTTCAAATAGAAAGTGACAGAACCTCACCTTACACCGATATAGGACCAGCGTTTGGGGGGAAAAATTACAAACAAAGAAAACCAAAGATTTGAATTGATTTTCACAAAGTCATAGGCAATGCAAGATTAATAGATGCAATCTTTTAACCGCATCACACGGATGCTCACTGAAGAATAACTGTATGCCGAACACTGCACTTTGCATGCACACTGGAGAGAAACTCTCCATCAAGTATGAATCAGTCTGCTGAGTCAGCATACTGTTGTGACTTAAGTATCATTCTAAATGCAAAACAGGTACCAATCTGTGTCTGGTAAATAGCATATGTACACATAAGTCCCAGTTTGCACTGACAGTTCTTGGGTACATAGTCGACAAACCATACATCAGTGCAGAGTTCTTGGCCAACACTAGTTGTCCCCTCTGCTTAAGGGCCGCTCCTTTCCCCTTCACATTAGGTGCTTGAGTTTTGCCTCTCCTAATTTACCTCTAATTCATTCCTAAACCCATCCTAATTTGTATTCTTTCCACACTACTCCATGGAAACTGCTATTCCCAAGGTCACCAATGACCTCATTTTTGCTAAAACCATTGTACACTTCCCAGTTTTTGTTTCCCCCTCACATAAACCAGTACCGCATCTGACACTATTGCTTCCTCCTACCTTCATGAAACACGCTTTTCTCTGAATTCATAGTATATTATTTTGCTCTTAGTTTTTCTTGTCTACTTATTCAGGCTGTCTATATTTCTTTCTGCTTTTCCTAATTTTGATATTTTTCAAAGACCTAGCCTTAGTTCTTTTCTACTTTTTAAAAAATAAATTGTTCTATTCTTACATTGCTGGGATATTTCATGCATTTTCATATCTTTATTTGTATTCTTATGATTCCCAAGACAGCTCTCATGAACTCCTATTCAGTTGCATAATGCATATTCTTTTGACTTTACTTACTCAAATTCATCTTCTTGTTTGTCCCCATGCCACAATCTCTGTTCAGTCCACATCATTTCTTTCTTCAATAACTCTTAACAAACCCTTGACTGACATCTCTGTCCTAAAATTGTCTACTTCCATTCCATCAACATACAATCAAAAGGGATTTTTTCCCCACTAAAATACAAATATATGCCTGCCACTCCTTTAAGAAAACTAAAGCTCTCCAGTGATTTTCTCCTTCATACAGATAACAACACACATTTCATACTAAGTATTTAGAGATTTACTTTTGCAATATTTTTTCTCCTCCCTGCCAACTTCTCTAACCTGATCTTTCCCCATGCCACCTTGTTCCCAGCATGTGTCACCTAACTTTATGATTTTGGTATACTACTTTTTTGTATATAGGTCAATATAAATAGCTGTCTCTTACCTCTGAGTATATGCATATGTGATCTGAAATGCCATATTATTTTACTTGGCTATCTTCTGCTCAGGTTTTTTTGTTGTTGTTGTTTTGTTTTGTTTTGTTTTATCTAAGCTTAGAAAGCATTCCTCTTGGAAATCTCCCCTTAATGCTGTAGACCAGGTTAATAACCTTTACTGTGAACCTCACAGTACCTTATACACACTCCTAAGTAAGTACTTGCCTCCTTCCCTAAAGAGTGACCCTGAAGGCCAGTGCTGGATCTTATTTATTTCAATTTTCCTTAGAGTGCCTTGAATAAAGTTGCTGTTAAATAAACATGTGTGATGTGAGGTAAAAACAACCACCACCACCAACAATTACTACAAAAACCTGAGTCAAGGCTATGCAACAAAAAGTAAGAATATATTAAGATATATTCTCTGCTCTAGATAAAAATTGATTATGTCTTTGCAGCAGGCTGAAAGGTCTAATTTATGTCCATTCAAGATGTGAGCATAGATGTGGTACTGACGTCCTAGGCACATAGTAGATATGCTTTCAGTGCACATGTATAATACAAAAAATAATGAAATGAAAGAAATACAAAAAAATACAAACAATAATGAAAGGTACAGTCTCACCTAATAGTCTAAAGGGAAGAAGTTTTCAGGGTTGGTTGAAAGACCTCATTCAAAGACCTGAAATATTTCCAGCTCTCAAGCCTCCTCTATTAATTGGTTTGACCCTCTGATTACTTGAAGTTAGCAAGACATCTGCAGCAGTTCCACAAAAGGGGTTGCATCATCTCTATGTCTCCATTTTAGGAAAAAGAAGTTTCCACAACTCTTCTCTAATCCTAGTAGGATTCTACTCAGACAATGTAGGCAAAGTCTAGGTTTCAGTTCCATTTCTAAATCTCTGCAAGGTAAAGGGGATTGCAAAGATAGCCTAAATTAATAATGGGGAAGTAGAAATAAATGTCAGGGAGTCAACTCTCATAACCAATACAAACCCAAAGATGAACAAAGCTACCAGTGTTATGGTTTTGAAATCAATGGAGTGTAGGATGCTTCTTTATTACACAAACATATCATATGATGCTCAGTATCATGGATGGAAACGGGGCTGAGAGCTCTTACACGGTTCATTAACATGTTGTATTGGAAGCAGACTTGCTGACTCAATCATTCAAGAACCATCTTAAGCTTGACTTGAAAGAACTTAAAAGTTGACTCTAGAGATAACAGAATTGGGCAGTTTAATAATGAGCAAAAATATTCTGCAGCCATGAGTCTAAGAAGCAGTTATTCATTGTGACTATCCTAGTAAATAATTGCTAGGGATGGTTTCAAAAAATCACCTCTCAGTCTGTATACCTGGGGTACATTTAAAAAGATAAGTATGTTACATGTCCCATTACCAGTCTTTAAAATATATACATGTATGTATATATATATATATATATATATATATATATATATATATATATGGAGAGAGCCAAGGAGAAAAAGTGTGGATATATAGTTTAATATAAACATAATAAGGATGTGGAAAATGCAGACACATCCATACATCAATATACACACACAAATGAATAAAATGACAATGTATCTGTTAATAAAAGTTCTGGACATAAATGACCAACTTTCACTTTGTTTCTCCATTCTATCACTCACTAGCAGTGTGATCTTCCTAACTAATCCTAGGTTTCCTTATCAATAAAACTGTGATAATAAATCATTTCCAATTCTTAGGACTGTTGTGGGGTTGAGGTGAAAAAAACTCCTGCAATATGCTTAACACAGTGCCTAGCACACTGTAAGTACGATATAAATACTAGCCATAGTAATAATATTAAATAATTATTTACAATATTAAGCCACAGTAAAATAAGCAAATCATTTTTATCATGCATCTATTTAAACAATTATTGATTAAAATCTTTCATTTTAATCAGTTTTTATAAGCAGACAAAAGCCACTGTTACAATAGGTTCAATCTCTTCCCCTTATTTATATCTCTGTGGAAATTAAGTTGAAGAGGTAACATCATGCATAAAGTTATATTAGGAGAAAACTTATCTTCATTTAAGTTTTCTGAGGCTCACAATCCACTTATAATTAAATAAAATTTCATGAAAACATGAATCAGGAGATACGACATTAAGGAAGATAAACAAGATACCTAAGAGAACACATTGGAAAGTGACATCATAAAATTAACTATTAAAGAGAAAAATCACAAGCCCAAAATGGCATCACTTATGAGTATTCTAAAGCCCATGATACTAAACCTAGATGTAATACCTGACCTGACTGCTGTTTTAACCTCTCCCAGAAATATAATTTTAGTCAATCACTCTGAAATTTTCTGTTCAACATCAATGAGGTAATTTGTCACATGGGCCCTGTCCATTCCCTATAGATAGAAGAAATAATCTGCATTATAAAAACCCTTACTGTCTTCCCAAAAGATGTCCTAGTCTAAAAATAATCCTCGCTTCTATTTTGTTTACTGCTCCCTTCCCTCACCCTTCTTCCTATAATAACCTTCTATGTTGTACAACCCCTTGGAACACCCTTCTACTAGCTAGATGGCATGCTGCCCCATTCATGAATCATTTAACAAAGCCAATTAAATCACTAAATTTACTTGGTTGAATTTCATTCATTAACAACTGTAAGAGTTAATCCATAAATAATTTGATGTTGCTATCCCAAAGGACAGGGCACTTGTTTTTCCATATTTTATGAAGCCAGCCTAGTTTACATCAGGTGGTTACCACATCTAGGTAGTTCATAATAGAGTTTTAGCTGATGACTACAAATAATGCTTTTATGATTTTTCATATCCTATACATGAAAGTTTATTCCACAGTTTTCTTCCTCTGTATTCTATGGGTTTGGCATCTTGTAAAAGTGAGTTTAAAATATGCATTCAAATTTTCAGTTGTAAAATAAATAAGTCATGGGGATATATGATGTACAACATAGGGAATATAGTCAATAATATTGTAAGAACATTGTACGGTGTCAGATGGCTACTAAATTTATCATGGTGATATAAATGTTGAATAACTATGGTATACACCTGAAACTAATATAATATTGTATCTTTAGCTACTATATTGTAATAAAAATATTTTCAAAAGAAAATAATTAAAACAATTAAAAAATAAAATTTGTATTCTGTGGTTGTAGAGTTATTTGAAATATTCAGAATTATTTTGCAAACTTAGGTTGCTTTTAATTATCATTTACTACCAAATCAATATTTAGGCAGTAATAATATAATAACTAAGTTGCAGTTTAGTCATTTCTCTTTGCTATTTGAAAGCTATGTCAACCCATGATAAAATTAGGAAGTCATTATTGAAATGCAGTAGTGGTTTTTTCCTCTCTAATAGAATCCCAATTAAGGGGTCTCCAAGTCCTAAATATTAGAGTTTGCAGAGCTCATCTTCTTCCAGTACATTGTATAGTCAAGTAATGCAAAAGCCTGAAAACATACAAGATTATTTGAGCTGTCTGCAAAGAATGATCCGTGGTTGAAATAAGTTAGTTGTCTTGAGTGTTACCTTGTTCTATTTAATACAATTTTATAGCGTTCATGTATATTATGCTACCGTATTTGATGTTTTCTATTACAATCTTCAAGTTTACCAAAACATGAAAAAAATTTTAAAAATATATTACCAGATAAATGTGAGCACTTGTATACACTGGTATTGAATTTATTTGAATTCAGCTTACTTGGTTTCAGGGTCAGAAGATACAAAGCTGTTGCTAAAGGACAGCTCTAATGTGATAGAAAACCTGGACAGCACACATACAGCTTTGAAGAAAGAAGGTCTAACTTTGTATTGTGTGCCTTCATCCAACTGTTAAGCCTTTTTACTCAATAATCAATATTCCATCCAGCACAATAATAAAACATAGAATTATTTATGGTTCCCATTAAGGTGTACTTTTCAGTCACAAGAGGAATGAAAAAGAGGAGAGGTGATGTGATTTAATGAAAAGGCCATTGAACAAGCTGCAAAGACTCTCAAATGAGATCATGTGAAATTTCGCCTTTGGAAAAAAGGTAAAGTATTATGCAAACATAGTATTAATATTAAGAATCTAAAATGTGCCTTTGTAGCAGACCTCATGTGTTCTGGGTTTAGCAGAATAACATTAAAAATTGTTCAATACAAACAGTAATAGATGGTACCATGAGAAACTCTAAGACCTATGTTTCAACCTCAGACTTGGAATTTATTGCTTTTGTGATCTTAAAGGTTGACCCTTAACATCCTTTCTACACACAATTTTTTAACTTTGTTTTTATATAGTGGTATTCTGCTGATGTCCTTGTCTTTTTCCTTTAGGAAATGTTCCCCAGCAACTGCATTATTAAAACAGGACGGGTTTCAAAAGAGTTGTCTGAAACCATGGCAAACTTTGATTCAATCTCAGTGGAATAACTGCAAGGTAATTGTTCCAAAGTCATCACTTTCTGGATGTCTCAATAAAACGGTTTTCATAACATGAGACTTTGCCTTTTGGAAGCCTGTGGAGGAAGGGACATGAATATTTTGCTGTAAAATGCCAGCATATTAAGAAGTTAATTAAAGAAGGCTTATCTCTCTTTATCTTCTACATCCTAATGTTAAAAAAAAAAAAAAGATAAATTCTTCCCCAGGTATTTATTATTTGTTATTCATATGGACACACGACTTGTCATTTTGTTCAATAACATACATTTCATGACTGTGCTTAATTATTTGGGTCTTCACATTTTCCCCGGTTGGGTGGAGACTCTGGGACAGAGCGGTCCTTCCCAAGAGGCAGCGGGAAATCAGCCATGAGTACTTTAGCGGTTGTTGCCCCAGCACTGTCCTAGATGCCAGACCCGCTTAGCTGCTCTGTGTGGGAAAACACTTTATAAAGTATCACCCAGATGCCAAGGAAACCTCCTCCATCCCTAACTGACGGTGGGTAACCACATGTCACAGCGGCTTTGTCAGACAGTGCTGATGAGCCTTGTGCTTCTCTGTCTCATCTGTTGTCTAACTTGGTCCCACCATGCCACCCTTCCTGAGCCACACCTGAACCTGCATGGCTAACACCATCCTCATGTCATCTGAGATTAAGGAAGGAGAGAAAACTGAGAAGAGATAATTTGTGGCATCTAGGGTGTCCTCCCAGGGTCTTGAAAGTTATCCCCACTCCACTGCCCACCCCCTTTTACTTCTATCCTATCAAATCAGTCAGGTATCTCCCATTGCCTGGGCCTCTCACACAGCTTCCTGAGACTCAGGGAAGAGCATTGAAGAGCCACTTAGTAAAATTTCAGTTTTCCCCAGGGCCTCAGCATCAAATATGTCAAGTTCCCCTTTATGCTGTGAACAGGCCAAAATTGGTCATAGCCATGCACTCGGTCCTACGTAAGTGAATGCTGGCAAAACTCTCCAGTTGCAGAAGCCTGCAAGATTAATGCAAAGAAACACAGCATTCCCTGTCAGCTCACTGGCCAGAAAGCTGTTTTTGCTAAACAGTGATGCTGCTTCAGGCTCAGCCTCTTGTTCATTTGAAATTGCACCATTCCTCATATTTAACTGACTGAGTGATGCACTGATGGTCCTCTCAGATTCCCAAGTTTAAATGTTTTGTCCCCGTGTGAATAGGCATGGGACCTAAGACAAGGCTCTTTTTCGCTATTTCTCCTACTGAATATTCCACCTGTACTTACTTCTTTTTTCATCCTGTAGTTTCTGGGTATCTGGACACTTGACTTTGGATTACAAGTTTCAAGAGGCTTACTGATTTGGTTTGCTTGTCAGGGACAGTATTTTAGAATAGAATATTAGGGTGTTTTGAGACATACAGAAAGGAGAGAAGAGGAAATATATGTGAGGCGTGGGGCTGCTGAAAGACTAGCTGTGCCATCCGACCTCACCTGTGCACAGCCCCTCAGCAGTTGCTTCTGGCGGGCAGCAAGCTCCCCACCTCCCCTCCCCACCTCCATACATGCACACATCTCCAAGCTCCTTACGGGCTCTGCTGGCTCCTCAGAGCTTCCATCAATGCAAGAGGAGGGGGAGCTGACTGCAGCTGCTAAAGGGGCCCAGGGGCAGGAGACCTCTGATACTCTGCCTTATTAAGCCACTAACAGGAATGGTGACCCCAAGTGATAATATCAGCAATGTGACTCAATTGCCCTCCTGCTGAGAACAGGGCTCCTTAATCCAAAATGTCTAATGAGAGTCAAACCCTACATACAGAACCTCGCCCCAGCTCTCCAAACCTACAATAAGTACCGTTGACTATAGCTTTTCCTGGTTGAGAGGTTAGGAGGCAGCTGGCCATCTTTCTGACCCCAATTATCACTGTCTCTTGGTTTCTGATTCCTTTTTCTCATTCAAAACGAGCATTTCCCCTGGGAGCTCTGCCACTTGCAAGTTTGGAGATTTGTAGAAAGTTCTACAAATGGATAGGGAGTGGTCTCAAAATATGCTGTGATCACTCCTTGTGGCAGACACACCATAACGTGTGACCCGCACATCTTTGTGTGATTTCCTCCCCCTGAGCGTGGGCAGAACCTTGACTGAATTATAGCCAAAAGAACGTGACAAAAGTGATGAGATGTCACTCCCATGATTATATTGTTATATGACTCCATATTATCAAACTCGAGCAAGAGACTCCACTCCTGGCTTTGAAAAAGGAAGCTGGATGTTGAGAGAGGGCCTGAGAGAACATTCTGGCAAGAAACTGAGGCACATGTAGGAACTCAGAGCAATCCCCAGCTGATAGCCCGCGAGAAAAGGGGGACTTCACTTCTACAACCACAATTCTGACAGCCAGAATTCTGCCAGCAACCACAAGGCCTGAAAGAGAACTCAAACTCCAGAACAAAACGCAGCTTGATAAGCACATTTACTGCAGCCTCTTGAGACTCAGAGCAAGAGACTTCCCAAGCTGCGCCTGTATCACTGACCAGTGGGAATGGTGAGATAAGGTCTATTGTTTTAGGCATCTAAATTTGTGATAATTTGATACAGCGCACAAGAAAACGAAAACATCCCCCATGCTGTGAGAAGAGCCAGGCGGAGCAAAGAGGCATCACATTCCACTGTAGCCTCTGTGACTTCTAATTCTAGCTCTTCAGGTCCCTGCAGACTTCAAACGCCCAAGCCGATTCCCGCAGATACCACTGCTGGTAAAGTTTATGTATTGTTTTTCTCACAAAGACAAAAACGTTAAAAGAAAAGACAAGTAGGAGAAGAGCTTCTGAATACTCAGATGAGCAGTATCCTGAGTGAGGCATGCCCACACGCGCACACACACAGGATCACATGTACTGACTCTCCTTAGAATGCTTTGCTGCCATTGGGGAAGATGGTGATGCCGCAGCAGCCTGGGGGCTGTACAAGATACCCTCGAAATGAAAGCTGTTTCTAACAATGCTATTGCGGCAGGAGGTAGACAGGGATTAACAGAGGAGTGAGTTGCTCTGCCACCTTCTGAAAGACACCTCAGATCTTCCAGTTCTGGCTCTCAATTGCAAGACCCAAATTAAGCTGTAACAGAAAACCTGTCAGATTATGGCTCTCCAAAGGGAACTAAGTCTCAGGTCTCTCACCATATATTCATTTAATCAACATTTAATGAGTGTCTACTCCTTGCTAGCACTGCTGACACAGCAGTGAATATGAAATCCCAAAACATAGGGAGCTTTGAATCTAATAGTAGATGCAGAGATGGAAATTACAATTAAAATGCACGATAGGGAAAGCGCAGGTGCTGTCTGAGCACAATAGAGGGACACCTCACCATTCCAAAAAGGTGTGGGACAGAATCACCACTACACCACCAGTAAAGACATCCGACCTGAGATGTGAAGGATGAAAAGGAACTGACACCACAGAGTGCCCTGAGCAGAGGGAACATGTACCAACACCCAAAGGTGAGTCTAAGGGCAGCGGGACATAAGCATGGTGTTTGCAGGTTAGGCATAATAATAAGATAGAACATTTATCTGGCATGAATTGAGTGTGTTGTGCTAAGAGGATGGTACACACCATTTCACCGGTCCTCATAACATTCCTCAGATGAGGAAACTGAGACACAGAGAGGTTAAGTGTCTTATCATGGTCATCCCACCGGTAAGGGCGGAATACAGGAATTAATGCCCAGCTGACTGGCTCCAGGGTCCACACCCATTCCCATGCCTGAGTCTATAATGCAAATGAATAAACCTAATGGTGTGGCTCCAAGTCAGGCCACCTGTCTTTCACCAATAGAGCCACCAATGAAAACCAAAGGTCCAAATCCACCCCAGATTCTGAAACTTGTCTCACCTCAGAATCTCTGTATAGTTCTTGAGTTCTTGAAAGTAACTGGGGCTCAGTCATGCCTCTTCCAGTTTCGCGATCTCTTATTAGCTAGCCAGGTTCCACTTGAGTCTCTGCCTCCCTAGAGCTTCCGGAAACTCGAATCTTGCCTCTGAATCCAGTCCCCTTGGCTAGAACTCTCTTATCAGACCACAGCCACCATGTTTGCCTCCTGTTTTGGCCTTCTTCATATTTTGGTTCCATGAGTATTCTTAGATTGCTTCTGAGTCCCTGTGCCTCCATCTATTCTCTGGGGTCTAGTCCTCGGTACAGCCTGACTACAAAACACTGCTGAGACAATATCTTTATCACATGGTGGCGGCCATTATTTTCCCTAGACACAGTGCTGTGGTCAACTCTTTGAATTTCAAAATCCCTCTTTGACTTCACTTTTCTCTGAATCCATGGTGTATCACACTCCTCCTTCCATGCCAGCTGCTAGAGTTGGTGATCAAATATTGTTGCTTTGTTATTCAGACTATTTTGGAGGGATATAATTTCTCTCCTGACTCTTTAGAAATGTCTTGCCCTTCCCAACAACAAGAACAAATAAATTAATCAAAGTATTTTTTCCTAAACAAATTAGAAATATCTTAAGAATAATTTTATAATCATTGTAGAGTTACCAGAATAAATAGCTCACTGTGCAGGCAACTTTGACAACAAAATTTTCTATCACTGTGTCTATATTTTCACATATGCAAAGTTACATAATTTTATATGTACATACATTTATTCTGCATTCCTACTTGGATATTATAGTGTAGTATGCTCTCTAATCATAGAGATTTTTAATCCTTATCTGCTGCATATCTTTCTATCTTTGGGTTTCAGTTAATTTTTCCAACCTCTTAAGATATGGGAGATCTTTTATTTAGCACGCCATGAATATTTCCTGGCACAGCATCACTTGCTTAAAATGTATTGTGGCCTTCTGGAGGGTCCAAGTCTTAATGTCAGGAGGTATATTTGTTCATTTGCTTACAAAGCAAGGGCAGCTTATTGTCTAAAAAGATGCTTATACATGGTTTCAATTGAAACATAATCATTTTTATGAGAATAAATTAACTGCCGATTAAATCATCCCCACAATTTAAAAAAAAAATTGGATATGTGTTGTGCTTTCTTTTAATCATGACGATGTTTTAAACATAATGACTAGATATTTAATATCTACTTATTTGTTATAAGTATGTTTGGTACAAGATATAAAGACCAATTTAAAATAGTAAATTTTACTTAATATTTCACATAGCCATCCAATAATTTTTTTTCCATTTATGAAGGAGTCGACATTTGACAGTTCTGTCCAGCAGGTCTTTATTCCTTTCCAGTTCTAAAGTGCTTGGACATGATTTCAGAGCTTAACAATCAATTTCCTGCTGGACTCCTTGCAGTCTAGCATGTCAGACTACTTTCTTTAAGCTACCAGTGACCTTCCCTTCAATTTAAAGTGTTCCTATATTTTGAGACTTTCTGCTACCTTTCATATGGTTGGCCACCACATTTTCAAGTATACTTTTTCTGGTTTCAATAACATTAGTTATATATATATATATATATATATATATATATATATATATATATATATATATATATATTCAGTTTCTATCCTCTTTACTGAGTCTACACCTCTTTATATTCTTCAATTATCTGTCTGTTCCAAAGGACCCTTGCTTTATTTATATCAAAAGTTACAAGCAGATACTGATAGTATTTTTTGTTGTTTGGCATGCAACTCAATGTGCACAACCTATAATCTTATTTTATGTACTTACATATTATGATTAGTTATGGGGTCATCCACATATTAGTGCCAAGGAGGCTGCAGAGATGGGCAAGTATTTAGTACTCCAGAAAAGTCCATTTAATTCTTATTTCTTTGATTAAAATTCACTAGCATCTCAGTGCTTTTACTTTTTCCTCTGTGCTTTTGCCAGCTTCTGCTTACCTATACCATTGATTTAGCTGTTACCCTTACTCCAGACATTTTGCCAGGTGCTAGAGACTCAATAGTGGATGCAAAACAGACTCCACCATCACTTTCATGAAGTTTAAAGTCTAGTGGTGAAGATTGGAATTAATAATTTAATCAACCAAGGAACCCTCCAATTGCAACTTTTGTAAGTGTTAAATAAGTTGTAAGAGCCGGTGATTGGAAGATTTCGTCTGGTCAAAGAGATCAAAAAGGACTTCTTTAAGGATGCACTTCTTTAACTGAGATATGAATGCTGAGTTAAGAGTTCAGTATGTGAAGAATATTGCAAGGAACCTGCTAACCAGAAGGAATGGAATGAGCTAAATCTCAGTGATGAGACAGAGAAGACATTGTAAGAGAGATGACAAAATAGCAAATGTTGGTGGAACACACAAACCATTTTGGACCTTGTAAACTATATCAGTTTTGTCATCCTACAATGGAAATTTCATCCTAATGGAAAACTATTACAGAGTTTTAGTGACAAGGGGGTGAAGAGAGGCTATGAGAGAAAGGAAAAAGGGATGCCATGTTCAGATATATTTTTCATGGATAAAGGTTTGCTTGGATTGCCTACCCCCAGCACAATCTTTTCCTTCCTCATTTAATGTTAAGAAGCAGTTCTAATAGTTTAGATTGAGTTCTCCTGCTGAATCAAAGGCCTCTGATTCTTAATATCCTTTATTTCTTGGGCTCCCTCTTCACAACCTCTAAATAATGGACTTCCCTAGAGCTTCTTCTCTATTCTCTAGTTGATATCCTTCAGTCATTGTTTTTACATGTCAATAATTTGAAGATGGTTACTAAATGTATTCATTCCAGTCTTGTATATCCAATAGCTACAAAGCATATCATCTTTGCTCCCGAATGAGCATCTCAAACATAGCATATCCAAAGTATACAAAGAGAAAGAAAACCAGTTTCTATCCTTCCTTCCTTCCTTCCTTCCTTCCTTCCTTCCTTCCTTCCTTCCTTCCTTCCTTCTTTCCCTCAGGTAGTCAGGCATTCTTTTAATAAGCATCTGCTAAACCTTTTTCCACGTCATGGGTAGTCAAAGAAGAATTAGGCAAAATCCTTGACTTCAAGGGAATAAACTATTCTATATAATTACTTATCATATCCCCTATGCTTAAGTATCAAAATCCTATATGCTAGTAATTTTTTTTTCATTTACTTTCCCAAAAATATTTACTTTTTTGGTGATAATCTCCATCTCTTAATGCCTCACAGTTCCTGCCTATCTTCTACTGTCAAGAGCATTTCTCTTTCTTAAAGTTATCACTTAAACCCCGTTATGTGATGTTGCTCTGAAAGTTTATATTAAAATCTAGGCAAAGAAGGAGTACTAGATACAGACAGACAGTTGTCTTGTCTTTCCTGGAGTGACCTTTCCTATCGTCTTTTGTGCTTGGCCATGACACCCATATTCTTGATACACATCAACACCACACTTATCTCTGTATCTCTTCTACCTACCAGAGTACCTACAGCATAATAGATGTAGGAGGCTACAGACAAACCTACTTAATTATGCCCTCATTTGATGCCATCTATTTCTCCATATTGGAGACTCATCCTTATTGTATAAGTGAATACATTTAGAATAACAGTTTTGGGAACTGTCCTATGAAACAATTGTGAAACTAAACGGTCTTCACTAATGCTCCTTCTGATCCTCTTCCCTCATTACTGATTTGTGTTTACCATGAATCATATGCCACCTAAATCACAGCAAGAAGGAAATAGGATGATGCTATCTTTTCCTTTTAAGATAAATTTTTAATAAATCGCTTTTATATATGTCGTTCAAGTAATTGAACAATATATATAACTACAATGAATTGAATCATCTGATAAGAAGGATGTGTATTCCTCTGGATCTTCCAGCTGACCCTAGCCTAATAATGAACCATTGGGTCATTCAGGATCAGATGTTTCCTCTCATCAGCTAATGTGTGGTCAAGATCATCAAGAGTGAATAATTACTGACTCAAGGACTCTATCCCAAACTCTGATATTCTCCTCAATTGTGTTATAGGTTGTTGCCTCCCTCTGTATTCTTGAGTAATTAGCCATTCCATTGGGTAGCATCCATTATTTGAAATAAATTAATAGAATGGGGAATCTGATAATGCTATTTGAAATCTAATGAAGTGGATTCTCTTGGCCATTTTGCTCCTTAGATGGGTCAGTCTACTTTAAATTGTCTTGGTTAATCTTGCTTTCTGTTTTTTTTAGGAAGCTTTCCACAATTACTCGAAACCACAGTGCTCTATCTCATTACAGACTTTCCATAGTGTATACATTTAGAAAAATTCAATTTAACCTTCCAACCAAGGCCTATAGTTATACAATTATGACCAGGTTGTCCCTCCTGGTTTTGTACAACTAGCATCTCTTCTGATACTTTGGCTCCCTCTCATCCCTGCCTCCAGTTATAAACACCAATCCTTACCTGAACAAACTGTTTTCTCTCGTCCCATTTTGACTTTGTACATACTGGAGGCCGCTCTGTCTGAAATATCCTTTGCTGGTCTCAAATTGGAAAAGTTTCTACTCATTTTTAAAAACTCTACTGACAGCTTATTGTGGAAAAAATGTTCTGATTTTTACAGATAGAATAAGTCATTCCTTGTCTATGATTCCTCAGCACTCTGTGTAAACCTCTAATATAAAACTTATCTCAACATATTATAATTATTTATGTTCAACTTTGTGTTGATCTCTAGACCATGAGCCCTTTGAGATCAGCAACAGTGCTTTGTTCGTTGGTGGCATGTCATAGGTGCTCAATAATCATGTGCCTATGTTTGAAATAATTTATGGATGAGTCAGAGCATTTATAAGATAAGAAAGATTATGTTAGTGAAATGATAGGTAGGATTGTTCTGTTATGTTTTACATTTACACTAACACCTTGATTTTACAAGATTATAAACTATAAGGAAGAAAATTTTATTTATTCCTTTTTTGTTTGTTTCTTTTGATATAAGACTGGGCACATGATAGATGATGCACTAAAAAACAAAAACAAAAACAAACAAACAAACAAAAACTTACACACACACACACAGATTTTAGAAATCAAAAGACTCTTATTTTGCCTTTCAGAGTGTGTTAGGGACAGAGAACAGCACGGATTAGAGAAGCACAGTAGTCTTATCTCCACTTCACCACCCATGTGAAAAAATGAGCTATTGTTGAAAAGCAGGAGAGGATTGATCTCTACATGTATAAGAACAAATAAAGCCTTTTAGCACTACACATTTCAAACTCGCATCAAATCATAAAAAAATGGAATAAAAGATAAAGCAAGTAAAGTAAATTGAGTAAAATATAAAGGAGAAAACTACAGGACTTTCCATTTGAGATATATATATATATATATATATATATATATATATATATATCATATATATATTTGACATTTGCAAAACAACCCTATGAGGTAGGTACTTTTACTTCCGCCAGTTTTTATATGAAAAAATAAGGCCTGAATGGAGTGGGATAGAAATTAACTTCAGGTAGTCTGTTCTCAGAAACCATATTTTTACCATAGTGCATATATATATATATATATATATATACATATATATATATATAAAATAATCCCTATATATATATATATATATATATATATATATATATATATAAATAAATAAAATCCTGGGGGTGCCAAAGAAATTTATACAAGTGGACACTTTGGTCAACGTTGCTCAAGCAGTAGTTCGCTGTAATCAGAAGTGTCTGGACGCTGATGGTAACCACTCTGAGCACCTCTTGTAATTGCAAAAGTCAAACGTGACTTGTATTCATCTTTTGTTATTGGTATACGTTGAGTATTACAATTTTGATACACTTTTACTTTCTTAAGATGTGTATACATTTTTCCGGCACCATTTGTATATAGACACACACACATGCATACATATTTCCCATATTATATTATTTTAAAGTTGGGAATAGCTCCTAAAAGTTATTTAATCCAATTTTATTTAATTCATTTTTCACATTTAAAATGTGAAATCTAAGACATATCAGAAATCTTATATGCAGTAACTGATAAGGCTAGATCTAGTACTCAAAACTCCTGAAATCAACATCAAGTTTTAAAGAGTAATTAGTGTGACTGTTTCCCAAAGGTTTTGTGTTCATGGTATATCAGATTTTTTATATTTGTAAATAGGGTTTTTAATGAAACTCCTGAATTGATTAAAACACACACACACACACACACACAATGCTAAGCAAGTCAGGAACAGTGAAAACACTAAAAGAGGGAAGCACTGACTGGGCACAGTATAATATATGTCAGTCCCTGTTCTCTGCACTGATAAGCTCACAAAATTTGCACAACAACCCTATGAGGTAGGTATTTTTACTTCCGTCAGTTTTTACATGAAAAAATAGGGCCTGAATGGGGTGGGAAAGAAATTAACCTCAGGTAGTCTGTTCTCAGAAACCATATTTCTACCATAGTGCATGCAAACAAACCAAAAACACCTTTGAAAGCATGTGCTCTTTATTGCTCTACAGGTCAGAACGTTTGCCCAGCCGATCACCCTCTATTATGCACTTACATTTAAGAAAAGTTGCTGGAACTTATCTTGGCACCCTGCTTCTCCATCAATCACAGCGGATGTTATCATGCTCTACCCCACATTATAAATTTCACCCAGCTCAATATTTCATCTGACTGACTACAGTAGCAATATGTGTCATCTTAGCAAAACTGCACTTTTCACATTGACTCAAACGCTATGGTCCACTGCTGAGAGTTTCACAGTGTGGCATATGGCATACGGGTAGAGAGTCACTCTGAATGAGGACTGTCACCAAAAATGCCTTACACTGTATTCAGTTCCTTGCTTCTGAAATCAGAATCACAGAACAAGCAACCAATCCTCCGCTTGTAGTAGATTTTGCATTTAAAAAATCCACTCTGATGTCAGTTTATAGTTTTCATTACAAACACTATCGAAATTAATTCTGGAATATTATTAGGTAAAAGTGGCTAAATTCAAGTCTTAGTATCTTGTAAAACTTTTTGTCAAAACACCATGGCTTAATATCCCTTGAATTTAACTAATTCATACCCTTAATTATTGCATTCTAATTTTACCCCTTCGTTCTGCTCATTTCAAAGGCATATTAGTCAAAGGTCTTAATTCCGGGACATAATTTTATTATTATGTAATATTATAGGAGTAAATTTGTGCTGAATCAAGTGTGTGTAGGCAACTTTGAATTGTTTTACAATTTATATACGTGTCACAAGATAGATTCTTCATTGGCTAATTAAATGATACCATCTAAAAATGGTTTATCTTCAACTGATAGGTTCTATGTACAGATTGATTTTCTCTGAGGAGGTTAGACTTCAGGCTTCCTTTTTTTTTTTTTTTTCCTTTTAAGTCTCTGGGCATGTGTGAATAAATTCAATGGGTAGTAAATATCCTTTCAGTTCAATGATCCTAAGACTAGTATTAATTTATGCCAAACTACTGAAAAAGTGGGTGTTAAATTTCAGTTTATTTCTGTTTTATTTCTTTCAGATACAAACTACTATCATTTGGAAGACATTGTCAATTTTTTTAAAAGAAAAGATAAAATTCATCCATTTCTCACTCTTCTATTTATACTACCTAAACACTATGTAATGCCAACCAACTGTAAATTCAATGCGTTATGACTGTCAAAGACATATTATAAAGTAGAGGATAAATATGTAGCTAGATTGCTTGAATATACAAGATCACTTTGTCCAAAAACATTTTTTCAATCCATTGTAATTCAAGCATTTCATTTTGGTAAATTGGAATGGTCACATTCGGAACCAAAGATGAGTTATAAATTAATCAATAGACATTTTTGTAATATCCAAATGTAAAGTATTTACAAATCCATTTTCAGGTTAGGACATACCTGAGAACTGAAAGATATATAGAAATACAAGAAATGCAAATAAACCTATCTCTCAACTCCTATTCCTAGCAAGTTCTCTGTTTTATTCAGTTACACCTTGAGATACATTTTATGTTTAGTTAATTTAAAGATCAGAGTTTGTCAGATAGAAAAAACATATATAACATACACCAGAGCAAGGATCTTTTATACTGTTTAGTTAAAAATAAATCCAAGTACCTAGAAGAGTGCTTGGCACAGAGTACACAAGTGAAAAAAGAAAAACCAACAACAACAACAAAAACAACGAGATAGATAGCCAGATATATGGAGGACGATGGGAGTAGGGGAAGAGAGAAAAGGGATTGATTGATTAATTGATTGACTGACTTGGGGCATTAAAATTTGAAAGCTTGTTTCTGATTCTGACTTCTCCATTTACTGATTTACTGATGAGGTGATCTTTGGCAACAAATTAAAAAGTCTGCATTTCCTTAGCAGCATAATATCAATTACTTTACCACAGACCAATTGTTACAAATGAATGATATTATGTCTATGAGACACCTTTGGAATTTTAAAATACATATAAACATTATGTTTATTCACACAAAATATACATCTAAATATCCATGCATTAACATACAATTATAAGCCCAAACTAAAATGATATCATGTCTGCTATATTCTTGATTTAACTTAAAAGTTGGCCGTGACAGTCTAGAATTTCACACTGTTAAGATAAGCATAGAATTTATGACATACCCAAGTACTTCAACTGACAAAGTAGAAAACTAAATGGTATCATGCATTCAAATAATTAAAAGAAGCTAACGAAGGTGCTTATCTAAACTAAGCTCTAGGAGAGCACACAAGAGGGAAAAAAAGTTATTTTGGAAGAAATGATGTTATAATTTGAGGAACAATTTTCAAAAGAAAATAATATATCACCCTCAGCCTCTGGGAGATGCAAAGAACTTCAGAAGGGTTAATATAAATATTTTCCTCACTGCAAATTTTCCATTGCTTTAAAAGACCTGTAAAACCAGTCACTTAGTAACATTTAACTTGGTGCACCCCATGCAAATAACTGGATAAGATAATACAGAGAACAAAAATGCAAAAGAAAAAAAATGCTTCTCAGACAAAGGACATATGTATTAGAAAGGGAACAAGGAACACAGTGATACATGTAGCATAATGCATCTTCTACCTATGGCTCCCTGAACTAAGAATTCCTCCTAGGGAGTGTGTGGATGAGCAATTGCTATGATTCCACTGATGTCCTCTCTTTAAAATAAATAAATAAATAAATAAAATAGTGAAAACTTTCTATCAGTGAAGTCCACCATCCAGGTAGATCATATCATGCATATCCATGTTGTGCAAAGTTGTTCAAAGGAAAACAAAGAGATAAGCAACTCTAACCCTGTAATCACTACCAAAGCAGTAAATTTTTGTGATTAGAGAAACTAAGACTGAGGGAAGCATTTGTACACTGCAGAAAATGCAATCTTAAGTGTCTGGACTGTCCGTTGCCTGAGTAAGGTTTTCTTCATTGCTGACAGAATGATATACATAGATTTTTACAGAGCTAATTGTTGGAAAACAAACGCTTTCCCCTGGTCAAGATTGATCACCTGTGAAAACGACAGTCAATACCTTTGGGTTGTTCAACTCCACTTTAAAGTACTTAAAGGAAAAAAAAAAAAACATTTCAAAATGGCGAATCATTATGCTTTCAAGTTCGTATTACCAAACTTTTGGATTCCCACTTTCAGATTTTGAAATTCACAGAATAACCAACACATATCTCCCTGCAAAAAATGAATTCCAGATACGTATGTGTAAGCTTCTGAGGTTTAGTGGATTATTATGTTGTCTTGCTTGAGACAACAAAGCTCAATCCCTTAGATTTCATTAATACACATCTGACGCTTTCTATAAAATCAGTTTTGTTCAGACCTGAATTGACTGAAGTAGACAAATTGAACAACAGTAATGTCAAACACTGCCAAACAGGACTGGGCTGGTTTAAAGACAGAGAAGTGTGACATAGCTGACAAAACCCTGCTGTCTTCAAGCACAACTTAAACATCTCCAAACCCTCATTTCTAATTATCTAAATTACTGGTTTGCACAGGCAAAAATAGCAGGGATGCCCAAAAAAGTACACACATTTTAAGAGATGTTATCTATATTCCAGCAGTAGTTTGCCATATTCAGAAGTGTCTGGACTCTGATGGTCACCACTTTGAGCACCTCTTTAATTACAGAAGTCAAATGTGACTTGTATTCATCTTTTGTTCTTGGTATATATTGAGTATTGCAATTAATACAGTTTTTTTTTTCCTTTCTTAAAATGTGTATACATTTTTTTTGGTACTCTGTGTATTTGATGTTAAAGCAGAGTAAAAATAAAGCTGGAAAGCATGAGCATATCAAAGCCTGCTAGACAAGTCATTATTCAAAAGTTTTATTACCCTAGAAGAGATGGAGATGATGCTAGAATAAGAGGACATGTTATAAATACAGCTATTTATACTTTTTTGTGTCTTCATGTCATAAATAACTGCATGCTAATTTAAAACAAGTCTACTATGTTATATTGTGATAATAAACAATATTTGAGGAGATAAAAGTGTTTTTGAATTCTTCATTCGATAGCACGTGAACATTCTTAGTCAATTAAAAGCTTGCATTGTATCTGATTTTTCTGGATCCCTGTCAGATTCAGTCCCTATATCCACAGCAACTCAACAGCTATAAGTACATTTGTTTTGCTGCAATACTATAAGGATCCTCAGGTATAAATATTTCTCATAATAATTAAATAATTGAAAACTTTATTTTCAGCATTTCAATATTCTGCAGATACATAAAACACAGTATTCTGTTATACATTTAAAAGCATTCAGTGTAATAAGTGATTTTAATGTCTCTTAATTCCAGAGAAAAAGGTAAAAACAAAAACAAAAAAAAAAACAATGTTCCATAAAACTATTTGTTATTGTCATTTTAAAATGATGAATATGCATACAAAATACTACAACTTTATTTCAGAAGCTAAAGTCTTTGCTCACTTGGTAAAATGTGTTTTCCTGTATAGATCCAACTTCGGAAAACTGTCCCAAAGAACTATCATTTAACAATTAGAAACTTTGACTCATTTTCAATTTATAGCAATACTACTTGGTTGACCATTTCTACCTGTACTCTTTGCTACTAACAGGAAAACATACAGAGATGAAGCAAAGTGCTATACATATCCATATACATTTAAAAAAAACAAATTAAAAATAACAATCCTCTAATAGCAGTTACTTTCCTTTTTCTAAAGAAACGCTGAATGTGCCTGATTTTCATTTTCTACTATAAATGAGTTTGCCAGGTACATGTTAGCAAGCTCTTTTTCAATTCATTTTACTAAATCCACACTTCCTTTTAATAACGCTAAACATTCCTTTCATTCAAAGCCTAGATAGTAATCCTGTTCGACCCTGACACCAGTTTCTTATATTGCCTCCTCTGTTACATCTACCGTTATTTGGAAAGAGAAGGTAAAACAGAAGAGGCTCTTACCAGAGACAGGGAAAACAATTCATTCAGTTAGATCCAACAGTGCTGTGTGCAGCCTGGCAGCATGAGTGATCCTTGGGCCTCACACAAAAGCGAGATAATTGGCTCTCAATGAAGAGATGTAAACATCCATCATAATGGCTCTGGGGCTGAAACTGAACGCTACCTCAGCTGTTCTGTGTACTCCGACTGGAAGATGATGTCACAAACATCAACTGGGTGTACTCTCATTGGCTTCTTTTACCTGGAATCATATCTTAACCCTAAACTGTCAGCTGCAAATTGTAATGCTTATCTCTGACTATAATTTTTGCTGAAAGGGAAGTGAAAGTGACGTTGAGCTACTGAAGGACAGCAAACTGAAAATACTGTCCCAAATACGCTAAGACCCATTGACATAATTAATTAATTAGGATCCGTGAGAATTTTATCTTTCAAATATGCTTATTAAAGAACAGTATTTATAGAAGATATTCCACAGAATGGATATTAAAGGAAGAGATTCATGTAATTACAACATCCAGAATTTAAAATTTTCTAATTACTTTGCATTGATTTTACAGAACTACCCCCATGAAATTAAGAAAGTCGAGTTGAGGAAAATTACAATGTAGACAACTGTGCAGTGGAGTTTTCAATTACTTTGGTCAGAGCAGCCATCTGTATTTTTAAATCTTCTAAAATAAATAAAAAAATGAAAATGCATTTTCCTTCCTGAATGTTAAATAGTATGGCCAAAGTTTTGTGTAATAAAGCTTAAAGTATGAGATATTAAAAGCATAACATCACTAAAAAAAAAATAATGTTAAATAGTGGTTTACACATAGAGTAATTTGTAAGTCACTAGAACTATAGAGAAACCCATTTCAGTAATTGAAGTCTACTTTATAATATAGTGCTGTTCAGTTTCAGTACAAACATGGAATAATTATCCGTCCCTTACCCTCTATCCTGACAAAAGCCCCAGACTTCTCCCCAAGATTAAATCCAGTGGGAGTGGACGATAATGGGCTAAGCTGGTTACAGCACTTTGCTGCCAGAGGGCCAAAACGACAATCACCTTGAAATATATCCAAGCTTTCCCCACCAAAAGGAGCTGTCAGCCACATAACCGTGAGATGCAAAAATTAGCAGAGCTATTCAATGACCAGCTCCTTCTAAATTCAGCCAAGTCATATCCCAGGGCAAGCCCTTTCAAAACTGTGCAGCTTAGCATACAAACAGTAGAACCACCTGGAGAGAGGGAGAGCAATTTGCTTCACCCATCTTCACTTTTAGGGAAAGGAGGTCAAACAGTGTCCTTGTATGCCTTTATGTTGGTTCATGTCCTGAATAATGGATTCGGGACAAATAGTTATTATAATCCCTCCACATTTCCAATGACAGAAAATTGGTTTTATTGTACAGCTCAATGAAAGTTCTAAAAGTTGAAAGTATATGAAAAGATACTTTCATAGAGCATATGGACAAAATTTCTTCCCAAGTTCTAACTTTCGTGAACATAGATTTGATTATTTATTGGTCTTAGTAATAAGTTAGTGTGTGATCTAGGGACAAGATTTCTAGATTTGGGTTCAAAGATCCAGCCTCTAATTCTCACTGTATCACCTACTCTCGGTAAGAACTTTGAAAAAATTAATAACTTTCAGGTATAGAATGAGAATGAAAATGTTACCTGGAGGGAAAAAAAGTTGAAGTAGGGATTAAATGAAATGAGACAATGTACAAATATATAAAATTTAAAATAAACATAAATATAAAATGCAGTTAAGATTGCTGTTATGCAGAAGTTCAAACATGTTTATTTTAAAGGCATTTGGATAATTTAAAAGAGTTGATCCAGTGCCTTCAAAATAATGAAGAACTATTATTATCCTAAACCCTTAAAATTTCTACTACAAAACTCTATTGCAAGTTGATTTATAAAATTGATTAATAACTTGATTTATAAAATTGACTCATTTAGTGTTTTTTTTTTAATTTGTTGCCCCTCCCAGTATTATTTGTAATTTAATTATATTAGTCAAGTGCAAGAATCTAGACTCAAGCAGACTATTTGTCAAAATGTACTTTGGTGGGAAAGACACTGTTCATTTATTTCTGCCTAAAACATGGGAGTTTAGATGGCACTATGTATAAAAAAAGAGTCATTGCTGTTCAAAATGCTATAAATTTGAATTACAGATCAGAAAGATGAATTTGGACAATGGGAATGTCAACGGTATTTCAGGTAAACAAATGATAAAGCTAAGACATTGTAATTGCTAAAAAGATATGTCATGGAGAAAATAATTACTTATAAAATAAAATATGCTCCTGTCTGTCATACATTATATAAAATTTAAAAGGCGTAAATATGAAATGGCAGAGATAAATAACTAACCAAATTAGATAATATTTTGTTGCATGTAGAAATCATGCTGCTATATAATTAATTGAAACATATATATGTGCATACATGTTTCAGTTAAATTTTTTTCCCAACTACTAAGCAACTGAGTTACTTCTTAAGATAAATGTATATTCTGGTGATTTTAATAAACACAGATCGTAACCTTTCTCATTTTGTTTCGTGTTTGGGGACTGCCCTGCCACACAGACACAGGGCATGATGAGGACTGGGGAGTATGAATACTCCTATGCCCGGCAGGCACTGTATATCAAACACCCACAGCCTTCACATGCTTCATTCATGAGTGGATGCCTTGGTAGAAGACCCTAATTTTGTGTTATTAAAATATGTAAATATAATTTTTAAGAATATAGATTGTAATGCTTAATATTACACAAATTCAAGACTAATCAATGCATCAGTAAAATTTTAAGGGAGTTCACTTATAAAATATGAAAACATAAGTACTTCAGTTGTGTACAAAATAGGAAAATTAATGTAATATAATTTAATTCCTAGGAGAAGGAATAGAAGAGAAGGAAAATAGAGTAGAAACATTTTAAATTAATGATGCCTTATAATAGTGAATGACTTTTTACTCCATACACTGTCAATTTCAAATTTTATTATAATTCATTAGGACAGAATGTATATTTTAGTTTTAAATAATTACATCTATACACTCAAAAAAGTTTCAGATAAATACAGCATATAATATACTGAGTGTGCCAAAAAATAATGTATACAAGTTGACAGTTTGGTCAACATTACTCAAGCAGTAGTTTGCCATCATCAGAAGTGTCTGGACGCTGATTGGTAACCACTTTGAGCACCTCTTGTAATAACAGAAGTCAAACGTGACTTGTATTCATCTTTTGTTATCAGTATGTATTGAGTATTACAATTTTAATACAGTTTTCATTTCTTAAAATGTGTATACTTTTTTTGGCACCTCCTGTATTACGTAGAGAACTCAGTGTGATTATTCTAGTAAAGTATTTTACACATAACAACAGAAAACTTATATTTCTTTATGGTGGGCAGTAATCATCTGAAATTACTGATGAGTGGAAGTTATGAAGTTTTTAGTAATTCTTTGAAATGGCTCTGTAGGAAGAGAAGAGATATTTAAGATCAGGGCCTTCCAGTAATCTATTTGCCATATGTCCTTTTAAGTGTCTAATGATACTCAGTCTGCGCATGCATATGAGTTAAAGCTGAGAATAAGATGTGAATATGTAACGTGAATACTGATGATAAGAAAGGAAAATCCTTATTATTATCATAAACTTCTATTATTAGGTTGCTGCAAAAGTTGGTGCAAAAAATTGTGGTTTTTGCAATTATTTTAAACCTTTAAAAACGCAATAACTTTTGCACCAACTTAATGATAAAAAGTCCAACCTAATTACATACTGCAAAAAAAAATCCTAAATGTAAAAATGTTGCAACATTAAGAAACTGCAAGAAAATGAAAGAATGATGCCATTCTTTGAATATACTATTTATTATATACTAGTAGAGAAATAAAATACATTTTTGTCAGGATTCTAAAAATATCTCCAATTTCAAAACAAAAAGGTAAAATGAAAAACACTACATTTTATAATGAATTTATCGACATTGTTTCATTTCTTTTTTTTACATTCCTTCATGTAAAATGGACAGGAAACACTTGTGAGTTCTAGAGAACTGACCAATATTTTAACTATAGCAGCTACGTACAGTCTTAATATAAGGGGAATATATAAGAGGAAAGGAAGAAAAAAATTATAGGAATTAATCTAGGCATTATTCTGAGTAAATTTATATTAGTAAATGTTGCCTGATATGAAGAACATGAAGTCTATAAAAATATTTTTGACAAATGAAGTAGATGTTTTGAGTTTCAACCAAGCATATACCTTTTTTTAAAAAAAATTTATTAAATTTATTGGGGTGACATTGGTTAGAGAAATTATGTAGGTTTCAAGTGTACATTTCTATAATACATTGTTTATATATTGCATTATTTGTTCACCACCCAGAGTCAATTTTATTACAATACTTATATACTATATATTTCCCAGGAGCTGAAATCATTGCAGTATTTAATTGCCTGACAATTATTTCTGTTACATCAATTTTGTGGTTAAATTAATATTTATATTAGCAAAACAAATCAGCACTAGAGGCTAATTAAACTGGAGAAACCGGCCTTCAATGTTTCCCAACGTACTCACTAATAAATTAGGGTATTGTGTTAGGTTAATACTAACTTTAGAAGAAATAAACATGTCTTTCAGGTGATAAATTTATAGGCAGGACTTAGGAATTTAAAGAGGTTTTACAATCTTCTGAACATTATTACTTATGCTGAGAAGTTAGGAATATTAGAATATAGCATTTTACTACATCTTGCACCATCAACCGTCCTATTGCTGAGTTATCCACAAGATGGCAACTCTGTTTATATGGCCGCTAATACTCTTACTACACTATTTTGTCCTTTCATCATTATTATTTAAAGAGATATATTATGCCAAGTTAATAAGGAACTTATATTCAGCAATGCTCATATTAGGTAACTTTAGAGTTTAAGAAGAATAAATGCTTAAAGGTATTTATTAAAACTTCTTGAAAAGCAGGAATTATTTAAATCATCTTAAAATGTCTGACTTCAAAATATTATCTGTTGCTAACACAATTCTCAAATGCTTCATCCCGGACTTATTTTAGAGGTTAATTTATTTATAAGAAATGGTTTTATTTTGTATCATAAAGACTTTTATATTGCTTTTTGAAAAATGCAAACAGTACTCAAAATAACTGTGACTAAATCAATGATAACTCACTTGTACAGTAAGAGATATGTGAGAATTATATTTTCTATCCACTAAATTCTAGGCATAACTAAATCTGAAAAGATATCTATTTATTGACCTTGCTTATATTCCTTTTTTTATACTTTGTCATATTCACTGTCATTTTTTTTTTCTTTATGTCAACCTTAAATCTACTGTGTGGCAGCTTTAGTATATTATCTTTATTTCTCTTTCCTGTGCAGATAAATTTTTGAAAATACTTAGAATTATTAGGTCATATCACCTTTATTTTCTGAGAATAAATATCTCCAAGATGTTTGACTATGTTTATGTTTCAATAAATTTTACTCTAGAGAAGGAGAAAGTGACTAAATAAGGGTAAAGAAAGATCTACCCTCTTGTATGTTAAATAAATATTAATTCTCCAAAATGAAGGCAAAAGCTCATGCAATTTTAGTGACTTAGAGTGCTGTTTTTAAGTATAAACTGAAAACACTAACTTATCATGGAAGATATCTTGATTTAATACATACGCTAATTTATTTTACCAGGTTCCCTTTTGAAGTTCATGGTTAATCTCTGTATGAGACCTAAAGATCAGTGGGCAAAAGGTTTTGTTTTTCACCATCTTCTCTGAAACACTACATTTTTGTTGTTGTTGTTGTTGTTGTTTTTAAACTACATCTTAATTAAGGATATTTCACTTGCTTTCTTATAAATATATTTTGATTGGTCCCGCCTATAAAATTTTATAAATTCACTGTGACTTTTTTCTTCCACCTCAATTTCGTCACCTTTTGTGTCATATTACCCAAATCAGATCCCATCAAGGCCTTCTATTCCCATCTTGACAAATATGGCACAGCATTAATCTCATAGAAACTTAGAATTGAATTTAGATCTTGATGAGGAAAAACTGAACACAACTGCCTTATATTTGACAAGGGAAAAGAGTTATTCATGTAAAACCTTCTATGCTCAAAACACTGCTTTATACATATGATGTTTATATGCAAAATATAGTGAGAAACAGATTACTAATTGTTGTCACACAGCAGCCGACCTGTCTGTCCCCTCGTACCTGCCCCTAAAGAAAGGAGAGTCTGTGAGACGGATCCTTTCAGGGACTTTGCTTCACCTTTGTGCTTATACCTTATGTCTCCCTGTTTGGCCCCAAATGATGGCTGGTTAATCAATGACAGGTAAGATTCATCAAGGAAGGAACAACCTAAGACAGACACAGTTGCATAGGGGCCATCTGGAGAACTCACGGCATTGATAGAGGTGGGTACAGAACCCCACCTTCCCCCGGCTAAGGAGAGCTTCTGCCTCTGTGGCTATATTCCTTCCCACAACCTGCTTGGGAAGTAATTCAATGATGTGATAACATCAGTTCTACATCTACTCATATCACTAAGTTTCATCATAAAGATTTTTTCCCTTGGGGAGGAATATACAACAATTACTGAGACATTCTGGGACTTTCTGTTCTGGCCGCTTGCAGGCAAAGGTGATTGGTTTGAATCAGTTTCCTAGTACAATGTATGAAATTCACAGACCGTGGAGAAAACAATGTTACTTCCTTGTAAAGCCACAAGGTGGCCCGATTCGGGGCTCTCAGGATCCTTTGAGGCTGTGAGACCCTTGGCCCCTATAGCATACATCTCTTGACTTCTGTTTCTTTCTTAACCCTTTGCTGCCCCTTCTCGTTCTCTCACTGCCCATGTCATGCTGGACACGACAACTAATTATGTACAGTATTTTATGCCATATTATAACTTTGTAGCAGGAGTCTTCAAATCATTCTGAAAAATCCACTTTACCACAAGAAGAATTAGGATTATTATAATAGTAAAAATATATATACACATCACCATCACCATCACTGGTTTGAGTATTTAATTTGTGCTAGGCACAGTGCCAAATAGTTTATATTTACTACCTAATTGTTTGTTTACAACAGCTCTTCAAGGCAGGTCAATGTTAAGACTTTCAAAAGGGCTCTTACATTTACACTATACACCAGTTATTTTTCAGTCATAGTTGCTTATTTGAATCTCAAACTTGGAAATGACAGAATACAGGGTCCTGCTATGGACTGAATATTTGTATGATCCCCACACCCCACAATTCCTATGTTGAAACCTAATGCCCAATGTGATGATATTAGGATGTGGGACTTTTGGGATTATTATTAGTTTCCTTACAATAGAAAGGACCCCTGAGAGTTACCTACCCCTTACCCCCTTACAATAAAAAGATAGAATAGTTGTCTACGAACTAGGAAGTTTGTCCTTGACAAACACTGAATGAGCCAGTGTCTTGATTTGGGCTTCCAAGCCTCCAAGACTATGAGAAATAAATTTATATTGTTTATAAACTACCTCGTTTATGGTATTTTTGTTATAGCATATTAAACAAACTAAGATAAGCCCCAATCAAACTACTTGCCTGAGAATCTGAGTATGGCGGCACTGGTGTATGTTCCTCCTTAATGATTGTCTCTCTAGCCAGGCTTACACATCATTGCCCAAAATATTTGGATATGTGAGTCAAAGGTTTTAATGTACATCATCAAATTTCACTAAAATAAGTAACAAGTGTTCCAAAAATCTAAAGTGAAGTCTGTGAAGGAAACAGGGAATAGTTTGTTTGTCAAATGGTACTTTGGAACATGAATAAAGGCAAATCTAGATTACTTTGCATCACCAAGGTAAAGAGATGGACATCACCTGCCTAGTAAGTCCAAGGAGGAAAGTGCATGATCAGTGGGGGTTGAGGAAGACAAGAGGGATAGAAGTAGGGGAACAATGTGAGGAGGAGCTGGTTCAGCATTCAGAGACTGCCCAGCAACTTTGGGTGTTAGAGCTGGCATACTCTGATCTGCTAAGACAACATCTACAGATCAATCCACTTGTGACACAAAATTTCTCCTGCCCATAATGGTGTACAAGTGATGCCTTTTCTTACCACAAGACAATACTGAAACTCGCCGTAAATGTCCTATACTGATACTCTTTTTCAAAGATCCAGGATGCATACAAGCCCACTGAGAGGATGCTACCTAAATGGATAGTAGCTGCGGGGAATAAAAAATCCCAGTATCTGTGTTTGGGTGGGAATAGATTCTGTGAAAACCAATCCTAAGACAGATATAACAGACTAATTTTTCTACAGACCTCATGATTTCATAGAAATATATTCATAAATATGCATTGATGTAATTGTACTTGCTCAAATGTATAGCAGAACTCATATCTTCAGAATTAAGCATTAAGCATCATCTGTAATAAAGCTGGATTATAACATACACTTCTGAAGTTGCAAGTGAGGATAAAATCCTTTGTTATAGTTTCTATAATGAAGTGCATATATTTGTTTATCTGTGTATATAATTAAATACATATAATGAAAAGTTTTAAATAATTGACAATTAGTAGGAAGCTAGTTATAGACACTCTAAAGAATTCTAAGAATTGTTTTAAATGTCTAATTTAGTACTATACCTGTAACATACACGTTCCTCTCTCCTTACATTTGACATCATTAGTACATATATATTAATGACGAAACAGATCATCATGAAACAAAGATTTTAAAGTATGTATGTATATATATGTGTGTATGATGAAACAAAGATTTTAAAGTATATATGTATATATATGTGTGTATACATATATATGTATATATGTATGTGTGTGTATATATATATATATATATATATATATATACTTTAAAATCTTTATTTCATGATGATCTGTTTCAAATCTTTCTTTGTTTCATGATGAACTGTCAGCAGAAGTTGTTTCCAACTATTCATTTAAATCTGACATAATTTCAGCCTTTTTTCAATGCTTCCTTGTCTTCATCATTGTAGGACAAGAATAACTTTCTAATTAAAATTTATTGTTTTGTCATGCTTTGTTAGGTAACCTCTTTTGTAGTCATGTACATTTTTTACTATTTTTGCTATTATCTCATATTACAAAAAGTATCTCTCATGATACAGTAACAGAGTACTTCTACAACCATGGTCACCACAATAGAAAAAACCTGCTGCTGTCTCTAGCCATTTTTTTAAAAAGTGATTAAATTACAGCCATTGTTTCAGGACACTGTAGAGAGGCAACGTAAATTAATGACCTTCGACCAGATCTTGGATGATCATGGTACAGGAGCTCATTATTCAACTTAATCCATGAACTCACCAAAGGTAAATGATTGCTATAAAGGCTATAGGAATCTTATACCTTGTCAAAATAAATGACAAGTAGATGTGACTTAAGCCTCTGTGATATAACTGGCTTATTAATCTATTATCTCCAACAGTCCATCTTTGAAATTGTAGATATGGATACCATCCTAGCTCATTCCAGGTTAAATCATACAAAAATTCACTAAGTGAACAGTGTGAAAACATAGGAGATAACAATGAAATATTTTCTGCCAGAAATGTTTTCTGCTCTTGCTTTTGGCTGTGACTAACAGAAAATCAGCACTGCCTGTAGGTTAGAAGGGAGATGTCACCACCTCTCCACAATCCTGAACTCAGAATCAATTAAGAAGATGCTGGAAATAGACACATGACTAAAAATATGTAACATTGTTTTTTACTGTAGACCACACTGAGGTACACAGTCTGACTTGTGGCCAGGCTGCTAAATGACCCCCAAATTCTAGATCTCAGAATGAGCCAGCTAATGGCTATCTCCTGTGGGTCACAGTTGTGGCCCATAACGTAGAGGACAGATGTGGCCTTAGAGTCCATCCTTTTTGAGGCCAGGCTGCATCAGCCCTGCTAAGATTATTTCATGCTCAATTAACTCACTCATCCTCCTATACTGTCCCTGATACAGAATTAAGTCCTTCATTAATTCCCAATTACTCTAATTAAAACCTCATATTTGCCTCTGTTTAGTCTGCCCATACAGTGTGGAAAAAAAAAATTGCCTCCATATTTCACTTCACACAAGTTATGCCTAAGGACCTTAAAAGTAAAATCATGGCATTGACAAAAATGTCCCTAGGGACCCCGGGCTCTTCCACAATAATTCTTCCCCAAATGGAGACAGAGTCATTTTTCAGTCTTATGTAATTAATGAAGTAAAAGTCCTGGAAGGACTCATATTTCTAAGTTGAAAGGACCCATGAGTACCCAGCAAAATGAATGAAAAAGAGTCACATTAAAACACATTTCCATGAAATTTAAAATCACTGGTGATATAGAGATGATCCTACAATTCTGAAAAAAGAAAAGAAAAACTAGTCTCATAAAAAAAAAAAAAATCAGGAATCAGATCAGCACCAGACTTCTCAATAGCAAAACAGAGAAAGAAAACAATGGAATGGTAGATGTTTACAATGTTATTTTCAACACAGAAATTTCTACCCATCAACATTACCACTTAAGTCTGAAGCAATAAGACAGGACATCTTCAGACATGCAAACTCATAAAAAAACCTTCCACAGATTTTCTCAGGAGTGCTGCAGGATGTGCTCTATCAGAGCAATGAGTAAAGCAAGAAAGAGGAAACTGTGAATTGAGGAAATTGATGAACTAACACTTGAAAGAGGCCATGGAAACTTTCCAGATGATGATCATTAAGGGAACTCTTAGGATGACAACTAGGTAGCAGGCCCAGATGGTAATCATGTACAAATTACAACAAAAAAAGACAGCATTCTCCAGGAGGGCTATTTTAATAAAAAGTAATTAAAAATAAAACTGAAATATTATTTGATGGTGCTTGAACGTATTGAAGGGAAGTGGAGTTTTCTGAGAAAGTTGACGTCCAAATTAGAGAAAGGTGGTAGAAAACTAAGGCGAAAAAAAGAAAAAAGAAAAAAAAAAGAGGGCGCTTATTAAGGCAAGGAAAACTAAGTTATTTAAATGGAAGGAAATTATTGCTAAAACTCCTCCAACTACTACTACTACTTATTTGTTTTAAATATGATATAACTATATTGGAATTGTAGGAGACACCAAAGGCAAAAACACTACATTTAGGTTTTTAAGAAAACAACTGAAGGACTTCTGGTTTCCAGTCCAGCCTGTAGAAACCTTGGAAGAAACCACTCCGCCCTAATAAGTGAAGAGTCAAACAAACTGGAAAATCAACAACTCTTCTTAGATTTATCAGAGAAGTGAGGTCTCAGAGCACACTGCTGCCTCCAAAACTGGAGAGAATGATATGCGGATATAGAGAATCACAACTTACCAGAGCAGAAATCTACAGCCTGAAACATCCACAGGAATCAGTACTGGCAGGAAAACCTGAATTGTAACAGGAATTTCAGGAGGCTCAGAATAAACAAGTCTGCGCGATAAAAACTACAGTCGAACCCAGTGAATTTTATCTCCTGGAGTTCTACCAGGTTCTCACAGTGAATATGGGTTGGGATGGGGGGCGGGGGATCTGCTTGTGCTTCTGGCAGGGGGAAGGGCAAATAAGCCATTTAAAACACACCAGAGAATTCTGTTCTTCATAACAAGGTCTGCCCTCTGGAGAAAGTAGCTAATCAGAGCCTAACCCGTGGTGGTCTCATCAGAGCCTAATTGATCTGGGAGAAGGGAAAATAACCCACCCTAGCTCCCTCTAGCCAGGTTTTCCCACTTTAGTGGGGGAAACAAACACATGAGAAGCTCACAGTCAAGAGGCACAAGCCCACTAAGACTGAGACCTAACTATAAGGACACAGAATGGTTCCCTGCCTATGTACCTTATGACCACAATACTAAAAGGTTATTTATAGAATTTCCTTTTACATCATGTCTGACTATGAATAAAAATTACAAGACATACTAAACGGAAAGCAAACAAACAACAACAACAAAAAAACAGTTTTGAAGAGGCAGAGAAAGCATCAAAACTAGATGCAGATATAGCAAAGATGTTAGAATTAAAGGACCAGAAATGTAAACAACTATGATTAATATAAAAGGCTCTAATAGATAACTAGACACATGGAAGAATAGATGGCGATGTAAGGAGAGAGTTGGGAATTCTAAGAAAGAACCAAAGAGAGGAAAGAACAAAAATAAACAAATAAACAAAATAACACTAACAGAAATGAAGAATGTCTTTGATGGGTTTATTCATAGACTGGACACGGCTGAGGAAAGAATCTCTGAACTTGAGGTTATCTCAATACAAACCCACAAAACCAAAAAGCAATCAGAAAATGATGGAAAACGAACGAACAGAATATCTAAACACTTTGGAATAACTATATAAGGTGTAACATGCACAATAGGAATGTCAGAAGGAGAAAACAACAAAATAAATATTTGAAACAATTATAATTGAAATTTTCCCCACATTAATGTCACATACTAAACCACAGATCCAGGAACACAAAGTGAGATGAATGAAAACAACAACAAAAGCACTACATTTAGGCATCATTTTAAAACTACAGATAAACATGTAAGAAGCCAGCGTGGGGTGGAACACTTATCTACAGAGGAACAAGGATGAGAATTACATCTAACTTATCCTTAGAAACCATGCAAGAAAGGAGAGAGTAGAGAGTAATATTTAAAATGCTAGAGAACAAAAAACAAATAACAACAAGAAAAAACAACCTAGAATTCTCTACCCAGCAAAATTAGTCTTCAAAAATGAAGGAGAAATAAAAAGATTCACAAACAAGTATTGGGGGAATTTGTTGCCAGCAGACCTGCTTTTCAAGAAATGTTAAAACTAATTCTTTAGAGACAAGGGAAATGATATAGGTCACAAGCTCAGATCTACATGTACAAAGGAAAACATCAAAGAAGAAATAAGAGAAGGTAAAATAAAAACTTCTACTTGTCTTATTCTGAATTGATCTGACAGATAACAGTTTGTTCAAAATAATAGCAACAATATATCTGATTATGCATATATATATACACACCCATATATATGTATACATATACACACACACATATATATGTATACATGTGTGTATATACATATATACACACATGTATACATATATATATACACATGTATACATATGTATATGTATATAAGTTTTGACAGTTAAGTTCACAAACTGATCCTACAAAAAGTGCTGCATACCTCATTGCTGAATATCACTATTGTCACTTTTGAAGTATTCCCCTTGGGAAGCTATGCATCGATGCCAGAGCCTAGTACACCCTTCAAAGCAATTTTGAAACTCTTTCAGAAATGGCCATCAGAGCTGTCGTCCTATTACTCTTCATGTCCTGAAGGTCATCAAAATGTCTTCCTTTCAATATTTCCTTTATCTTTGGGTAAAGAAAGAAGTCATTAGGGGCCAGATCAGGTGAGTGGGGAAGTGTTCCAATACAGATATTTGTTGACTAGCTAAAAACTCCCTTACAAGCAGTGCCGTGTGAGCTGGTGCATTGTCGTGATGGCAAAAACCAGGAATCACTGGCAACAAGTTCAGGTCAATTTCATCTAACTTTTCAGCACTTCCAAATAGTAAACTTGTTTAACTGTTTGTCCAGTTGGTACAAATTCATAATGAATGATCCCTCTGATATCAACACAGGTTAGCAACATCGTTTTGACTCTTGATTTGGATTGACAGAATATTTTTGCTTGTGGAGAACTGGCTGACTTCCATTGTACACTTTGACACTTTGTTTCAGAGGCATATTGGTACACCCATGTTTCATCACCTGTGATATCACGGCCCAAAACATTGTCTTGCTTCTTCCAAAGGTCTTGGCAAACTTCGACTCCTCTTTGCTTTTGTTCATCAGTGAGCTCCTTCAGAACCATTTTTGCACAGACCTTTCTCATGCCATGATTTTCTTAACTGTTTCTCTATCAATGTTTACTTGGTCTGCTGTGCTTCTCACAGTCAGTCAATGATTTTGACACACAATTCGATGAATTTTTGCAATGTTTTCCTCAGTTCTGCTCATTACTGACTGCCCCGACCTCTCTTCATCAGTGATGCATTATCTCCCCTTAGAAAAAGGTTTAACCCATTTCTACACTGCCGTTTTCTTCATGGCATTATCCCCATAAACTTGGACTAACATGTCCCTGATTTCACTTCCACTGTTGCCAAGTTTAACAAGAAATTTAATGTTTGTGCATTCCTCTAATTCAAGCTCAGACATTCTCCTGACAGCACATAACAACACTCAACAACAATAATGAATGTCACTCAGCAAGACACCACCACATGTCGAACAAACACAGCTGTGATACACTGATATACCAAGGTTATGAAACCTTACTGAGCTGTTTGTACAATGCTGCCAATGTAAGCACATGGTAGCAAGTTCACAAACTTAATACTCAGCCCCATAAATGTTGTCTACAAAATACATATTTTAAAATAAATACCCATATAGGTTAAAAATAAAGGAACAGAGAAAGACATACCATGCTAACACTAGGAGAACGACTCTGGGTGGTGAACACACAATGGGATTTATAAATGATGTAATACAGAATTGTGCACCTGAAATCTATGTAATTTCACTAACAATTGTCACCCCAATAAATTAAAAAAAAAAAAGAAAGTGAGAGTAACTATATTAATTTCAGACAAAGCAGACTTCAGAACAAAAAAGTTATCAGGGTTAAAGAAGGATATTGCATAATGATAAAGGGGAGAATTCACAAAGAAAATATTACAATCTTAATGGTATGTGCCTAATATCATAGCATCAAAATGTGTGAGACGAAAACTGAAAGAACTGCAAGGAGGAAAGCTATTTTAAAAAGAAATAAGTTATACAAAGTGTTCAGGTCATTATTTAGCACATGCTAATTGTTCAAACAAGAGATACCTTTATTACTCTAAATCATATTATGCTTTGATATAATAAATTATCTTTGAAACAGCAAAACAAATTATAGACCATATATGTATACATACTGTTTGTTTGCTTGTTTGCATTATAGAGGAAAGCTTATTCATTAAACAGCATTTATAGCTACTCAACAGAACCAGAGAGTCAACGGGGAAAGTGGTAAAACTCATACTTCTCAACAAAACTCTGTCTATGGAAGTAACATCTGAAAACAATTGTGAGGCACCTATAAATACTTAACAGTTTCTTGTGCAAGTTACAGGCTCATTAAATAATTATTGAATTGATTTCACATTTTAAGAATTAGTGAAACATTATAGCAGAACACATATAAAACAAATTGTGTCAATTTCTTTTCCATTCATTCAACAAATATTGATGACCTGACGTTGCATTAATTGCTATAAGACAAACATAAATATGACTTATATTTTGGTCTCAAAGAACTCTCAGTCAAGGGAGAGTTTGAAACATTAAAAAAAATAGAGCAGACCAATTTTCTTATTAGTTAGTTAAGATAAAAATAAGTTTACCTAAATGGATGAAATGTCAAATATTTGCTTCATACTTATAATAATAGGGGGAAAATCAGCGAGCTTTTAGAAACAATATCTGGAGGAAAGCAACTTTTAAGATATATAATGAAGTGACTGATTCGGACCAATATTTTGCAACCTGTGTGTCTATACGACTATATTGATTTTCAATATGTATAACCAAGGCCAAGAAGCATATCAACACTCAAGTACCTCTTTAATCATCTTGGATTGATTAAATATGATAGAGTTTGTGATTAATTGAGAGACATACCAGAAGTGTGTTGGAGCTGCACTGGAGGGGAGTGAGAATCACAGTAAATGGGGCTTGTAATGTATCAAATCCTTAATATCCCAACCCCACTACCTCCATGCCTTGTTTAAAATCCTTAGGGATTCTTGTTCTTAAAATAAAAGTTGGTGGGTTCTTCCTAGCATGATTTATGCCTTCTGATCTGACCCCAATCACTCTAGCCTCACCTTCCACCGGCCTTCTTAACCTCATTTTTTTCTCTCTCTTCTCTATCTCAAATGACATATTTTTTAATCCCATTTCTTTTTGCTACAGGGCTTGTTTGTACACCCAAATAGCTCCTTGTGATTGCAAAGCCCTTCACCCATTCTTCTCTTCATATTACTCCTTGTTTTCTTTTCATATCACTCCTTGTTATGACACTTAAAGCCATTTGAACCTTCTATTAGTCACATAATTATGTTGCATCTTATGGCCACAGGCCATTGTACATGCTTTTTATTCTGTCTAAATACTCTTTGCCTACTTCATTTCCATCTTCCTCTAGTTGTCGCTGCTCATCCCGCATCACCCATTCCTTTCGTAAGTAGTCTTCCCTGACCTCGTTATTTAAGTCAACGTCCTATTATAGTATGTCCTTATAGTCCAGGTATCTTTCTGTGTTGCATTTATCATTGCAATAAATAAATGTATTGCTGTGACTTTCTAAATGATCGTATATTCCACTAAAATATAAGGTCCTTGAAAGCAAATATTCTGTCTGCTTTTGCTTAATACGTTAGACATTCAACATGTTTTTGTAGATTAAATGCAAGTGTAGATATTTCCGTGTACTGTTCAAAATATGAATATAAGCTAAAACATTTGTCATGACATAGCTATTTATTTTTAATTTCCCAATTTTCCACATAATTTGCATTTTGAAATCCTTTTGGAAAAAAATTTTACCTAATGTCAGAATTAGAGGAAAGATAAGTTGTTTTAATATATTTATAACATTTGATAAGTTGTTTTATTTATTATTTATGCTTTGAAAATTTTGTATTTCCATATGTGCTAGTTGTTCACTTTATTCCCAAATGGTTATATTGTTTGAAAAATTCACTATTGACTTAAAAATTTGGTTTTATATAATATTATTGGTTAAAATATTGGATTTTACCTTGCCATTCATAGGTGACTTTTTTTTTTAAAGTAACTTGAGGTTGTGTAACGATGCATAAATTAGCAGGTATAACCAAAACCCAGAAATATGTGCCTAGATCTATGTGTTTTGAGAGAGCCAAATAAGTGTCATATTGTGTTTTAAATACAATTTTATATTTTTTTAACTTTTGACTTTTGAGCTGTCTTCTCAAACATTTGTATATGCATTAGAATGCAATAACTCAATGAAGGGGAATAAATAAATTCTGAAACTGAGTCAAAAGACATAAAGACATCCAAAGGCACTATAAGTCAGTATTAGTTTTGGTTAGAAAACAACTGATTAGAGGCAGAGCAGAGATGAATGTTTTTTTTTAAAGATAATATTTGGATTTTTCTTTGTCTTGGAAGAGAAGTTGTTCAGGCCTTAGAACTGAGATTTTAATTGTGGAATTCATAGAATTACACAAACATATGTATTGAAAACAGACAATGGAGTCCTAAATATCTGGAGTGATTTATCTCACCAAATATGAGTAACATAGTCAGAGTTGAACAGATACAATGTTTGGTGGGATTAGAATATGTTGTAACCCAAATGATATTTCCAGATTATTCTGGAGAGGTTAGCTCTGAAGTATCAAGGGATATCTTTAGAGAAGATTCTTAGAAAGACGGCTGTATACCTCAGACTTCAATATAATTACTTTTTATCATAGGAGAATGTTTATATTACTCATATAGAATTAAAGAATTATAGAGCCGTTAGTGCCCTTAGAAAAAATTAATTTCACCAACTCATTCAGACAACACATATTATATATGTAAAGATAAAATTCAGAATTTCTGGTCACTAGCTCAAAGTCTTACAGCTACAGACATTTTTATTAGGAAGCTAAACTTCCTAACTGAGTCTCCAGCTCTTGTTTCTTTATAGCACACTTTTTCCTATCTTAGATTCAAAGAGTCCATCACAAAACAACTATTTACCATGTCAAAATATTGCTCACATAAATAGGCAAAACTGTATTTGCAAAGTACTTGATATACAAAGTATTTCTTTCCACTTCAGTGAATATGTATTAAGATAGTTTTTTGTTTGTTTGTTTATTTGTTTTTGTTTTCCCTTTTAAACCTAATATCTACAATACTTTTAGTTAGGCCTTCAGTGATTTTTGAAATATCTGTTAAAAACATTAGTAAAAATGAAGTACAATCTTACTAAATATCTTGTATCTAGTTGTATTTTGTTGTATTTAGTTGGTATTATTGCTCAAAAAATTTTTAACTACACATACACATATGTGTCCTTGTTCTCTACCACTAACAAATTTATCTGTATTGTTTAGATCATTTACTATTTATATGTGTTATTTTTGTGGATAAATATGTGGTACATATGTACAATGGAATATTACTCAGTCATAAGAAAATATGAAATTCTGCCATTTATGATAACATAAATGGAACTTGAGATTATCATGCTAAGTAAATAAGTCAGACAGAAAAAGTCAAAAACAACATGATTTCACTCATATTGGGATATAAAACTGAAAGCAACAAATGAATAAGACAAACAAACAAGCAGAGACTCATAGACACAGACAACAGTTTAGTGTTTACCAGAGGGTAAGGCAAAAGTTAAAAGACGGTAAAGGGGATCAACTATATATTTATGGAAGGAGAACTGACTCTGGGTAGTGAACAAACAATGCATACATCTGATGTATTATAGAATTGTACATTTGAAACCTGTATAATTTTGTTAACCAATGTCACACCAATACATTTAATAAGAAAAGGTTAACAGAGAAAAACAAAACAAAACAAAAAAATATTTAAAGAAAAATAAAGTGATGAAGTTTCTTCTTAAAAATTATATATAATAGAGATCAAAGATGATGGAGTAGATAAATACTATGGTTGCCTCTTCTCATGAACACACTACAATTACAAATATTACAGTTGACCTGCAGAACCAACTGAAATCTAGCTAGAAGAACACAAATTTTATAATTAAGGATATAAAGAAAAAGCCATGTCAAGACTGGTAGGAGAGGCAGAAATGCGAAATAGGCCAGACCCACACCTCTATGTGGCAGTTGAGAATTAGGAGCGATATCTCTACTGTGGAGGGCCCACCCAGTGGGGCATGGGACCCCAGCCCCACACTGGGTTCCCCATCCCTGAGTACCAGTGCCAAGAAGAGGAGCCCACACAACATCAGGCTGTGAAAAACAGTGGGGTTTTCTACCATCCAGGTGGGACAAAAGTCTGCGGGAAACACAGAAGTCCTCTTAGAGGGCCTCACACAGACTCACTCAGAGGCACTCCCCCTGGGAGTGTCTCCAACAGAGGGACAGTGACTCTGGGGGTGTTATAGACATACGGAGAGAGACTGAGTATTGTGGCATTGGTGTAAGACTGGAGGGACAGTCACCATTTCCCCTGGGTGGGGTCCTCCTCTTGTGCAGTTGGGGCAGGCACCATGTTTCCTGTGCCGAGCCCTCCCCTCATGCCCATAGCCAAATCTGAATCTGAATTGGCCTGGTGAGCTCTGCTCATTCCACCCTGGTGACTCCCTAGAACCCTGTCCCACCCAACTTATGCAATGCCAGAGGCACTTTTGTGGCCAGAAGCCAGCCCTGCCCATTTTGCATTCTTTCTTGGACAACTCTCAGGTATCCACAGGTCCCAGGTCAGCGGCAGCTGGCATCAGTGTGCTCTGAGACTTTTGCTGTGTAGCTCCAGGCTTAGCAATGGCACCAAACCAGAATCTCCTTAACCTGGTGAACACCACTCATCACACCCTGGTGACTCCGTAAGACCCCGCCTCACCTAGTTCACTTTATCTGTGGCTGAACCTTATAGGAGGCGGCAGATGACAGCATGAATTGGGGTGTCCTGGCTTTTTGCAGGACTACCCTAGGCCCAGTACTGGTGGCAGCAATCTTCATTTCACAGAGTGGCTTCTCCCATGCAAATCCAGTAACATAAGCAGTTACTGACCAGGGATCACTTTATAGCTCCTACCAGGTATTCCTTGGCCAGTCATAGGAAGTGGGTGACCTGGGCCTGCACCAGAGCCCATCCCAAGGGGCCCCAGAACAAACATATCAGGAGGTTGGCTTCAGACCAGAGCAGAGCACCACCCAATTAAGCCCCACAAGAAAAACCTAAAGCAATTCATCACCACCAATCTAGTATTACAAGGAATGTTAGAGGGTCTTCTTTCGGATACAGGAAATAAGTAAATAAATAAATAAATAAATAAATAATAAAATGACAATAACTGCATATCTGTCAACAATTACTTTAAATACAAATGGGTTAAATATTCCAATCAAAAGATATAGGGTGGCTGAATGGATTTAAAAAAAAAGTCTATATATGCTGTCTGTAAGAGATTCATTTCAGATTGAAAGACACACGCAGACTGAAAGTAAAGGGATGGAAACAGTTATTTCACGAAAACGGAAATGAAATAAAAATAGCTGGGGTAGCGATACTTATACTAGACAAAATAGACTGACTGTAATTGAAAGGCTGTAACAAGAGACAAAGAAGGACCTAGTAAGTCCATTTAAGGGTATTTATTTCAAGAAACCCAAAATGCTACTTCGAGGGGACCTGTGCATCCATATGTTCTTCACAGCATTGTTTACAATGGCCAAGATGTAGAGGCAGCCTGGGTGTTTGTCAATGGAAGAATGGATAAATAGGAGGTAGTACATATATACAATGGAATATTGCTCGGCCAGGGAAGGGAATGGGTTCTAACCACCTCTGGCAGCATGGATGGACCTGGAGGGTACTGTGCTGAGTGGAGTGTAAGAAAGAGAAAGGCAGATGCAATGTGATTTCCCTGATGTGAGGTCTCACAACTAAGTTCGTGAACTTGTTACAATGATGTGCTAACCTTTTTTGATATTAGAGGGATTATTCATGATTAATTTGTATCAGCTGGACAAACAGTTAACCAAGTTTACTATTGGTTAGTAAGTGCTGAAAATGCTGCATGAAAAAGTTAGATGACCTGAAATTTTTGCCAACAATTGCATCATGACAATGCATCAGCTCACATGGCATCGTCTGCAAGGACGTTTTTAGACAATAAATAAATAACTGTATTGGAACACCCTCCCTACTCACATAATCTGGCACCCAGTGACTTCTTTTTTTACCTGATAAAGGAAATATTGAAAGGAAGACATTTTGATGACATTCAGAACATCAAGTCTAATATGATGACAGCTCTGATGTTCCATTCCAGACAACGAGTCCCAAAACTGCTTTGAAGGGTGGACTAGGTTCTGGCGTCGGTGCATAGCTTCCCAAAGGGAATACTTTGAAGGTGTCAGCAATGACATATGTAGCACTTTTTGTAGGATGAGTGTGCGAACTTCATTGTTGTCCTTGTATGCGGAGTCCAATGAAGAAAATAAAGAAATGAAACAGAAACAAATTCATAGATACAGAGAACATATTGATGGTTGTCAGATGGGAGAGGGGTTGGGGGTGAGTGAAAAAGGGGAAGGGATTATGGAGTACAAATTTGTTGTTACACAGTAGTCATGGGGATGTAGGGTATAGCATAAGGAATATAGTCAATAATATTGTAATAATAATGTACAGATTTGTTGGAGTGATAGATGGGAGGGGATTTGGAGGTAGGCTAAAAAGATAAAGGGATTAAGAAGAACAAATTTGTAGTTACAAAATACTCATGGTGATGTAAAGTAAGGCTTAAGTAATATAGTCAGTAATATGGTAATAACTATGTATAGTGCCAGGTGGGTAATAGACTAGTCAGGGGGATCACTTCTTAAATTATATAAATATATAACCACTATGTTTTACACCTGAAATTAAAATAAAATACTACTGAATGTCAAACGTAATTGGAAATTTAAAAAAAAAGGGGGGGGAACGTGAAGGGGAATAAAATGTTCAAATTTCCAGATATAAAACAAATGAGTCATGGGGATATAATGTACAGCATAAGGAATATAGTCACTAATATTGTGACAGTGTGGTACAGTGTCAGATGGTTGCTGAACTTGTCATAGTGATCAGTTCTTTAGGTATATAAATGTTGAACAACTATGGTGTACCCCTGAAACTAATATAACATTGTATGTTAACTATATTTTAATAAAAATCTTAATATATATGATAAAATAATAAAATGGAAAATAAAATAAGAATTATATATATATATATATATATATATATATATATATATATATATATATATGATAAAGAGCATTGTGTATGTGTATGTTTTGTTTGTTTTTACCTATCAAACAAGAGGAGGAAACATTATGGTCACCCCACCCAAACACCACTCCCCACACAAACACACCACACTTGCCTTTTGCGTATACTTTGCCCTTTGCCATATATATATGTATATTTTTGTATACGAGTATATATATATTTTATATGTAAATATGTATTTTCATTCTCACTCCATATTAAGTTTTTACTTGCTACAAGTCATTTTGTTTTAATTGTGAGTCTTTAGCAATCATGAGCTCTTCAAAGGATGAATAAAAAAATTGTAAAGCACAAAGTTCTTATACAATATGCATGAAAAGAACATGGTTAAAAATTTTTATATAATTAAGTGACTAAAATATCTTTGAATAGGTCTTATCTGATCTACATTTTCTCTTTATTTTAATATTGACATACAGGGCTTATTTCTAGTTATTTCCAAGGCATATTTATATAAGTTTTTCTGCATTTTTTTTTCTGATAGTCAGTTGGATAAGTGTAGTTTTGAACCCTAAGCTCTATTGACATTTTTTCACAGCAGTCAAAAAATCCCAGTGAACTACAATCATAAAATGTAACTGTCAGTACATTCCAGTCAGGGTTACGTAGGATAGAGGCAGTTCCTTAGTGTTAACTCAATGATAAACTCTCTAACTCAGTCCTCCCCCCACCCCAGTTTCCAGTTTATTAGGGATCTCCATTATTTTTTGCTTAATCCCACATTTATTCCTTAGAGAAACTGTCCTGCAAAGGGCTCTACCTCCTTCATGCTAAATGGCCCTTGTGAAGACTTATTGGCCCCAGGTGGATATCTGGATATTTTAAATAAGAGCTGGTGGGATCTAGGTTATAGTAATGGGGGACAGACCGCACTGAAGGTCAGGAAGTTCTGCTCTGTATGTTTTTTGGGGCTGCCTTCGTTTCCAATTTTTTTGAAAGTGTTAGTCAACTAATTTTGTACAAAAAAAGTGTTAGTTGACTAATACTTTCAAAAAAATTTATATATATACATATAAAATAAATATATATAACATAAATATGTATATGTATATGTGTATATATATATATATATATATATATAGAGAGAGAGAGAGAGAGAGAGAGAGAGAATGTTGAATTTTATGAATGGATGTGAAATACATAATTGGAAATCTTGAGTAAAATTAATAATGTATGTGTATGAAACTCAGAGGAAGGAGATTAAAGTTAGAGTCTACATTTGGAGTTTCATCATCATATAAATTACATACCATAATCTAGAGTGAATACATAATTCAGAGAAAAGAGGACCTAGTAATGAGATCCCAATAATTCTAAAATATCATGATAACCACAAATCGTTTCAATTCAACAAAAAGTTTATGTACTCTAAAGCTCAAAATTGTCAATAACTTTTTGTACCTAAGATATTCTATTTAGTCTTTAAAAGAGGATTTCATCTATATGACAGTATATATATATATATATATATATATATATATATATATATATATATATATATATATAAAAGCCTTTCATTGATAAAACTGGCATTGTGCTAGAATTTAACATTAAATGTGAATATGAGTTCAACATAATGTAGAGTAATGTGGGCAGTTTCCAAACTACATCAATGTCATACAATAAATACTCGAGAGGTTGCTGGCTACTACTGAGGTTCTGCACCATATATATGCAGGCTAGCCAACTGTAAGTGAGTATTCAGGGACTGAATGAGAAACAAGTGTTTACATAAGAATGTTTAGCCATTCTCTGTCCATATCATATACCCAAACTTGCTGGAGTCATTCTATTATATTAAGGTGAAAAATAACATTGGCATCAGTTGTTTGCCTCTGAACTTGCCAGGGTAGAATATAAAAGTGGGCTGAAAATCAATTTCCGCCTGAGTTAACAGCAGTCTGTGAAAAGAAGAATGTGAGAAAAGTGAACAGTTACAGAATAACAAAATGTCCTCTTAGCAGAAAACCCTTGATTCATCAGACAGCATAGATTGTCTAAAGTATAGCCTATGTGGCAAGGGACTCACAGACATTTTCATATGTCCCCTTGGATGGATAGTGGGGAACTGAAGTTGTTTCAAGGATTTGATAAGTTTGTTCAAGGTAAACAAAGCTAACTTATTGTCAACAGTTCATACATCTTGATTTAATTTAATATGATAACCATGTGTACTATTGAGAACAAGTAAAAGTGTCAACTGAAAATTAAAATGGCATCCAATATGTAATGTCACAAATTATCCATGCCTAAAAGCAGTGTGATAATATTGATGAAAGTATATAATATTTTGCAAATGTTATTAAGTCATTTTAATAGTCCAGTATTCTGGATTATCTTGGTGAGCCCAGTATAGTGACAAGGTGCTGAGAAGAGGGAAGAAGAAGGCTCAGAGTCGGGGGAGATAGAGTCAGGATGGAAGCAGAGGTAAGAGCAATGCAAACCACTAGCCAAGCCTTGCAGGCAACCTCTAGAAGCTTGGAAAGGTGAGAAATTCTCCCACAGAATCTAAGAAGTAGCACAGCTGTGCAGACATATTTTAAACTTCTGACATTTAGAACTAAAAGTTAAGAAATTTGTGTTGTTTTCAGCCACTAAGTTTGTGATAATTTGGTATAGCAATGATAAAAAAAATAATACAGTTGCACATAGCGCCATAATAAATATTAGTTGACAATATTGAGAAAGGAAAAAAAATTAAAAAAAAATTAAAAAAAAACTTGGTCAGTTTAAGATAAGATATATATATATATATATATATATATATATATATATACACACACACACACACACACACATATACATATATATATATATTTTAGGGGAAGAAATTATTTTTATTTAACTATATTTATATTATAAATATAAATATGTTTATATTCACATTGTCAAATATTTGAAAAATATAAAACTATATATAGTAAAAATTAAAACAGTCCTTTCTATTCAGGACCCATAGCCTGCCATTCCAGAAATAAATCTTTGTTGATTCTTGTGTATTCCTTTAAAAATGTTCCTATATAAAAACATTTAGAACCATATTTTTCTTGATTTATGGTTGTTAGATTTTATTGTATAGGTTTGTCTATTTCTCTCTTTTTAAAGTTTCTATTAAATTTATTGGTTATTAAAATTATATAGGTTTCAAGTACACATTTCCATAATACATCATCTATATATTGCATTGTGTGCTCACCACCCAGAGACAGTTCTCCTTCCATCACCATATATTTGACCCCTTTTTCCCTCTTTTACCATCTCGCCTCCCCTTACCCTCTGGTAACCACTGAGCTGTTGTCTGTGTCTCGGAGTTTTTGTTTCTTTGTCTTGTTCTTTTGTTGTTTTTAGTTTTCTATCCCACATATGAGAGAAGTCATATGGCTCTAGACGTTTTTCTGTCTGATTTATTTCACTTAGCATGATAATCTCAGGATCCATCCATATTGTCACAAATGGCAGTATTTCATCTTTTCTTATGGCTGATAATATTCCATTGTATATATGTACCACATCTTATTTATCTAATAACCTATCTAAGGACACTTTTGTTGTTTCCATGTCTTGCCCACGGTGGACAATGCTACAATAAACATAGGGGTACATATATATTTATGAATAAATGTTTTCAGATTTTTTGGGTAGCTATCCAGAAGAGGGATTGCTTATTTTGTCTATTACTGCAACTTATATTTTTAACCTATGTTACTATTTTACACAGTTGAGAGTTTTAAGCCTTTTTGATAAATTGGCCCTTTATCATTATAAGATTACTTTTAAAAAATCTTTGTTAACACTCTATATTTGAGTCAAACTTGTTTGACATTAAAGCCACTTCAGCTTTGTTATGATTTGTGTTTATAAAATATATCTTTTCCCATCTTATTAATTTTAACTTTTTTATGCCTTTATATTTAGTGTGTGTTTACTATAAAGAGCATATGGTTGGGTCATTCTTTAACCATGTTGACCATCTTTGTCTTTTAATTAGTCCATTTACCTTAAGCATAATTATCTATAGTTGTATGGCTACTATCTTACTATTTGTTTTTCGTTTGTCCTATAATTTCTTACGGCACTCCTTTCCTGCCTATTTTTTGGGGGGAGGGGTGGTTTGAGTACATTTTATTATTTCATTTTATCTTGTCTATTGGTGTTTTCACTCTGTCTCTCCCTGCTTTTTGTGGTTTCTATATGAATTATAACATGCATCCTCTACCTATCACAGTAGTCTATCTTGAAGACTCTTTCATGCATAAATTAAGGAATACACATTGGATGCTTCCAATGATGTGTCATTGTTTTAATTTTTTAATGAAAAGTATGAGTCCACAGTTATAATTGTGTTTCATGTAGATAGTATGTTTTTCCCACCTATCTGCTTTTAAAATTTTTTTTATATAATCGTATAATGAGTTTTAGCAATTCGACTATGTTGTGTTTATGTGTGGCTTTGGCGTTTTTTTTGTTTGTTTGTTTGTTTGTTTTCACTTAATCTGATTTAGGGTTTGCTGCGCTTCTTTAATCTACAGATTGATTTTTTTTTCTCAAATTAAAAAATAAATATTCAGCCACTATTTATTTATTTGATCCATATACTTTTCTTTCCCTTCTGGAATTCCAATGACACATACTATATTAGACTGCTTGATACTGTCTCACAGATCCCTGAGTCCCCGAATGTCTTTTAATATTTTTTGTGTTCTGTGTGCATTGGTTTCAATGATTTCTATTTTCCAATTTCAAGATAATGATGTATTTTACAATACATTGTCTTCTGTTTAGCCCATCTAGTGTTTTTTATTTGTTTGTTTGTATTAATTTGGATATATTTTAGCTTTCAGTTCTAGAATCTTCATTTAATTCTTTTTTTTAATAGTTACCATTTCTCCACTGAGATTTCCCTTCTATTCATTCATTACATTTAAATTTGTTATGTATAGAAAACTAACATATTGAACAAGGGTGCTTTTATGTGTTTTGTGAAGACTGAGCTGCACATGCATCAGATGATATTCTAAAGGGCATTGCCTAGAAAACATAGTGAGAATCTGGAGAATGTGCCAGGCATAACAAACCAAATTTTATCTGGACACCCTAGTCATTTTGCAGAGACTTCAGAAAAGACACACAATCCAGAAGAGCCTCTGGAGAAGGACATTTCTTGCCCTAGAATGATGGTTACTTGTGAACTCCACCAAAAAAAGTTGAAAAACAAGACTGGACATAATCAAGGTAATGCATCGGTAGATTAGCTGCTTGCCAGAAAAAAATCTCAATACTTGAAAGGAACACAAAAAATCAGATTCTCAACAATAGACTATCCACAATGTATAATATCCAGTAAATATTTACTGGTATGTGAAGAAACAGGAAAATGTGATTCAAAAGCAAACAAGAATATAAATCATTAGGAAAAAAAACACAGAGAGATGACATGTCAGAATTAGCTGCTTTAATATCTTAGTTTGCTATTATAAATGAGGATGTGGTGACAAATGTAAATATATATATATATATATACATACATATATATGTATATATATATATTCAATTTCCATTATCCTTTTCAGAAATCATTCTTCTCTGGAATCCTATATGAATTTGGCAATTTTAAACACTGATTATATTTTCTACAGGAGTGAGACAGGAAATGGGAGAATAAATAAAAATATTTTTTAAAAGCCATAATGGAAGAAACTTGATTTCTTTTTAATTACTCTGTTGTTAATAATGCTTAAATGTGAAATCAAAGAAAAATAAGAACTATTAGTATTTCACGTTTATGCTAATCCTGATACACTGACTATTGGCAATGTACTGTTTGTTGGTTGGTTTACATTTTTTAACTTCCCAGCTACAAATGCATTCTGTTTTCAACTATCTGCCAAAAGCATAAATAGTTGAGCTTTAAAATGACACCTAGCTATGCTTCTATTTGTCTGAATAAATGTCTGTATGTGATATGTTTATAACTGTTGCAACACTCCTTTTCTTCACCCTGACAATTCTGTAGAGATAAGGTGTATCACTATACAGATTTCAAAGCGTGTTCAACATTTTGTGCTAAGGCATTCCTACTTCAGAATGTATACAGTTTGATCCCCTCTGCACCTGCTGAATCTACTGTAACCAACACTACATATTCCATTAAACTATATGGCTGAATTAAAGGTAAACACAAAGTTTTCAAAAGATTTAAGTGGTATCAAACATAATTGTGTTTGTGTCATCTAAGCAAAATGCAGTGACGAAAAGGTAAAAAAAATGTTTATGTGAATGAAGTAAATGCAACATAGATACACAAACATACATTATCCAGGGTTGGGAAACAAACCAATAATTATATATTGTTCATTATAAAAACACTTTTTAAAATGTAGAACGGAAAGGGACACAAATAATAATACTGAAAAATAAAAATGTCCATTAGTTTTCTGATTTGGATATATATATATATGTAAACATATATATATGTATATATACACACACGTATAAGTTTATATATATACACACATATATACATAAATATATACGTGTGTGTGTGTGTGTGTATATATATATATATATATATATATATATATATATATGTCAATTTGGTGAAGAAATGTATATTTTGACAGTGATGAGTCATTCTTAACTTAGGACCACAACCAGTACTTTAATATGGTATGAAGCCACGAAAGGCCTGAGCTTCCAGTAAAATCTGGACCCAGTCTTTGTTTTGCGGTCACACTGTATATGAAAGCTTGGGACTTCCACAATATCTGTGGAGCATATACATATTTCTCTTTAAGACAATTAAAAAAAAATTAATGTGGTCCTTGCAAACCTTTTCTGGAAGCACTTCTTTTACTAGTGTTGATTTCACCTATTTCTAAGATTTAGTCCCAAATCTTCCTATTTATTAGAAGCTGAAGTTTAAACTAGTCTGAGAAAATCTGCCAAAAATCATATCACAAAACAAAACATATCACAAAACAAATCGTATTTCCTAGGGAAAAGTATTTCATAATTCTCCCTATCTCTCATGCTGATCATCATTTAAGTACAATAGAAACTCTTTTTATCAAACACTTTGATTAATTAAAAATTAAACACTAGAATAACGCAGGAAACCATGAGCAATTACTTATGTGTGTATTTGGCACTTGTTTTGACATAAATCATACAAATGTACATGACAGGTTTTGTTTTGTTTTTTCTTCAATTTATCGCTAAGGGTTTTTCTTTTGGTAATCGTCCGCTGATTAGAGTTCTGTGCACTCTTTATCAACTATAAACATCCATCGTGAATATATACACTAGAACTTCCAGTTTCTTTTAATTTAGGGGGAAGAAAATTTAATCAGAAAATCCTGAGTACATATGCTTTCTAAACATACACTAGTTTTTAAACATTTTTACATAATGTATTGGTAATAATTATAGCAACTGAGCTCTAAGTTTTTCTAAATATTAGACAAAATTTTCATAGAAACAAAAACATAAATATTCAATAATATTTAAAGTATTATTTTTTAAACATAAAAATAATCATATTTTCTTAGTCAACATAAATTCATGAAAGTTCAAAATTAATGTAACAAGAAGATCTTGGAAAAATAAATTTGTGATAACACTTGTTTGAGTGTTGGTAGTCATATAACCCAAGTGAAGGGAGTGGAAATGCACATTCTTGGGTGACCGGTTGGTACAGTGGTTAGAGCACAGTGCGCGTAACACTAACACTGCAGTTCCATTCCTACATGGGTCAGTGAGATCCAATGGCTTGAGCATGGAGCTGAGCTACACCCCCCGTAACTAGATTGAAAATAATGACTTGACATGGAGCTGATGGGTCTGGAAAAATACACTGTTACCCAATATTCCCCAATAAAAAATTAAAAAATAAATTAAAAAGAAATGTACATTCTTGCCAGATGCTAGCCTCCTAGCCACGGATGTTCTGCCTCCTATAGATACAGGTTGCTATGTTTTGCTGTAGGAATGGTGTTGATCAAGTTGGAGAGTCATTTATGTGGAGGCATGTTAAGAGAGCTTCTATGATACATGTTTAATGTCATTTCTCCTATTCATTGTAAGTTTATAAAGGCAAGCATCTTGCCGGTCTTATTCACCACTGTGTTTCCAGATTGTAGCACTGTGCCTTCTGATTAAAAAAAAAGTCAATATATATTTAATGACAAAGTGCTATGATCCAGCCATTTATATAACACACACACACACACAGAGCAGATAGCTTACAGCAATATTCAACATCACAGGAAATCAAATAATCATTTTAAGAGCAATCATATTGACAAAATTTAGACTATGATAACAATTGAAACAAAAATGATGGAACAAGCATACTTGTACATTGTTGGAGAAAGTGTAAATTGACATATAGATTCAGAAGGATACAATTTTATAGTATGTGTACAAAAGCCTCAAAAATACTCTCCATGTATATGTATATGTATATGCATATATATACATATACCAGAAGCAATGCGTGACACGAGGTGATGTCATGATGGAGGATGATTTATGGCACACTTTAAAACTCACCTTCTCTCAACCATAGGTCACACCTGACTGACTGCACCTAACAAGTTGAAACTTGTCACACACTGTTACTAAGGTTCAACGTGCTGCTTCTGTTGCCTTCTGTTGGATGGCACTTGGCGGCAGCATTCACCATATTTTGTGATCACAGTGGAAAGGCTCCCTGTCACACATTGCTTCTGGTACAGCGATTTCTGTCAAATAAAAACATTATGGGTGTGTCCTTATCCACCTTAATCACCTTATCTGGCACTGTGCAAATTCTTATTCTTTCCCAACTAAAAACACTCACGAAAGAGGACTTTCAGAACTGCTTCAGAAAGTGGCAAGAATGATGGAATAAGTATATTTGAAGTGAGGGGGAGTATTTTGAGGGGGATTAATAGCAATGTGTCTTTCACTGTAATAATTTTTTTATTTAAACATGTACCATATTTTTTATCATACCTCATACATATACACACATACACATGTATATGTATAAAGATTTATGCATCAAGATATTTTTATGGATATATTCATGCCAATAAAAAATTGCAAATTGTCTAAACATCTAATAGAAAATTGATGAAGTAAATAATTTGACATCTATTTGATGTAGTATCATGTAGGAATTTAAATCATGGATTTATAGACTAATGTGGAAATAATTAATAGAAATGAAAAACTGTACTTAGAAAATAACATTTATTATAAAATATACACAAAAGAAACACATAAAAATACAAAACAAATGGTCTATTTTGGGGGTGATAAGATCTTTGAAGATTTTTCTTTTCTTTAACTTCTTTTAATTTCTCATTTTTTTCTATAATGAGCATACTGTTTACAAATCAGGACAAAAAAAGCCTTTTAATTTTAATTGTTATATCAATTTTTTGTTCTTTCAAAATATGAGAAAACTAATCTTGATTATTATATTTAGTGAGCAGGAGAAAGTTTGCGAAGTTTCATATACATTAAAATGTGAGCCTATCATGACTGTTGCTTAAATTCAAGGGTGTCACATTTGATAAAATGTTAGCAGTAAAAAGAACATTAGAGATACCTTAATTAAACCTCTACCTTTAGCAGTAAGTGATGAGACAATATTTCCACATTAAGCTTTCCATGAAAATGTGTTTCAAAATTGGCACATACCTATATGTATTTGGGAAAAACTGGAATGTGCAAATAATACAACTAATGGGCCAGTATTCTTTACTCTAACAAGCATTTACATTTTAAAAGTGGCAGTAAACTGAATATGTATTAGCCATAAAAACCTTACAAATTGACCATTCATGACAGTTTGACAATAGTTTCCAAGTGGAAAGTGAATTTTTTCAAAGTAAGTTAAATTACAGAAAACTAAAATAAAATAAACACATTTTCCACTGGATTATTAAAATTTTATTTTACTTTATTATGTCTTTATTTGAGGTATTTACTGTTAAGGTACTTGTTTTCCTGGGTCCATAGTTAACCTACTTTTCATAGCCTCCTCTGCATTTGCATTGAAAACATACGACTGGAAAATGAAATGTAGACTTCCAGGCCCCTTATTTAGACTCTGTGGCAATTCCTCCATTCTTTCTTTTCTCCTTAAAAAGAGTCATTATAAGCCACATTTAAAGATGGTGGGGTTATTACTAGATGCAAGGATGCTGAATCTCTTAGACACTTTTTGTATAAAATCTTCTTAGGAAAGTTATGGTATCAGGAACATCTACGACAGATTTTACATGATTGAGGATAGCAGAAAGGTTTTGAGACCATTTATTGCAGCAGCTAGCATTAATTTCACTGATTAATACAAGAACCAGTACATTGAAGTGAGATGCTGACATAACAAAAAATATGTCACATTAGCTTAGCAGGGGGGCAACAGATTGGTAAGAATACAAACAAAGTAGGTTGGTCAATTGGTGACTGCAATGAAAAGATGTTTAAAAACTTTTACCTGCAGTAGCTTGGAAGCCCATCCAACGCTTAGTGAACTTATAGTTCTAGAGATGTTTGGAAAATGGATGTTAGTAGTGTGTATTATTGTTACAGGTGATTTCAGCAAAATATTACAGGAAAGAGATTAAGCTCAGAAAATAACTGCCAGATTTAAAGTAGAATTGAAAAGGAATAGAGGAGTTCAAAAAATAACTAAATAAGGTTGTATTTGGAAGATTTTGAGCAACCAAGACCCAGTGAGGTTTCTCAGCTGCACAGATTTGTGCCAAAGATCAAATGAAGAGCATACTCTCGCCCACTCAAGCTTGACAGTTTCAAGATTATCTGACTTTAAGTCAAGATGGAGAGGTTTGACTGCAAGGTAGCAAAGAAATGAAACATTTAAAAACAAAGTCTGGTAGTTTTGACTACTTGTATCTGGAACTTGACTGAAAGCAAATAGTTTGCCACATTTTAAAAATAGTTATACTGACAAGTAGCCTTAAGTCCATATTAAAAAGTCTTTGACTGCAATTTTTAAAACCACTTTTGTACACTCAGATTTCTATGAGCATGAGGTGGGTTTTTTAAGTTGGATAGCCAAAAAAGACATATTCTTTAAAATGCACTTTAGATATGACCATGGAGAAGAAGAAGAAACAACTTTCATTGAATTTGGTTTTCTTAACAATAGATTTCTTCCCAGGGAAGACAATCAGGCCTAACAGCACCTTCCTTTTCTCCAGGGAATGGGACTTTACAATATTTGTCTAGCTGTATTCCATAAATGCCGTGGATCAAAGAATTCTGTGTACCTCCTATTCTCCCATTTTCTAAACAAGAGTTGTTTATTTTATTTTGTGTCTATCTGTTAGTATGTGTATATGGAGGATGGGGAGGGTAGAAAACATTTTTAATTTTCAAATTTCAGAACCATGAGTATGGTTCTACACATGGATCTGACGATAACTGTCATCAACCAAAGATCCCAGAACCTACACCAGATGCTGTGACGGGATGGGATTTTGGGTTGTTAACTTGGAGAAATTGAGAATATAGGAGATGTTGTTAAGTGAATATTTGGTGACCAGAAGGGTAGATTGTAAAAATGATACTGCTACTTACTTATCAAACAGTTTCTGTTTCCTCTTGGATGCATAGCTGACGTTACATTTTCCAGCCCCCTTTTAATTTAGTTTTGGATAATAGGACTAACTTTGTCCATAAATTCTCCTGCCTGACCCTTCACACTTACTCCTTTAAGATGAAGATGTAGGCATTGGAAGATGGTTGGAGCCTAATGTAATTGCTTGGAGGAAGAGTACTCAGAAAGGATGAGCAACAGATAAACTTAAATGTGTGAAGCTATGGAGACTTCTGGACGTTTGCTGTTGTTGCAGCAATTAGCATTATTGACCCGGACTATAGAGAAAATTTTTAGCAAAAGCAATTCCATTTTATAATCAAAAATTAAAAATATTATTTTTAAACAAGAATATATAGAATATTTTAGATATACAAATATACATTTAGATATATAAATATAACTATTATTTTAATTTATTACAAAGAGGTTGAACCTTGGTAATTTTGCGACAACATGAATGGATCTTGAGATTATAATGCTAAGCGAAATAAGGCAGACAGAAAAAGTAGAGAACCATATGATCTCACCGATATGTGGCATATAAAACTGAAAACAACAAAAGAAAAAGATAAGCAAATGAAGAAACAAAAACTCATAGACACAGACAATAGTTTAGTGGTTACCAGAAGGTAAGGAGGAGGGATTTCTAGAAGAGGGTAAACAGGGTCAAATAGATGGTGATCAAAGGAGAATTGACTCTGGGTGGTGACCAGACAATGTGATATATAGATGATGTATTACAGAATTGTACACCTGAAATCTATGTAACATTACTAACAGTTGTCACCCCAATAAACTTCAAAACAAAACAAACAAAAAACATTAACATTCATAGTTTTTCAAAGTATGTTATTATACAAGTAAGAAATGCACTACTCCTTTTTTAGCAAAGACATTTAGGAGATCTATTCCACTTGGCAAACAGTGGTTTTCACTAGGGACTATTTTTTGCCCACAACTCATGGAATACAACATGACACTGTGGTTTTTGAAGATATGGCTATAGGTGACTGTCTAGAAATAATTCATGATAACTTCTGAAGTAGTCATAGTGCATATGATACCTTTAAATTAATAACAATTTATATAGAGCACGTTGTTTTCCACAAAGACTTCTGTTCCATTCTATTTGACCTTAATTGGTATAATTGATAGCAGAGCTTGGAGTGTCATTTTAATCATGTGGGCACAGCTTTCCAGCAGAAGGAAATAAAATAGTTGCTGTGAGTTATCTATTATTAGTGAGGAGACAGAAAATTAAAAAAAAAAAAAAAACAAAAAAAAAAACTGTTATTTTAACTTGAGCTGTTGAGACTCCAGATCACAACTGGCAATTTACTAATGGTTTTAAAGAGTCTGTGCTAATATATAAATAATTAATGAAAGCTAGTAGGTGTGCAATTTAACATGAAGGAAAAAATGAGAAAATTAGTTAGATACTAATTTGGATATACAGACGTAATCCAAGAACAGCACGTTTGAAGATGTTCTAAGCATTAGTGCAACCCCTAGTACACAAGATTTTTATGACAAACAAGCTACCAAGCTCTTGTTATTTAAATATTTAATTTTTAGTTTGAAGTAAAGACTGAAAGTGATCTTAGTTATAAATGTGATTACCTCAATTCTCACTGATTTGAATGGGTTGTTCAGTATATGTGGGGGTGGGGAGGTTTAGAGCTGAAAAGAAAATTTATAGATACTGCTAATTTAATATTGTTTAATTTGTATGAGATAATGAGCTGGTAATTCCAAAAAAAGCATGTGCCTTTCACCTTTATCACCATTTTTTGGTATATTCCCTTTTCCTCTTAAATAATAGGGAGAAAGAAATTACTTCTATTATAGTAATTCCAGGAACTTAGGGTTTTCGCTCTTTGGTGATAAAACAATGTTTATCTTCCCATTGAGGAATTTTGAATTCTGTGGCAGGATTTCCTATTCCTTTGTTTGTTTGTTTGCTTTTAATTTGTGAAAGTCTTACTCTCTAAACCAAACTTTTAACAATTGGGTCACTTTTCTTTATGATATATTTGTAGTTCAGTGCAGAAAAGGGTAAGAAATCCATATCCTCAATACTGTCTTGCTTTTCTTTTTTAATTCTTCTGCTCTAATTCCTGGTACGTTTCCCACCATGTAGTGTTAACTATACTAAGATAGACAGAGACCATGACAAACACTGCGAGACCAGGGAGTGCGTTTGGCATATGGCACTTCAGAACTCATATATATATATATACACACACATCTATACCCACATACACACACATATACTGGGGATGTCAAAAAAGTGTATACACATGACTTGCATTTTATTGGTGTATATTGAGTATTACAATTTGAATATAGTTTTTTTTCCTTTCTTAAAATGTGTATACAATTTGTTGGCACCCTCTGTAAATATAATGCACCTCAACCTTGTCTGAGTCTTTTCTGGAAGCTCTTTTATTTAGCTAACTATTAGCTAGTCAAATCACTATAGGAGTTCATATTTTCCTTGGGATCCTGTCCCATCCCTTACCTGGCTTATTTCTAATAAAAATCTTGCTTAGCTTTATCTGTAGTTTCCTAACTTTTTTTCTTTTATCATAAGGAAAAAATGTGTTATGTCTACTCATTAAAGTTGCTTTTTCTTCCTAAGTCCTTGTTTTCATCACTTTCTCATTCCAGAACTTCGCTTCTAAATTTATTCCCTTCCTGTCTAGCACCACTTACCTCTTACCACACTCATGCTCCTTCCTTGCCTGCAAATACACACAGGGCTTGACTATTCTGAAAAACCAAAGGAGCAAAAAGTACTTAGTTGTATCCTATTGTGCTTTCTCCCAATCTGTTCTTCTCCTTTGAGTGATGGTGCAAAACCTTTACAATGACATTACAATTAGTAACCTTTACAATTAGCAACCAGAGTCACCCTATTGTTTCTACCCCTTCCTTGCTTAACTATGTAAACTGACTTCCAGGCCAATCACTCAAATGAAATTGCCCTTTCAAAGTTTCCAGCAATTTCCTAATTATAAAATCTCATGGTGATTTCTGTATTCTTGTTTTTAAGGCTTCCTACTATAGTTTCTGTTTTATTAATCCTCACTTACGTATTGAAACATACACCTTCATTCTGTGGACAAAAAAGGGAGGTTCTGTGGGAATCAGATCTCACAGGTGATCTGATTGTAAATTCCACAGTCGGTAGTCACACCCTGGGCATATATCTTTTTTACCGAGACTCGTATCTCTGCCTTAGGCAAGCCCTGTCCATGGTTTCTGTGCATCTAGGTTAACACACCTTTGAAATGTCCCCTTCACACTCCTTCTTCTAATACCTGAACACACTTTCAGACCCTTCCTCCTAATATGTGACCAATCTTTCAAACCATGTCTTTCTTCCTCCCACTCTCATGTAATCTTTGTTTTCTCTCCTTAATCTCAAACGCATACAAGAAACTACAAGCTATTATTTGTGGATGAATTTATCTCAGTCTGTTGAGATCTTGCTTCCAGGTATATCTTCTGTTTGGCTCAAATAAAATTTTATGAAAATTCTCTACAGGTTTGGATGCTCCTATGTTGACAATTTTACAGTTGTGTCCTATCCTGGTTCATTACCTTTCTGTTAACTTTTTCCCCCCAGGTCTTCCTTTGCTGTCTAGCCTTTTCTCCATTTCACTCTGATCTCCAAAAACACTGTTTTGGACTTTTGCTATAATACTTGTCATTTTATAATATTGTTCCCAAGACTTCACAGATTATTCTGATTTGAAGTAAGTATAATCCAAAACATATATCATTATTCATGTTCTCTTATCAGAACTCTAAAAACATATTCCCAATTTCTATTTGAACTGTTTTTTCCATAGAAGACACATTTCTAAAACATAGTTTTCCCCTCTTATCTATTTATACCATTATGCTAATCATTTCCCAGGCTCAAACATTTTTTAACTCATCCCTTTCTTTACCATATTAGGCAAGATGACAAATTTTCAAATTTTTTCTTAAAATATTTCTTTTAGATTAGACATAACTGAGGAACAGTTATGCCAGTACAGGGTTGAAAGCAAAACCTGAAGACTGAAGACACTCCCTAACCCCCTAAAATTGATATACGAGTAAATAGCTTTGTGTGCAAAAGTGGCTTCAGAAAGACATTGATGATCTGAATGCATTATTCTTTGCAAGGCAATGGACAATATCTAGTAATCTTTTATTATCTCTGGTTTATGGTTAACCACATGTTGGCAAAAAGTAATTAATACGTTCTATTCTCCGCTTGTCTCAAGCCAATGCCTGTTTCAACTCTTGTTTGTTTGTTTGGTTAATCTGCTCACTCTGAGCAGATCATTTTAATTCTGATTTTACAGATGAACAATTCTTAGTCACAAGAAGTCCCTTAACTTATTGCCTCCAAGATTGAAAATATACCTGTATCTGCTCCCATTCGTTTCTCCTCGTTTTCTGTTACAATGGAAGATATAACTTTTTTTCCTCATGACTAAGGTTCATTTTTTATATCTATACTTAGATATTTTTCTTTCCCTACTCTACCAATTAATCGTAGGCAGGATTTTAATAAACTCAAGTTTTTACTGTATTTCTAAGAAGCAAACCAAAATAAGTAAAACAATCAAACAAAAATCTCTCCTTAGATATCACATTTTCAACTTTCATTTCCTCTTATACATATTCTTTATAAGATAAATATATACTCACTGTCACCACTTCCTCACTTCCACTCTCTCAATTATTTCAACTTGGATTTATTTTCCTATTCATGGGTTTTCTCTTACATTTAAATTTCTTCTTTTTAATGTTATATCCTTTTCTTCTGCCCATCTATCAAGAAACAGTGTCATCATTTTTCTATCCCAGGCCCTCTTCTTTCCTCTTTCAGCACTCCCTGGTTATCTAGTCTTTTCCTATAACCAGATGTAGATTCTTTCATTCAACAAAAGCATATTGCATCCAGGTATTACTTTAATAAACAGCAATATAAAGTAAGCAAATTATTTAAATGTAGGTGGTGAAATACATAGGAAGAGAGGCACAAATTATCTTTTATATGGACAACTATACTGAAGAAGCAGTTATGGCAAAAACACTAAGTTAAAAAAACAAACTTGCTATAGTCTAAGGTGGAAAGAAACCTGGAGTAGTTTGGCCCTAGTGACAGAAATTAAGAACAGTGTGAGATGATGTCAGAGATCTAGACAGCTGTTAGATCACGGAAAAGGTGCTTGAAATATTGTAGGTAAGAAACAATGGTGGGTTCCTCCCAAATATTCTGGCTTTATGCCACACTTACTTCCTGGCACATTACATTTCCAACTGCTTAGTGGCTATCTCACTTGGGTTGTAATAAGATTAACTCAAACAGTAGGAAAGACAACTCAACAACTTAACCCCTAAGATGCTGCTTTCCCTCTTCTGTATCTTTGAACACGGAACCCAAAACACTTCGCTACCTAATCCAGAAACCTGTGAGTTTCCATCATTTACTCCTATTTCTTCCTCACTCATCCCTTCCAACTAAAGCAACCATAAGTGCTATCAACGATGCTTCCTAGATATCTTCATCCACTTCTCACTCTCATCCCCACTCCAACAACACTTGTCACCAAATCTCATTCTTCAATCATTTCATAATTTCTCATTTGGCCTTGCTCACGTCCAACCAAATCACCATATTGCTAGGAGAATGATTATAAGATCATATGATCCTATAATAACAATATTATATGATCTTATAATAACAATCTTGCTTATAATAACAATCTTATAATAACAATCCTTAACTACTTGCTAGGAATACTTTTATCCTGCTTATCTCTCTATTCCTTGATTTCGAAGATCTAGCCATATTGGTTCTCCGAAGCATATAACAGTTCCCTGAAAAATAATAATTTATTTAAAAAAATAAAATATACATATATATATGTATATATATATTTCACTACATATATATATATGTGTGTATATATATATTTCACCAAATACATGGGTATTTGGTTCTAATTTTAGTATTTTTAAAAACTCAATATCTAAAATTGTAATATTTTTGATGACTTTTATTTTATAAAAGTACCAGTCAAGGATTAAAATATTTTCTTACAAAGAAGTCAGATGAAGACAAATTGAAATCGTAGATTTCCATTTCCTCTGGAAAAGAGAACATTTCCCAAATGAAGAAAAGAAAGGTTAAATATATAGTGAAAAACTTGACAGAAAATACAACCCCAATGAAATGAATAGAAAAGATATCCACAGGGAGACAAAGCAATACTTTATGTTCACCATTGACAAGGTGACCTGGGTTTTCAAATACTTCACAAAAGCTCTGAGTTTTCAGTATGTAAGAATGGTGACATTAGCTTGTGAATATTTAACAATCATGATGCTTATGTCCTGGAGAGTTTATTCTTGTAAAAAAAAAAAAGAAGCAGAGGTGTGTGTGGTAAATAAATGATGCAAGCAATATATAGATAAATAGATACATACATGCTGAAGTACAGACATACATACAACTAATAGAAGAGAACATAGGGCAGTATATTTGTGGTCATGATTTGGAGAAAAGTTTTATAAAGCCCAAAAGAGTACAAAACAAACATTAAAAAACAAACAAAAACAAATGGGCTTAATTATATTAAAACAATGATTTCTATTCAACAGGGACAAAATTATGTGAAGACACATTTGCAACACAAAAACTGGCAAGAACGTATTATTTAGTACATTATTATAGTATCTCTGGTAAATAAGGCAGAAAAAGAGAAACTAATAAAAATGGTGAAAGGCTATAAAACAACAAATTCACAGAAGTAACTTAGAATGCAAACTCACTGGAAACTAGAAATATTAGAAAGCTTAATAGAATTAAATATTGTGAGGATTTAATGAAGAAATATTGTGAAGAAATGGAAATTTTCAAACATTGCTAGTAGGTGTGTACATAGCCTGGTGAGATTTGGTTTCAAAGTGCAAAGTCTGAAATCACTATGTTGTAGGTTACTTTCAGGGAGAGACTGGAGTGAGTTGCCAAAGTGGAGATCCAAATGGTTAATAACCATGAAATATTCCACTTAATTAGTCATAGAGAAAAAACCACAATGGAACTTTTTTTTTCATGTATTAAATAAATAAATATTATAAAATAGGATCATATTCAATATTTGCACGTGTTTGATGAATGGGAAAGTGTATAGAGCATTAAAAGTCTTGTAAATTTGCTGGAACATTTCTGAAAATCAACTTGACCTTGTGCATCAGGAGCTTTAAAATGTTTACAAGTGTGATGATTAATTTCATGTGTCAGTTTGACAGGCCAGGGGTGATCCAGATTAAACATGATTTTGGGGTGTGTCCATGAGGGTGATTCTGGGAGAATTGAGCATTTGAATGAATGGATTCTATAAAGTAGATGGTCCTCCTCAATGTGGGTGGGCACCATCCAATCCTTTGAGAGCCAGAATAGAGCAAAGTACAAAAGAGGAATCTTGCCCCCGCCCCCTTTTTCTTCTGCTTCATGATTGAGCTGGGACATCTCATGTGTCACTCATGCTCTAGGAAAGGGAGTTACACCATCTTCTCCACTGTTTCTCAAGCCTTTGGATTCTGACGGAATTACTCCACTGCTTTCCTAGGTCTCCAGCTTGCAGAGGTAGACTGTGGGAGTTCTCAGCATCCATACTCATGTGAGATAAGTCCTCAAAATAAATCTCTCTCTATGTATTCATACATAAAAAATATATGTATATAATTTTTTTTCTGATTCACCAGAGAAATAGAATCAGTAGGAGATATATATATATATATATATATATACACACACACATATACATATATATATGTATATGTGTATATATATGTATATGTGTATATATATTGGTGTATATATATATATATATATATATATATATATATATATATACCTATATATATATATACATACAAACACACACATACATAATACATAATATACACACACACACATACACAATACATCATATGATACAATAACCTATGCTTTAGGAATTCTACTTATATTTATCAGAAGGGGCAATCAAAACATACATTAATGCATAACTATATTGTTCATAGTATTGTTTATTTTTTATAGTGAAAACTGGAGAAAAATACAAAACCTCAACATCATGGCAAAGGTTTTAGAAAGCATAATTTATGACACTCTATCAGATGCAGCCATGAAAAATTATCTTTTGGGGAAATCTTAATGAATTAAGAAAATCTTTATATTGAGGGGAAAAAACATATTGAGAAATTCTACTATGTTGAAAAAAATTAAATAAAATATTAATAGTGTTTATCTATACATTGGCAATTAACCACTAAATATAAGAAGTGAAAATATTGTACTTTATTTACCTCTAAATGCTCAACACTTAGTCTAGTACTTGGTACATGTTAGAAACACAATGAACACTTGTTAAAAGATCAACATTGAATTTTATTTAATTTATTTGTTTTTCTTTCACTTCTATGCAATTTGGAAATTTTCACCAATGAGTGTATATTCTTTTTATAATGATAACATATAAATATTTAAAATATATATCTCTGTTGCTATCTCCTATACGTTTTAGTAATAAATATGTTATTTTATTTCTTCTCCTGGGGTGTGGATAAAGAATCCAAAAATTTATACAGTACTCTGAGTTTTGGCAGTAAAGTTCTACATGAAAAAAAGTTTCTCCCGAATGTTGGTAAATGATAATGTCAATCAAAATTTAGAAATGGAGATAGCTATCTATGCTTTAAGTAGGGTCACAAAGGATAAATAATTTTAAATATATTATTAACTTTAGTTTTTCTTTTGATTTTGTCAATTAAATTTTATCCCTCCTCCTATATTAAATTTAATTTTTACATTACAAAATACTTTCACATTCATGAACTTAATATTCAGGTCAAATAATGAAATTACACAGTCTTTAATTTAAAGGTTTTCCAATTTATACCTAAACTATTTTACTAAACATATTATACAATGATATAAAAGGTATTTGCTTTGAGACAATAATGTCAAATTATATTTTCCATATTGAGCTATAATGACATAGACGAGCATATTTTACTTCTGTGAGCAAACTTCTGTGAAATTGTTCAAATGTTTAGCATTGTTTTTATTCCCATTTACCTGAATGTTAATTACTATGTTAAAAATTTAAGTGGATGGCAAGGCTGGAAATATGCAAATAAGCTGCAACAAAAATCAATAATTAATAAACTTTGCATTTTAAGAAAAAAATGAGTAAAGGATTAAATGTGCCCTTTTCAGTAGATTAAACTGAAACTTTTCAATTTCAGGCTTGAATTTCAATTTGCTGAGCAAACTCTCTCTATTTGGACATGTTTTCTTCTATTCTGGCTCAGCTCCATTTCTACTGAAGCCTAAAGGATTTGTATGAGTTGGCTCACATTTACAAGGCACCCAGTGTGAAATGGCATTTTACTCCCTGTGCATTCATTTCTTTCTATTCTTTTCCTTTGTTGTCAGTTAGGAATTCACACAGGAGCTTCACATTGAGATACAAGCCATCAAGAATACCTATCATAGAAGAAAAGCATACTTTCTTTATTCTATTAAAAATTAAATTATAGCAGAAACTAGCTATCTGTTCTAGACATCAAGACGTGGTCCTCAGGTTAAAAAAAAAGTATATATGTATATGTAAAGTATATATGTATTATGTAAATTATAAATATAAATTAAAATAATGAAATTGAACATAGCTATTCAAATCAGTTAACCAGAAACTGATGAAAACCTGTATATGTATGTATAGAGTGTGTATTTAGAAACGGGGTGGGAAAGACAGAGAAGAGTGGTTTTTCTTTATGACAAGGACAGATTTGAAGTGATTGTTTTATCCAAGAAGTAACAGCACTACTGAGTAACTTCAAATTTTATATACAGTCAGCTTGTCAACATTCTGTCATTGAAAAGAAACAGCTTGAATTTTACAGTTTTTATTTAGTATAACCTGTGAAGTAGCGACAGCCCTCTCCCTCTCTGAATCCCTCTGAAAACTGGGTTTCACTTGCATTTCATGGACTGAGTATAAAATAAAATTGCACTGCATAACACTATATATGAAATCAAGTCAAGTGGGAGGTTCTACTGTCTCTGTCCATAATATTGAGGTCTCAATAAAACCGCAAAACAGATGATTTGAGTTTCTTATAGGCAAAAGTTGGAAATTCCATCCAGATGAATATATCATATATAGGATGCAGAACTTATTTCTTCTCCATGTCCAGGATAGAACAGAGCTATTATCTGCTTCATGTGAGAAAGTCACTAATTTTGTAGATAACATTTTGTATTACTTTTAAACATATAAATGGTTTTAATGACAAAAAAATTAATGTACTTTTCCAAATTACAAAAAAACAAAATATTTAAAAGTATTCTTTGTTTTTTAATTTCTTTCATGGTTTCAATTTACTTTATTACCAGTATCAACTAGCATGATCATTAACCACAATGAAATATATAATGATGGAAGAAGATTTGACTTTGGGTGGTGAAACCACAATGCAATATATAAATGGTATATTACAGAGTTGTACACTTGAAACCTATGTAATTTTATTAATCAATGTCGCCTCAACAAATTTAATAAAAATGAAAGTCACTCTTGAACGTCACTCTTTTTTTTTTCCCAAACCACCCAAAACTCACCTGAAGCATGCACCCCTTCATAAATAATCCAAAATCACACTTATTTAAGTCACCTCAAGACTTTCTAGATACCTACAATACTCCAGGAAGTCACCATTCACTGATAGACAGAAGTTATGTTAGATATGATCTGAAAATAGAGATGTTTACAGTGTAAGGAGGGAGATCTAAGAAAAACCCAATGAATTCCAAACAATTGGCCAATTGCTGTAAAGGAAATATTTGCTGTGTGGCTATCAGGACTCAGAGGAGAAACACCAAATAGAATTTAGGAAAGGCAGGAGAGAGCATTGAGACATTAACTCTTTGTAATTCTACTCCTCATTCCCTTACATATTATCAAATGGTAGTACGATGTTAAGTTCTCATTAGCTCAGCCACACTCAACGTCTCCCTAACTATGAGATCTGCCATACAAACCATCTCAAACCATTACTAAAGGAAACATATAATGAACTTGATATCTCAGGGAATCTTGTAAGTATTTTTAAAGTTGAGAACCATGTATCATGAGCTCATCTATTTATTTAGAGGTACTGTTTCCAAGTCTTGTAAAGTTTGCTGATTTTCACTCTTAAGTAGGATAAATTTCTGTGTTTACATTATCAACTTGCTTGGAAAACCTTTTCTTTTTTTTTTTTTTTTTTTTTTTTTTTAATTTTTCAATGTAGAAATTAAATTTCACCTCCAATATACTGCAATTATTTTGGATTACAGATTAGTACCACTTTAGCATGCATTGTACTTAATGAGTGATATATTTCTTGGTACACAACATTTTCTGGTTTTACATGTATGTACTTTCTCTCACCAAATTAGATGGCACAGTATTTCCATGAATATTTCTTTTATTTTCTGAAAAACAGAGTATCCTCTAATTTCATCTGCTCAGTCTCTATTGATGGATAGTGTGCTACACTGTGGGATTACTTTACCATCCCGTTGCAGTGTTTCCACTTTAATAAATAAATTTAAAAAAAAATTCTAAAATATCACACTCTATTTTTTTTCCCCTCGAAATATTTTTTTTCTCATTTGATATACCTAAAATCAAGGTTCATCATAAATTGCTACGTGCATTGATGCAATTTTCCATGCAAAAGGTACAATCAAGGTTATTAACCTAAAAATAAAAGGTCAAAGTGAGAGGCAACAAGGATTTATCCAAAAGAATAGCTACAAGTGAGGCACTGATTCAGGCAGAAACCCAAATATTGTTCTGATTATAGGAGGTGAAGACAAGGGGTATTTATGAGAAAGGAAAGGGGAATAATTACATGAATAGAAAGAAGGCATTTCTATGTGTGTTCATAAGCTGGGGAAGAAATATCTATAGATGCTGATAAGCTAACATAGTGATGCTAATTATAAAGAAGCGCCTTTAATTTTCACCTTGGTGGTCATTATGTGTGACTTCTGGTTATCTTTGTGAGCCATTATTTGGGATACAGTGCTACCTTAGGCCCAATCCAAACGTTATTTTGCCGAGTTTTAACATTCCAAATGTTTGAGGAGTCAGGAGTGCAAGATAGTTCCTCTGGATTGCTACTCTGACTCCATTTTAGTTTTTCTTATTTTTCAGTTTTTCTTATTTTTCACAAGATTTATGGTATATCTTCTGATGAATGTGATCTTAAAATTGATAACATACAGTATTCCTAAGAATAGTTAGGTTGTTTACCAATAGGTGAAAAGTCAACATCAACTCCCATCACCCCCTAAAGAGAAAATGTTTTATGTTTTGTATTACTGTAATATTTTATAAACCTATTTTACTCATTTATGAAACTTTAGAATAAATCCATATCTGAATAAAATCTGTTTTGTGTCTCAATCCAATGTACCATTAATATTCAGTCATTGAAATCATTCTTTCTTAAATCAGTGTTTTGTCCCAATGTGTAAAACGTGCATGGATTCTAATTTTCTAATAATGAAAAAAAGTTTATATATGCAGATTTTCTAAAAATACTTCAAATAAATCTAAGCTTTGACACATTTTATTTCAATAAACAGTTGAAATGAAAACCGATAGTCAAGTTGTAAATAAACCTTAGGAGAATTTGATTGCCTCTGCTGTTCTTGGATCTTTATTTTGTAAGAAATTGCCAATGAGATAAAGGCAACAGCTTCAGTCTTTTTCATTTGTTTGTTTAGCTATTTATTTCTCTAAGCTGACCCATTTTCTGCCTTAAGAAGATTAGGAAGCCTAAGACTACAAGCCAACTAGTGATTTCAAACTTGACACACTTTTGCTACCTCTGTTTGAATTGAGTGATGGTGGTAGAGGGGATGAAAGCTAGGGGACTAAGATTCTAAGAAGCCAAGATGAGTTTTATGACAAAGGGAACTGAGGGCTTAACTCTTCCTTCACACTTTGTGAAGATGCAAGCTTAAATTTTACTTTTCTGATATTAATTTTACTTCCATTTCTTTTCTCACAGCTTTTGCCAGTACTCACCTTGTAACTCCTAACATTTTAACCCCCTTCTTTTTTTGGAACGAATTTCAGTTCTATTGCCGTGATAAAAAATGAAAGCAGATTTGATCAAGTGTTCTCTCAGCCCTTATCCGGGATTCCAATTTGCCATAGACACTTCAAGCACCAGTGGAAATGTAGGGTCATTGGACCATGCAGCAGAACTGTTTGTACTGCAGATGGACCATATGGAGAGTCTGCTCTTCCTTTGGGCTGTCTAGAAGCTGGCCTCCATGGCACCCTAATCTGATTGGCCTTCTCCCAATAAACCCCTCAAACAGACAAATATGGAAAACCCTGAGTCTTGAAGCACAGGTACAGATAAAGGGGAGTTGGCATTGGTGTTATAACAATAAAACTTTTAAGGCTGGGTACCCAGACATTAGGCCTTGATGACATAGATTAGAGAAGTCTTTGCCTCATATGGTATAGTGGTATAGATATTGACTTGATATCCCATAGCATGTGCTGCAGAGATCACTACTTACAATCTGTTTCTATGAATACAACCTGTGTCCCCACCTGCATTAAAAAAAAAAAAAAAAAAAAAAAAAAAAACATTCTTTGTACTAATTATTTCTTGAATCAAGAAATAGAAGCAAACTTGACCTCCAATTTGGATCAGATTCTGTCGCCTGTCTGTCCAGGCAGAAGAGCACATGCTGCTACTCGGTCCTTCTCCTGAGATGAAATGATTAGGCTAAATGCTCCTCAGTACTTACTCACAGGCATGATTTCAGACTTCTTACTATTGAGGCCTTTCTTCTATGGGCTTTGAATATTCTAAAGATTTCTTTTAGATTATAGAGGTGTGAATTGAACACATGACCTCAAGTGCAGCCTAATCAAGTCTGAGACTAATACATGTAGCAGAAATTAGCCAGGTGACTATCAATCTCATTTCCTTTTCTTCCTGGTACACAATTAGGCTAAAGGTAAGCCTCCCTTGCAGTGAAGTGTGTCCATGAGACCAATTTCTAACTTCTGTATTGTGGATGCAAAGAAAATATGCCACCTCCAGGCCTGGCCTTTGAAATCACCTAAGCACTCGCCTCTACTGCTCACAGTCTTGCTCTGAAGTCATCAGGATGCAGGGAATCTAGCACAGGATGCTGGGAGCTCAGAGGGTGGAGGACACCTGTGTCCTGAGTCACTGACTGGATGAGAAATAACACAGAAGAGCCATCCCACCAGTGTCATCCATATGGGAATTTGTGTAAATGAGAAATATTTTTTTTAATGTGTTAAGCCAAAGGAAAAAAAAAAAAGAAAAAAGATAAAAGGAGAATTTATAATCTGATTTAGACTTACCTACCTATTCCTGGAAGGAAACTTTTCTAAGTTGTTATTATTGATTGATTTTGTCTGTATTCTGCCCTTTCAGCCTCCAAGCCATGCTGGCTTCTCTTTGAATTTTCTAATTGAAATACAAGAATTAGAATCTAATAGAATTACTTACACTCACTTATAAACCTTTAAATCTTTAAAGGAGATCATTGGCTGCATTGTGCCCAGAGGAACAGATAAAATCAGAATCTTATGATAGCATTTGGAGATGTTATTAATAGCTCTCTCTAGCTGTACTCAGTTCCTTCCATAGCTGGGATTTAAATCAAACTTTTGCAGGTAAACCCTGGAGGATGGTTAAATCAAGGTATTTTAAAAAGACACATAAAATTACGGAACAATAGAGTTTTAAAAGAAATGAATCAAATTCTGTTCTCTGATCTCATCTAGCTATGTAACCTTAGATAACTGACCTTCAGTTTCTGCATATTGCAATGGAGGTTATTACATTTTACTTTCTGTATACAGAACATTTAAAAAAATGCTGTCAAATTTATAACGTTGTCCAAGAGTCATAGCTAATTAGCTCTTTTTTTTGTTACTTTTGCATTCATTTTCAAAGGATTAAATACCTAAGAATTTTGCAGTTTTCACTATTATATTGCCTGAAACCAGTTTCTCTCTTCTTTCTTGGTCTCTCTATCTCTGTCATGTTTCTTCTATCTGCTAGAATAGAGTGGGACATTGCAAATAAAAACTTAAATTGATAATAGGTAAATGTCTCAAAATGACACAAGATGAGGAAGTCCTATTTCCTCATGGAATTTAAATACAGTAAGTCCTCATTTTACATCATAGGAAGTTTCTTGAAAACTGCAATTTTAAGTGAACTGATGTATAATATAAGCTAACCAATTTTACCTAAGGCTAATTGATATAAACAAGAGATAAGCTTTCACAGCATATATCCCATCAAAAAACCTCACAAAACTTCCAGATAAAGACCCACAACTCATAACATTAAACATTGGAATAAATGTGAGCTAGGCATACATTTAAGAAAAAGTAATAATAGCTAGTAAAAAAATTATTTTTCAAATTGTCTACTACAATTCAGGGTAGCAGGTCGCTGGAGCCTCTCCCAGAAGCTCAGGACAAAAGGTCAGACTCCAACCTGGACAGGACACCCTTCCATCGCAGGGCACACTCAGACACACCCACACTTATTCAGACTGGGATAATTTAGACACCCAATTCTCACATGAACATCTTTGGGATGTAGGAGGAAACCAAAGTATCGAGAAAACTCACACAGACATGGAGAGAACGTGCAAACTCTACACAGATAGTAGTCCTGGCTGGGAATATTTTTTTTCCTTATCAATTTCATAATAAAACGACATTGAACCAGCCTATGTTTATCGAGGACCTGTGTATTTCTAGCAGCTTTCATAACTTCCGTTACTCTGAAGCAAGAGAGAATGTGAGTTACTATGCTAGAATTACCTATAATAAGCAAAATCTTTGAGTATATTATATTGGTGTTTTCTTTTAATAAATATAAGCTGTTTTTAGCTATTCCAAATAGTTTTTGGTGGTAGATAGGCCTTTTGGATGCAATTGTAGAAGCTCACTCTTTAAGTTGTTTTCTTTCAGTCAGTAATGTCTTGCTGATTTTGTGAAACAAGTTGTTATTGGTTTGGGTATTTTTATGTAAGAACTTGAAGAAAACAGTCATTTACATACTCTATTTTTATATGATTATTTCTAAAAGCTATTAGACTAAAAAGATGAAAAAAATTTCTAACAAGATCCAAAATATATACTTATTCTAACAGTTAAATCATTTCTACATCATCGAACATCTTAATATTATGTAAGAAGGAAATGACTAAAAATTTAATCTCGTCATCACCTCACACCTGTTCATAATGGGAAATAAGTCAAATATCATGGTGTAGATTATGGGCTGAACTGTCTCCACTGAACAGGTAGGTATGTTAGTCTGTGATGGTTACCTTATTGCAGAAATGAAGTCTTTGTAATCAAGCTAAGATGTAATCAAGCTAAGATGTGGTTAGTAGGGTGAGCCATAACACCACATTACTGGTGTCCTTAGAAGAAGAGACATACACATAGAAGAGGAGAAAACCATCAATCAGCAGAGGCAGAGACTGAAGTGCTAAAGCTGCAATCCAAGGGGTGCTGAGGACTGCCAGCAAACAGCCAGGAAGGAAAGAGAGGCCAGGCTGAGTGTTCCCCTAGGATTCAGAAGGAGCATGATCCTGCCATCACCTTGATTTCAAATGTCTAGCTTTCAGAACTGTGAGACAATAGATTACAATTAAGTTATGTAGTTTCTAGTAGTTTGGCAGGGCAGCCCTAGGAAACTGATATATACCATTGGGGCTAGTAATACATTTAGTTTTCATCATGGTTTAGATTAGGTTTGGTTCAAAATAGTATACAATGATGTCAAACACTTCAATGAAATTAATTAAAGAAATGCTGTTATATTTTGATTGTTTATATTTGTAGGAATAAAGGCTGTATTATTTTAACAAAATTCTTCAATATTCCTTATAGTGATTTTAAATTAAATACCTCTTAAAAATAATACGTACTTAGTTTTTATAAAGTTTTCCACTTTCAGTCTTTATGCACCTTTAAAAGAACCTGCTTTACTTCCAGAGTCACCCTGCCAAGCCATATATTACAAATTTCTTTTGATATGAAGATTTATTATAAAACAATAGTAATTAAGGCAGTGTAGTGTTTGTTCAAGGATAGACCAGTAGGCCAAGGGAATAGAAAAAAAAGCCCAGGAAAAAACCCAAATATACATGATTGAGAAGAATATGTAGGATGTGGCATTATAAACCAGAGAGGAAAAATATCAAATAACCAACAAAAGATTGGGCTTTCCATGTTGAATAAAGATAAAATTAGGTCCTTCCTCTTTTCATAAGCAAAACTATATTCTAAGTTGAGCAAACCAGTATAACTTTGGACTTCCTGTCAAGTTGGAGAAGGAGGTAAATGCCATGCTCACCTCCTCCCATGACCACATCAAAATTGCAACTAAATTATAGAAAAACCTCCCCTGAGAATCACCTGGACACTAGCTAAACAGAATACTTAAAACTAAGGATATAAAGAAGACGCCACTTCGAGACTGGTAGGAGGGTCAGAGATTCTAAACAGGCTGGTCCAATACCCACTTGTGGCAGTTAAGAATTGGGAGGGATATAGTGGCTGTGGAGCTTCTCCTTGAGGATCAAGGGGTCCCAGCCTCCCACACCAGGCTCCCCAGCCTGGATCACTAGTGTCAAGATAGGAGTCCCCACAAAATATCTGCCTATGAAAATCAGTGGGGATTCTGTCCAGGTGAGACAGAGGACTACTGAAGTCCCAGGTACTCCTCTTAAGGGGTGCACACGTGGACTTATTAGCTGATGCTGATGGACTCACTTCCTCTGAGCTTCAGTGCTGGGGCAGCAGCTGGAAAAGCACCAGGAACATATAGGGAGGAACTGAATTGTCTGGCTGCAGGTTGAGGACAGGAGAGACAGCTCTCTCCCAGACTAAAGTGCTGACAGGTGCCATTGTTCCTTTGCTGAGCCTTCCCCCACTCAGCCAGCAGGTGCAGGTAGGCACTAAATCTGAGTCTCCATCAAACTCACCCTACCCTGGTGGTTTTCTGAGAAACCATCACACCCAATTAACTTACAGGCTGGATATCTTTCTGTGGCTGTTACTCACAAGTGGCCAGCCTTGGCCCATGCTGTGGGCTTTCCTAAAATCTCTGAAAGGTTCACAAACACCCCAAAACAGTGTCTATACCTTTTGGTAAGTGGCCCCAAGCTTGGCACTAGTGGCAGCTGTAGCGGACCAGCCGTTACAAGTCGAACAGTTCCTGACAAGGGGAGTGGGAATGAAAAAGAGACACTCACACAATTGATGATGTGGCCGGTCTTCAGTGATCCTAAAGCACGGAGTTTACTTTTCTTTACCAATATATACCACCTGTGTACGTGCAGCTTAACAATCACGAGTGTGCATTACCTCATTGAGAGTAAATTTTTAACTTCTACATAGAAACTACAAAATCACTGAAACTTTCCCAAAGTCATTTTCTCAATGACAAAGCCCACCAATTACCCTGATAATCATCAGTCCTCAGTGTCCGGGAACCGGCCACTCCCACCTCATTCCTCAGCAGCTTGCAAGCACCCTCCAGGTGTAGGCAGAGACAATGCCTTAAGAGCTAAAACAAGTTAACCATAAACTGAGCCAGTCTGCAAGGCTACAGAATAACAAGAAATTATGGCTCCCCACAGGCAGCAGACCTCCATTTACAGCATAACCTCACCCAGATGCCTTCAAGCACAGGAGAGGCATCTGCCATTCACAGATCACTTTGTAACTCCTACCAGATGGCCTTAGGCTGGCACAGGCAAAAGCTGACCAGGGCCACACTAGAGACCCTATTAAGAGGTCTCTAAATGAATGCACCTAGTGGTGAACTTCAGACCACACCTGATCATCAGCCAATTAGCTTCAAATACGACATACCTAGGGGTGGACTCAGCAGGATCCAGAACCCTGCTACAGCTAATTGTACTCTGTGAGTTCAGCCTCTGCACAACAACTTGTCTGTTTTAGTCATGAGCAGTCCTCACAGCCAGTCATCTTGGAGGTCAATATTTCCCACTGACACGCCAACAACCAACGCTCAACTACAACAGGAAAGTGCACACAACCCACACAAGAGACTCCCCTGGAGCACCCAGCTCAGGTGACTAGGGAGACTGTGCCATTGGGCCCCAGAAGAGATCTACTATGTAAGGCTACCATGCCAAGACTGGAGGACACAGCAACAAAAACAGGGAAGCAGCCAAAATGAGGAGAAAAAGAAACATGTCACAAAGGAAAGAATGGGACAAAACTACAGAAAAAGACCTAACTGAAATGGAGGCAAGTTGATTAACCAGATACAGAGTTTAAAACACTGTATATAAAGATACTCAATGAACTTAGGGGAAGAATTGGTAAACTTAATGAGATCGTCCACAAACAGATAGGAAACATAAAGAAGAACCAGTCATATATGAAAAATACAATAAAGTAAATTAGAGTGGCTGTACAAAAACTTTTTTGACTTTCCTCTTGCCACAATTGGTGGATAAATAAACAAAAATAAATACTTCTGTAAAAAAACTGAAAATGCAGTGATCAAAAAGCAATGTCATCCTCAGCTGGAGAACCGCAGATAATGGTGTGTCAAACCAGTGTTCATGCTGGCACTAAAAGAGGATGAGAAGCAGGCACCATTCAGCTCTCGTCCATAGAAGCAAAACTTCTGATTTTTAAGAAGCTGAAATCCAAATTTTATTAAAAATCTGAAATAGTGACAACTCATGCAAAATATGGTTAAATCTATGTGAATACTCTCATCACTCTTTACTGACTCCATCCCTGCAGGTTACGGGTTTGGCCCAGCAGCTACCTGATTTTACACTTACGATTAAAAAGTTAAGGGGCACGGGAGAAAATAGTGTTCCTAACTTTACCTCTATCTATCTCCAAGGCCTGATAGGCCGTGCTGTTGGCTGTTCTCTAGGTTACTTTCATATCTGTGAGATTAATGCGCCATTCTCCACACATGGTGTGAGCGGTAGCTCTATGATCTTGCCCATTTTCTGCTTCCATCAGTTAGTTGGTGTGTCAAGGGCTTTAGTATTTTCCTTTGGTCTAAATTCATTTATTAATGGGAGCCTCCCGGTGTCCAATTCTGGTTTATTTGTTGTCATGTATTATCTAGGACCAGGCAAGTGAACCAAAGGAACCTGGCCACTATAGCCTGTTTGCAAGCATCCGTCCTACCTGCAGGGCTGGCTTCACGGTTATGGGATCACCAGAGTGCAGAAGGTTCCGCACTCAGGAGTCCCCGTGTTAAGTGGATGCTCTGTGGCTGCCGCCTGGGAGTTATTAGTAGTTTTATATTTGGATATGTGTTGTGTAAGAGAAGTTTGAGGGGACAATTGATCGCAAGCCAGGGGCTAAGAGCCCCTGCACACATGCCATCCTGCCTCTTGTCTCCCACTGTCTCCATCCTTCTCCAGCATGGGCTCATGGCCAGCAGCTCTCCCACTCCTGGGCACAGTTGTGACACGAGGTAGCGTTAGGCACGCGAACCATAGGAACGGAATCGCAGGGCTGGCCCCAGGCCCCTGGGCCGCATTAGGCTCACCCTGATGGTATCCCAATACTCGAGGAGTATGACATTAAGTAAAAAATAAAAAAAATAAAAAAAGAACACCATGACAATTCAAGAGAGACCACAGAAGAAAAGGGAAATGACTTTTCCTGCCTTTTGAGCATCGAGTCCCACAGTTTTATTTTATACTGGGCCCTGAAACTTCCATAGTCTGTCCTGCTTACTGGAATATTACTGCTGAGCTCCACTTTCCCTTGCACCCACAAACCTCTTCTCCTCTGCCTAATACTTGCCATATCAAACGAAAAAGTCTAGGAAAACCTGAGAATTAAAAAAAAAAATGTTTAGTTAAGAGAAATGGGAGGCAATTCCTTTTAGAAGCAGGCGTTGTTCTATGGAAAGTGTGAAAAGCAAGTACTTGTTAAATAGCCATCGCTTTTTTTTTGCAACACACTTGCTTGTTCCCTTTAGTTTCCTCACACGTACAGTGTGTATAAGGCAGAGAACTGCGATGTCCTTTGCCACCTTATGCAAATTCTAATTCTGCCGCTTGCTAAGTGGGTGAACTTGGGCAACTTACTTAACCTTTCTTAGCCAGTTTCACTCTTCTATAGAATGATAATAATAATGGATTTGCAGTGTTGTTCAGATTGAATAGTGTAATATGAAACAGATACATAACATAATGCTTCGAATGTAGTAGACACACTCTTATAAAACTACATATACAATTTAGAGAATATTTAATATTTTTAATATTTTAATGAATACAGGGTAAACTCATTTGTGTCAAATACAAAGAACCCATGATTTTAGTTGAAATGATCAAAAGTTACATAGTGTTTCTAAGGCTGTGGCAAATCTGGATACGCCTATTGACTGTCATGTACACGAACTGAAATGGGAAACAGCGTTTTTCAGTGGCATAGTTAATTGAAAGACTTTGGTAACCCTGAGCCCCAAGCAAAGTATTTAGTTTTTCACATGCCAAAACTTTTTTTTCTTAGATATTGAGAATTTTCTTGATTGCTTTGATATGTGAGAGTATAGCTCTATAATAGAATTAGAGTAGTGACTTATGTCTGTGATAAGCCATAATTAGCAAAAACATGAATCTGGATATCTTTTTCACTTCTATCATGCAGTAAGCAATATTTGTTAAATTACAACAGTTTAAAATATAATTAAATTAAATTCCAAATAAGGCATAATTTCTTATCAGGGGCCCTTTAATTAGTTTCAGAGAAATTCTGGAGGTTATTGACACATGCAGCACCTAATTTCTTTGGTCTGATAATGGAAATTCACAATTTAGGTCAGAGCTGTGGGAAAACAATTTGTACAGAGACAAATTTTACTTGCATTAACATTTTACGATCCTCTTTTCAAGATCATGAAATCAGCATCTTTAGCCTTCAATAATATGTATCCTGCTTACTAAAAGATATCTTGTAAGTCAGTTGATAATAAGTACAATATATACACCCACTAAAAGTGAGGACAAGTAGTGATTAACAAAAGGCAGCAAAAAGATCTCTAAGGCAGCTAACTAAAGGCAGAGCAAATCACATTCTTACAGATGAGAAAAGCCAAGGGAAAAATGTTAATTACTCTCTCATGAAGTTGTGAAAACTTATGCAATCAACAGAGAACAGAGCTTATTTGAAAAGATGGGCAAAATAGTTTTAAAATAATGTATTCACTATTTGCATGTGACTAGGTTAACTAAATTGCATCTTAGCAAAGAAACTAATATGATAAAGATAACCAGTTTCTAATTACCAAGACTATTAGAAATGACCATTTGGTTGGTGATAAATACTAGAAATAAATGGTTAAAGCTTAAGAATTTCTAAAAACATTTTCCAAATGATCTACAATATCTATGGAAGGAGAACTAACACCATGAAATGAAATGCACAATTGTGAAACAAGTTTAAATCATTGTTGAAATTGTAGGGACCAAAGTAGTAGTTAGAATTAATTCCCATTAAAGTAACTAAATTAATCACTTCTGTTTCAATGAATTAAACCAAACCATATTTGCTCTAATTTAGATCTTTGTTCTCTATTCTGTATCCAATGGAAACGGGCAAATATTTTCTTTATTTATTATTTCAGGAGAGCCATAAACTGACACTCAGCTTTCTGACATATGTTTTTCTATCATTTGGCCCCATTCACTGCACCTTCTTGTATATGTCACTAAAAGCTTAGCACTATAGAATGAAGTTTATAGGATGCTTTAACATCATAGAATGCAGTAGCTAAAAATAGGAAGGTAGAGAGTGAGATAAGAAATAGAGTAAGAAATGCCATTGAAATGTTCAGATGGAATCAATGAAAAATTTTAAAACTATTAGATGTCTATTATATGAAACCCATTGTGTTTGAATTCATAAAACCCTCTATACACTGATTCAAATAATAAGGAAAAGGATAATTATTTTACTTCTTTTTCAGGGCTTTCGTTTATAAAGTTAACAAATACCTTAACAAAATGTTTTTCTTTTTACTCTTTCTTCTCCCACTAACAACATGCGCTATCCAATAATGATCCAGTATCCTTGGGAATTACAAAGTAAATATTCAACAGAGATAAGGTGAGATTTACTTGGGAAAGTTTGCGAGAAATAAAGCTTGTCATCTAGAATTCATTATAGTGAAGAAGGCACGCTATCATTCATAGCACTTTAAAGGAAATGCTAAGGAAAGAGGACTGCAAAACTCTCAAGAAAAAATCTTCTAAGTTGACATCAAAGGATAAATTTTTTAAAAATTATGATACCATTTACCAGACTCTATTTACAATAACCACAATAAAACTATAAAGTTCCCATGAATTAATCAACAAAAGAGATATAAGACTTGTGTGCAGACAATTATAAACTATTAAACAAATAAATTATAGATCTGAACAAAATTTTTTAAAAATCTAATTTTCATGAACTAGGAAGGCACGGTATTATAAAGACGTCTATTCATCTGAATTTGAACTATAGAGTCGATGAAATTCCAATCAAATACAAACATCCTTTCATTGAACATGAAAATCCAATAAAAAATTAGAGAAATGCAAATTAAAACCACAATAAGATACCAATATTGTGTTAGTCAGCTTGGGCTGCCAGAACAAAATACCACAGACTAAGTGGCTTAACCAATAGAAATGTATTTTTCTGCATTTCTGGAGGCTAAAAGTTCACGTACAAGGTGCTAGCATGGTTGGTTTCTGGTGAGAACACTCTGGCTTATAGATGGCTACCATTTATTTCTCTGTGTCCTCACATGGCTAAAGAGAGAGCACAAGCTCTCTGGTATCTCTTCTTATATGGATATCAATGCCACCATGAGGGGCTCATCTAAACCTAAGTACTCTATCCAAAGGCCCCATCTCCAAATACCATACATTGAGGGTTAGGGTTTCCACATGTGGATTTTGAGGGGACAAAATTTAGTCCGTAGCAATCACAGAATTGTTAAGAAAGAAAGACCACCTCACAGGACTGCGGTACAACATTGTCCTCATAATTAACAATATTGCACTGTACACGTAAAATTTTGTTAAAAAGGTAAACTTCATGTTATGTTTTTTAACATGCACACACACACACACACTGGAAAAGAAGAGAAAAGGAAAGACAAGAAAGACCATACTAGGGTGCTGGTAAGGATGTGGAGAAACTGGAACACTCACACATTTTGTATAAGTACTTTGCAAGTTTCTTAAAATGTTAAACATACACCTGTCTTTAATCCAGCCATTCTATTCCTAGGAATTTACTTAAGAGAAATGAAAGTATATGTCTATACCAAGACTTGTACATGAATGTTCATAACATCGTTATTTGAAATAGCCAATAATGGGAAGTAACCTAATGTTTACCGACAGGGGAATAAATGAACAAATTACATTGTGTCCATATAGCCAAACACTACCCAGCAGTAAAGAATGAGCTATTGATACACACACGGCATGGATGAATATCACAATTATGCTGTGTGAAAGAAGTCAAACAAAAAAGAGATTATACTGTATGAGTCAATTTATATGAAATCACAGAATAATTCAAATTAAAATCGACAAAACCATAAGTCAGACCTGTGAGTGTTTGCCTGTGGATAAGAAGAGGGGGTGGAAAGGAGCGAGAGAGGGGGAAAGGGATTACAAAGGAGTATGGGGTAATAAATATTTTCATTGTCTTGATGTTAGTGATGATTTCAGAGGTGCACATACATCAATAATTATCAAATTGTACAATTTAAATATATGCAGTTTATTGTAAGTCCATCTTACCTCAAAGCTGTTTTAAAAAGATATATAAGGATTCTCCCTTCTAGCCCTGATTCCAGCTACTGAACTAGTCCTCTTCTGTAAACAGTTAGAAAACAGCACATAATAATTAACACAATAGATTCCAGACATTAGACAAAGGGAGTGTGATCCCTGAGGAATGAAAAACCAATGACTTGACCCCTACACATGTTGAGGATTTCTGCCTGGAAGTCCAACCAAGGATTGAACACAAAGAAAAGGGATCAAAAGCAGAGCATAGCAGCCTGGCTAACGTGAGAAAATGGAAATTAGAACTCAAGGAGGCTGAAGACAGATAATCAAAGGAAAAAAGTCTGTACAGTTAAAGAACTACTACTGAAAGAATAACAACTGGGGACAATCAACTGAACAAGTCTCTTGGGTGACACAGCACAGAGAGATACTTGGGGTTCAACTATCCATGGGACAAAGATTTCCTGACTATGAGAACATTCAGTGAAGATACCAGAGAGACTAAACCTTAAGGAAAGGGTTACCCTAGCCTTACAGTGAAGGCTATGGAATAACTAGCAAATTTTAAAAACAAACCTTGAAAGAATCAAGTGATTTGAAAAGAACTGCCTCCCAGAACAAAATTTAATAACTTTTAAAAGGAAAACAACAAAATGCAGACACGCACAATGTGCCTCATGCAAACATGGAATTACTAGAAGAATCAGGAAATATGACTCATAACAAAAGAAAAATCGGTTATTAAAAAGAGACCCCAAAATGACAGGAATATTAAATTTACCATTCTATAGATTTTATGTATACTGTGTGGATTTAACATCAGATTAGACATTGCATAGAAGAATATAAGTACACACCAACACCTAGAAATTGAAACCATTCCAACTGAAAAAAACAGACTTAAAATATATTGATAAGCATATACCTATGGGATAATATCCAGCCATCTAACATTGACATAATTGGAGTTCCTTTCTAGGGGATTGAAGAAATAATGCTTTCCTAGATTTTAATTTAAAAAATCAGTTCATAGATTGAAAAGCTCAGAGCATCCTAAATAATATACAAAACATAGACAAATACAAAAAAAATACTTAGACAAATCCTTAGAATAAACAATTAATAATATACTTAGAAATCTCATAATGATTAACATGTTAAAGGTTCTACTTGAAAAAGAAAACAAGTGAATAAATAGGTGAGGAAACTCATCAGACAGATGAAAACAACAGGGAAGAGCCAAATGAAAGTAGGTGTTTCTACACATTCTGGAAGGAGAATGTTTCTGCCAGGAGACCCAGGCAGAGTCTTACTGCTGTCAGACCCTACTTGGCAGGGGTAACTGACCTGATCTTTAGGAAACAGGGATGCTCTTACACAGTACAGGTGGGAAGGACTATTTTTGGGTGGTGGGCACGTCTTGTGAGTCCCTTTCTCCATATTGACAATAAACAGACACATGCAACAATGCTGGCTAAGGAAAGTATGATGTTCAAGGACTCAGACCTTGAAGGATGAGGGTCTGGGTCAAGTGACCAAGTTCACCGAGACCAGCAGAGGTGCCAGTAGAATGAGGGAATTCAGAATGTGCAGTAGAGGTAGAATGTAAGTAATAGTCACAATTGGAGACCTGCTGCAGTGATGAGTGCTTCCTCTCCCAAGGTTCCCTCAGGAAGGGAATGCATTTGAGATCCCACTGGGTCCCGGTTGCTTGGTAGGAATTGAGGTGGACACTGGACTGTACTGCCCAGGACTTACTTTGGAACAGAGTTTAGATTCCTCAGCTGCTGAGAGTGCTGCTGGCAGAAAGCCCTTGTCTGTTATCTCTTTACTGGGACTGTGATGGTGAAAGCCCCAAGGTGATGTCCCCTTTCTAGGGTGGTACATATCCACTGAATGATAAATGTGGGGGTATAAAGACAACCCCCCAACTCGGGAAGATGCTAAGGGATCATCCCAACTGAAACTTTCACTAAGATGGCATCTGCTTTCAACTTCTCCCTCAGTTCCGCCCTATTTCCTGCTCTTGTTTTTCAGATGTGTTGATTATAAGAGCACATTTCCAGTCTTCCTAAATGTTAATCCCAGAGTCTCCTTTCTAGGGCACCCAGCCAGGTTAGAGGGCACATCCAAAAAAAAAAAAACCATAATTAATCTGGGAAAGAATGGCTTTAGAAACAAAAAAGAAAGGGAATTTATACACTATCACTTGTGGTTCACGCACGGAAATAATCAATTCCAGATTGGAGCAAGAGGATGGAAACTCTAAAGCAAAAGCAGTTGCAATTAAATGGAAAAAAAAAAAAGTTTGAGCTGAAAAATCAAACAAATGTAAGACAATGTTTAAGACAAAAGAGAAAAAAAAAAAAGAAACAGAAAATTCAAGAAAAACACAGCTTTATGGGAAGAAAAATGAAATGGTTATAACTGCACATGAACTTCATTTCTTTAGGTTGGATTAATGAATTCTACTTTAATCCAAACTAGCTTTGCTTTATCCTGATAGAACTATGACTCACCTGCATTCTTTCCCCAGATTCTCCTACCTGTGCATGTACTATGTGTCCACTCCTTTAAATCATTAAGCCCTTAAGACATTAGGTTCTGGTCAACACCAAATTCATTTAAGAATAAAGCTTAAGGTCTATCAACCATGACCAAGATGCAACAACCAAACCTCCAACTAGAATAAGGTTTTAGTCAAACAAAGACAACACCTTGGCCTCAGTTATGTTTCAGCTCAGGACTCTGAAAGCACAACAACTCCACGGGTCCCACCCCTTGGAAACCAGACCAAAAGCAGAACCGCCCCATGGATGGCATCGCCTCGAAACCGGACAGAACAATGCCAGGACTGACACCAGGACTTGAAGCCATGATCAATTGCTCCCTGCGTTAGCCCTGACCAATCAGTGGAGCTTACGACCCCAACTCCCATATTAACCACGATTAATGATCTAGACATTAGGCACCATCAGGAGCCAGGTTTTGGAAAGCGTTAGCTCACCTGCCTCTCTGAGCGTGGCGCCACATCCTTAAATAAACCTTTACTTTCTTTGCTGCAAACTTGTGCTCGTGTTTTCTTTTAGCGTGGAATAACACAGGCAGGCAGACCCCTTTGAGTCTGCTGTAACATGGTCACTGACTACAGTGAATAAATTTACATAAAACTAATTTATGTAGTAATTTTCCACTGTTGTAATCAATCTATTTGCAAAGGATAGGAGACAGGAATGGTTTCAAAAGACTATTTGAATGCTATTAACAAAGCAAAAATGTAACTACAGATGCCAGAAATTGTAAGTCAGAAGGGAAGGGAGAGTTCAAGGAAGAAAGAGGATATCATTTTAAAGTGGAAAGTCAAACAAGAAATGCAAGTTTGGGGCTAAAAATTAGGCATATAAATGTCTGGGATGGCAATAAATTCCTGGTAGAAGAAAGGCAGATGTTGTCTAAAAAATGATAAATAAAGATACAATATACACATTTTCTTAAGGGACTTTAATACGTCAGAAGAAAAAAAAATAAGACAAGTGTAAGGCAGAATGTTTTCTTCTCGGGAATAGGATTGAGAGTGGGAAGAAAGTGTGCCTGGGATCGAAGTTTTGATGTTGGGAATATATTCTGTAGATAACAATACAAACTTTTTGCTTATTTGTTTGAAGAATTAGAATACTTAGTCTGAGAAGTTGGAGTGTGGGGTATAAGTCAACTTTGGTGGAACATATAGATGTCTTTTCTAATGAATAATATTAGAATAAACCACCTAATAAAGGAGCAGATTTTCAATAACTGAGGATGTTTCATACATGTAAGAGACATTACAATCTGACAGTCTATAGTTTAATGTGCCTTTAGGAGAAAGATTTTCAAAGAACCGCTACTTGATGCCCAAACCAAATTATTTTAAAAATAATATTTAACTGCATTTTGTAATATGAAATCTCACAATTTTTCCTCTTCCATGTACATTTTATGTTAAAATAACTTCAGCTTTTAGAAATAAAACAGCAAATTTAACGTAACTCAAGGCAAAATAAAGCCTTATATTAAATTTTCATTGCAGATAGTTTTCTGAAAACCTCTTAGAGAAATCAAAGGGAAGAGAAGCTCGAAGTGCATAAACAAGTTATGAAGGAGAAATTGGTTCTGTGAGGATAGATTTATTTGGTTTAGCTTTCTCTGGGTCGCATAAAATGCATAATACATTTTGTGAGGAGTTTCTTATTGTCCATACTCAGTTTGAATTCACACCTCGGAGAAAAAGATCATGTTGTTTCTTGCTGGTTAGCCTGAACGTTATTTTCCAACGCTTTTCAAAGAATTAGAATAATAATATTAAACAGCACTGCAGATGCTTGAGGGAGCAGTCAGAACACAGTTGGGGGACCAATCATTGCTCCTGAGTCTCACAATATCTAAAAAGCAAGCTGGCCCTCTCAAAGGCATGGTGACAGCCCACTTCATCCTTCCACCACTCTAATTGTGGAAACACGCTTCTTCAAATTGATCCCAATTTCTAGACCACATAAATTAAATGTATGGCTTTTCTTTCAAATATTCTGGTGTTTACTATATAATTGGATTAAGAAAATGCTTCTAGATCCAAGCCACCACCAAAAAGTCCTTGGCTATTATTATGCTATGGTACGTTATGTTTTGTTATATTATGTCACATCACGTCACGTCACATTGTATCATATCATCCTTTAAAACAGAATATATTTCCTCTCTTCATCCATTCCACTCTGATTGCACATCTTCCTCATGAATGACACACACTTCCACTGTAACATTCATTGTTCAGAATCTTTCCAGGTTCCTACTATTAATGACTCTTAGGCTATTGTTTATCACTCTTGAGATGAGACTGCCAGTTTTATCTCTGACCTTTATCTCTGCAGTCTTATGCCTTAGCTATAAAGTGTTAGTGATCAAGATACGTTTGCCACGTCTGTGTTCTTTCTTATTCTTTCCATTTTGCTTTGGCTTTCAACTTCTACCACCTGACCCCTGTTTTTCCAAGATGCCACAAATCCTAGTCCTTTCAAGAAACTCAGGTTAAACATTTTCTGTAAAGAAGAGTTTTTGACCCACCACAGACACAATTTACTACCGTTTGTGCTCCCACGGAAACCCACACAGATATCTATGAAGAACTTAATAGAGCAGACTCCTCCTACATGACCTTGCATCTCCCCACATATCAAATAATTCACCACAATGTTCTTCAAATTCCACCCACATAAAATGATTATTTGCCTAAAGATGATCTAGATTAAGAACAACCAAAAAAATTTATTAAGACACGTTTCCTTTTAACACTATTAGCTTATTAATAGTCAATGTTCTAATGGTAATAATAATACCTAACATTTATTCAGAACATAGTACGTACCAAACACTGTGCTTTTCAAACATATTTCATTTACTGTAGTATTAAGGAAAATAATTTTTATTCTAAATTTACAGGTGAAAAATAGGCTTTTAAAAAGCTTAAATAGCATGCTTAATGTCTGACTGCTGGTGGGTGGTAGGGCTGGGACTCACATTTAATCTGTATGATTCCAAAACAATGTTGTACAGCCTCTCACAGAAAAATAAACATGTATTTCTGAAAGATTCAGAGAAATAAAGTTTTATAATTGGGTTATATCTTACTTTTCATAAAGTTTATGTATAAAAGCCCTACTAACAGTCCTGAACCATGGCATAGTCCCTTCTTTGTGGACAGTGGAAAAGTCATGACATCATTAAGGGCAACTTATATTTTTATTTAGCTCTAATTGTTACCACATCATTTTCCATCCTAGATCCAAATCTAGTACCTATATAATATACAGCCTCTTCTCTTGCTCAAAACTAACACACGTATAATCAAGTAGAGGATACCCAAAGACTAAAAATATCTCCTAATTTGACATTTGAGAAGTTTGTGTAAATCTTTTAATAGATATTTAAAACCTAGATAAATTTTGAAATTTATACATTTTTAAATTTACTAAAAGTTACTATGCCTTTTTTTTTAAACTAAAAGGGCCTAAGTTATCAATCCTTCTCTCTTATTTTTCAACATTCTCTAAAACTTATGTGTGAAAAATTATTTTAAAAATTTGATGATTAAAAAAATAAGACAAAATTATGTGATAGTTTTTATTTTAAAATACAAGGCCATTTCAGTTTTATCAGCAAACATTATGATCTAAGATGTATTGACTACTTACATAGGTTATTTCAATTTCTTAAAATATAATTTAATTCTGACTTTAATTAAGATTGAGTCTAAACATGCTTTCTTTGCTACAGAGCTCAACATTTTACAATCAAATAACTAATAAATAACTAAAATCAAATAATTAAATTATCTGCATACCTAGTTATCTAAACTATGCTTTCTAAAGAGTTCACTATCTTGTATCTAAGATACAACATTTATATTTTTGTCCTCCTAGCTTCTTATTTTGATTTAATTTGAAATATACTAAAACATAAAATATATCATTTTCTCTTGGATATAGATATAATAACTTTTTATTTTATTTTTCAGACTAAATGAAACTTTCTATTTGACTTTTACTGAGTTTTTGAAAGTAATTTGATGGTTTGGAATTTTTTTTAATTATAAAAGTTAATGAGAAAATTGGAAGATATCACTGAAAAATACTAGATGAATGTTTTAATGAAATACTGGAAATGGCTTTTACAAAGTATATTTATTCAAGTACCACTGAGTTCTCTTTAAAAAAAAAAAATCTTAAATTGTACTTTTTAGTTCAGACAGCTGCTTACATATTTCTTTATTCTAAACCACAGCTTTAGAGATTGAACTAACATGATTACCAATCCTTTTTTAGAGTAATAATCTTATCAACAGCTCTTATCTTTTCCTTTATTTTTAAAAGAAGGAAATACGATCAGTATTATATTGAATTTGTTTAGAACAAAAGAACAAAAGAAATTTAGAGGTTTCTTTTTACTCTTTTTTTTTTTTTTTAACTGAAGCTCCTGCTGTTAGAGTTGTCATTATTGCTACTTTGTTAAAATTCAGTGGAGTGATCTACAAGACGCCCAATTCAGTTATTTGACTTGAAAACACAAATTATATTCCCCCAGACACTACCTTCTGTCATTTCTGGTAGCTCAGGAATGTGTTCGTATATGAGTCATAGAGTATCATCATTTTATTAATTGCAAAATTGTAGTAGCATGAGATAAGGCACTTTAGATTTAGATTGCGAATATATCAGTTTCAAATTTGTAATAATGCCTGATTCAGTTTCTGTGTACATAGTTAAAGTTTATTACTAGGAAAGAGGTGGTGGTTAATTGCATATTTTATTTATGATACAAGTAACTATTAAAATATTATTAAATCACAAATAGTGTACTTTTTATTAGCTTTACATCAGAACTTAAAATGCTATTGTAAAATTCAGCAACGCGTGAGGTTCCATGGGTACCATAATTTTAAAGGGATTCAAAAGACTTAATAAAGCCTACAGGGATATTCTCATGAAAGTTGTCTTTTATGTTAACTATATACAATGAAACAAAGAAAAAGGACTTGTAAAATTTTTAAATATCTCAATGAAATCATAAATAAAGTACATGTAATATTGAAGTTTTCTATTAAAAAAATTAAGGTAAATATTTAGAAAAATAATTAAACTAATGGGAACTTAATTCTCCTGTTTTTATTACCTATCAAATCTTCAAGATTTTCATGTGTTTTTTCCTGATAGAGAAGAGATAGCAAGAGATGAAAATGGTAGTTTACAGAATGTTCTCACTAAATAAAATTATAAAGAAAAATTATCTGAGATAGTCCTTAATAAATAACCTTTTCCTCACATCATTTCCCTTTGTCGCTCTTATCTTCAATGTCTCCCATTCCTTTTTTTCCATAGGATTAGAGCACAAAGCACTTATAAAATGTACATAGCATCCAGTCTTTACTTTACATTCAGAGTCGTCATTTATTTTAATCCCTAGTACATTCATTTAAATCCCTAGTAATCTGTTTTTAACCTCAAATAATTGATTAATTCATTCAGCAAATATTTATTTTTTTCAGACACAATTCTAAGAGCTTATAATATCTATCAAGAAATAAAATCAAATAAAAATTCCTGCTTTTATGGGATTTATGTTCTAATGGAGAGGACAAATAAAAAACAAATATAAATAAATGAATTAGATAATAATAGAAAATGCTAGTATATACTGTGGAAAGTAGAATAAGCTAAAAGGATCAAAAATGGAAGAATCTGGAATTTCTATTTTATTAGGTGGTAAGGAGGGTTCTTCACTATCATTCAAGCAAAGATTTTAAAGATGTGAGGAAATTAACTGCGCAGATACATATCAAAGCAAACTGCATATGTATAGAGGAAACAGCCTTGCAAGAGCTCTAAGATAAATGGAACCCTATATATGGCATATGTATTACTTTCCTATTTCTGCTATAACAAATTACAATAAATTTAATCTATTACAACAAAGATATATTATCTTAGAGTTTGAGATACTAGAAGTCTAAAGTAAATTTCACTGGATTGAAATCAATTGTGCTCCCTCTGATGGTTCTAAGGGAGAGTCTGTTTTCTTGCTTTTTTCAGATTTGAGAGATGCATTCTCTGTATTCCTTTGCGCATGGCCCTTTCCAAGTCAACATCTTGTTTCAGTTTTCCTATCACCTTCTCTTGTAATAAGGGCACATGTGATTTAAATCAAGACCCTCTCAAATAATCTAGGATAATCTTCCATTTCAAGGTGCTTAGCTTAATCTCATCTACACAATCCATTTTGTCATATAAAGTAACCATAATTTAGGTGTCTGATATCTTTGATGGTCATTATTCAACCTACCATGGTAGCCATGAGGATCAGGAATACTAATTAACAATGATGATCAAAATCACGCCAAGATGAGTGTTGAAAAAAAAATCTGTCCCATGATCCTAAGTAATAGATCTGACATCATTTTTATACCAGAGGTCCTAGGGGAAAAAATCCAGATGTATTTCTGAAAGATTCTGTTTTTATTTTACATAATACAGTATAAATTTACAGTCTATGCACATAATAGAAAAATAATAAAGCCAATATGATATGCTAAAAACCCATAGTGTGTGTGTGTGTGTATATATATATATATATATATATATTTTTTTTTTTTTTCCCCTAACCTCAAATACTTGGAAACTGTTTTCTGTACACATATAAGGGAAAAAAAAACAGGAAATAAATAAAAGCGATTATTAATAAAGGCTTTCTTGCACTCTCCTTTTACATCATCTAATTTTGCTTTTTCCTAATTTGTAGTAAATCATATAAGTACCAATACAGTTTTTAAAAACTGTGTCAAGAATTGTTAGAAACTAAAGGTATACCATTTCAACAGCCTTCTACAGTGCTTTTTTTCTTTAATATCCATACCTATTTAATTTGCTAAAGTTCAACAAAATATTTAGAATTGCATTTTAACAATACTTCTGCTTAGAAGCACAGATATCACAGGCATCTATGCTCACACACCTTGATATGATTTTTTTTTATTACTATCAAGGAGGAAATTTTTAAATTAAAATGGTCACAGTGAATTCACTTCTAACAAGTTCTTTGAGACATTCTCAAATATGGTTTTGTCTCTTGCCATTTTTGTATTGTCCTTGCTCAAGATTCTCTATAAAGACAGAACAAGCCCTTTAGAGTACTGCCATCTCTCTTCCCATTCCATGTTTCCTTTAGACTGAGAAAAATCTTACTGTAGGCCGTGGTATCTGGTTGTTTCTGATTACAAAGGATTCCAAGATCAGAAAGTATATATCTCATTTAACACGATTACACTTTCATTATTGTTGTACGATGTTTTACAAATTTTAGAAAATTATACCTGACGTTAAAATACAACAGATAAATAAGTATATAATTTCATATAAAAATGCAATTCCAAATATTTCTTTTTTCTGGTGATGTTTATTGAGGAAATAATAAAAGAAGAGGAAAAAAACATGGTAAATAAAAAAGTATAGAAGTCGAGAAGTAAAACAAAATATTGGTATTCACTGTCAACTCTGATAGGATAAATTGAGAAATAGTAGGGAGTTCATGATAAGCAAAAGATTAATAGCAAAAAGTTAACGGACCAATATCAATATTATTAGAGAGCTTAAAGTACTGAATTAACAGAGGTGAACATTACTAACCTGCACGTTCCTTCATATGTATGTTTCTATGGAGATGTTCAACTATAAAAGCTTATTTGTAAAGAGAAGAGCATTGTAATTGGACCACAATTTCAGTTTGCTTCAATATTGTGATATAGTTTCCAGAGATGCAGGTCCTTCTCGCTGTGATTCCTTCAGTCTCTTCCTTCTTCATGGGTTGGCTTTATCCTTATGCTGGCCTTTTTCAGAGTGATAGCCTGTTGCAGGGGTCTACATGTTTTATTATCCATGTCAAGTGAGGAGTAAAATGTGCCTCTTCCTCCAACAATAAAAATAAGGCCAGCTACTCACTTTGATTAGATAATCCCTGAACAAGTCATAAATTGGCTCAAACTGCTGGTTTTAAAATTTTTAGTCAAAACCTGTTTACTGATTCAGATGGTAAACATGTATTATCTATTAGTAGAGAGAATTCAGAGTTCCGATTTTATTATCAGATTCTCAGATTGAACTCAGACTCTGTCTCTTGGTAGCTCTGTGACTTTGGGCAAGTTACTTTACCTAGATTTCAACGTCCTTATCTCTAAAATGGGAATAGTAGCTACCTCAAAGAGTATATTATCCAATCTTTATGTAACTGAGATAAAATATTACATATATAAAAATTGCTTAATAATGTATCTAGCCATCAAATCCTAATTAATTGTATGTGCTCATATGTTGATTCATGTATATGAGCAGAAAAACAATATTGATAGTCATGATTTCCTAGGTTATAGATGATTTGACTGTTGATCATGTCAAAAAATACTGGTTTTTATAACATATTTTGTTTTAGTTAGTTTCTTCCATTTAAACAAGAAAGAAATCAAGTCTAAGACAACCATAATTTAAGTATATGAAAGATTTGAAAAGTTAACTAATTTTAGATACTATTTATGAATATCAACAGTTGTGCATACACTTGAAAAAAGAGGATGGTTTTAATATATTCCATGTTAATATTCTAAAATAAGACTAAAGGAATGACAATATGAAAGGAACCAATAGTCTTTTAGGATCATAAAATTATTAAGGCAGTTTTTAATATGCAATAGGCAAAGAAAACATTAAGTATGTGAAACAATAATAATATAGTTAATACAGTTTAAGAAAAGTATAATATTGTCTTTATAGATGTGTGTTTTACATTACTCAAAGGAATTTCCCAGCAATAAAAAAGCATGACTATAATAGAAAGAAAAGCTAAATTCACAATATATCTTCTTTTTCTAGATTATTCATTAAAATGATAAAAATAAATACTCATACTTCATGCTTTCTGACTGAATAATGTCCCAATACAATTGTTAATGCTTTCCACAATCCCTTTCAGATCAATTTGATATTTAAAATAATAAAAAAATCACCAAAATCTACTAAATCTTATGTATAAGACTAAATGTATCAACATAGTTTCATTCCCAGGAATCACTCAGAGTTATAAAATGCAGAAATCAGTATAAGACAAAATGTTGTATTTGAATAGAGACAGTGTTAAGTTTCTTATATAGTCAAAGGAAAACTGGAAATAAAAATTGGACTTCAGGGGTGGCTGGTTAGCTCAGATGGTTAGAGCGTGGTGCTAGTAACACCAAGTTTACCAGTTCGATCCCCACAGGGAGCAATGTGAGCTGTGCCCTCTCTAAAAAAAAAAAAAAAAAAAAATTGGACTTCGACTAGTTTTATTCTTTAGTTTATTTATTAATGGAAGCAGAATTTCTTTCATTTTAATGGAATACGGTGATGTAAATATTGTTCCTTTACTTTATCTACATCTCATAAATTTTGCAGATTCTCATGGGTGGCAAAGAGTGGTAGATGCTTCTATGCAATCCATCTGCATATTAAGAAAATCTGTATTGTGTTGTATTAGGAACCACAAGTGTGCTTGGTTTCATCATGATAGGTTTCTAATACATATTTCCAGTAGTTACTCACTGAGTTTTATTGTACATTCATTTTTTGTTTGATTTTAATGTATTTATTTCCGTTTTTGTTTTAATTTCTTTTAGTTGTAGATATTATTGCTAAACATGTAATTTTAATCCAGGAGTAATTAGAACATATTTCAAATATGCCACTTTATTAAGTGTGAATTCTAAAGGGGAAATTAAATGAACAGCATAGTAATCGTTCCATTTAAAATATTCTAGTTTTGTATTAGGAAGTAAAGTGGTAAGAATGTAAATACATTGGTAACAAATCCATAAAAAAACAAGGTCATTTGTTTGTTTGTTTGTTTGTTTGTTTGTTTGTTCTGCCTGTGCAAAGCAAATTAGGAAAATAGTCAATATTTCCTTCCCAAAAACATTTGCTCTCTGTCCCAGATTTATGTCTGGATGTTTACTTCGTTTATGTCATTCTCAAGAAATATGGCTTATTAGGGCCACTTAGAAGTCTTAGAAATCAAATGGCAGTTGTTTGTATTTCCCAAAGAATCACTTCCTAATGATTTTTTTAATCTTTATTGTGGTAACATTGGTTAGTAAAATTATATAGGTTTCAAGTGTAATTTTTATTCAGCCATGCAGTATTAAAATGACATGTTCAGTTCCAAATGATCGTTTTAAAATTATTTCAGCTATTCTGTTACCTGTTATAAAACAAATGTCAATTTTTCTGACCTATAGTAGTTGTTTAGAAACAGATCAATTGTTTTAATATAAATGTTGCCTACTTCACTGATGCTTTACACAAGCACAAATAACATTTGAAACTGCCAGATCAATACCATGCATGTTTATTTACAGTAGGTAGATATTCAAACACAAACATTTATTTTGTTGATACTTTAGATTTGATTATCTCTAATATAATTTAGTTCCTCATAACTGCTAATACTGAGATGTACGAAAAGTGGTTTTTCATTCCATGTAGCCATGTATTGACCCTCTTCCATGTCTATCTTTCTTTTTTTTCTATTCTTTTTCTTTCTTTCTTTTCTTTCTTCCTTCCTTCCTTCCTTCCTTCCTTCCTTCCTTCCTTCCTTCCTTCCTTCCTTCCTTCCTTTCTTTCTGTATTAAGTAGAGTTTTAATAGTGTATTATAATCCTAAAGGGGAAAATTTATACTTTATATTTTTGATATTTTGTGCATTAGTGTATTTTAATAAACATGAAGATTTGTGAAATTTAATTTTAATTAGTCATTTCCTTTATGAGATCAAATCATTGTATTGTGTTCATTTTTGTTACAGCTGTTTCTTTCCATATGGAGTTCTTGTTACTCATTACATATTCCAAAGACATACAAAACAATTAGTAATTATTTAGAACTTACTATAGTTTTGTGACTCAGGTTGCACAAACATCCTTAACCAAATTCACAAATAAATGTATTAAGGAATAGTGGCAAAGTTTCTCAGTTCTAACTGTGCGGTTAGAAAGGCATGAGATTCAGTCCTGAATTCACTGCATTGATTCTGGACCTGGGCAAATCCAAACCTCTCTATAGCTTAGTTTATTTCTCTGTAAAGTGAGTAAAGGAAGAGGATCTAATGCAAGTACGGTATTAAAAGCAATGAAATGGGTTCTCAATTCTATTCCATTGGTCTATGTGTCTGTTTTTCTGCCAGTACCATGCTGTTTTGATTATTGTTGCCCTGTAGTACAAGCTAAAGTCAGGAAGTATGATACCTCCAGCATTGTTCTTTTTTCTTAGGATTGTTTTGGCCATTCTGGGTCTTTTGTGGTTCCCTACAAATCTGATGATTTTTGTTCTATTTCTTTAAAAAATGCCATTGGGAGCTTGATGGGGATTGCATTAAATATGTATATTGCTTTAGGTAATAAGGCCATTTTAACTCTGTTGACTCTTCCAATCCATGAGCATGGAATATCTTTTCATTTCTTTGTGTCTTCAATTTCTTTTAAAAATGTCCTATAGTTTTCAGCATACAGGTCTTTCACATCCGTGGTTAAGTTTATTCCTAGGTATTTTATTATTTAAATATGGACAGATGATTTTTGACAAAAAAGCAAAAAAAACATAACAATGGAGAACAGACAGCCTCTTCAATAAATGGTGCTGGCAGAATTGGAGAGCCACACGCAAAAGAATGAAACTGGTCACCATGTACCAATATTAATTCAAAATGGATCAAAGACTTAAGCATAAGACCTGACACAATAAACTGCGTAGAAGAAAACATAGGTACTAAGCTTACGGACCTTGAGTTCAAAGAGCATTTTATGAATTTGACACCAAAGCAAGGGAAGTAAAAGCTAAAATAAATGAATGGGACTATATCAAACTTAAAAGCTTCTGCACAGCAAAAGAAACCATCGACAAAATAAAGAGGCAACCAACTGAATGGGAGAAGATTTTTGCAAACAGTGCCTCAGACAATAGGCTAATATCCAAAATATACAAGGAACTCATACAACTCAACAACAAAAAAACAAACAATCCAATTGAAAAATGGGCAGAGGACCTGAAAAGACATTTCTCCAAAGAGAACATACAAATGGCAGGTAGACATATGAAAAAGTGGTCAACATCACTAATCATCGGAGAAATGCAAATAAAAACCACAATATCACCTCACCCGTCAGAATGGCTATTATCAACAAGACAAATAGTAACATGTGTTGGAGAGGCTGTGGAGAAAAAGGAAACCTCATACACTGTTGGTGGGAATGCAGACTGGTGCAGCCGCTATGGAAGACAGTGTGGAGGTTCCTCAAAAAATTACGAATAGAATTACCATATGACCCAGCAATCCCTCTCCTGGGTATCTACCCAAAAAAACTGAAAATGTTAATCCATAAAGACAAGTGTTCTTCAGTGTTCATTGCAGCTTTATTTACGGTAGCCAAGACATGGAAACAACCAAAATGTTTTTCCGTAGATGAATAGATAAAGAAGTTGTGGTATGTATACACAGTGGAATACTATTCGGCGGGAAGAAAATATGAAACAGGACCATTTGCAACAACATGAATGGATCTTGAGAGTATAATGCTAAGTGAAATAAGTCAGACAGAAAAAGCAGAGAACCATATGATTTCACTGCTATGTGGTATATAAACCAAAAACAACAAAAGAACAAGACAAACAACTGAAAGAACAAAAATTCATCGCCATAGACAATAGGGGGTTACCAGAGAGTAAGGGGGGAGGGAGGCTCTAGAAGAGGGTAAACAGGGTCTAATATATAGTGAAGGAAAGAGAACTGACTCTGGGTGGTGAACACACAATGTGAGATATAGATAATGTATTACAGAATTGTACATCTGAAATCTATGTAACCTTACTAACAATTGTTGCCCCAATAAACTTTTTAATTTAAAGAAAAGGAAAAAAGTAAATAAATAAATAAATAAATAAACAATAAAATGAGTGCCTGACATGTGGCTTTCTATGCAGTCTTTTTGATTCCCATCAAGGGGATTAGATTCTCTTTGTTCTCCAATTTTATTTATGTATTTGTTTGTTTATAATATGTTTTTAAAATGTTTCAATTACAGAACATATAATATTATATTAGTTTCAGGTATACAACATAGTGATTAGACATCCATATAACTTCCAAGGTGATGTGGTGAGTATTGCACAAGCTTTGAAGTTAGGAAGACTATCTTGACTCTGCTAACGGGCTGTGTGACTATGAGCAAATTATATTACTGGCATGAATCTGCTTATTATTTATAAAAATGAGGATCATATTTTTTTTTACAAAATGTTTTTGGATGACTAAATGAGAGGAATCCTATATTTTTCATAGTAAGTATCCAATAAATATATGTTTTATTCTCTACCTGTCACTCAGCTGAAGAAAGAATCAGAAATCTTAAATCCATTAGGTTTTATAATAAAATGGTAAAATTTGTATTAGAGAAAAACTAGATGGAATTACTAAAGAGTAAGTAACTCTCTTCATTTGTACATACAGGTGGGTAATATTTTATGTCACTACAGGAAATTGTTGTTGTGTTTGTAGAACCGACTTATCTAACCATTTAAAAAAATCAAGAAAACCATTTGTACTTTTACATCTCTGGTAATGTGTAAATATTGTATCAGTTTTACTTGTTCAAACAAACAACAAATCAACAGAATATGAACAATGAGAAATGAAAGCAGTTAACAAATAAAGCCAAAATATTGTAACTAACAAAAGTCACTCTAAAAGAGCCTGTCCACACTCCCCCTTAAACAACAGCAGCAAAAATAAAGTAGTAAGGCAGTTAAAGAGGATGATTTAAACAAGCTGTATTTTGATGTCAGGAAGCTTTTTGTATGACTGCCTCAAATATCAGTACACTGCTCAGGCAGTTCCGGCTCCCATTACTAAATTTGTTTCCCTAAAGTAACTAGGACCATATCACTAAAATTATTATAATCAGATATATAAGCACACTAAGATAAAAAAAATGCAAGTATTAATATAAAAAGACTACAAAACGTGCTTTTGCCATTACTTTACTATCTTTTTACAAAAAAACATAATATCGTTTCACCATCACCTTAAGGTCTGGGGATGCCCCATATTATAAAATGCCCACAAAATGTTTTCATCATGGATATGCAAGGATTAGGAACTTTTTTCAAATAAAGAGCGAGGTTCTTTTTCTGTAAGTTCTCCATTTGGTGTCTACTCCAACTGGTGTTGAAGTTAAAGATATGTTCACTTTTAGTCAGCGGTTGATTTAGGCAGAATGCTATGGTAAGGAGAGGAGAGGAATGAGAAAAGAAATTTTCCTCAAGAATTTAACATCTGCAGGGGAGGTCCTGCAGGAAGGAGTTGTGGATAATGTTTGGAATTATGTTTTGTTTGTTTGTTTGAATTATATTTTCTATATCACCATCCATTTTTAATGAGGGTAACCTATAAAAATAGGAAGATCTTTCTGGAAACCTGTATATATTTGTGCTGCAGACTATTCTAATAGGTGCCTCAACTTTTTTCAAAATTCTTGATCTTCATCTCAGGAGCTCATGTGGATTTGTTGAAACTTAAGGACCAAAGCTAGGTATTAAAATCCCTTGGGACACTCATACTCACCACTTTACATAATGCATTTGACATGAGTAATAGATTCCAAGATTCAGAAAAACAAGTTCGACTTTGGTAACTTTATTATCAGAGAAACCCTAAGAGTTCTTGTTTATTTTTAAAGATATTTGTGGAGATTTACTGACAAATTTCTAGGTACAATTTTATGGCATAACAGTGTTCCTGACATTTCTCCGGAACTTAGGAGAAAATGTGTGCGTGTGTGTGTGTGTGTGTGCGTGTGTGCACATTTACATACATTTTAAATGAGTAGTCATACCTGCATATTCTAAATGATGTAATTTTAAATATATCCCCAGAAAATGAAGCTAATTATGCTATGAGGGTCTAAAAATACAGTTATGTAACAACATATTACACACAATGAATATACAGTTGAAAAGATGCGTTTACTTGAAAGCCTTTCTAAAGTCAGCTTCTGTTTAACCACTGTCTGAAATATTTCCGTGCAGGCCATTGCTGACTTGTCGTATTTTTTCTAAGACAGATTTCACATCTTCCATGTTGTGGTTAGAACCTGTATAAGATGGGATGGGGACCAAGCAGTTAATATTTATTGAATTGCTTACATCTCTGCCAGAGTACCATAGATGACAATAATTATGTTTGTTTATTTTCCAAATAAGGAAAAATAATCATGCGCATTCACATACGAGGATTACATTAGATAATCCATATAAAGGAACTCCGGCACATAAAAAAACGCTCAATAAAAACTAGCCATTATTATTATTATCATTATTATTATTATTGTCATTATTATTATTACATTATCCAATAGTGCCTAAACATACCGATGTTTAAAAATAAAATGTTTAGTTGTTGCTTTCAATATGCGTCATATCATTGCATTTATCTGTATGTTATTCTCCATGCTTATCGCTGTGAGTGGCTCAATACCTCTATGTCTATATCCATACATATATACATATACATATGATTATATACAATCACCTAAAGAATGAGTATCAGTGGTAAAATAATACTTACAAAACTATGTAATTAGGCTTAGTTGTATGTGTAAAGGCATATGCATTTGTGTGTATTTTGTATTTGAATGTACGACTTTGTAAAGCATATTTAAATAAGGTATCACTAATTAGTCACCAAGAACTGGATGCTATTTTCAAAATATGAAGTATGCAAAGAACTAACATTCTTTACTTTTAACGAATCTTTCTTTCTTTCTTTCTTTCTTTCTTTCTTTCTTTCTTTCTTTCTTTCTTTCCTTCCTTCCTTCCTTCCTTCCTTCCTTCCTTCCTTCCTTCCTTCCTTCCTTCCTTCCTTCCTTCCTTCTTTCCTTCCTTCTTTCTTTTTCTTTTCTTTGCCTTCACTCTATTCCATCATTTATTCGCAGAACCAGAAGCATGTTGTACTGCAAATAACTTAGACTTTGGGGAATTCTTCAGTGTGCTATCCATTACATTATTCCTTATGTTCCTCCACTGGTAGTTTGGGGTTTATTTTTCTCCTGTGCTGATTATTTACCTCGAATCTAGAGACTTCCCAGCTTGCAAAATGCTGTTGCATTGTTCTTAACTCCCAATGTCCCGTAACTTGGAAGTCTGTGTTTGAAGTGCAAACAAAATACTCTTTAGTGTCATTTTAGTAGATTTTTGAGGATGGAGGAGAGGAGAGGTAAGCATTCAGTCTACCACGTTGACCTGAAATTTGGCTTTTTAAATGTTTATTGTTTTCATATGACACCATCACCTCTATCAGCACAAAACTGGAATGGCGTGAGTCAAAACTGCTGCAATAAGATTCAAGATGTGTAAAATATATCCATTCTTTAATAGAGGCTTTTAACCAGCTACTGTGTACCAGATACTATACTTTCTATCAAAAATATACTTTTTTTTTTTTTTTTTTAGGAAAATCGACATGTAAGGGGACATTGTCTATAGTCTGAAATGTGGTATATTAGTCAAAACCTCAAGGTGTTATGAATACAACCAGGAGGAAGTTTGTCCATGGTCCAGGAACTCAGGGAAAGTTCCCCAGAAAAGACAACTTCTAAGTTAAGTAATTAAAACAATTAAAACTAAGTAATAAAAGAATGACAGGGAATGGAGAGGGACTTCTTCAGTAAAAAATACCAGCAATGTATGTGAAATTCTGGAAGGATAAGAGAGCATGGCAAAGAGGGATGCTTGAAATAGTTCATTCAGCATAGTATTTGGAGCTTGGAATGAAAGACAGGAAGGGTGAGAACTGTTAAGATAGTTCCTCAACTGGATAGGTCACCTAGTCTTAACATGATTGAGTTAACGAGGTCTTCACTAAATAGGAACACTACATATTGAAAATAGAAATGTAAGTAAGATTTAAATGGATGAATTTGTTACTTGACCTGACAAGCAATGAGTTTGGTTTCTAGGTTTATTTAGGAAGAGAATAATATTTATAATATTTCTACTCCAGATGCCAGAAACTTAACATTTTAAGACTTATGAGGGAAACATGAAAAACAAATGCTAAACAAAACTCTATTTTATCTTTTGTGGATGTAATCTTAAGATACATTATGTGTGAGAAAGAAACACTGAGAGCATGAACGGATTCTCGGTATTCCATTAAGATACTAAGGTTAGAGTCCTGACAGAGCTTTTTAACAAACCTAAATGACCTTTCATTCCGATGAGTATCTCTCAGTACTTTAAATTTGTCATCATGGAAAACACAATCAACAAAAGGAATTAGCAGCCAATAGAATTTTTAAAAGCATCTTGATTTTCATAAAGTTAAAAAGTGTACTTGCACGCAGGTACTAAGTGCTTTGCCTCTGCTCCTTTTTGTTAGACAACGAACTGACTCAGAGTTCACATTTCTAAAGGGTTTAACTTTACCTTCATTGCCACATTCCTAATGCACTGCTGAAAATGACATTTCAACCTAATTGTTTTCTGCCAAGAAATTGTCCCTGGCATTTCTTTGTCTATGTATTCATGATTGATTAACCCTTCACTAGTTCCATTAAAACAATTAATATAATGGAGATTTTGACATGCAATTCGTAAATTATTAAAGGGCATGGAAGTCAGATTCTAAGGTATTCAAGGTAAGTATAATTACTTTGGGAGTACACATGCAAGGACAGGGACATGGGCTAAACAGTTTTGTCTTTTCTCCCAGAAGAATATTTTGGTATTTATTTTAGCATGAACAGTATTTATTCAGGCTATTCTCTTCTCACCGTTCTATTATACAAGTAAACATTCACTCATATACTCTTGAGAATATTTTATTCATGGTACAGTGGACTCAAACCGAAACTACAGTTGTGTTTTTTTTGTTTTTTTCCTTCAAGGGAGAAGGAAACACAAAGAGATATATTTTAACTGTTATGAATTATGATCATTTTTTTACAGCTGAATAAATGATGGATAGAGTCTCAAAGTCATTAATAGTTCTATAAAAATTCACACTGATTCCTCCTCTAATCTGCTTTGTAAAGTAAAGCCAGGTTAAGTGATATATATATACATCAATACACACACACAAACGTATGTGGATATACACACACACACACACACATATGTAAATATATGTATATATATATGCCATATGTATATATGCCATTTGTATGTGCCATATACATATATATATATATGTGCTATATCTATGGCATATATATATATATATATATATATATATATATATATATATATATGGCACATACATAAGGAAAATCCTATAGTCCCCAGTGCCAGATTTTTTCTTGACTATTATTCAAAATAATGACATTGTTATTTTCTATGCTTTTGAAACAAGAAGAGATTGGACATATTCAGGGGACAAGGCTACATTCCAACAGAATCCCAATTTCTTAACTAATATTAAATCTTCCACAATTTTGTCCTAATCTACTTTCAAGTATAATTTCCATCCATAGTAGGCGCCAAACACAGTATGTCCTCCTACATATGTTGATACACCTGTGAAGCAAAACCACTGATTCTTGCTTAAACAACTTCTTCATGCCTTTCCCTGTGCCATTCCCTGTGCCAAGAATTCCTTCAGCTTTCTTCAAAGCTTAGTGTCAATGACTCTCGGCAATGTTCTGTTGCTCTACCCTATATATGGAAATGCACTCCATTTTTGCTAAAAATTAGTAATATTTTTGACTTCTGCTTTATAGTTAAAGCTTCACTGTATTTTTCAAAATGTATTTTGAATTTCCTTATTATATATTGATTTCATCGGGTGAGAGTTAAAACAATTTACAACTGTAAATCCTCTATAGGTTATTGCAGTTTCACACATAGTCAACTCTCAATAAATGCTTCTAAAATAAATGGATGTTTTCTTAGTAATCATAGACATTTTTGTTTTTCTTTAAACTAGTTAGAAAATATCCACAGAAAAAATCCTAATTACTTTTAGGTAATACTAATTTATGTATTCCATGGCACTTAATATCTAACAAGTTTTGGTAGACTTCAGTTGTGTAAGGAAGAAACTACTGAAGTGTGAAGCTTGCTGACTTCTCTATTTGTATACAATGTGTACTTGCAATTATTTTGCTAAATAAATTAGTGATTATATAATTTTTGGTACTATGCAATCAACATATACATTATACTTCTTATGTTCTTATTTATGGAATTATTTGGTTCTCATTATCTAATTTCATTCACTCAACAAATTTATTGACTATTCATTATATTTCAGGTACTACGCTAAGCACTGGATATTATACTTAAGTTTTGTAGAAGAAACACATAAATAGACATGTTAATTCTCTCTCTGTCTCTCTCTGTCTCTCTCTGTCATATATATATATATATACATATATATACACATATATACATGTATATATACACATATATATATACACATATATGGCATATATATGTATATATATATATATATATATATATATATATATATATATATATGGCTTAAACATTATGGTAAATGCTATGAGGTCCAAGAAATCTGTAAGAGGTAATTATTAGATTGGATGGTTAGAAAAGACTTTTTGAAGAGGTAACATTTAAGGTTTTTAAGCAGATTCTGAAAGGTGGGGAGTTACTCATGTAAAGAACAGAGGAAAATTCATATTATAGAGAACTGTTTAATAATATCATTATATCTCAAACAGCAAAATACTTGTTAAATTCTTTAAATGTCTGTAACAAACTGTCTTTTGTTTCAATAACTCTAAAGATAATATGAATTTAGTCTTTTAAATGTTTTCCTAAAAGAAAAAAAACGAGAGAAAGAGAGAGAGAGAGAGAGAGAGAGAGAGAGAGAGAGAGAGAGAGAATACCTCATAGTGAGTTACTTAATAGGTTTTTATAAACATGGAAAATTCAAAGTTCAGATATTTTTCATTCTTTATGAAAAAAATAGAATGGAGAGAAAAGGGCAGAAATATGCCTAATCATGTATACTTTGCATTTGGTGTAATAGTATTTTTTGTTCTTAGTTTCATGAACAGGTTCTCTTCCTTCCTTCCTTCTTTCCTTCCTTCCTTCCTTCCTTCCTTCCTTCCTTCCTTCCTTCCTTCCTTCCTTCCTTCCTTCCTTCCTTCTTCCTTCCTTTCTTTCTTTTTTAGAGAAGTGCTCACCAGAACATTGTGAAACTATAAAATAGTATTATTAAATATACTTATATTTATATTTATAGTGCTGATTTACTCATAGTTAGACTGCTGTCATACATGCTAAAAAAACAAACAAACAAACAAACAAACTTTACCAAGATTTCGCTGATTGTTCTTATTTAACTACCTCTTTGTCATTTATTCGCTTCATTTTACACAAAATGGAACACACTTAAAACTCAAGGGAAGATTAGGTTTTAGTTTTACATATCCCATCATGAAAATAATAAAACGAAGAAGGTTTTTTTGCATTTGCTAAATATCCCACATCCAAAAAAAAAATGAATCTGTTCTGAAGTATCTCAGCATAATTTTAACACACAAAAATAAGCATCTCTTTCTTTTATAGTCCTTTCAAATTTGAACCAGTATCTGTCGCATTTTCCAAGTATGCCCTTTTCTTTTAAATTATATAGATTAATAAAGTGCAATTTCCACAGTGGAAAACTTATTACAATGGGGAAAGTCTTTATTTTTCTAAAGCTTTTCCTTTGGTGAGACCTGTTTTAAATCAGTTGTGCATTTTTTCATTAAGTTATAAATTGGAGCAGTTAAGTATACATCTTCTTGCTTAAATAAATAAGAAAACATAAAATGCATTAATCAAGAGCTAGGCCATTATTGGGAAACATATCTATAATTACTTAATTGTCAAAATAAATGATTTGCCAACTGCAGAAGTATTGATTATTATTTTTTTGTTACAAACTCTTGTATATTGATAGACAGTTAAACTTTTGTCAGTCTCTTTGCTGTTGAAATGTTCCAAGAGATCACCTAACATATGTTCCAGTTACCAGTCTTCTAATAGAAATTCAGTAGCAAGAGCATGCACCATCCTACAGCATAGATCTGAAGACCCTTGAATGTGACCTGCTCCCAGAGGAAACCAATTTAATGCTTCATTGCACACAGAACAGTATGTATGAATCACAAAACCTCCAGATAAATTAGTGACAGGTACATCTGAATAGAATTCCTTCTAAGTCGCTTATCTGCAGCTAGGCAAGCTTGTTTCACCCTCACTTTCAAAGATAAAGCCACATGGTATGTCGCCTTGGCAGATTCTCACAAAGAATCCTCCATTAGTGGGGGGGGGGGATCCCCTTATTATTTCAGGTACTATGACAGCAAATAGGATAAAGTGCGAACTATCTGCCAGTGGAAAATTTAGCAGTCGATACCAAGCCTTATGTCTTCTCTAACTTTCATAAGCTCTGTGCCTCTTTCTCTCTTATATTTATTTTTGACAGTTCTGATACCCTAGAGTTGTAGCCATGACAAAGTTCAGAACAAAACATCAGGTTATGAAGGACAGTTTATCAGACGCCAAACAGGGACAAGAGATGCCAACAATTAACCGATTACTCATCTTATTTGAAAAACAAAAAACAAAATAGAGAAAAACTGAGATGGTAAATATATGCTCTAAACATTGAGAGATATTGGTAATACAAAAGACCAAAAAAACTGAATTATGTACAAAATAACACAGCAAGTGTTTACTTGTAAGGAATCTTATTTACTTACCAACCATAAATAAATCGGAATACCAAAATTATTTAAAACTATGTTTTAAACTGAATATCAATGAATAGCACAAATGTAAGTACCTATCAATTACTAGAATTCTTTTAAACTGTACAATAAAACAGACACATCAATTCTCACTTCCAGTGTTTCTTACCGTCTACACTTACACTTAATCAAGTCTTTCATTATATATCTTAATAAAGGTCAGGTCATATCACTAAGTCGATTACTTAGCATAGTAGAATTCAATAGAACAAATCAAAATGACTCACGTTTTAGGTTCTGTTGGTAGTCCTTCTCATGCAAAAAACAGGGCTGTGCTTTCTGGGTGAGTCTATATTAAAGCAAAATGACAAAAATCTTAGTTTCCCGTGTGACATTGGTATTTAGCATGCATGAAAATAAATCACCACTTAGTCAAGGAGGAAAAAAATTGCATTAAAGTGTACTGATTTGTAAATTTGGTCCTTTCAAATGTAGAAAGCATTTCCTCTACCCTCTTCCTCCCAATCTGCAAAATGCCCAATGAACTCATTACTATAGGAACTCAAGTATGGCTATAGTCAGTTAATGAAATTCAGGTCTGGGAATAACTGCCATGAACATGCACAATGGTTGGGCATCTAGAATTGGGAGAGGCAAGGGTGATACTGGGAAGAAACAAACAAACAAAGGAAAAATACACACCATAATTTAGAGAATGCACATTATGATAGATTTAGCTAAATTAATGGCTGTGCTATATATACGAGGTTATTCATAGGATTGTAAATGTGTAAAAAATGTAAACAAAAATACTTTGAACACATTACCAATACCAAACCCAACGACACTTTGGGGAATATAAATATAGCTACTATATTTACTTTCTTTGAAATAACACAAGTGTAATTAGATTGGATATATGTCCTTTACAGCCACAATAATTTTAGCAACAATAAACATCACTTAAAATATGCAGGACCTTCAGTTAGCAGGCAGCACAATTATTCTTCCTGCTTTCTCTAGCTACTGTATTTATATTGAGTTATTTATATATAATGCACTTTAACATCATCAGTAATTTCTTAGACGCTTCAGTAAATGGAGACCTAAAACATTCGATTATCACATTAAACTTTACTTGTGAAGCACCATATTATAATAATGTTATTTTACTTTTTTGTGCATTAGAAAAATGTGAAAATATAATTAGAACAATTAATTTGAATATGTAAAAAGCAAAATGTCATGTGTGTATTACTCAATACATTAAATTATATAAATACAAAGCCAGATAGTAGTTCTTAATTACTATATGTCAAGAGTTTTTTACTGTATAATGAAAGAAGTGTTCAAATTTTCTGATTAATTATTCATTAATTCAACAAACAAATATTGACGAAGATGGTCTTACAATTCCCTTCAGCTTGACTAAATTTTTGACATATTTCTTCCTGATTCTGGGATCAGTTACTTTCACCTTGGAATTGTAAATTATTTTTCTTCCCCTTTGCGATGTAAATCTTCTCCCAACTCCCTGTCAGTTGTACAACCCAGGAGTGTCTTTCTTCAGGATTTGGGAGCCATCCCTTTGTGATGTAATCATCAAGAAAGATAGTGCCTCTATTTTTTAATCTTTATGTCAGGGTAGGAGCCTAACTTTAATAAGCACTGTTCACAAATACAGATCACCTAACCACATTGACCAACCAACCTCTCACCTAACATCCTCTAGGATTTTTACACTTAACTCAGCTCTTAAAAAATGTCCCACCTTGTATTTCAACAGAATTAAGTTCAATATCCCCAGCTCCCCCACCTCTTTGCAATAGTCTTGAATAAAATTTTCCCTTGCGTGTTTAACTCCATCTGGTGCATTTTTTTCTTTTCACACTCTCAAGTGTCTACTATGCATTGGCACACTAGTAATTCAGTGGTAGAGAAGGTAAACACTGTAGTTGCCTCCATAGTATGTACAATCTAGTAGGAGACTGAGACATGTATGACTGACATTTAAAAGAAAATGTGATCGATACCATGACTGCAAGAACAGAATGAGGTACCTACGAAAAGTAGCCTAGGTAATGGAAAGTATAATAGAATAAGTGTCATTGAATCAATCATTTCACTGATGATGAGGTATCATCCCAGTAAATTGGAACAGGAAAAATGTTCCAGGAAAAGTGTCCAACATGTGTGAACATACAGGGTAAAATAAGCATTTCAGTGCAAAGAAACGTCAGATCAGAATAGCTGGATTCTAAACAATAATGTAGGTGAGTGGCAGGAAATGAGGCTGAGATATAACCGGAGGGAGATAGGAAACAAAGCAATTCTTCAGTCATGTGGTGTTTCATTTTTCTTTTAATCAACACATTTATAATGGAAGGGATAACAAAAGGTTCAATGCCAAAAGCTCTGGTATCAGACTATCAGGCTTTGAAATCCCACTCTGTCTCTCACATATTGCTGTGGTATTAGGCAAGTAGTCTAACCTCTCTTAACCTCAGTTTCTCCATTGCACAAATGGGGATAATAACCACACCTAGTGAGGTTTCATGAGTTTTAAAAAGAAAATTCTACATAAAATATTCAGCGTAAGTCTTGGTCCACAGAAAGTGATGGATGATGATGATGATAGAGAGTGATCTGTGATAATATTGATGAAGTACATATTCTATACCCAACCATGAGAGTCATGGTGAAGAGTATGAAGGAAAGAGAAACTGCTGAAGCAGTTTTAAAATGGAGAAATATTATCAACTTTACATTTTTGGAATAGCATTCTGATTACAGTACGAATATTTTGAAAGTTAAGTAGTGAATACTGTAAATCAAGCCTCAGAACTGGTAGTACTAGTGAAAACTCAATGTCTGACAAGGTCTGTAAATACAAGGTCTGACAATTGAGTTCACGAACTCATCCTAGAAAGAGTTCTACATACGTCATTGCTGAATCACTACGGTTACTTTTGAAGTACTTCCCTTGGGAAGCTGTGCACTGATTTCAGTGTCTAGTCCACCCTTCAAAGCAATTTTGGAACTCTCTTTTTGGAATGGCCATCAGAGCTGTCATCATATTACCCTTGATGTCCTGAATGCCATCAAAATATCTTCCTTTCAATATTCCCTTTATCTTCGGGTAAAGAAAGAAGTCATTGGGGACCAGATCAGGTGAGTTGGGAGGGTGTTCCAATATAGTTATTTGTTGAGTGGCTAAAAACTCCTTCTCAGACAGTGTGGTGTGAGCTGGTGAATTGTTGTGATGCAAGAGCCATAAATTTTTGGTGAAAAGTCCAGGTCATCTAACTTTTTCATGCAGCCTTTTCAGCATTTCCAAATTATAAACTTGGTTAACTGTTTGTCCAGTTGCTACAAATTCAAAATGAATAATCCCTCTGATATCAAAAAAGGCTAGCAACATCACTGCAACAAGTTTGCGAACCTAGTTGTCAGACCATATCTGCAAGTATATTAATTAAAAGTCGATCTGTGCAGAAGTGATGCATTTATAACAGAATGGTAAACAAATCCCTGTGTCTGATTGTAATTATTAATAGCACAGACTTTCACTCATAAATGTATCCTCGTCTGGATGATAAACTATGTAGTAGATGTCTTTGTGGGCATCAACCAGTATGTTTTATGTGAAGAGTTTTGTTTCATCAAGCAAATCAATTGACTGGATGTCATCTCCAATATACAATATGACAGTAATCATGAGAGATAGAGCTAATATTTATGTTAGCATATTTATTTGTCAGACACTGCCTTATGCTCATTACATGTATTAACTAATTTAGTCCTAACAACAACCATATGGATATTGTTATTCCTATCTTACACGTGAGAAAATTGGAGCACATAGAAGATAAATAATTTTCCCAATTCACACAGCATGTTGAAAAGCATAGATTCCAACCAGACAGTTTGAATCCAGATCCTGTATTCTTAACCCTATGTGAAAAGTGCCATACAGTAGTCCTCCCTTTTCTATGGTTTCATGTTCTGTGGTTTTAGTTACCCATGGTCAACCATGATCCAAAAATATTACATGGAAAATTCCACATAAACAATCCATAAGTTTCAAATTGCCTGCTGTCTGAGGAGCATGAAGAAATCACGCACCGACCCACTTCATCCCACCTAGGATGTGAATTAACCTTTTGTCCAGTATTTCCATGCTGTATATGCTCTCCACCTGTTAGTCACTTAGTAGCCATCTCAGTTATCAGATTGACTGTCATGGTATCTCAGTACTTGTGTTCAGGTAATCCTTATTTTACTTAATAATGGCCCCAAAGTGCAAGATTAATGATGCTGGCAACTGGGATATGCCAAAGAGAAGCTGTAAAGTGCTTCCTTTATGGGGAAAAGTGAGTATAGTACAATAAGGTATTGTATGAGAGACTACATTCACATAACTTATATTACAGTATATTATTATAATTGTCCTATTTCATTTAGTTACTGTTGCGAATCTTTTACTGTGCCTAATTTACAAAGTAAACTTTATCATAGGTTTGTATGTATAGGATAAAACATTATATATATGTATATATTATATATATACATACACACACACATATATATACACACACACATATACATGTATATATATACATATATATACACACACACGTGGTTATATATATATATATATATATATATATATATATATATATATATATATATATGGTTTAGTACTATCTAGTTTCAGGAATCCCCTGGGGGTCTTGGCATATATCCCCCTGAATAAGAGGGTACTACTGTAATAGAAGTGTTTTTGGAGTATCTGAAGCTGAGAGTGGGTTACTATAATCTAAGAGGATATTAAAGAATCAAACAAAGAACTTTGGGGCAATAGGAGAATAAACTATTTCAAAAATTGAAAGCACAAAGAGGATAAAGTAGATTAGTTTCAAAAAGGAAAGGATATTTCAGGTAGATTATAAAGAATGAACAGGATGCTTGCCTCCTTGAAAAACAAACATAGTCAACTTTCTGATGAATTTCCATTTTACTTAAATGAAATTCTAATATTCAAACTCTTTACTACAGCCTCTCTGATTATATCCTTTCTTATAGTGTACATACACACACACACACACACGCATGCACACACCAAATTTACATATACAGCACATGCCAATATCCAGATTCTCCTGCCACAATAATTTTGTTTTTCTCAAATGCACCAGTCTTCCACTGTTTCTTTTGCTGACATAATTTTCACCCAAATCTTACATTATCATATCTATCTCATGTGTTTCTTTTACCAGTTTATTCTCCACTTTAGAACATCCTTTAAATATATATATATATATATATATATATATATATATATATATATATATTACATATATGTATATATATGGCACATTTTGTTAGGGAAAATATTTATTCTTTTAAGGGTAAAGATATGTCATTAAAGACCAAGGCTAAAGTCACCCACATCCTTATATTTCCATTTATTATGTAAGGTTCAAAAGCTGGACAATGAAGAAGGCTGAGAGGAAAAAAAAAAAGATTCATTTAAAAAATTGTTGGAGGAGAGCTCTATGGATATCGTGGACACCCAGAAAGAAAAACAATTGACTTCTATGGCAAACTAAGCCTGAAACATTGATGGAGGCCAAAATGACAAAACTGAAGTTGTCCTACTTTGGGCACATCATGAAAAGGCAGGGTTCTTTGGAAAAGACAATAATGGTAGAAAAAATAGAAAGCAGCAGGAAAAAAGAAAGACCAAATATGAGATGGACTGACTCCATTAAGGAAGGCATAGGCTTAGTCTACAGGAGCTGATCAGGGCTGTGAGAACAGGACAATGTGGATGTCACTCATTCATAGGGTCGCCAGGAGTTGGAGCCAACTCAATGGCATGTAACACACGTAACATATTCTTTGCTAATTTTTCTTCACTATCAAGATGGCAGAGTAAGTTTGCTAGTATTTTGTTAAGGATTTTTGCATCTATGTTTATGAGGGAATACTGTCCTATAGTTTTCTTTTCTTGTAGTGTTCTTACCTGGCTTAGTTATGAGGATGATCCTGGCCTTGTGAAATTAGTTTGGAAGTTTCCCTCCTCGTCAATTTTAGGAAGAACCTGAGAAGGATTACTCTCAATTTTTCTTTAAATGTTTGGTAAAATTCACCAATGAAGCCGTCTGGTCCTGGACTTTTATATTTTGGGAGGTTTTTAATTATTGATTTAATCTCCATACTTGTTATTGTTTTGTTCAAATTTTCTGTTTCTTCCTGATTTGGTCTTGTTATGTTGCATGTTTCTAGAAATATATCCATTTCTGCTAGGTTATCCAATTTGTTGGCATAAATTTGTTCATAGAGGTCTCTTACAATACTTTGTATTTCTGTGTATTTATCATTTTTCTTTAGATTTATTATAAGTGTGTTATTATGAAACATTTGCATTATTATGAAAATACACATACAAATTTACGTTATTATGCAAATACACACACATATATAAATGATTAATTGTAGATAATAATCATGTGTGCAAATTGTTTATTTACATTCAGTTTAGTTTCACAACCCATGCACCAATTAAAAAAAAAAATCCTACTATTTAGATGAAATAAATTGTTTCATTTATACTTCAGAAGTTAAAAATTATTCCACATTTTAATTTACCTCAGATTTCAGCAATAAATGTACTGTTTAGTTGCCTTGCTTCTTGAGAGAGAATCCAAGTGCTTTTCTCATTATGTTAATGATAGCATTCACTGCTTACTCATTGTTTCCATTGTTTTAAATGTAGTTCCTTCTTTTTTTAAAAGATAGTAACCATTGAAACTACTGTTGCCCTTATTTAATTTAAACTAATTGTTTTCTAGATCTGCTATATAGCTTGATTTTTTTTTTTTTTACCTTAATCTTAGAAAGCTCCATCATTTCTTGTAGCTATGAATTTCTCTTCCTTGGATCTTACCCTAGTTTTGCTGGGTTACATATTTAACTAATTTCCCAAGAAAATGGTTTATTTGGAAGTTAATTTTATGTGTTATTGTTGTTACTTAAAATTATACTTGTGTGGCTCAGGCACTTGAATAATAGCTTGTCTGCATATGGAATTTCAGAGTTTTGAAGTTGTTGTATCAATGTATATATTTAGTGTTGTAGCTATCTGTACGAGGTTAATTCTATTTAGATGGCCACTGTTATTATTATTATTATTTTCTCCTGGAAAACATTTGGATCTTCCAGTCATTCTTGGGATTCACAGACATTACAATAATGTCTATTTAGATGAGTTGTTACCATTTTTCACTTTTGGTGTCTGACAACTTTAAAAAATCTTGGCATGACTGTTGCTCTTCAAATTTAAAAAATTAAAATTAGACTCTATTAACATTTTTTGAACAAGTAAGATCAATTCTTTCAATTTTTATACTAAATAATTTTTACTATTATATTACTCATTTTAAAAAGATGAAACCATAGTACTGACTAAAATAAAGTATTATTTAGAATTATTTGGTTAGCATCCAATAGCAATCCCTTGAGACTGAATTTATTGTTATTTGCTTTTATTTCCATTTGTTTTACACATACGTGGTCACCATTCCCTCAAAGTCTTATGAAAAATTGAAACACGGAGAACTAGGGTATATTTTCACACATAATTGCTAGATATTATATATGGAAAACTGGAAAGACTACATGATTTTATCTTCCTGAAGAGAAGATTAGCCTTACCTTTTGGTGGGAATTTAAGGTAGGGCATATCACCTTAATCCAATAAGGCCTCCAATAATTTGAGGCTGGGTTTCAGACTTTGTACATCTGATTCCTTTCTACTCCTGGTAAATCAAATATCAATTTTGAACACATTTTTGAAATGGATTGAAATATTTGATATTTAATCTTCATAAGGTAATGGTGAAACTTACTGGTGAGAATATAAATTGACAAAATATCTTTTTTTAGGGAGTCTTTGATTATTTTGTTTATTTATATATTATTGTTGTTGTTATTTATTCCCATATTCATTATGGCTCCACTGAAGACCATTTCCATTTATCCTTACAAGGTCTCTTGTTTTTAAAATAGTTTTGTTTTGATATATATGTATATATATGTATGTGTGTGTATATGTATATATACACATACCTTGTAAGGTCTTGATATGTATGTGTGCGTGTACACTTACACACATATATATATATATATATATATATATATATATTTATACACACATACATATCAAGACCTTACAAGGTCTTTTGTTTTTAAAATATTTTTGTTTTCATATATATATATATACACACACACACACACACACACACACATATGTCAAAAAAGACTACATATATATATATATATATATATATATATATATATATATATACACACACACATACATAAACATATACAGTGTTGCCCTGAAAATAAGACCTAGCTGGACCATCAGCTCTAATGTGTCCTTTGGAGCAAAAATTAATATAAGATCCGGTCTTGTATAAGACCGGGTCTGATATTATGTTATATAAGACCAGGTCTTATAGTATATTAAAATGATGTTTTATTTTAATACTATATTTTATTTTAATAAAATATTCTTATATTTTATATAATATATGTAATATATATTATATAGTATAATATGTATATATATTGTAATTGTATATATATATATAGTAATTGTAATATATATATAGTATATATATTGTACATATAATATATATATATAAAACAAAAGTTTTATATATATCAGTATTATATATATACAAAGAAGCATTTTGGGGCCAAGAGTTTTCTGTCAAACTCTTCCAATATTATGATTTTATTTTGTGGAGTTGTTTCTCTAAGTTCTGACTCTAATTTCACAAACAAATAAAAGCCTGGATGCTTGTGGTGAAAAAATTTTGGTTGTCTTTGGGTAACCAACTTGATATATATGGTTGAATGTAATATACACATCCAACCAAGGTGATTTTTAAAACCTTTTTCACATTTATTTTTATCCTTAGTTTTCGGCAGTTGCATTAAGATGTGGGTTTTTTTGTGTTTGTTCTGTTTGTCGTTCTCTGCATTTCTTAAATGTATAAATATATGTCCTTTACCAAATCTGGAAAGTATTCAGACTTTGTTTCTTAAAAAAAAATTTTTTTATTAATCTTTTTTTCCCCTCACTTTCTGGGACATTGACACCTTGGGGTATTGTATCATAAGGAGATTATATCACAGTAGTAAATTACATGTATTTCAAGTAAAATGTATTCATGCCCAAGCATATCTCTGGTCTGCAAGTAGAGAGCGGTCCTCTCAATACTGGAAGTTGTTTAATACTAAACAACGGCCAAATTCACCTCACATTCTTTTTTTTTTTCTCTTGTGAATGTCATATAAAATATTTAGTTTAACCATGATATTTAACAATGCCTGCATTCTTCATATTTTTCAGTTTCTAACAGATCTAAATACAGTAGATATGGTATTTGATTAAATAATCCTGTGAGGCAGACATGATGTGCAGAATAATCAAGAATAATAAAATGTTACCTCAAGTAGAATCAAAGTAGCACAGAGATTGTTGGATACATTTCTCATTTGTAACAAAACAAATAAAAATTAAAAAATTAAAATGAAATCACACATAATCTTATTATCCTAACAATTATTGCCAGCAAGATGATTTTGAAAAGCAGTTTATGAAGAATCACCAAAGACTACAAATTCTCATCTGTTTTCACTCAATAATTTTATTTCTGGTAATTAATTCTGAGGAAATAAATCAAAAGAAAGTGCAGCTTTATGCATTGAGATGTTCATTTTAACATTAATTTTAATGACAAATGTTTTAAACAATCTGTCTGACTAAGATGATATTATTGTACACCAACTTAATCCTTAAGATTGTAATAACAATAGCTACATGGGACCTCCATTTGATATAATGTAGAAAAATGATGTCAAGATCATAATAGTAAAAAGTGAAATTATTCATTTATATAGCCAAGAAATGAAAGGAACCTAACACAATATGAAATAGTTGCTTTAGGATAATTGGATAGCTGTGAGTTTCCTTTTATTTTGCCTTATTACTGTTATAATTAAAATGGAGAAATCATGGGAAAAATTGAAAGTAGAAAATTAGAAGTAAATAAGAAGTCAGTTTAATTATATAATACCTATTGAATAAGCAGCTATGGGCACTTATTAATTGATACTGATTTGAAATCGTGTTTAGTCTACCAATTACTTTTTTTAAGCATTTGTTATATGAAGCTTTGTTTTATTAAACTTTTGTTATAATAAGACAGTTAAAAAAAACTCTCCCACAATTTAATTTTTAAAAGTAAGTTCTGTCAGTGTCTTATTCAATTACTCATGAGCTAATGGATGGCTTAAACATGACATGTTCTTGATGAATATCTGTTGATTAAATTCCAGGCTATAAAACTTTGACAGTTTTCAAAAATTTAATTTTGAGTAGATAATGCATGCACATGGATCAAATAATGGAAAAAGAATACACAATGAAAAAATTCTCCTCATACTTAATCTTCCAGCCACTTTTCTCTTCCTACATATACAAAGATCTACATATATTATTTCTCTTTTATACAATCATAACCTATATACATAATTTACTGCAGGTTGATTTTTTAAATCAACAATATATCATCTTTCCATATCACTACAAATTTGACCTTCATTTCCTTTTATGACCTCATAGCATTCCATTGCATAACCGGATCATAGCTCACACCTGGTCCTCATTCATCAGCATCTTTTCTTTTTGTTTTTTAATCCAAGATTTTTCAGTTGTATTTGCTGGTCTGCTAGAAGACATCAGAGTTAAAAGTGATATTTCTTATTGTTTTAAAACCTGCTCTCACACACTGTATCAATTTGTTAGGAAAACCTACTGGTTTTACCTGAGAAATATAACCAGAATCAAACTCATTCCTGTCATCTCCATTGAGCTATCACCATCTCTCACCTGGATTAATATATAATAATTGCTTCTTAAATGGTCTTCCATTTTCAGTGCTTGCCTCCTAGTTTCCAAATAATACGTCATAGGAATTATCCTTTTACAATATAAAGTAGGACTTCTAGAATAGTCTAAGATAGAGTAAATACATATCACTCTATCCCTCCCACTGAATAAAATTAAAAACCCTGGGCAGAATACAAAACTAACTCTGAAAAAATAAGTAGCAGCAGGTAGAATGGGAGGGAAGTCAAACCTCAAAGAAGAAGGACCTATCTATATTGGAGGGAGGTCTCTGTTTTATTTATTTTTCTCCCATTTCTTCTGGCCTAGATTATTGAGCAGCCTGAATCCTAAAACTGTAGCAGAAGACAGCAAAAGCTCAAAGAAAACCTGTCTTCTGCTGATGCAGGAAGCGAGATATCGGGACCATGTGGGATGGAGAACACAGGAGGAAATTCTTATGTGTTTTTTTTTAATGAAATTTATTGGGGTGACATTGGTTAGTAAAATTGTATAGGTTTCAATTGTACATTTCTATAATTATTCATCTATATATTGCATTGTGTGTCACCACCCAGAGTCAGTTCTCCTTCCATCACCATATATTTGACCCTTAACCCTTTTCTGCTACACCCCTTCCCCATTACCCTCTGCATTTATCTGTTTTTTTGTGTGTGAGTGAGATTATATATACTGTGTTTCCCCAAAAATATGACCTAGCTGGACCATCAGGTTTAATGCATCTCTTGGAGCAAAATTAATATAATTATATATATATATATATATATATATATATATATATATATATATATATATATATAAACAGATTTCCACCCTCTTAAAACAGATTTCCAAACTGATAGTAATTTTCCTTTAGGCATTTCAGATACTGGATCTTAAGGATTCTGTTTCACATGAGAAGTCAGCTGTTGTTAAAATTCTAACATCTTTTAAAATAGCATGTTATTTTTCTTCTGATATTCTGTGATTTTGCATGTTTTTCAGTTTTATCATGTGTTTATATGTGGCTCTATTATTTTTGTGTTCTGGGCAGGGGAATATTTGATTCTTCAACCTGAAAATTAATGACTTTTACCTATTCTGGGAGATTCTCTGCAGGAACACCATTAAATATTTCTTCTCACATATTATCTCTTAATGGAAATTACCTTATTTGTATATTGGCACTTATAATTATATTTTTCATGTTTTCTAACCTTTCTTTCATATTTTTCATGTTTTCTCCATGCTAAATCTTTTAAATTTTCTAAAATCTTAAATACATCTAAACAATCTTTCTATTTAGATATGTCATCTGCTATTTAACCTATGAATTAAGGTTTTATTTTATTGGCTATATAAGTCATTGCTAAAAGTTCTATTTGATTGTTTCTTCACATGTGTTACCCTCTCTTCAATCAAAATACCTTATCATTATGTGTTTTTTTAATTTCCTTAATGATTTTATGCATTCTTATTTTATTGCCTCTTTCAGACTACTTTACGATTTTAGAAGATGTAGATCTCCTTTATTCATTTTTTTTTAATTAAAGTTTATTGGGGTGACAGTGGTTAGTGAAGTTACATAGGTTTCAGGTGTACAATTCTGTAATCCATCATCTATATATCACATTGTGTGTTCACCACCCAGTCAGTTCTTCTTCTATCACCATATATTTGATCCCGTTTGCCCTCATCTACCACCCCCCTACACCCTTACCCTCTGGTAACTACTAAACTATTGTCTATGCTTTAATCTCATTCTCTCTTTTGATTTGGAACTTCCTGTTTATAATGCATCTTCATTGGGTTGTGGGAGCTACATGAACCTGAGGGTTACCTGAGGAGTGGCTCTTCAGATTCATTTTGCATTTGCTTCTGTCCTGCATTTCAGGGGTTTCACTAAATGAAGACCAGTTATTGTCGTTACTTGTTTTGTTGTTCTATTGATGCTGTTTATCTCTTGGCTTCAAATTCTCACATCATATATATAATGCACATTTGAACTCTGTACCAAGGATATGCTATGTACTTGTGTTTCAAGTTTTCACAAAAGTTTTGCTTTTCCTAGAAAGCCTTGAGGAGAGTTAAACTTTCTTGCTTCTGTCCTGTGGTACACTTACAAGGTCTTCTAAATCACAAGCCCATTTCTCCATTCCCTTGGGGACTTTATAATCCTATCTCATTCATGAAGTACATCTGATTTACTATACCTGGCTATCAGCTGCAACTGTATCAGCTCAAAATGTTACTGGTCTAGCCACAAGTTCCTTCTCTGTTTGTGGCACCTGGGGATTTCCCTTTCATTAGTTCATTTGCACCTAACTATGCATTTACTATTTAGTTTGCTATCGTTTATCCAATATTTTCAAGTATTTATGAGAAAAGTGGGAAGTCTATATTGAAGGAGAGTATCATTTTGTCAGGATAAGAATTACACATGGTTCCAAGTCATCCCTTTCTTCTCTCTTCCATAATTATAAGCTGATGTTCCTTAATTCACCTTATATAAAATCAAGTTATGTATTATCATTTTACAACAACATTGACTAAATATAAAATAGAGTGTTTTATGCATTCCTATAGTTCCATCTTACATAATACATTGCTTTATTTTTCTTGCCGGTTTGAAAAATAAATATCAAATCTGCTGTTGAATTTAAAATGCTACTTCTTTTAATCCTCAATAGATTGTCTGTTAGATTATTTTATGGTATTTAATTCACTTTGCAAACAGATTTAGTACTATTGTCTTTTATCTCAACTGAACAAGATTGCTAATAGGTATTGTTTTAGATCCTACTTAAAAGCTTATTTATTTTCTATTTTTTGAGTCCTAACAAATCTTTTTAGTACTCTGTTTTTGTGTATTTCCTATTTCTCTGTTGGAAAACAGGAGTGGCATATATGATACATAAATAGTTGTTTTATTAGAAAGTAGTTGAATCAGGAAATTGATAGAAACTTAGTTTTCTGTTTATTCAAAAGTGTGATTATTGAGTGCCAATTTCATAAGATTCACTGAGCTAGGAATGAGGTGCACTTTAAATAAAAGTGAGGGGTTAATGATATGGTGTACTGGATGTTGGAACACAGGTACATTATGGGACCAAATGGCAGGACATTTCACTCAGACAGAAGTGACTGCAAAGTCTTATAACGGGATGACACTTTCAACACTGAGACTTGAAAGATAGATATTACCAGCTTGAGAAAGCAACATATCAAGGAGTGAGTAAACCTGATGTGTAAGGGAAACGCAAGCATTTTGGTATATGACACATGTGAAAACTTGTCTGGTGATGAGTTTCAATGAGCTCCCAGATGTAAGCATTACCAGATCTTGAATGAGTTTTTTTCTTTACCAAGGAAGTTGAATCTCCTTTGGCAAGTGATGGAGAAGTATAGATGGGTGCTAACAAAGTAAATAACCTGACTAGATTTACAGAGTTGAAAGATCACTGTGGGAACAGCATAGAATACTGAGGGCAAAATGTCTGTACTATTCTCATTACTCAGTAAAGTACCTCTACTGTTAATCAGTTTTTGTTTTTCTGCTTGTCTTTGTTTGCCTATTAATTCTCCAAAGCTTTATGAGACAATATGTATGCATAATTCCCTAGGTGTATTTATTTCAATAGTGTTGACTATGTCCTATGTCCTATGACACACATTGTACTAAGTCCTAGAAATGCTCTTATAAATAAGACAGGATTTCTGCCTTCTCTAAGTTCACTATGTTATTGGTGGAAAGCAGTCACTTTCATTTGCGTATCAAAATGATTTCCCAAAACTATGCAAAGTTCATATATATATATATGAATATATATATATATATATATATATATATATATATATATATATATATTGGGATCTTAGACCAGCCAAATTAGAAATTATTTCCTGCAGGAAATAAAATACACACTGAGATTTACAAGATTAATAAAATTGCAAAAGGTGCTTACTCCCCTTGGGCTAGTATTAGTTATTGCTCCAGCTAAAGAGGACCAGATATTCCAAAAGTCTTCTTCCTTTCCTTCTTGCCCTTCACCATCAACATCCTGGATGTTATTAATTACTAAGATTTGCGGTCCGCTAGTGTGCACTGTGAAAGGAGAAGATTAAACTCAGATATTTCTCTTGAATTCTGATCCTCATTTCCTTCCTACTGTTTCTAGTCTCTCACCAACTCTCACTTAAACTTTGGTAATTATCTAACTCTGGGACAATCAATCTTCCATACTGCCGTTAGAGAGATCTTTCCAAAAGATAAATTTGCTCTTATGATTCTCTTGCTTAAAAACAATAATAACAACCACAACAGTAATAAAACAATAACAAAAGCGTTTGACAGTCTTCTACTGCCTGCTGGGAGGAGTCCAAAACTCTGAGCAGGTCACAGAACACCCCACACTAGGTGAGGGTTATGCCCATCATCAAGCCTCCCGCTGCGTTTCCCTTACTCACAAATCTTTTCTTTTCTTTTCTTTTTTTTTAGTTGTCGCTGTAAAGTCTCTCTATCCTGAAGGCAGAAGTAGAGAGGGGTCGGAATGACAGTGCTTTTCTCTTTGTATGAAATTATTTATATGTTATTTTCGCATCTAGCCTGAAAAATTGCATCTTTGAATCCTCATGCTTGGCCCAGTTCCTGACCCAGTTCTTGTCATATCGAAAGTATGCATACATTTTAAAGTGGATTAAAGAAAACTAAATTACCATAGAGTTGAGAACAAGACCTAGATGTTAAATAAGGTAATAAATCCTGAAGAAAACATACTTTGGAAAGCAGAGATGTTAAGAATATTCCTGTAGAATACCTCTGCATTAAGTATTCAACATTTGCCTTTAGGTCCTTCAACGTTAACCCAAAAAAAAAAAAAAAAAATAAAGCCTATTAAATGATTTTTAGAAAAAAATAAGAAAACATACCAAGTAGCATAAAGTTCTATGAATAGTAACCTTATTATTAGGCTTTTACAAAGTGTCGATTTAATTCAATTCAAAGTCCTGAATGTTTGCATAGCTAACTTTTTCTTTATTTGAATTCAGAATATATCAGCTCATGTATTTTATTATTTTTAATATGACATCAAGACACTCCAGGGTACATTTTATTATTCCATTTATTCATACCTTGGGTACATTATGAACTACAAACCTAAAGGCTAAGAGCTTTAACCACCCAAATCATGTATTAGTGGATCAATAAAACACACCCTGGAGTACCTTAATCCTATAATATGTCTCCTACTTCTTCTTAAAAGGGAAAAAAAGCAATTAATCTCCAACAAAATTAATACTTTAAAATCACCTCATTCTACTGCTACATATTTCATACAAGGTGCGAATGAAAAACAATGGCAGTTTCTTGTTAGGACATTACTAAAGAAATGAATTATGCAGTCCATCTACTGAAGGGATAAGAAGTATTTCTGCTCTAAAAGCTTTTATGCTTTCCTACAGATAGCCCAAATCTGTGAGAAGTCATATATATTTAGATCTGGTGTTTCCTTATATAGTAGCAATCCAAAACAAAGCAATTAGACAAAGGAGTGTTGCATATAATTAAATATAGAGGATAAACTGTCACTTGCCATGTATTTCAAACACTTACATTAAATAACAATAGTTTTCATCAACTACACTTACTTATTTTAACTTTTCCCTTTGTTTAGTTCTGAGATTTTCCTTTATCACACCCAACATATCAATTTGCATGCTGTATGTAGAAGTTCAACAAATTTAAATGAAGGAATAGTTATATTACTAAACAAATTGAAACTGCGTTTTAGAGGCAATTGAATTATAACAGAAATTAAATACATATACAACACACAAATACATAATATTAATAACCAATTGTCATCATAAAATTATAATATGAAGGCAACAATTATTTATATAACCTCTAATGTTAACAGTATTTTCCCACATTAGTTCATTCAATTTTCACTGTAAAACTAAGCACAAAGCCTTACTGTACCTTTGTAAGTGATGAGAAGTCTGAGGCCCAGTAATATTAAAAACATTGTTCGAGCTAGTAACTGATAGCACTAATTTGGTAGTCTAGGTGTGAATTAATAAGTCACTCTGCTTGTGGGATAACATTTTTTTAAATTCTTTATTGTTTTAAAGCATTTTCATGTTCACAGAGAAATTGAGGGAAAGGTACAGACATTTTCCAAATGCCTCCTGCCCTCAACATATATAACCTCACCTATTATCAATATCCCCCAGCAGAGTGGGACATTTGTTACAATTGATGAACCTACACTGACTGACACATTGTTTTCACCCAAGCCCATAGTTGATTTAGGGTTTACACTTGGTATTATACATTCCATGGATTTGGACAAATGTATAATGACACATAGCCACCATTGTGTTATCATACAGAATATTTTCACTGCCTTAATAATCTCTTGTGCTTTCCCTATTCATCCCTACCTGCCCCAGCTCCTGACAATCAGTAATCTTTTACTGTCTCCATAGTTGCCTTTTCCAGAGTGTTATATAGTTGGTATCATATAGTATGCAGTCTTTTCAGATTTGCTTCTTTCCCTTAGTAACACACATTTAAGTTTCCTCCATGTCTTTTCATGTCTTGATAGCTCAGTTCTTTTTAGTGCTGAATAATATTTCATTGTCTAGATATACACACCGTTTTCTACACACATCATTTCTTAAACACTCTAATAAACCCTTATAAAATTCAGAGTTCATCATACTATTCCTGGATACAAACTCAGCTCACACAATTCCATCAAGATCAAAAAACCCAGTTAACATCACGTTGATGTTACTTGTACTCATAGAAAATGGCCTGAGAAATGGGCAAAAGGTTTCATCCTCCATCGAGACAATGCTCCGTGTCACACATGGCTTCTGGTATGGCAATTTCTGTCAAATAAAAACATTATGTGTGTCTTCATCCACCTTATTCACCGGATCTGGCACCATGTGACTTCTAGCTCTTCCCCAAAGTCAAAATGCTTCAGGACACCCAGACAGCCTCAACAGTACAACTAAAGACACTCACAAAAGAGGACTTCCAAAGTTGCTTCAGAAAATGGCAAGAACAATGGGATAAGTGTGTTCGAAGTGAGTGGGAATATTTTGAGGAGGATCAATAGCAAACGCAGTGTCTCTTACTGTACTAATTTCTTTATTTAAACAGTAACTGTATTTTTTATTGCACCTCATACCAGTTTATCCATTCATCTACTGAAGCACACCTTGGTTGCTTCAAAGTTTTGGGGAATTATCTATAAAGCTGCTGTAAACATCCACATGCAGGTTTTTGTGTGGACATAAATTTTAAAATCATTTGAGTAAATACCAAGAAATGCAACTGCTGGATTGCATGTGAAGAGTACATTTAGTTTTGCAAGAAACCACCAGACTGTCTTCCAAAGTGGCTGTACCATTTTACACTCTCACTAGCAATGAATGATAGTTCCTATTGCTCCACATCCTTGCCAGGGTTTGGTGTTTTCAGTGTTCTGGATGTTGGCCTTTCTAATAAGTGTGCATTCTCATAAAGTGATCTCATTCTAATTTGTATTTCCCTGATGACATATGATGTGGAACATCTTCTTCTGTGTGTCTTATGTTGTCCGTATATCTTCTTGGTGAGGTTTCTGTTAATGTAGTTTGTCCATTTTTAAATTAAATTGTTTGTTTTTTTATTGTTGCATTTTAATAATTCTTTGTGTTTTTTTGGATGACAGTCCTTTATCAGATGGGTCTTTTGCAAATATTTTCTCCTAGTCTATGGCTTTTCTTCTAATTATCTTGACAATGTCTTTTGCAGGGGGTACATTTTTAATTTTAATGAAGTTCAAATTATCAATTATTTCATGGATCATGTCTTTGGTGTTGTATCTAAAAAGTCATTGCCATGCCCAAGGATACCTAGATTTTCTCCTACATTTTCTTCTGGGAGTTTTATAGCTTTGCATTTTAAGTTTAAGTCTGCGATTCATTTTGAGCTAATTTTGTGAACTGTGCAATGTCTATGTCTAGATTCATTTTTCTTTTCTTTTTTATGCATGCAGATGTTCAATTGTTCCAGCCCCATTTGTGAAAAGGCTATCTTTGCTGTATTGTATTGCCCTTGCCACTTTTCAAAGGTCAGTTGAGTACATTTATGTACATCTGTTTCTGGGCTCTCCATTTTGTTTCATTGATCTATTTGTCTGTTCTTTCACCAATACCTCAGTGTCTTGTTATGATGATTTATAGTGAATCTTGAAGTTGGGTAGTGTCAATTCTCCAACTTTGTTCTTCTTTAATACTGCTGTCGTCTACTCTGCATCTTTTACCCCTCCATATAAACTTTAAAATAAGTTTCTCAATATCCACAGAATAATTTGCTCAGATTTTGATTGAAATTGCATTGAATCTATAGACTGAGAAGAACAGACATTTTAAAAATATTGAGTCTTCCTATATATGAACACAGAATACTTCTCCATTTATGTATGTAGGTATATATGTATGTATGTATGTATTATGTATGTATGTATGTATGTATGTATGTATTTATTTATTTATTTTTGGTTTATTAGAGTTTTGTAGCTTTCCTCAAATACATCTTGTACACATGTTGTTAGATTTATACCTAAATATTTCTCTTTTTTGGTGCTAATGTAAATGGTATTGCATTTCTAATTTCAAATCTTCCTTGGTAAATGCTATAGTATAGGAAAGTGACTGACTCTTTATTATTAACCTTATGTCCTGAAACCTTGCTATAATCTCTTATTAGTTCCTTCCGAATCTGTAATACCTTTTATACCTTTTATTCTATTTTCTCATCTTATTGTATTAGAACTTACACTACTGTATTGGAAGGAAGTGGTGGTGGGAGGGCACATCCTTGCCTTGCACCTGATCTTAATTCAAGCTTCAAATCTCTTATCACTAAGTATGATGTTAGCTGTAGTTTGTTGTTGTTTATAGATATTCTTTATCAATTTGAGGAAGTTCCCCTCTATTCTTAGTTTACTGATTGTTTATATAATAAATTAGTTTTTTCAAGCGCTTTTTCTGTATCTATTGATATTATCATGTGATTTTCCTTTTTGTAGCCTGTTGATGTGATAGATCACATTAGTTTTTGAACATTGTACCAAACTTGCATACCTGAGATAAATCTCACTTGGTTGTGTGTTGCACAATTCCATTTATACATTGTTCGATTCAATTTGCTAATATTTTGTTGAATATTTTGCATCTATATTCATGAGAGACATTGGTGTGTAGCTTTTTTTGTGTTTTGTTTTGTTTTTCTTCTTCTTATGTCTTTGCCTTGCTTTGCTGTTAGGGTAATGCTGGCTTCACAGAATAGGTTAGGAAATATTCCTTCTAATCTTTCCTGTGAGATGTTTAACATATATTTCTTCCTTAAATGTTTGGTATAATTCACCAGATAACCTACCTATGCCTTGTTCTTTCTGTTTTAGAAGGCTATTAATTATTGTTTCATTTTTTTTTAAATAAATATAGGCCTATTCAAACCATCTATTTCTGCTTGTGTGAATTTTGGTAGATTGTGTCTTTCAAAGAATTGGTCTATTTCACTTAGGTTATAAAATTTATTTGCATGGAATTGTTCAAATAATTCCTTTATTATTCTTTTAACTTTCATGTGATCTGTAATATGTCCTCTCTTTCATTACTGATATTAGTAATTTGTACCTTCTCTCTTTTTTGTATTAGTTATCCTGGGCAGAAATTTATTTTTATTGATCTTTTCAAAGAACTCACTTTTGGTTTGATTTTCTCTATTGATTTTCTGTTTTCAATTTCACTGATTTCTGCTATAACATTTCTTTCCTTCTGCTTACTTTGGATTTAATTGCTCTTCTCTTCCTAATTTCCTAGAGTGAAACCTAGATTACTGATTTTAGATATTTATTCTTTTCTAATATATGCATTCAATGATACAAATGTCCTACAATTTACTATTTTTCTTGCATCCCATGAATTGTGATAATTGTATTTTCATTTAGTTTAAATATTTTAAAAGTTCTATTTAGATTTCTTCTTAGACCCATATATTAATTAGAAGTGTGTTACTTAATTTCCATGCATTTGGGGATTTTCTAGTTCTTTATTTGTTATTGACATCCAGTTTAATTCCAGTGAAATCTGAAAATAGACATTGTATGATTTCTATTTATTTAGCTTGTTAAGGTGTTGGTAAATGTTCCATATGAGCTTGTAAAGAATGTATATTTTGCTGCCATTGGGTAAAGTAGTCAATAGATAACAATTATGTTCAGTTTATTGTTAGTATTGTTGGGATCAACAATGTCCTTACTGATTTTCTGCCTGCTGGATTTATCCATTTTTAATAAAGGCGTGTTGAGGTCTCCAACTTTGATAGTAAATTCCTCTATTTTTCTTTGCAATTCTAGTAGTGTTTTTCTCACATATTTCAATATCTGGTGTTAGGCACATATAAATTAAGAATTGTTATGAATTCTAAAGAAATGACCCCTTTATCATTATGTAGTGCCCTTCTTTACCCCTGATAATTTTATTTTCTTTGAAGTCTTTTGTGTCTGAAATTAATATAACCAGTTATACGTCCTTTTGATTGGTATTAAGATGGTATATTTCTCCCTATCAACTTACATTTAATCTATATATGTCATTACATTTAAAGTGGATTTCTTCTTGAGAACATATACTTGGATCTTATTATTTGATGTATTCTGACAATCTCTGTCTTTTAATTGGTGCATTTAGACCACTGACTAAAGTGATTATTGATATGTTTGAATGAATATCTACCATATTCATTACTGTTTTCTATTTTTACCCTGGTCTTTGTTCCTATTTTTGTCTTCCACTCTTTTGTCCCTTTTGTGATTTTAATTGAACATTTTTATATGGTTCCATTTTCTCTCTTTTCTTAGCAAATCATGTATATGTCTTCCTTTTTAAAAACGTTTTTAGTAGTTGTCCTAGATTTTGCAGTAAACATTTACAACTAATACAAGTCTAGTTTCAAATAACACAATACCATTTCATCAGTAGTATAAGTAGTCTAAAATAACAAAATAATCCTAATTTCTTCATCTCTTCCCTTGTATTATTGATGTCATTTTTTTCACTTATATAAGCATAAACAAACAAACAGAGAAGATTTACACATAAACAGATATAATAAAATACAGTTTTGGTGTTATGCATACTAATATTTTACTATATACTAACAGACCTTCAGAAGGATGCACTGGAACTTGTGAACAAATGATCTCCAGAACATGATAACTAAGGGAAAAACAATAGTATTTTCAGTGCTGGGAATTATATCCATTTCTCTTGACAACACTATCCTATGTTTAGAACTCCCTACTTCCAGAATATGTCCCTTACAGCTAAAATAAATTATTTTAAGTGTTGTTTTTGTTATTCAATTATGGCTTCTCATGAATAGAATGGAGAAAAGAGTGATTGCTGACTAGTTTCAGAGAATAAACCAATATTTCTAAGGCCCCTTTTCAAGCAGCCTTGCATACAGAGACACAGAAATAGGGACTGCAAAATAAAAAATAGTGCACTGAAGTTGCTATATTCACCAGTGGAGCTACTAGTAGAGAGAGCACGGAGAAGTGTCATGGAAATTCTATACTAAAAATGTTGTTTGTTCTCATTACTGTGCTTCAGGGATTCTCCTTTTAGATCACCTTAAAAATATAAAAACAGAAAAATAAGAGTTAAATAGATGTGCTGCCTACTGATATTAGGTTGGCTATAATTTGTGGTAATTGTCCACATTTTATTTTCTTTATCAACAACCTGGTTAATCTATTTCCTAAAGTTTTAGAATTTTCAGAGACGAAAGAGGAATTTGCAAAAGCATAAGTTAACATTTGACTGATTTCTACCAATTTATGGTACATCACTTTAGGCACTTGAGAAATATGTGTATCAATGCATATATTTTATTTTCAAATTTCACTTTTTAAAATTTAAGCTAAATAATACAACTGAAAATTGACAATCTCATATAAACCTTGAAGCCAAAAGAAAATCAAGATTGTCATCAATGAGAACCTTGCATGTTAACATTTCTATAATATGTTCTGCTAATAGAACAATAAATATGCTTTTAGCAATGCTACTCAAAAAGAAATTCAAAATGTATGCTATTTTGAGTGAAAGATATAAATGTAGATCAATGCAAAATATTGAAAGTAAATGAACACACTACTTTATTATCATTTTTATTAAATCACTGCAAATAGATTTAAAGTTAAAGCAAATTGTTTTGTGATGACTATGTAATTTTTTTTGGGGGAAATAAAATTATATATTTACATTATACTAATTCCCTCCCCCTAAATTTGAAAATTATAATTTTAAAAAAGAGTCAAAATTTTATTCCATATTAGTTTAATTTTTGAGTTGGAATCTAAAGATATTTCTGTACATTGCTATATTTCCCTGTGCCTAGAACAACCCTCAAAATATAGTAAGATCTCAATAAATCTTTCTGGAATGACCAAATGAGATAGGCCTTACTATATATGGTAAATACAAATAAAATTAAGTCATAATAATGAATAAATGGAAGAGATAACGATAAATTTAGAACGATAGCTAGCTTATGAGTCTTTAATTTACTCATTACAACCCACTAGGAAAAAGATAAATAGGACATGAATAGGTAATGTGATCACCCATGCCCCACCCCATACACACATATTCCACAAAGGCATAGAGAGAGACCAATCCAATCAAACACTCCAATAAGAAAGGATACTCTGTTTTGAGACTGATTTGAAAAATTGCAAATTAACATACAGGTTCAAATCATTTCCACTTCTCAGATTGTCAATGACATTTTGCAATGTTGACAAATTTTTTGGAAATAGATACTTTTATATTGCTTATATTTTATCTCCTAAATATAAAGTAACAATATGATCCAATATCTTAAACACGTATATACAATTTGACTCATTAGTTCTGTTTTTAAGTGTTCATCCCATGAGGGGCTAATTAAGAATTTGAACATAGATTTATCTACAAGAATATTCATTGTGGCATAGTTAAAACTGCAGAAAACCTGTAAAAACTTTACAACTCTGCAATAGGGAGATTGGTCAGATTATTTAGAAAAGGTACGTATTTGTGTGTGTGTGTGTGTGCATTTATTTGCCCAAGTCAATTTGCATGAATAGTGACAAAGTGGATAAGATACAGTATCTATCTTTAAGTGAAAAAGCAAATTACAGATATCTTCTAATATGACTATATCTATACATTATACCTGTACATAATTATGTGTGTGTATACATATATACCAATAATGTGTGTATATATGGATAAACCCTTGTGTGTATGCTATATCTATATAGTATGCATATAGAGGTATATATCTATATAGTATACATATAAATCAATGTGTATATGTCTATCTATATAGTATACGTATAGAGGTAAATAGATTCCACCCTATATAAAATTATGAGCTTCATTTAGTTAAAAATAGGTGAAAATTAAAATTTTATTTGAACCATCATGATTTAAAGAGTGTTTACTTCTACTACAATTTTCAAGGATCTCATTTTGTCATTGCGTCTCTTTCAATTTCTGCCACTCTCTAATTCAGAACTCCATTTTTCCCCCTGAATTAGCACACACGGTTCTTCTTAAACATACTCCTTTAACATTCCAAAGCAAATTCACAAATAAATGAATGATTCAATGCATGGAAAAATTTGTGGGGATTTACAGTGGGCATTGTGTAGAAGATATTACAGTCAAACGTTATTCTAATCTTTTACTCAATGACTTCTGAATGTGCTGATGTCTCAGATATTATTGAATGGGCCAAAGACTAGAAATGTATAGGCCTAGTACAACTATTTCTTACATGATTCATTTTTCTTCCTTTTTTAAAAAATGAAAACACTAATGTGCTGTAACACTGGAATACATTTAAGTCTGTTCTGCTTAATAATTCTTGATCTACATCACAATACATATTCTTCCTGTAAAGCAGAAAATGCTAAGAAATAGAGCCACTACAGAAAGTTTTCACTGATATTATAAACTACATTAAAAAAATGAGGAAATTCATCAGTTTTGTAAAACGCTCTTGTATCTAACTTCCCTTTCTCTTTTATTAAATAAAGTACTTTCTCTCTAAATAATTCTCAAGATAAAAAACAGAACTTTGGTGCTTTGTGGCGTTATGGCCTAAGCAATCATTCCATATACATTGGGATATTGCTAACATGTCCATGATGAAAAACATTATTAATGCTAAAATAAGGTAATGACTATGATGATTTCATTCAGTAGGAGGTAAGCTCCATGAATGCATGATTTTTTTTTTCCTTTGTTTTAATCAGAGCTGTCTCTTTGGCACCTAAAAGAGTAAACAGATAAAAAATCATGTGACTAAAGCTAAACAATGAAACAGATACTGTGCTAAGTCAATTATATATATGATTTCATTTAATTCCCATGAGAACAAAATAAGGTAGTCCCTATTATTGTTCTATAATGAGGCTTACAAGAAATCAAATATCTCACTCAAATTTATAAACTCGCATGTTGCAGAGCAAGAAATCAAATGAAAATTGTAAAAATGGTCTGCCTTCAAGAGGATAAGATTTACTTAATTGTTTGCCTTTATCTGATTTATGTTGAAGTATAATAAAATATCCACTGATTCTCATTTCCTTTCAATATTGGCATAATCAAGGCAACAGCCACATTAACTAGATTAATGTAGAACGAGCTTCCTCTTTCATGTCCAGTGCTCTGGATAGGACAGAATCTCAGCCTCTATGTAAATGTATAGCTACTACTTCCTTTTCATATGGCCTCTTCTTTGCTGCTTCTCCCAACCTGCTCCCCTGCTCCTATGCCAGTGGCGATACCTGTTCATTGCTCTCCTGAGGAATCTGCTCTCTTTTAGGTTGTTGATTTGTAGTATCAACTTCTATCAATTTCTGATCTAGTTCAATTTCTCCGATCCCCTGTCCTTCTCATGGGTACTCCCACATGCCAACTAAGAAAAGTTTTTGAAAATTGTATGTTACCATTTAAAACACAACCAGAGAAAATATTTTAACTCAGTGTAGTTTCCTGCAATTTCCACAGCATGGCATAGTATCTCTTACCCAATAGGTGCTCAGTAAACACTTGCCGAAGCCATGGATCTGGCAGAGCTACATCATTTTTAATTGGTAACTGGCATGATGATGTAAAATAATTAAAACAGAATGAGATGCAATAATTAATAATAAAAAAGTAATATTTGTATCTTAGTTCATTTGGGCCTCTTTCATACTAGAATGTTTTTCTTGAGAGTGAATCCTATTCCTTCCATCTCCTCAATTACTACTTTCAAGTTTATCTTCTATCTTCTCTTACCACCTGTCCTTTATTACAGTTCCTGCCGTGTCATGCCACAACCAGTGCAATAGACTCCTACCCGTTGTCTGGCTCAACTTCTCCCCTCCCAGATACAACCGCGATTTTATAAAAAGAGAATATTAGCCTTCAAATCTCTTGCTGAAAGTCTTTCAAGGTCTCCTTGCCATCTGTAGGATCAATGTAATGGCTCATGCAGGGCATGTTTGACCTCTCATGTTCTGATCCCTCACCTCTTGCAGTCTCATCTCTTGCTACTCGCCCCTAAACGCAGTCCACTTCAGCCACAGGACATTGCGTAAAATGCACCATGTACTTTATGGGATTGGGCCTGTTTACCTGTTGCTTCTCTTGCCTATACGCCATGTCCTCTCTACTGATACCTGTCTCATCTAGGTCCATTCATTCACTTGACTAATCCCTCCACGTTGTTGAAAGTTAAATCCAAATGATACCTCCCCAGAGTATCTTTTTCTGTCTTCCAATTAGGACCTAGATGTGCATCCTCTATGCTCCCTCTCAGACTTGTATAACGATACCATCACTCTTACTCATCAACTCATTCTGGAGAATCAATGATATGCCAGGTGCTGTGCTAGTTCCAGGCAACCCAAGGGATACAGTGGCGAACAAAACGGATTCCCACATTACCTGTCTTCATAGAAGATGGAGTCTCGCTGGGAGCAGTATTGAATGTGCTGACTTCCTTCCACTGTGCAGTAAACTCTTGAAGAAATGGAACCTGCCTTTGATTCCTATGCTCCTAGTCACTAGCTCATAATAGTGCTCCTGAGGTCCTGTGTGGAGAAGTCTATGTTCATTCTCAGGACTTCACCATCAAGTGAAACTTTTATTTTGAAAGGTCACCTCAGGTGCATATTGTGAAACAGAATTGTGTGCATCTTGTATGTGTCTCCTTTGCAATTACTTGTTTCCGCTTATTTCAAAGTTTTTTTTTTTTCTTTTCCAGGCAGTGACTAAAGGTAAAAAATTATAAGAAATTGCTTAAACTCAAACAACTTAATATTTTGGGCTACTATTTTCAATGGAAAACCAATCACTCGAGGATAAAGTTGATAATGATTCAAAGATCTCAGTGAGATTATCATGCTAAACCAAATAAATCAGACAGAAAAAGTTGAGAACCATATTATTTCACTGATATGTGGGATATAAAACTGAAAGTAACAAAGGAACAAGACAAACAAATCAAGAAACGAAAACTCATAGACACAGACAACAGTTTAGTGGTTACCAGAGGGCAGGGGGAAGGAGGATGGTAGAAGAGGGTAAAAAGGTCAAATATATGGTGATGGAAGTAGAACTGATTCTGGGTGGTGAACACACAATGTGATATATAGATGATGTATTAATATTACAGAATTATACACTTGAAACCTTTGGAATTGTACTAACCATTGGTCACCCCAATAATCTTTAATTAAAAAAAAAATCTCAGTGGATTTCAGTGAAATGTTACTAAAATTGAATTGCATAATTTGTATATCTAAAGTGCTGATAGGAATTGTTTCTTTTTCTAATTGACTTGTTAACTATACAGCACAAATATATTCATACAATGCTCAATTTAGCTACTGTGTTTGTATAACTGACTAATGGGACATATCACTTTAAACAATTATCCTCTCAGAAGTCTAAGCTACCAAGTGAATAAAACTTTAAGCAAGTAACATGGATATAATCTGTCATATTTGCTTGTCATTTCATATAAATTGGCATAAATATTGCTACAATTTTACGAATATTATATTTCTAATGTAAATATTTCAGGCAGTGTAATGATTTTCTCTCCCTCTAACAGACTCCTTTCAAATACAAAAAGTAAATAGTTGTCAGAATTAATCCCTTTCTTTTTGATGAATTTCGAAATGGTTGTGAGCTTAGAGCATTAAACATTTCACTGCCTACTTACTTACTAGTGCTAATATCCCTGGAGATAATGATTTTGCACCTTCTGACTTCAAGATTCACCTAAGTTAATGTTCAGGGCATCCACCCTTTTCTTACTGTTATTGCAATCCATATGTAAGTGTGTGTACATATATAGAGAGGGTTCCAAAAAATGTATACACATTTTAAGAAAGGAAAAAAACTGTATTAAGAGTGTAATACAAGGAATGACACTAGCATTCATTTGATTAACACCAGCTTTTGAGCGAACATCATACTGCAAATTGCTACCATAATTCAATTCAACTTCGAAAAGTAATATGTGTAATATCTACACTATAATTATCCATCTAAAATTGAATATATAATATTTATAAACACATTTTAATGGCTTTTTCAGTTAAAGGAATTGTGGAAATATTTGTTTAGATTATTTATTGTATATATTTCTATTCTACATTTATAATCATTTATACGTATTTACAAATGAATCCATGAGCCACACACAAAGAACAACTGATGGAGGAAGCATAGTAAAATTTCATTTAGTGAATGTTCAATTACATTATTTATAAATGGTGTCAACCTGTTATTGTATCAAGAATGTGCAATAAAGTACAAAAATATTAACTTAATGGATTCAATAACAAGCTTGTTATTCCTGGAGCTGTGGTGTGACTTCTGGAGCCCTAAAGATTATAGCTGAGCAACAGAAGGGGAAAAACAGTAGATCATCCATTACATCGAGCAGTTAATGATGTTTTATTGCATTATTTATCCAACACTGTGGATGTTATTTGTAGCTGCAAGCTTGACCTTAGCTAATCATAATTTGATGAATGTATATATCTTAAAGGCACTATGAAAAAATGCCCTATTGTTTTACGGAGCAGGAACATGAACTAGTATGAAATTCAGTTAGAGTGTAGTTTCAAGATATTAATGATCAGGCACTTACGTGCAAGACAGAATAGATGCTTATAATTCAGACACAGCTTGCTGATATTTCTTTCTCCTTCCATAATATAAGTAGTCAAACCATCTATCTTATATGGTTCCTACAAAACAATTTTAATAACAGGAAGGCTGTAATGACAATATATTATTAAAATATTGGAGTTCTCATTCTATCAGGAAGATGTGAAAAAAATCAGAACCTTTTCACAATGTTATTTATGAGTTTTTATGTTTTTATGAGTTTTTATGAGTATTTATGTTATTTATGAGTATTTAATTAGATTTGACTACATATTTTGGAGACAAAATATAAATGTGATAAAGAAAGCAATACCAATTGTATAATTTTCAATTTTGTCATCCTTCTAGGAAAAGAAAATGCACTATGATTTCCAAGATGAGAACGATTACTTCATTGTGTATGTATTTTAAAGAGATTTCGAATGAGAAGTTACCTCATTAGGACTCTTTCTTTACATATGAAACATATGGTAGCAATTAAGCAATATTTTTAAAGCAAAAATACAATTTTTAAAGCAGTTCTTAGATATCAAACCATGAAACTTACTTTACACATGGGCCACCTAGATTTATCAAAGGAGGACATAATAGAAATTGAATAAGAACTGCCTCCCAATTACGAGATCTTCCCATTGAACCACACTGCCTTTGAATGAAATTTAATGATTAATAAACTCCTTCGCTTCATTCCTAAACACAGATTTAATTTTTCTTCTGTAGTATGTGGAAAGAACTTGTAAATTATAAGATGAACTTCCCTGAACTACTGAGTCTAAGTATCAAATTATTATGTTTCATAACTTGTTACGTGTAATACCGAGGGCTTTTTCCCCCAAAAAAATATGGCTGCCAAAATTTTATATTATTTCCAAATGAGTGCTATAAGTGATACTTTGAATTATTGTTTTGCAAATGTTCACTTTCTCTCCTCTCTCTCTTGAGGTACAGTGACTTTGGGTGTGCCCCGGTGACTTGCTTTGTCCACATGAAAAAACATGAGACTACAGAAGTCTTCAACATGTTTGTGCGGTTTGATTTGGCTTATGTCTTCCTGGTATCTTCTGTGAGAGAGCACTCCACTAACAGCTTTATATTCAGCCTGGCTGCAGATCAGTACTCAGGAAGTGGACTAGCACACAACTGAGATCCCAGACCATTCTCAATTGAACCACAGCCTAAAATGAATCCAGCAGAGTCGCTATCGACTCATAGATTTGTCAGTTTTTTGTAAGCCAGAGTTTAAAGTATTTGTTTGTTTTTCAATGCAGCATTATTGTTGCATAGCTCACAAATACATATATGACTTCCTGTAGTATTATTTTTAAGAGACTAGTACATTTTCTAAGTACCATATAGTTAAGAAGTAAATTTATTTTTAAGCTAGATCAAATTCATATGTTAAAGATCTAATATTTTATATTTTATTGTTGGGTAGTGAGCTAGTATTTACAGTCTAATCTGGGCAAATATTTATGAGGAATAAATAACAGTAGCAGAAATACTTCTTATTATGATGTATAAATTTCATTTAACATTTCTAAGTCAGATAGCATAATTTATCTTCATCTTATCAATTCTGTCTACAAAGGGTAATGCATTTGAGAACACACTTAAGATCATACCTATACAGAAACGGCAAACATTTTGGAACACCAACTTCTATCCGAAAATTTGAATCACTTCCTAATAAAGATATCCGAAATACATTTGGGACCAATATTCACAATTTTTTCTTTATATGTCTTTCTTAATTGACAGATAAATGAACCCAATTGTGCACCTTTAGAATTTTAGTTGTAAGTAGCAAAAATTAGTTCTAGAACAAGGGATTAGAACTTCATATGAGAAACTGAGGCTCAGGAAGACTGATGTCAGACCCCCAGACACAGGCTTTCACATGTTAAATCCAAGAGTTGATCCCAATTCCCTCTATACTATCCATGCTTTAACCACGTAGAACTGTTTTTTGTTTTGTTTTGTCTTTTAAAAAAACTACAGTATATCTATTTTCCAGAAAGGATTTAAAAGGTTACAGAATGTAGGGTTACTAAATCATTGAATATTTTTTTCTTATTTCTTATTTTATGGGACTGGGTATTCAAACTTTGTTTTCTCTATAAAATCTCTTGAAATTGGGCCACTGTCAATGAAGTTGGTCTTGAGTTTCCAGAAGCTTTATGCAAGAGTTTTTTGGATAATAGGAAAGACAGTTGAAGCGTCTGAAATGACTGCAGACTGGAAATATCTCTATCTGGAGAAATCGACATACGGGAAACATCAAGTGAAAGTTGATTTATTTTTTTAGAGTAAAACATTGCTGCTTATCTTATTGGCACTAAGTATGGAACTCAGGATGAGAATTAAGCCAAGGGATTCTTGCTGCTTGAACAGTAAGAGGCTGATCAGAATGTAAAAGGGTAGTGTATGCATATAGTAATAATGGGCAAATATATGTATAAAGATGATAGTCTTTCTAGATAGGAAAAATAGCCCTGATTTCTAGGTGAAATGAAGTCATGTGTGTGACTGATAAGGTCCAGTAGTAATACTCACTGAGCAAGTGGGCAGCTGACTTTGTTCAATCAAAAAGTTGGCATTTATAAAGGAGTGTGGAGCAAAGCTGATTTGGGCTCAACTCTGAGTTCTGCTACATATTAGCAGCATATAATGAGTAGGTTGTCTATCCTTTTTATATTCTCTTTTTCTTCCCAATAGAATGAGGATGATAATATCCTGTTGTATAGGATTATGGTGATGATTAAATAATATGTATCTAAATGGTAACTTTATTCTTATGACTATTGGCAAAACTTTGACCGTATAACAGGACAGCACTGGAGATACCAAGATAAAAGTCTCCTGGAGGAAGAGCGAGGAATTAGGTAATTTAAGTGGTTAAGGACTCTAAAAGCCTAGAAGCGTAGAATGCAATAGAAACCACAAAGGAGAATATTTAATCAAGTCAAGGTGGTGAGGGAAGGGTTTTCGAGCAAGTGATACTTTAGCTGAGTATTGAAGGATGTGTAGGAGTTAGACACGCAAAACAGTGGATGTGGGGAAATCAAATTGTTCAATCTTAAGCATATGCCTTAAGTAGTAAGTGTTTGATTGATAGATATGTGAGTGAATGATTGAATGAATACTGACAAAATTTATTTTCCTATGATAATTGTTGGAAGAAAATTATCATTGTTGGCAATACAATTTGTATAGTATAAACAATCATATTATTAATCATTTTACTATTACCAGAATTTGAAAAATAGATCAAATTTTTCAACAGTTTCCCGGCTATTAAGAAGTGTTTCAACATATAATAAACTTAGAAAAAAAATATCTATTTAAAAAAGTTAAAGTAATTACGTGTACACACAAACACATGAATTTAACAAAGCCTAGAAGGTTAATTTTCCCAGGCAAAGCATTGTTATTTTTCCAGATTTTGGGGAAATTAGTTCATAAAAACACTTATTTAAACATTATTTTTTCTTATGTTGACAATTATGTAGTGTTTTCTAAATTTCTTTTATGCCAACTGATATGTAAATATTCTTATTCTTCAGAGACTGCTTTGCCAAGCGTCCTTTTATGGAACGCTATGGAATCTCATAGAAAAACTCTAAATTATTACATGCATCACTTCTCAGTAACAATATACTCAATCCACAGTGCTTGAAGTAAAAATAAATACACACACCTGAATGTGTGTGTATATATATATATATATATATATATATATATATATATATATATATTTGAAAGCAATGCAAGATATACAGTTTAAAACCATCATTTCAGAGATGAGAAAATTGATGTTTGAAGAGTTGAAACAATTTTCCCAATAAAACACAGCCAACAGAAGTTGGAACTAAAGAGCTATTAGGTTGGTGAAAAGTAATTGCAGTTTTTGCATTTATTTTTAACGTTTTAAACCGCAATTACTTTTGCACCAACCTAATATCTTTTCCTATATTACCTGTTACAAAGGGAATATGCAAGTAAACATGATATAATTAAACCATTAAGTGATTACCTTTCAGAGTTGTGACAGACACTGCTGGTCACCCAAGTGAGACCAATATCCTGTTCCCATGCTAAACACAAAATGAATTTATTCTCTTGGCAACTTGGCAACATACCCAGCCTGGGAGGATGGATCATGGATGTTCTAATTACTGATTCTTAACAGATGGCAATGGAGTTCCTCCAGGAAGTAGGAAGGGTGATTTGGCCATCAGGACTAGCCACAGGCATTTAGTGCTTAGGGATCATGGGACCGTCCTACACTGTGAAGAATTGCCTCATCCAAAATGCCAACACTGCCAGTTGGAAACACTGGCTTAACTAATCATGGTGACCTTGTCCCACTGTGCCAGGAATGAGAGTAGGGATGGTTCATTACCCAGTTCAGGACAAATGAAGTGTGTTGTAGACTTTAGGGATTTTCCTCCCTGGTACAAAGAGGTAGTCCTATGAAATGAGCTCAGGCTTGCTCTTGGATTCTTTCTCATTGCCGTCTGTGTGCAATCTCCTCATGAGACATGGTAGTTGGAGTGAGCAGCTGCCATATGATGTTGAGGTCACTCACATGATCACCAAAACAACAGGGTGACAGAGAGGATTGAAAAGTCACTGAATCAACTCAGGGAATGCATACCTCCATATTTCTCAGTGAGCAAACAGTACATAGACATACAGGTTAAATACTGTCTGCCAGGGTCTCTGTCATTTGCTCTTCAAGGCACGGTAACTGATAAAATAGGTATCTTGAGTAAATTTGGTCATTATGAAGAAGACATATGAATACTGTTTAGCTACTATGAAGCCATTCTATAGTTAATACTTGTTTTAAAGAAGCTGTATGCTCCCTCCATTGATCTAAGGCCATTGACTATTTTAACGGTTCTTAAAAATTATTAGAATATGGTTGGGTCATTTTATATTTTGAGAAATATTGTATGTGAAGAGATAAAACGTTATGTCACTATTTAAAGGATATTTCGGAGTACATTCATGAGTTCTCTCCTCCTCACTTCCATGAATGTTCTCTTGCCAAGAAAAAAAACATGTCTAAGAGCTTTAAAAAAAGAAAAGTTCTTTCAATAACAGAGACCTTAAATAATTTAGCAAAGTAATGTAACATTAGGGAAAAAAAAAGAACATAATAAAACAGACAGTATAACTAATTTGGATAGTAAAGCTTTGTAATTTGAATTCTAACAAGTTTCTTTTCCAAGTATTGGAAATGTTGCTAAATTTTACAATTGGAAAAGAAGAGATAATCTTTTGTGCTATACAGAAGTTTTGGCATATTTTTAACAATATTTTTGATTAATACTATTCATGGTTTACTTATCTTTCCAATCTATTTAAATGTCCATAGGAAAATATTTTAATAGCTAAACCAATGCACACTCAGCACATTTTAAAAGCATGCTTTTACCATCTGACTCTGGGTGGTGAACACACAATGTGATATATAGATGATGTATTACAAAATTGTACACCTGAACCTATGTAGCTTTACTAACAATTGTCACCCCAATAAACTTTAATTAAAAAAAAAATCATGCTTTTAAATGAGCACAGAAAAATGGAAACTATGTACTTGCCCAACAAGTGAGAGAGAACTGAGCTGAATTATTAAGCTTAGGTTACATACTCCAAAACTATATTCATGGAAAACTCCAGTAAATCTGTGCTTTGTAATGCATAGTGAACAAAAGTATGTTTTTGATGTGTAGCACTGAGCTCTTACATTTTAAAAGTGCAGTGGCCTTTAGGATTTACAATTCACTGCACAGTAACTATAATATAACAAGTCCTTCATTTTCTTTCCCTTGAGATGTACAACAGAATTTTTAAATGAGTGCTTTCACATCCAGACCCATCTGTTTTTGTGTGTGTGCTCGTTGGTGGTGATGTATTATCTCACTTGTGCCAACAGTAAGTCTGAGTTTCATAAAAAATAATTAAATTAGTATCATAAATAGATAGTTAACAAAAATGCTATAAAATATTATATAGAAATATAGCTTAACCATAATTTTACGTTTTCTAAGCTGGACAGTTTTATTTCATTTTTTTAAAATGAAAACAGTTTTTCAAAGAAAGAAACAGAAAACCTATCCAAAGTAGTAGAAAGTGAAAAATAAAATAAGTGAGCTTTCAGCACTAGCTTTTCTAGCAAAGGGAGCAGTATAGCAAAGGCTAAGTTCATAGGGTTTGCGTTGATGCTCTGTATAAATTTTAGCTCTATGATTCACTAACCAAATAATATTTATTCATATCTTAAATGAGATGATATTGTCAGCTTCTCAGGATATTGTCAGCTTTCTCTCTACAAATGTTTTTAGCCCACATGTAAATATTATTGGGATTTATTATTCATTCATTCATTCATTCGTTCATTTATTTAACTACTTTTTTTTTTCTCTATAGATTACTTCTTCCAGATAATCAATAGTAGTAAACAATAATGTTTTGGATTTTATGAAGAACTGATAAAAGTACAATGAAGAGTAAACAGTAAAATGAATCAAAGAGTAAAACGTAAACCTTTATATTCAATTGATGGACCTAAAAGCTGGATGCATGTTAGGCTCACTCGGGATATGTTTTAAAATACAGATGCCTAGTTACTGTTCTGGGGTGAAGCATTTGTATCTATCATTACTTTTAAAAAGCATTCCTGATGATTCTTATATATTGCCAAATTGAAAACCTTTAACCAAAAATTTATTTAGTTACATAAATAAATGCTTAGAATCAAATAATTTTTTAGCATAAAATACTTGGAAGATTATCAAGTTCCATACATTTTAAAAGACTGCTTTCTCACCACATCTGTAGACTAAAAAAATGGTTACATTTGACCACCTACAGGAAATTAACTCTACTGGCAATTATCTAGATGTCCACCTATCATTTGGGTGCTCACATTACTACTAGAAGAATTTTATCCATGTTTAAGCATAATTTCTTGAAAAACAAAAAAAGAAGACGAAGAAGAAAAAAACAAAGAAAGAGAAAAACAAAGATGCGTTTCTCAGCGGAGAATGCAGAAAAGCAGGAGGTGGCAGATGGACAGAAACAGACAGATACAATGGAAGTCATGCTACATGTTTTACTTTTATATCATTTTTTTTCCCCTCAGAGTAAATGAGACTAGAATTGGCTATATTCACGAGAAGGATTAGAGTACATCTGCAGCGATTTGTAACGGCCTTAACAGTTACAATAAAAACAATTCTGTGACACTGCATTCTGTGGTTTTTCCAGCAATAGTTTTGCCTGTTTTGTATCATTTCTAGCCAGTCTTCCCTCTCTTCCCTTTTGTTTTCCTTTTAATGTAGATGTCCGTTAGCAGGTACTCATCAACCACCTCTCTAGAAACATTTGTCAAAATGTATTTTGAAGGCCGCTTATATTATGACTACAAAAAACTATACATTTCAAAGCCTCATTCAGACACAGTGAACACAAATCCTTAGAGATTGATGACTGCATTTATTATTATTATTATTATATTGATTATTATACTCAATGTTTTAATACACTATTTGCCTTAATAGTATTAAAGTCCCCATTATTACTTCTGCTTTACTCATTATAACAATTGACATATTCTCTTGAAATTGCAAAATACAAAGGAATTTCTTGGAGAACAGAAAATAGGTTCTTTCCTTTGTGTCCCTAGAAACTAGCACGGTTCTCAGCACATTTTATATATTAATATACTTGTATGAAATACAGCAATGGCTCAATAAAACAATTCATTTTTATGAATGTTCAAAAGATAACTCAAATGTCTTTGCCTCCAAAATTCTGTTTTTTAACCAACTTGACCTTAACTGGTTTCTCCTGTTTATATGCCTTTGCCTCATACCTACATCTTTCTGGGGTTTTTCCCCTGGATGATAGGTCATTGATTAAAGACTCAAAAAGCAGTGCATGGGGGCAGCCCGGTGGTGCAGGCGGTTAGAGCTCCATGCTCCTAACTCCGAAGACTGCTGGTTGGATTCCCACATGCGTCAGTGGGTTCTTAACCACAAGGTTGCCAGTTCGATTCCTTGATTCCTGCAAGGGATGGTGGGCTCTGCCCCCTGAAACTAAAATTGAACACGGCACCTCGAGCTGAGCTGCCGCTGAGCTCCCGGATGGCTCAGTTGGTTGGAGTGCTTCCTCTCAACCACAAGGTTGCCGGTTCGACTCCTGCAAGGGATGGTGGGCTGCGCCCCGTGCAACTAGCAACGGCAACTGGACCTGGAGCTGAGCTGCGCCTTCCACAACTAAGACCGAAAGGACAACAACTTGAAGCTGAACAGCACCCTCCACAACTAAGATTGAAAGGACAACTTGACTTGGAAAAAAGTCCTGGAAGTACACACTGTTCCCCAATAAAGTCCTGTTGCCCTTCCCCAATAAAATCTTAAAAAAAAAAAAAAAAAAAAAAAAAGCAGTGCATGGACCAACTCAAATCTATTTCTATACCTGGTATCTGTTTTTGTCTATTAGAAAGAAAATAAAGTATGAAATAAAACTGTCCGTATGTATAGATAGTGTGATTATTTATGTAGAAAATCCAAAGAAATCTACAAAACATTCTTCAGACTAAAAAGTAAGCTCAGAATAATCACAAAATATAAGATAAACATACATAAATCAATTGTATTTCTATACGTTAGCAATAAACATGTGGACACTAAAATGAAAATGCATTATCACTGATAATGGAGGAGGCTATGCAAGGGTGGGACAGTTTGATATATAGAAAAATCTCAACTCAAATTTTAAAAATATTTGTCCTATGCAATTACCTGTTATAAGGATGAAAAGACAAGTTGAAAAGTGAAAGAAAATGCTTGCAAACCACGTATCTGACACAAGGCTAGTGTCTAAAATAATAAACAACTCTTAAAACTTAGCAGTAAAAAGGAAACAATCAAATTAGAGCATGAGCCAAAGACATGAGGGCACATTTCACTGGAGGTTATGTATACATGACAAATAAGCACACAAAAAGATGCTTCACATCATTAGCAATTAGATAAATGTGAATTAAATTACTACACTTCTATCAGAATGGCTAAAATAAAAAATAAAAAAGTAACAGAACCAAATGCTGGTCAGAATATAGTAAAACTGGTATTCATACAATGCTGATTAGAATGTAAAATGGTATACCCACTCTGAAAATGAGTTTGTCAAGTTCTTCAAAAACTAGGTATACAGTTACTCTACAACCCAGCACTTGAAGTCTTAGACATTTACTTAGAGAAATGAAGATCTGTGTTTAGCAAAACAAAGAAAATGAAACAAATGTACATAAATGTTTATATCAGCTTTAATCACAACAGTTTAACCTAATGGTCATAAATGAGAGAATAGTTAAACTGTGGTGCAGCCATAACATGGATTACTACTCAGCAATAAAAAGAAGTGAACTATCAATACACGGAACAACTTTGTTGAATCCCTAGAGAGTTAAATGCTGAATGGAAAAAGCCAAGCCCAAAGGATACAAGCCCAAATACATAGTGTATTATTTAATTTGCACAACATTATTGAAATGACAAAATTATAGAAATGAGAATAGATTAGTGGTTGTCAGAAGTTAAAGAGAAAGTGGGGATAGGAGGGACGTGGATTTGGTTATAAAGGGCAATGGAAATTGCCTAGAGGTGATGGAAAATGTTCAGTATCTTAACTGTATCAATATCAATAGTCTGTTTGTAATATTGTACTACAGTTTTGTAAGATATAACCATGGGATCTCGGTATTATTGTGCAACTCCATGTGAAACTACAATTCTCTCAAAATAAACATTGCAATGAGATTTATCGGGGTGACATTGGTTAATAACAATATATAAGTTTCAAATGTACAATTCTATTATGCATCATCTGCATGTTGTATTGTGTGTGCACCACCCGTAAACTAGTCTCCCTCTGTCACCATATATTTGATGCCCTTTACCCTCTTCAACCTACCCTTACCCCCACCCGTCTGGTAACTACCCTTCTGTGTTCTGTGTCTTTGAGTTTGCTTAATTTGTTCATTTGTTGTTTTCTGTTTTATATCCCATATATAAAATAACATGGTGCATGTCCTTTTTCACCTGACCTAATTCACTTAGCGTAATAATCTCAAGTTCCATCCATGTTGTTGCGAATGGTAATATTTCATCCTTTCTTATGGCTGATATTATTCTATTGTATATAAGTACAGCATCTTCTTTATCCGATTATCCATCAAAGGATGCTTTGGTTGTTTACATGTCTTAGCTAACATGTATAATGCTTTTATGAGCATGGGGGTACATATATCATTACAAATGAATATTTTCATATTTGGAGGGGAGATACCCAGAAGAGGAATTTCTGGATCATATGGTAGCTCTATTCTTAATTTTATGAGGAAACTCCCTACTGTTTTCCATAGCAGCTTAGTCTCAGAGAGGATTTTATGAAGCTGGCCCCAAAAGCAAAAATAAATTAATGGGTCTATATCAAACTGAAAAGCTTTTGCACAACAAAATAAACCATCAACAAAACAAAAATGTAACCAAACAATTGGGAGAAGATATTTGCAAACAATAGATCCCAAAGGCACCAATATCCAAAATACATAAAGAACTCATACAACTCAACAACCACAAATAAACAAACAAACAATCCTATTAAAAAATGGGCATAGGATCTGAACAGACACTTCTTCCAAGAAGACAAACAAATGGCCAACAGATATATGAAAAAATGCTCAACTTCACTAGCTATAAGAGAAATACAATTCAAAACCACAATGGGCTTTTCACCTCACACCAGTTAGAATGGCTATTACACAAAACAAGTAGTAAGTGTTAGGGAAAAAGAAACCCTCATACATTGCAGGGGGATGGAAATTGGTACAGCCACTATAGAAAACATATGGAGTTTTCTAAAAATAAATAAATAAATAAATTTTAATTAAAAAACATGCATCAGAGGCTTAGTTCTAGGGGGAAAAAAACAAAACCAAAAAAACCACTTTCAAGCCTTCAAGAAAATACAGTCCACTGTCAAGATTTATAGGCTAAACAGGTGAAGGTATCCCAAATTCACTTAGACTTTGACGATCCCTCCAGCAAAGTGGTGAGGAATTTTTAAACATGAAAACAGTTTTTTTTAGAAAGAAACAGAAAACCTATCCAAAGTAGTAGAAAGTGAAAAATAAAATAAGTGAGCTTTCAGCACTAGCTTTTCTAGCAAAGGGAGCAGTATAGCAAAGGCTAAATTCATAGGGATTGCGTTGATGCTCTGTATAAATTTTAGCTCTATGATACACTAACCAAATAATATTTATTCATCTCTTAAATGAGATGATATTGTCAGCTTCTCAGGATCAGTAAAATATTCAGCGCTTTGATGTTTATCAGTGCCTTGTATGGCATCAGTTTCATGATAGTTATTTAAGAAATCTAAACCATCACCACTTTGCCAGACTCCAAATGGCAAATTAAGAAATCAAGAATATCACAGAATGAACCAAAGTAATAAAACATTTCTTATCTTTATAGTTTAGATAGAGTAAAATTCAAGATTATGTCAAACCATTAGCACAATACTCGAGCTGCTGTGATATTTCAGAAATTCATACTTCTCCATTCAACTGAATGAAATGTCAAGGTTTCCTAGGCTTCACAAAGTATCTGAATTTAGGTATAATACAAAAGAAAGATGCTGTATGCAAATACATGTTTCATTTTAAGCTACATTTTAAATATTAGCAAAATGTGACTTTATTACAATTTCACTATTTCTCAGTAAGAATATTTTCTCCCCTGATATAACAAAATATGTTCATTATGAAAAAAAAATACATGATCTTTAATGGATAGTAAAACTTAAACAACTTCATACTATTATCAGAGAAGAGGCAAGACAAGTATATATGTCGACTTGATTATACTTTTATTTGGTCTTGTTAATTAAAAACTCAGACATAAAAAACAGTCTATGCAATAATGTCTTTATTTGCCTGCAATTAACTAGGTTAAAGTTTTTTGTTTTTTTCAATTTCAGTGAGGTTCATTCCAAAGTAGACTAAAGTTTTCTAAACTATTATCATTATTTTGTAAAGTAATTTACCATAACATACTTTTGACATTTTGTAGTTTAAAGACAATCAAAGAAATTAGTGTTTAAATTTGCAAATGAATGGCACATATTTTTATTAAGCATGGAAACCAAACTCATTTCCCTTATTACACAAAATAAGAAAAAGTGCTTTATTTAAGTAAAGGGATTGCCTTTGTCTTCATTTATGATATATTCAACATGTAAATATTGTTAAAAATAGGATTTTCATTTTATTTACTAGTTTATTCTTGTATTTCCTAATAAATCCATTATCTATAATAAAATATGTTGCTTATAACTAAAGAACAAATTTAGTTTTCATTCATTCAATATTGTGCTTTAAAATACATGGTAAAAATAATGTATTTATTAAAATATTCTTTTAGGCGCATAATAAAGCATCTTTTCTCAGTATTATATGTTTGGTGCTATATAGCAAAATTTAATGGATGATGTCATTTAAGATTACACATGCTGTTAGGATATAACTAAACGGAGTCTAGAGGAAATGATTATATCACATATGACAATTCTTATTTATTCTAAAATTATGAGAATATTGGGTATGCAGAGTTCAGCATTTACGAGGAAGAAAAGAAAGTCTGGGTGAAGTTTTTATTTGCTTAAAATGTATAATCTATTGTGGTTTAGTAGTATTAATGTCATTTTAAAGTGGAGGTACTAGAACTGGATATTACTGTTTGTTTGTTTTTAAGTTTAATCAGTTTGCCATTTGGTTCAACAATCTCCTTGGGTGCAATTTGATTCAGTGTCATAAAACTGTTTATCCTGTATAAATTTGTGAATAAATTACACCCTCACTACTCTATAAGGTCCGTTTAATACACACTTGGTAGAAAGACAACGTTTTTCCAATAAGCTGAAGACATATTGCAGCCTTATGTCTGCCATAAGGTTGAAATCCAACATAGAAATTTATAGCTACTTTTTTCTTTTTGCAAGAACAGTGTAGTCAAGCATTAAATAAATAGTTAACAGATATCCAATAGTCACGAGAGAGTTGACAACTGAAATTACTTAATTATAATGAAGATAAATAGCAATCTAAACATGGGCATATATTGTACCATGCAATGCAACTCACTCTAATGTCGTTGCCAGGCAACTTCCCAGGACCAATTACAAATACTTCCTGTAATTTGATGGTATCAGGACACACACACACACACACACACACACACACACACACGCAGGAATGACCAAAGCTCTTGTGTTTTAAACAATAGAGTGACCATAAAATGTATATGAATGCATACATGGGTGTCATCAATATGAAATTCTGTTTCGCAGAATGTATGCTTCACGTGTGTGCATTTAATCGAAATATGACGTGTCATAGAGTTGCAATTACTCACAATATATTTAAGGAGAGAAACCCTTTATTTTATGGGATGAATTGAGTATTTTTAACGGATTTCTACCATTGTTTGAGATTTCTGTGAATCAAAGTTAACTGAAACAAAATGAAATAACTTTTTTTCTTGGTCATTTATATAACTGGAATATGCAAAATGGAATTATACAGTAAACAATATATACATGTCTTCTTGTATAGTTGAGATTTTTAAATGTTTACTTATTTTATTTTATATGTAAATATTTTTGTTTTGCTTTCCTAATTGGTTTATCATAGCTATATTTTATCTCTGATATTCACCTACAGTATATACTATATTATTGAAGGAAGAATTGTAACAATTTTTGGTAGTCAGAGACATATAAAACAATTCTGCAATATTTATCACTCAGCAAATCGAGCCTGCTAAATTATTTTTTTCTCTTTGAAAAAAACAACTAAATTGATTTTACTATTTACTTTGTTATTCAAAAGAAGATAAAACTTGAATTCCCATCTTTTGAGAATAAAATGTCCATCATTTTTGCTGTCTTTTAAATAATATCTAGTTTATTATTTTCCACAATGGTTGTGGTTATTTAGGTTCAGTTATTCAATGGCATTTTGCAAAGACTGAAACAATATTTCAGAAATTTCCATTCTGATATTATTTCCTTTGATGATCACAATTGTGTTGGCTGATTGGGTTATAGCAGTGTAAGAAAAGCAAGATTAAGCTTATGAATAGATGAACTAAACATCTAAGAAGTGGAATTAGGAAGAGCAGAAGATTCCACTCATTACATTGCTCTGTAATAAATTTTAAATTCTACACTACACGTTCCACTAAGTTATTTTATTTCTGGAAATCAATTAATGCAAATATTGATGAAAAATAAATATAAATTCATTCATTGAACAAACCAAATTTTGCCTAAGAAATACTATGTTCTTGGTATGGTGCTAAGCACTAGAAATAATAATAATAATAACAACAACAACAACAATAACAATATACCATGATAGAAGGACCTAAACAATCCAAAGTCAAGAGAGTAATGAAGATACTTCAAATTAGCATTGATAGCATTTGTGTGCTTTGGGCATTAAGATCTTTATGCGCATCATATTATTTCATCATTAGAACAACCCTTTAAATTATTCCTAATTTATAGACAAGGAAACTGGGCTTAAAAACTTTAAATTTTAATCAAAACCCTAGAGTGGCAGAGCTGTTACTTAAATTTGTTATTTTACTTCAGTGTATCCTGCTAGGAAATGAACTTTTAAAGTGCCTTGCTGTAAAGTGTTTTAGTCATGAACTTTGCCTGTTCATATTGGTGTTTGGATCGAAAACTGTTTACACTGATGTGCAAAATGTATTGAAGATGCAGAATAGAGGCGTGAAGGTCAGCTGTGGAACCATGCTAATCCCTGTAAGATAATATAAGGTACAGCATTTAACAAAAGGACTTTTAATAAGAACAGAGAGATTGTAGACCAACTGTAGACGTTTCATAGATAGAACTGAAATAATCTGGGTGGTGCTGTTTAGGAAAAGGAAAGAGTGAAAGTTGGCTTCAGTTTTTTTAGGTTTTGGCTAAAGCACTAAGTAAAAAGGTAAAGAGGTAAAGACGATTCTTCAGAGGAAAATTAATGAAATGGAAAGCTGAGCCTGGAAATGAGATGCCTAGTACACTGAGCTCAAGACTTTGGGACTCAGAGGAGTATACATAGTCAGAAATGTAAGTTTGCAAGTGACAAATTGGTGGAATTCTTTTCTAAATTTGATAGTAAAGGATGGGATCTATTGCTCAAGAGGTATGGATGGTAGAGGGAAATGGCGTGGAAATTCTCTTCCAAGAACTTACAGTGAAACAGAAAAAGAAGAGGCATGAGCAGAGATGTTATAAAATAAAAGATTCGTGAGAGTAATTTTTCAAGGGAAATTTAGTAGGATTGTGACATGGCACCAAGGGGTTCACCTAAATTACTGCTCATTAATTGACCATGAAACCAGCCAGCAAGTTTGTGGGTTTTCTTTTGCCATCTTCAGCTTCCCGGGTATAGATATGAGGTTTGGATTTAACCTGGTTGGGGTTGGTCAAGTTAGTATAGTATGGAGGTGTGGGAAGGGACATACAAAGGAGGAAGAGGTGGAGGGAGGAGAGGAGAGACAGAGGGAGGAAGAGAAGGAGCCAGGAAGAGAGAGGGAGAGAAAGAAAAAAAGAGAGACAGAGAGAGACTGTTTTGTTTAGTAACTGTTCTGTTTCTTACCAGAATTGTCTGTGCAGAATATATAATTAATAGTAGGTTTTGATTCTCTAGAACAAGAAAGCATTTCAAGGAAGAAAATGCTCAAGTAAAGTAAGAGCATTTAAAAAAAATATTTTCTTTATAAGTATATAAGGAACAATTTGAATAAAGCATGAAGAGAAATCAGAAAAGGTAAAATGAATAATATGATAGTTTCTATGAATCTAAATTAACTTCAAGACCTTGAATTAAATTGACTATTGTGGGAAATACACCTGAAGATTGGATTTTAATTAGTGTAAAACAAATTCTCAGACTAGGAGATCATACACATCAATCGATACACCATACAGAAAAATAGATTCTTACTTTTTCATTATTCCCCTCACGAATATAGTGTTTACGATATTATACTTGTTCAGCAAAATGTAGCAAGTTAATCCTATTCTCATAAGAATAAATTCAAACCCAAGAGCCTCCATTATAAAATGCTGGGCACATATTAGCTACTTTTTTATTGATTTAGACAATATGTGGGTTGTCCGAAAAATCCTATTTTTTAGAGCTATAACAAGATTTTCTTAACTGTAAATGGTTTAAAACAATCATTAGTTACTTTTTGTTGTGCCAAAATAAATTTATTTCATGTAGAAGATCTATAATCCTAATCATTGTGTCTTTTCTGGTTTTTCTAACTATGCACCTTAATGGTTGACCGCTCGATAGGACATTAGATGTCCTGCTACAAGTGTACTTGTTACAGGGCTGTTTTACTTTGAACCAGATGGGGAAAACTGCTTATTAATTCAAGCCACTTTCCCCAAACTGACGTTTTTCTAATTCCATCAGTAGAAGTAGTAGCTATTTGCAGCTGCTGCATTCTGTGTTAGAAATGATTGCTTATTTTATAGGCCAACTGTCCCTCCTCCCTGTAAAGCAAATTTAACCCACAATGCGGCTGAGCCTTATTGGTATTGCATCACATAATAATTTATAACCATGATCTACAGCAACTTTCAATTGATGATGCTAGATAAGTCTCCTTTCTTTGCTCTGCACCCCAACACCAGAAGCTATAACAGACAGGTAATCTATAAGAAATTTTTTGGGCGGTAAAGAATGGGTGAGAGGCAGGGTGACACCTGGACCCCAATGACTTGTTTATTCTGCATATCTAGCAAAATAGAATTGCATTACAACATCAGCAAACCTGAATTACAGAAGAGAGCTCAGTCATTTTCGAGTGCTTTAATTAGGGCATCTCGGGATACGTTTTTGAAAGCCATGGATATCAGGCTCCTTTTTCTCAACTATTATTTAGTCTACATTTATTAACATCCATGGTACACTAGTTGTTATGCTAATAACTACACATACAAAAATAATTACAGAATTATGCCTGTAAGGGGAAGAGGTGAGAATGGAGAGAAGTGATGATTAGGTGGAAGGCATATGAATATTTAGGAATATTTATGAAGAAGTGATGGGACATGAGTTTGGGGTGGTAGACAAGGTCCTTAATGTAAAGGATCTTGATGCCCGCCTAAGTCTGGATTTTTTTTTTCTAACTAGACAATGGAGGATCATAAATAATTTTTAAAAATAAAGCTAGGGAATGATATCTTAATATTTCAATTTTAGAAAACTCATCCTGGCAAGACTGTGCGAGGATTGATGGAGACAAAACTTTGAGACAGGGAAACTATTACAATATTTAATAAAGAATAGAGAAAAGAAGGGAGAGAGAGAGAGAACAAGTTAAGGAGGGAGGGAGGAAGATTGAATTAAATTCTGAGAATAAGGACAATAGAGAAAAGGAGATGAATTTAAGAGATACTTGGAAGTAAAAGCAATATGTAAAGGGAACTAATACAAAGAATCTGATGTTAAGAGAATAGTTGGGGTCTGGAGAAAACTTGGAATGGCTATGACTACTTAAGCAAATTGTACAGAATGATGGAAGAAGGGAACAAAGATTATAACTCTAACATACCTTAATATATTTTTTAAAAAATCAGAGGAGACTTCATAGGATTCTTGGAGGAATGTCCAGAGAGGCAAAATGGAAACTGACAAAAGAATGAACGTGTCAGTATGACAAATGTGCAAAATCCTATACAGATGTGTACTGAAATGTAGCAAATGGCAATCACTAGTGATCTTTGTCATAGCAGCTTCAATGGTGTGTTGGAGGTAAAACTCCAATTATACAAATAAGATTTGAAGAAATATTATCTGGTGACAAATACTGTTAAAAAAAGAATAGCAGACTGAGGAAGAGAATGAGATGGAACACTATTTAGAGTGAAACATAGGCTTACAGGAAGGGCACTTTCAGTTTTTTTGTTTGTTTGTTGTTTTTGATTTTTTTTTTTTTTGTATTGAGGGTTATGTGTACAAATATGTAGGTGGAAGGCAAAGAAATCCAATAGAGATTGAGACTGACAATGGACTAAAAGGGAAAATATTAACTAAATCAAGATTGCTAATCAAGGATAGACAGGATGTAAATACAGTTGGAAGTATATCTTATTGGGAGAAAAAAAATGTCTTCTGCTGAGGTGTAAAAAAATGTGGTACAACTTTTCAAGGTACATTACCCATGGGGTGGAAACCTTCCAAGAGTCAAATTTTTACTTAGTAATCAGTCATTCATTTGATTATGAATGAGGTTTATGTTGAAGTGGTAGAGGGCTTAGAGAGAAGGCTTAAGTTTTTAAAATATCTATCATAGAAACCAGAAGAGAGGCTAGCTGTGACAGTAAGTAATATTAACAAACAGCACTGATCATCCAGTTAAGGACTGATCCTACACTCAGGTGGTGGTGACAGTCTTATCAGTTTCAACATTTCCTCCAGAATTATACAGTCACGTATGTGCAGAAGAAAAGAAAGCATTTTGCAAGGTTTGGGTTCCAGAAGGTTACCAGGTTGAACTGTGTAGAATAACGAACAAAATGTATCGGTATTGTTGACACCATGCTTATTGAATAGACAAGAAAATGCAGCCAGAGAGAGGCTGTACAAAGCTGGGAGAAGGAAGGAACAAGAAATAACACATTCAACATGATGGGTTAGATTGTATTTCCCGAAGTGGTATGCTGAAATCCTACTTTCTGGTTCCTGCGAATGTGACCTTATTTAGAAGTAGAGATCTTGCAGATGGAATCAAGTTAAGATGAAGTAGTTAGAGTGGGCCCTAGTCCAATCTGACTGGTGTCATTATAAGGAGAAATGCAGTCACACAGACACTCCACACCAGAAAGACCTTGGGACAATGGAGACAACCCGGAGAAGATGACCATGTGACAACAGAGGCTGAGACTGGAGCAATATGTCTACAAACCAAGGAGTGCAGAGACTGCGAGCAGACACTAGGGGCCTGAAAACGCAAAGGATTCTCTGCTGCAGGTTCCAGAGGAAGTATGACCCTACCAATATCTCGATTTCAGATTGTCTAACCCTCAGAACAGTGAGGCAATATACTTCTGTTGAGTTAAGCTACCTAATTTGTGGTATTTTGTTACAGTAATCTAAGAATTATCATGAAAAATCTGTATTGATCAATTAGTTTTTAGAATATAGAGAAAAGTGATTAGCTACATATCCATAGATGGTTTTCATTTTTGTTTTTCATAATTGATTGTTTTATGATACATTTGACAAGACTATAAATAAGTAGACTGGAAAACCCTTTGCACAGCTCAATCTTAAATCTTACATGGTGGAAAGTTTGCGAACTTAATTGTCTGACCGTGTGTGTGTGTGTGTGTGTGTGTGTGTGTGTGTGTATTTTTTAATGATTTTTATTAAGCTATTCAATGACAATAATGTTCTCAAATGTTGAGAGAGCCTGAATTTTCACTGCTTTTTCAGGCTAAAATATAATTTGTTAAAATAAAGTAAAGCATAAGTATAAGGCTATTATATATTTAAATGTTGCGAAATCTATTGATGGTGAAGATTTATTTACATTTTCTATCCCATATAGAAAATCCCATTCTATCCCATATATCCCATTAGGGACATAGAACTAATGATTTTATCTACCTGCTTTTACATAACATTTAATTAAATTATAATTTATATAAATTAAAATAAACAAAATATATTATAATTAAACATTTATTCTGACTTTGATTATGGATAACTATACATTTTTTGACTAATACCTGCAGAATCTTAAAAAAATATTTAATTATTTGTGCATTCATATTATTTCATGGGAAATATTTACAGATAGTATTTGCAATCAGGGATCATATTGCCATCTTAGAGTACGTACAGTGCAGAGAGGAAGAAAGATGAATCGTTTCTTTTTGTAACACTAATAAGTAGGATGATGCTGATGATAATCAGACCTATAGGAGTGCTTTCTATATCAGAGACTTTACAGGGACTATCCCACTTATTTTTCAAAAACAAACAAAACTATGAAGTAGCTGCCATTATTATGTTCATTTTACAGATGAGACAAAATGGTGGTTAATAGCATGTGTGTCTTACCCAAGATCGTACAACTAAGAAATGGTGGATTCAGGTTGGAGCCCAGTCATATCCCAGAACTTTTATGATTAATCACTATATTGCTTGAGTAAATTTCATAATTATATATTCAAAGAGTATGAATTCATTGCAGTAACTTTCTTGTCATTTTTAATTAAAATAGCCACAGCCAATTCTAAGGACTATTGATGAAATATTTTGTAGTCTTAATTTTCTCATTTCCAACCCTACTTATAACTAAGTGCAGATAAGTGAATGCACAGAACATGATGTGGTCACACAACAGCCTAGACAGCTCTCCCTCACCCCCCGTGCCTTTCCCTAGGAAAGGAAGGATTTGTGGAACTGTGCCTCTCTGGGATTGACTTTGTTACACCTTGTGTCTCTCCGCCTGGTCTTCAGACTAAGGGTTTGCAATCAAAGACGGGTAAGATTTCTTACAGGAGAAACAACCTAAGCTGGACGGGACCCCGGTGAGACCCAGGATGAGCTTTATGAAGATTGATGGGAAGAGGCTTTGTCATTCCTTCCCCCAGCTTGAGAAAAGCTACTGCTGACTCTTGCCTCTCCCTCTCACCTAATTGTGAGAGAGGATCATTAGAGTGATAAGATCAAGCTCTTTCTGCTCAGCTCAAGGCATTGTTTTACCTCCAGAGACTTTCCCCACCCCAGGGAGGTACATACTACACCTTAGTTATCATGGGACTGGATGCCTCGGCTGTTTTGGGGCAAATAATTGGATTTTGAGATCATTCTTTCTATGTGGTGTAAGAGTTTCACAGACCATTCCTTAAATCCTTAAATCCTTAAATCATGTGACTTATTTGTCTAAAATCAATAAATACCGACAGTCAGCCTGATTCGGGTCCCCAGTCTCTGATACTGCGGATCCCCTGATCCTCTGTAATTTAACTGTATTGAGTGTCTGTCTCTTTATTATAGCTTAACCCAAAGCCGCCCCTTCTCGTCTCCCTACAGCCTTTGTTGAGCAGGAAGAGACACATATGACTTGTGAGTTACACGTATAAGCATAAGTCTTGTTATGCCAGAGTGGTTTATGGATTGACTGAGTATTTAACACAAAATACGCAATGAATAATTATTCATTTTTGTAGATAAAAATAAATGAGTGAATGTATGAATTAATGTTTATAGAATATTGCAAAGAACTGAGCTTATCAGCAACTGATTATAAAAAGAAGAGCTAGTAAGGAGAAATAAAGTTACAAAAAAAAACAACAGTAAAGCTTTAGGTAAGAAAAAGGAGAAAAGAGTTTTAAAACGATTGCAAATACAACCTGGAAAAGGAAGAAAATTGAAGAAAGTTGATTGGATTTTGCCAAGAAATCATTTATGACTCTGTAAAATGATGCTTGTAGAAGGTTGAGGTCAAATATTTTGCTGAAATGAGTTCCTAGAGAAATCCCAGTTTTAAAAAACCCACAACAATTTTCAGAACTTTCTCCAAGTCTTAGAAGTTATTATGGTTATTTCAAAAGGTTTATATTAGAGAACAGTAAAACAAAACATTTTCAAAAATTTTCACCTACAAGATAATGTGTTTCAATCATATGTTTTCAAAGGATGTATGAAGGAAACAATATAACATTATTTCTCTCTTCATATTTCATAACTTCAGGATCTGTTATATAAATTATTTTCTAAATATGGGGAATTAATATAGATTTTAATAAGTTGCAGTATTTCTTATACCTAAATTTAAAAGATTTCTCAAGCCTCAGAGGTCTATTAAAAATTCCTCCTGAAAGTCTTCAGTCCCAAAACCCTAATCCTCAAGGGTTTGAACCCAATAATATTAAAAAAGGAACAAAGAATCCTGGATTTCTTTCAGCCTCTTTTTGTTATATTTATTTTTATGTATTATATATTACATATAGTATATACTTAAGTATATATAAATATGTTAAATATATAAATATAAATTTGCATCAATGTTGTTGCAGCTCAGCTGGTTTTCTGAGAAATAGAATCAGACAGTTAAGTTTGCAAACTTTCTGCCCTGTAAGTGCACAGCAGAAAATTCGCAAGCTTAATTGCCCATATATGCAAAGGGAGTAGGAAGGTCATAATGCACAGAGTAATGAGAGTAATATTTTGGTATTTAAGTAGAGATGAAGGGATGACGCCATTTTACTTCCCAAAGTCATCTGTGGTAGTTGGATAATGAAAAGAAAATGAGCCCAAGGAATCAGGATGATTGTGATAGTGGGAGGGGTGTGTGTGGTGGCATTGGGAGAAGGAACGTTAATTTTGATTCTGCTTATTAAGGGAGTCATGGTGGGACTTGGAAAAAAAAAAAACATAAGGAGAGATCAGTGTGTATGTATATGTTGAGTGGAGAGGTAAATGTGAGGGAAAAAAGCGATAGAAAAAAAGCTTCCTAAGTTGGCATAACTATGACTAGTTCCCTTTAGCGAAGGAATTGACAATAAAACCTCTCTTTTTTTTTTTTTTAAGTTAACTATTTTAAGTTTGGTTCTGAAATTCTGGATTATTCAAGTAGACTTTGATTAAAAAATACATATTTTACAAGGGTTTACTGTTTAAGTTAATTCATAAGTAGCAAGTCTATCCATAAATCCTCTAAATTCGATCAAAATTTATAGTTCTACAAAGTAAACTGGGCCAAATTTTAGCACATTATAATATGAAGTCACTGTCTAGGGGAATTCCAAACATTATCAGTTTCTCCTGAGAAATAAACCACAGAAAAAATGTGCAGTGCTCTCCAAACCACATTGCGCTTTGGGGCACATAATGACTTGCATTCTAAGTCACCTACAGTTTTGTAACGCTAGTTTAGGGATATGATCCAGCCCCATGTGGCCTAACACTTGAACTATTTGGCTATAAAAAGCCTATGTGTAAATCATTACTTAATACACTTTTTCTGGTAGAATCTGAATCAGGTTGAAGTTCTGAATATCCCTTCAAATTGGTACACATTTCTTTTCTTTTTCTTTCTTTCTTTCTTTCTTTTTCTTTCTTTTTTTTTTCTCATAGTGAACCGAACAAAGCGTAATTTGGGTCAGAATCTAAACAGCTCCTCTGGATAAAAACATCTTAAACTTGGGTCTTTTTTTGCCCTTCTTTTATTTTGAGTATCTCCACACAGCAGAAGTAAGACAAAACATTTTTATATAACAGTATTACTAGTCAGATGCTCAATCATACTAAGTGAGTTTAGGACATAACTATATTTAAGATTACTGCTCTAAATTCTTGCTGAAATAGTGACTATAACATTTAGGTTTCCAGAAATGTGGTCCTTGATACATTTATCAAATCTATCATTAGACTCTAAATGTTGAATTCAATTGGGGCTTATTACTTTGCCTCTCTAAACGTATCTACTATATATAGTAATTTTACCCTGAATAGCCTTACAGAAAGATATTATTCAAAAAAACCATATTTCACAATTGTCAAGAAGACTTATACTTTTAATAAGACCTTAGACTCTAAAATACAAGGAGAAACATATAAGTCCCATACAACATCAATCCCATGCAACATCCTATAATGTTAAGCATACCTGGTATTGATTCAAGGAAATGCAAAATATATAAATATGAAGCATAAGCAGAAATCATTTGTCTTAATCTGTAAGTCATTCACAAGAATCACCCAATTTAGTGTATGGACAAGATCACTATAGTAAAAGAACCTAAGTTACTCATGTTTTGGTGCAAGATACGATTTTTCTTGAATCAGGGCTTAGAATTGGGGTTTCCTTTGGAAACAGAATGATATAAAGTAACAGAAGGATGGCCATCAAGGAGACTCAGCACTATGATAAACAGAGAGAGAGTTTGTAGTAATCATTCTACAAACCAAACACCCTTCTGCTCAGATCTGCCTATGCCTCTTTTCTCCCCCTCTCATGCTGGCCTAAACACAGTTAACTGAAGTACAAAATTCTATAAACCTTGGAATTGTGAGAAGCCCTGGCCAGCTGCCTTAACCATTAAAAACAGAATTTAAGAGAAACCAATTTCTTTTCAAAATTTACTCACAGATCAGCTCAAAGAACATCAATATCTTGAAAGAGTCATACATTTAGAAAAATTTTCATTTTTCTACTCTTGACAATCTTAAAAATTGTCATAGCCTGTAAAAACACAAACTTGCCAATAGCTCCGGTTGTAGAGTGCAATAGAGCCTAAACATTCAGGCCAAGAAGCAACTTCAGTGTCACACAAGTAGTATTTCAAGATCAATTTATATGCCCATGGTAACTCCCATTTTGAAACAAAATATAAAATCTGTATTTTTTTTTTTTTTTAATAAAATGATGTGGGTCAGTATTTTAGCTAATGCCACGAAACTCAACAAGGGAACTGCAAAATAACAAAATTTAAATGTGCAGGCAATTAGGTTCCTTTCAATACACTATTCTGAAAAATGTTACCTTGGTTACAATGACAAACCAGCTATTTTGCAGTGGATCCCTCCAGCAAAGGCTTAATATGTCTGATTTGTCAAAGTCAACACTCCTGCTAATCTTTCCACCAGTGTCAAATGCTGAGAGCTATCACCTGTTCATTTTGTTGTGCAGTGTAGGGAGAAAGATGGACAATGGGCAGAAAGTAATCAGCACAAACATCAGAATAAAATGGTCTCTTTGAGCGCAGCTACAGGAAAGATGCAAGAAGAATTAGCAAGTCAGCTGTGTTTTACGAGGTTTCTTTTGCAACTCTCTCTTTGCCTGTACTATTTGCTTGAATGCAAATTATTCCTAACTTTACTACATTACTTACTTAATGAATGTTTTAAGACTATAAAAATGTTTTATATTAGTGTCAAAATGTTATATGTTTCACTGCACTATATAGTCATGATGAAATGAATAAAATAATATTAAATATGAAATGCTTTGAAAGCTTTAAAGTAATATTATTATTACTGCCATTTAACCTGAAATAAAAATATTTAAGACATGGTGTTATTATTATATCAGTCTATAAATATTTTATTTAAATAAAAAATTTGTCTTTGGGAAGTTTCAGAAAATATGTAGAAACTGTATTTATTTTTAATTCTACCAATACAAATATAATTTTCTATAATGGAACAACCAAGAATTTGACTATCAGTTTGACTATCATGTAATATATGATATCTTCCTCTATTGAATACATATATGCATAAATGTGTGTGCGTGTGTGTGTGTGTGTGTGTGTGTGTGTAGGGGACATAATGTATTTGAATTACATTTTAATGTAAATATAACTTCAATATTCTGGAAATGTCTCCCAGTCGAACAGACTGAAAGTAAAAACCAGAGAAATAGAAATCTTGATGTGTTAAAACAGCCATCTTTATTGTATTGAAAATTATTAGCATGATTCTTCAAAATTTCAATAAAGGGAAAGGCAAGGTGAGAAACTTTGTTGTAAATATGTCCATTTAGGTCCATAAATGATAAAAGGTAGATATTTAGAAAAGTAGTGTCAAAGATGTAGAGCACAGGAAAAATAAGGAGGCCTATGTTTTCCGAATCTTTCACTTTTACTAGAATGATATGTAAATCAAAATTATTTGTTTAGATTAGCAACTTATGAAAAATTGACCTGAATAAATTTGTGTTAGTGTGTAAATAATGAAAATTAAAGTGAGGTTTCTCTTAACAACTTAGACTCGGTTAATTGATATATGTAATAAAATATACAGTAGAAGAAAATAAGTGTTAGGAGTATTGGGTTTAAGTCAGAAAACCCTGGGTTCCAGGACCATGTCTTCCACATATTAACATACTTAAATCTCTATTTCATTGCCTATAAAAGGGAACTAATAATCGTGTTTCTTATGGTTGTCAAGAGGTTTTAACTGTTGTCTTTAAATTCTTTGCGCTTTTTCCTCCAGCATCACTGGACGTGCACTGTGCTTTCTCCAGATGGTTAGAACTTCTCTTATGTTGTATACAGTGTTCTGTTTTTAGCTTGGAGTAAAAGTCAATATTTTTCTTTGGGTATGTAAGGAGCGTTTGGGCTATAACATTTGTTGTCTGTTGCCATTGTTGTTATATTCAGTGATTAGCTTTCTAGCTTACCTATCCTCTAACTGATTCACCAAACAAACTTGACAGTCAGCCCTGAGAAATGGCTCAGTGTTCCGCTCAGTCCCCGAAGCACTGAAATGCACTGACTCGTGACGAAGGATGGCTGCCCATGAACTTCATTGTCATCACCACAAAATCTTGTATAAAGCTTAACCTCTTACGCCAGGCACTATTCGAAGAACAGATTAAATCTTTTAATGCATCTACTACCTCAGTGAAGTAGGTACTATTACTTTATCCATTTTATAGAGGATAAGCCTGAGGCACAGTAACAGAGGATAACATACTAAAAGCCATACAGTCATTAAGTGACAGCACCAGAATTAAGGGACAGCACTCAGGCAGCAAGGCTGTGGCTCCAGATCTCCTGGTCTAAGCTTTACACTATGCGGAGTTTCATCATAATTTAGGAATAATGAGAAATATATGGTTTGAGATTTTCCCCACTGTTATCCACATTATACCTGTATTTGCTGGTCTGTATACTGACAAATTCTAGCATTAAGTCCATTAAGCATTAAGTCCATTGTCTTACCCTTTTGCTCCAAGATCTAGAGTGTCTTGCACCAACCATCAAAGAACATTACATGATGATACCTCTTCCAATGAGAATATTGAAGTATTGCGTGTGCCTAACTGCATCCATACCTTGGGGTTTATGCCAAGGTCCACGGATAAGTATTAAACTTGCATCTATATAACAAAGTTTCCTTCTGATTATAGAGGGGACTACAAGTGACTTTCTGTTTCTTTCTGTATAAATAGTGTTAGTAAAATTAATAATAGTAATAATACTAATCTATACCTATATCAAGTATCTATTCTATGGTATACTCTGTATATTTTAATGTTAATCAATTAAATTAAAACATTTCCCTCTTCCCATAATAAAAGTTACTATGTAAATGAAATACACATATCTAAATATCTAATGAGAATCTTTCATTTTAAACGTATATGTTCGGTATATTAGAGGGACACCATCTATTTGATATTCATCTAGAAAAGCAATATATTATGGCACCTGCCCCCTGACAACTCTGAATGTGTGGTCCACCATAGCCAATGACTTTCTGGGTATTTCCCATTTCAGCAATGTCTGTAGAGCATTAGTATATGTTTTCACCTCAAGAAAATGGAGAATCTTAGGCTTTCACCTCTTCTCCCTTTAGATCAAAGCCTGCTACCTTAGTACTAGATACTGAAAAGAGTACAAGAGAAAATATATCATAATAAAACAATTTTAATAATTACAGTATATTGATCATGTTTAAGGCACCGGGTACTATACTAAATAAATATATCATCTCAGCTAATTTTCATATTTAAAGTATAAAAATCATATGTAGGATTAACAAGTATCAGTGACCATATACAGATAAGGACACAAAGTTGCAAATTAGGCAGCTTGTATAGGGTTTTACAGCTAACTTATGGCAGAAATGGTTCTGGAACCAATGCATGCTTCCTCCAGGGCTGTATGGGGACATGGGGACACACCTACAGCTGTAAGTTATAAAGAGAAACCACACCTAAGTACACCTCTCTGACATTCTCACATCATTGTCCTGTTCACATACCCATGACTTAATTTTTTTTGGAATAGCTTCATTGTGGTGTAATTAATATGCAAAGAACTATACATATTTAATGGACCCATGCCTTGTCAACTAACGGGCATGAGGTATTGGGAAAAGAAAGGCAATCACAGGTTTGGGGTACTACTCAAAGCTTTGTTCTATATACATGTAGGAAAGAGGTCTGTTTCTTAAGGAGGGGTCACTTTCCCTTCTCCCTTTAGTGTGCAGCTCTGATGCTTGCGTTTTACATTTCATCATGGAAAGATGTGGACCATAAATGGATATGTACTTCATACTTATAGTAATCACTTTGACAATTCACTTACTGGAGAGGTAGGGAACACTATGCACAACATCATTATAATGTTACATGAATACAGTTACAAATGTTGTAACACATTAAGGTATACATTTTCCGTTTTTCCCTTTCTATCCCTTCAAAGTGAAGAGTTTCTAATATTATAGAACCTGCACTTGGCCAGTTGAAGCATTCTTTTTGATGAAATTATTTAAATTTTTTGTTTGTTTGTTTTCTCAAACCCCTCACACACACACACACACACACACACACACACACAATTGCACATGTGTGTGCAATTGCAGGTCCTCTTACAGATTCAGAGAAGAAAGTTTTCATATATTTAGTAGCCATATTTTTAATTTTCCAGTAATAGAAAATCTGTTCCCTTTATATCTGTGCAAGTGAAATATGTAATCACCATGTTTTCTAAAATATCACACAATGTGAACTTTTCACTCACATAGAATATTTAAAAGCTGATATAATATAAAATCTCTTTGTCAATTACTTTATATCAGGTGACAGAAATAGGAAATGAGTGTATTATATATAATTCATGACTAAATTCTTTACTTAGATTATCTCAGTTAATCCTATAAAATATATGTTATCTCCATGGTAGGGATGAGAAAATACAGTTGTATAGAGTTTAGGTTAATTGCTTAAGTGCTTACAACTGGTGGGTGATGTAACAAGGATTTGAACTAAGGGTGTATGATTTGAATGTACTTACTTTTTTTTTTCTTTTTTTTTTTAGCCATGCATCTATAAAGAGCAGGCATGGGGAGCATAAAAAAAAATAATCTGAGTGCTGAGTGTTAGGGTTCAGTTCCATTGCTCCATTGCTGGCTTATTCACAAAAGTGTGCTGGAAAGTTTTGTTATCTTGGTACAGTAAAGAACAAGGCATCAAAATCCTGATACTAAAAAAAAAAATATATGATTTTTTAAAAAAATTAGTGGTAAATCTAATCTGAGCAAAAAAGGAGGTAATATTCTGCTTTTTCAGTCATCTGCTTTTCAGGGTATAAAATCAGTGATATTTTATCAAAAGTTTATCTAATATAAGAGTCTATCTATCTATCTATATATCTATCTATCATCTATCTATCATTCTGTTTATGTGTGTAACTAAATAATTGCTAGATTTTATTTCAGATCATAAGAAGTAATAGGCAATGATAAGATAAATTAAAAATCCTACACTTGATATACTAGGTTCTGTCTTCTCCAGCCTATGGAATATAAAATTTAATTCATGACCTAAGTTTAGGATTTAAGAAATGTATTATTAAAAATAAAAAAGGACATGGAATTTCAAAACCTATATGCAACTATTTATCTATCTCTTAACTTTTTTAGGTCTAATTCATTTTGGACTAACTTTTGTTGATTACCTCAAACCCTCACTTCTACTTGTATGTATGGTTTTTCATGTTACACTTGGTAGAAGAAGAAATGACCTGATGTACTTAGTATTCAACAGAATTTAAGATTTAACTATCAACTTGAAAGAAAAGTCATAGTTCCCTTGCTACTAAATTCCAAATATCTGCAAACATAGTATCTCTACCTTTCCACACAGTTTCATTTGAGATCCTACTAACATTTTTGAACAGCTATCAAAAATCTTTGTGTACCCTAGGACCTTACACCATCACTGGTGTAACCAGTAAGACAATAATTATTCTTCATATTTTTCAACTTCATAAACTGAGATCTAGTGAATGTGAGTAACTTTATCAAGATTACAAAATTAGTGAGAGTGAAAGATATGAGCTGGTATAAAAATTAAGGTCTTCTCATGTCTCTTCCCATGAGTCTCTACAGCATGGATGCTTTTTGGCCTTTATTGACTTCAGTGTCCAAAGAGAATATCAGCAAGGACCTCCAGTTTTAGCTCTCACTGAATGCTACCTACAGTCTGACCTCCAGTAGGCATTTTGAATGCTTCTTTGCATTATCTAATTGATCATGAAAGCACTTCATCTGTCTTTCATACCGGTGCCATAGGGGTTTTCAAACTGTCTTCCATGGAGCTTGGGGTTATATTTGGAATCTACTACAATTACATTTGAAAATCAAAGTTGTGTTTTTTTAAATGTGTATGTCACCTCTAAATATTCATGAATATAAACTTTCATTGCAATGAATCAGACATTTCTAAGTTTTTCTCATCCACAAAACCAATTGATGAATACAAAATTATTTTATGCTGGTACCATGTAGGTATTTTGGGGAGAAAAAAAAAAAAAACATACATGACTCTTTCCTAAAGTTGCATTTACCTGGGGAAACTTTAAACTGTATGAGGTATTGTGCAAATGATATTCCATACACGTTACTAGTGCCACTTCATTTCACCTTAGAGACGTCATGGTGTCAACGTCCCATTTCTGATAAAGAACCTGACACCATCCATTCTTGTTCTATTTCAGATTCTCTTTAGCTGTAGTTTGCATTTTCCACTCTCTGCTACAACTCCCTTAAGGTAAATGGTCTTTTATAAATATAAAAGCCTCCCTTGTTTCTGTTCCGAAACCTCTTTGAAAATATTTTCCAAGGCTATTTCTTTAAATCGTTGCATCTTAAACTTACACTACTGTTACAAATATATAATCATGTCTTTCTTTAAGCAGAACATATGTAGATGATAACTCTGGATTTTAGGGAACTGGAAAGCAAATCTTGAATAATTTGTACTTAATATACTCTTCAATGAAATGTTTGTGAGTGTGTAGGTATGTGTTTTATTTTGTAGTCAATAAATTGTTTAAATAAAGATAAAAGTTAATATTTAAAAGAGCTAATTTCCTCCACCCTTTAGAATGTATAATAACATAAACTGGAACCCTTAATCTACTGAAGTAAGTATACATTATAGAAAATGTGAAATTAATGAAAACAACAAATGTGAGGCGAACAAGAAAACAAAACCACAGCATGAAACCATATGGTTAAGAAAACATAAAGAAATTAGTAATAAATCAGAATAAATCTCACTTGTTAATAGGAAAAGCCTGAGGTCAATTTTGTAATAAAGTTTAAAAATGTATATACACAAGTATGCAACTCCTTGCATGCATGGGCTATCTTACAAATTTTTCTTCCTTAAAAAATAGACTATCTTGTGGTTCTCTACTTTTTTCTGTCTGACTTATTTATTTTAGCATAATAATACTTCCAAGCCCTTGACTTTGAGCTTGGTTATGTGACTTGCTTTGGCCAATGCAGTGTTGGTAACTACGAAAGCAACTTGAGAAGGCTTGAGAAGTTCTTGGGCTTGTTTTCTCATGTCTGCCCTCACTGTGAGAAGCAAAGTGTATATTCTGGCTAGTTTGGTGGTCCTAAAGGAGCTTGAAATATGAGGAGAAGAGATGACAAATTTCAATATATATGTTGCTATTATGTGGAACTTGATTTTTTTGTTTTATTTTGTTTTGTTCTTTGTTTTACATATATTCCAGGAAACAAAATCCTAGGTCGTTGTTTTTGAAACTGTGCTCTGAGAGACCCTGGTATTTTCTGGAGCTTCTTTTGTTTTGCAAGGGGTAGTGGTACAGGCAGTGGCACTTGGAAATCTTGCCTCCAAATTAAAACATTTAAGATTTCATTTGAACAAAGGCTCATCTTGATTAAAAAAATAAATCAATCTAATGATACAGGAAAATAGGCTACCATGTTCTTTTAGCAAAGATTTTTTTGTTCTGTTCTGCTTTCACTTTAGGAAGTTTATTTAGTTTATGGCTAATTAGTTAGCTAATTTACAGATCCTATAAGACTGAAGTCTTTCAGAATTGGCTAACTTGACTAGATAAAGGTAGGACACAACTCTAATTATAGCTACGCATTTTTCTTCTCTGTACCGTTGATTATAACAATCAGATAAAAGAATAAAGTTTGGAAGCCAGATTATATGATTTGTAATATCCCATTAATTATGGACTGGAGGAATCTCATTGTTGCTATTAAAAGATGAATACTGTACAAAATAAATGAACATACAAAACAAAACAAACGCACAAATTCATAGATACAGAGAACATTTTGATGGTAAGGGAGATGCCAGACGGGAAGGGGTGTAGGGATGAGTAAAAATGGGGAAGGGATTAAGATTTACAAATTGTTAGTTACAAAATGTAAAGTGAAGCATAGGGAATATAGTCAATAGTATTGTAACAACTATGAATGGTGTCAGATGGATGCTAGATTTATCTGGGCAATCAGTTAATAAGTTACACAAATGCGCAACTACTCTATTGTACACCTGAAACTAATGTGATATTATGTGTCAAGTGTAATAAAAAAATTAAAAATATATATATTTAAAAACATGGACTTTGCAAGAAGATAAAATAAAATGCACACAATAATTTAATCTTTACATATCGAGTATACAGATCAGAATTATTTATTGAAGTTTTTAATCCTAAGGTATTTTGAGAGAAACGACATATTTGTATGAGTTTTTAATTTACAAAGCCTTCTATATTTGCTCTTTCATATTTTTCCCATCAAATTTGTTGCCTTTTATATAGATGATGATTTTTAGAGCAGTTTTAAGATCACAGCAAAACTGAACAGAAAGTATAAAGAGGACCCATGCATCTCCTGTCCCCACACATGCACGACCTCCCCTAACATCAATGCCCTGCACCAGAGTGGTGCATTTGCTACCATCGATAAACCTGCCTTGATACGTTATCACTCAAAGCCCATAGTTTACATAATGGTTCACTGTTAGTGTTGTACATTCTATGGGTTTTAACAAATGTATAATGATATGTATCTACCATTACAGTATCATGAAAAGCAGTTTCACTGCCCTAAAAATGCCTGTGCTCTGCCTTTGCATTCCTCCTTCCCCCAAACACCTGGCAAGCACTAATCTTTCAACTGTCTCCACAGTTTTGCCTTTTCTGAAATGTCAATTTGAAACCATACAGTATAGAGCCTTTTCAGATTGGCCTCTTTCACTTAATAACATGCATTTAAGGTTCCTCCATGTCATTTTCATAGTTTGATAATTCATTTCATTATAGCACTAAATAATATTCCATTGTCCAGATGTAGCACAGTTGACTTATCCGTTTACCTACTTATCCATGTACATCTTGGTTGTATCCAAGTTTGGGAAATTATAAATAAGGCTGTTATTGATATCTGTGTACTGGTTTTGTATACCAAGAAGCACAATTGCTGGATTACATGGTAAGAGTATGCTTAGTTTTATAAAAAATTGCCAAACTGTCTTCTAAAAGTGACCATATATATATATGTGTGTGTGTATATATATATATATATATATATATATATATATATATATACACATATATACATATATGTGTGTGTGTGTGTGTGTGTATATATATATATATTATTTCTACTAGAAATAAATGAGAGTTTCTGTTTTTCCACATCTTTGTCAGCATCTGGTGTTGTCAGGGCTCCAGATTTTGGCCATTCAAATAGTTGTATAGTAATATCTTGCTTTAATTTGTAATTTCCTAATGATGTATGATGTCAAGTACCTTTTCATATGCTTATGTGCCATCTGTGTATCTTCTTTGGTGAGATGTTTGTTCAGTCCTTTTGCCTATTTTTATTGTGATGTTACATTTGTTATTGCCAAGTTTTAAGAATTATTTGTATATTTGCATAATAGTCTGTCTTATTATGTCCAGGCTGCTACAACAAAATACCATATACTGGGTGGCTTATAAACAATAGAAAGTACTTGTTACGAATCCAGAGACTGGGAAGTCCAAGGTCAAGTGTCCAGTAGATTTTGTTTTTAATTTCAAATTCCAATTGTTCATCACTGGTAAACAGGAAACTGATGGACTTTTTTTATGTTAACCTTGTATCCTGCAACCTTGCTATAACTGTTGATTAGTCCAGGAATTTTACTGTCAATTATTCTGGAATTCTACAAAGAAAATCATGTCATCTGCAAACAAAAAGTTTTATTTCTTAGTTCCCAGTCTGTATATCTCTTATTTCCTTTTTCATTGTGTTAAATAGGAATTGGAGTACGAAGTGAAAAATAAGTTGTGAAAGGGGACATCCTTGACTTTCCCTTGATCTCAGTGGGAAAGTTTTGAATTTTTCACCATTAAGAATGATGTTAGCTGTACTTTTTCTGTTTTTTGTAATTTTTTTTTTATTCACTTGAGGAATTTCTTTTCCATTGGTGTTTGATGGGATCTTATATTTTGTCTATAATATACCTTTAGATAGGTAGGTCATACATTTTGTACAGATAAAGAAACTGAGCCTTACGATTGTGACAGCTTATTTAGATGAAAAAGGTTAAAATGTAAAGAAAATACAAGGAAACTAGGAAAAAACAATACAGTGATCATTAACTTGTTAGCACATTAATATAATGTGATGATCTTTTGCAATGAGATCTGGTGATGGATGTATCTCATATTGTTTTATTTTTCAGGCTTAAATTATTCTCTATATGATTGATGTCAAATCTGTGTGTGTCTCTCTCTCTGACCATTAACTACATACATATGTAATATGTAATATATATATCTCAACACATTAAACACATTATATGTATAGTATATGTGTATTTGCTGTGGTGTTAGTGCTTGTTAAAAAAGTTAGGAGGGTAAAATGTTTCAAAAAGGATTAAATAGACAACTCTTACATACTGTGGGAAATTAAGATGAGAACTGAAAAGTGTATAATGGATTTATTAACCAGAAAATCAAGTGGCTACCTGAGGAAGTTTGGAAGAATCATGAAGGCAGAGAAATACTGAAGAGAAAGAGAGGTAAGGTCATGGAAATGGTGTCTGGAAAAATAAACTCTGAGAAGTTTGTGAAGAGTAGCAGAATTGCAGATGGCACCTAGAGGGGACATGCAATTCCAGCCATGGATTGGTAAATATGTGTAGTTAATGCAGAGAGACTTCCAAGTGGAAAAATTTAATGAGAAAATAGAAATGATGATTAGAAATGAAGAAGAAGTGATGATTAAGGTGGTTACCTGAGAATTGAGAAGTAGAGACTGAATACTGATAAAAGTATGGGTGCTTCCTCCAATCACAAAAGGTAGAAAGGAAAGAGTGGTGGGTGAATGCTGAGTAAGCTTTTTAGATTTGGAGGCAAAAGCACATGGGGGAACCCACCAGATGATTTGAGATGAAAGGTAAGATTATCAGCTGTAACAAAAGCAGGGGGGCAAAGAATGCAAAGGAGGTTTGAAGAGTAATGAAAATATTAATCATGTAAAAAGCAGCTTTCTAAAAAAAAAAGACTTCTCAAACAATGTCTCGAAGGAGAAATTGTTGCCAAAAATGTCTTACTGCTGTTTATAAAATTAGTCTGCTCTCCACAACAATAAAGTGATAAGAATATTCCAAGATGGAAGAGATCATTTTACCCGAAGTGAGCATAAGGTTTGCTGGGAAGATATCATGATATAAAGTAGTTTTTACTCTAAGCCGTAAGGACAGATAGAACCTGGACAGGAGGCAATAGAAAAAGCAGTGTTCTCGGCATGAATAGCAAAAGTAAAAGCTTGAAAGTAAAACAATTCTGGGAGATCCTGCGGTGCCACATGCATTGGGTGTCAAAAGTGCTATATTTTCTTTTCCTTTCTATCTTCTCAAATAGCGAGTGTGGTAACAATTTTAGTTTCTAAAGGCAAAAATAATTATATGTGTAATTAACACAGAGAGACTTCCAATGGGACATATTTTATGGAGAAAATAGAAATGATTAGATGTACACATATAGACATACATATGTGTGTATATGTATACATTTATACATATGTGTATGTATATGTATATGCATATGTATTCTCATTACATTCATTGTTATCCCTGACTATTCCTGAATCTGTGTGTAGGATACTCTTACCTATTTTTTTCCTTAGCCAAAACCTCAATATAAATTAGTTGTTTTCAAACACATTTGTTGAATCATTACATCTGTACAGATGTTACATATTCCACTTTTTTTTATAAAATACATATTTTCTCAGATAGACAAATACCATATTATTTCACTTGTATGTGGAATCTAAAAAAATAAATAAATAAATGAACTAACAAAAAAAAACACAAACAAATTCACAGATACAGAGCACATTTTGATGGTTGCCACATGGGAGGGGTGTTGGGGAGAATGGGTGAGAAATGGGAAGGGATTAAGAAGTACAAATGGGTGTTACAAAGTACTTATAGAGATGTAAAGTATAAAGTATAGCACAGGGAATATAGTCAATAATAGTGTAATAATTATGTACGGTGTCAGATGGGAACTAGATTTATATAACTTTGTAAGTTATATAAATGTGTAATACTATGCTATACATTTGGAACTAATAAAATTGCATGGAAGTTGTAATTGAAAAATAAAAAAAAAGACATATTTCCTCTCTTTGAAACATTTAGCAAGGTAGGTAGTCAATAAATACCATTGAAATGATCAAAATAACGAATATTTATTAGTAACTTATTAGACTGACATTGTGAGTTGCTTATAACTTTGAACCTGGGGTAAATCTGGGGTAACTCTGGGGTAAATCTCTAAATGAATTTATAGTCAAATCTCATGGATATATATATAATCACTCATGTAACTCAGGTACTGAAAAGAAGAAAAACTACAGACAACTATCTTCACTTTAAAAAGTTTACTTTAAAAATGGATTTAGCTTTAAATGCATCTGATTGATTTTAAAGTCTTTTTGATATTTACACTATTGTTTTCTGAATGAATGCTAACCAAGAAAATAAACAGTTAAATAAATGCAATTCAGCTATTTTCTTGCCATATTAGAGAGATGAATTCAGGTTGAGTTTATAACAAGTAGAAATTTTTGTGGAAATGTTGACTTTTGAAGCACACACTACAGGTTGAAGAAATTTATGTGAAAAACAAAATCTTACATTGTGTATATATGTGCACAGTTACATTACGTAGAGCTAATGTGGCAAAAGCCATATGCAGACTCACCCAGAATTACTATCTCCAGCTTTTCCACTTTTTAAAATGAAAGGAGGTCAGAAATGTCTACAAGCAAACCCAAAGGCCACATTTGGTTGGGTTCTGGAAGCTTTATGGCACTGAGCTGTTGGGCATTAATAGGATCGGTGGTCGGGGGAAAACTTAAACACAAGAATTCACTGTCAGGCATGGATCAGAATACTGAGTCTTTTCCCCTTTGTCCTAACCAGGAGTTCTACAATATAAAACATAAAACAACACCACATTTCATTCAACAGAAGAGTAGTTTAAGACTCCCCTACCTCCAATACAAATTTAACATGTGCTGTATGACCTACTCTTTCACTTTTATTTTTCTATATAACGCACAGGCAAAAAGCATTATGAAAAAAAAAATAGTTCAAAAGAAAATAAAACATTTTATGACTTGTAACATAGAACAGCTTCTCTGCTCCCTGACCACATTATGGTTTAAAAGGATTTCTTAGCAAACTCTCACCATAGCAAAGAAAAAGAAAGCTTCTCTTACCAGAGAGGAATAAAGCTTCAACCCTGCTATAACGTTTTCTGCAGCTCTTGTTTGAAAAGACGGATCCAAAGCAGCTTTGTGCATACAACTGATCTGGCTGATCTCCAGTCCCTGCACAAAAAAACAGTATAATTGGCTCTCAAAAAAGTGTTGTAAACATTCATCGTGATGGCACTTGCTTGTTGAATGTAGTCGCTGTTACCCGAGTAGACTATTTCCAAACAGGCCAATTGCTACTTTGATACTTACTGTTTGGTTTTCTCTATTCAATGCTGACATCGATATCTTTAAAGAAACCACGAATTTGTGAGTGTCAACTCTACTACTATGACAAGATCTTTGTGTTCTGAAAGTGTGGTTCGAGACTTAAAAATAAAAACATGTTAAATCAAGACAATGTTGATAAATACATTTACTTGGCATCTGCGTGTTTTTATTTTCAGCTTGACAGTATTCAGTCCATTACTTATATGTTAATGAGTATCAGCATTATTAATTCTCTTTTATTCACTATTTGATAAAAGTCAAATGAACATTCCACATCTTTGTTTTTCACAGAAGCCATATCAGTAATGCCTACAACATACCCTGGAGTTCGAGACCAACTGTGTTGGATTTCTAAGTCTTGTTAAATATTCCACTGTTCTTTTGCCCAAACCTTCCAAAGGGTTGAAATGCAATCACATTCTTTAATTTTTATGGGAGCAATGCTGGAGTCACATAGCCTAGGTTTTTTTTTCTTCTTATTTTTAAACATTCAAGTTTTATGGAGGCATTAACTGATTTTCAGTGGCACAGTCCTGTTATGAAGAAAATGTGAACACTAGATCAAAAAATAAGCCTCAGTAAAAAACAGTCTCAAAGTGTACTACTTCGTATAATGATCTAAGTAGTACATTGATCTTGGAACTACATGTAATCTTTGTCTTGCCACCCATGTGTATACAGCCTGGTTAACAGTTATCAGCAGTGCTACAGTTTCAAAATATGAATTAAATGCAGGGAAGGTTTTCTTTTGTGCATTTTATATGTGGTAGTTTATTTTTATTATACAAATTAAGTTTAACAAAAGAATTTATGACTATGGACATTATGATTGTATAAATGTCTAAAAATTACAACTGATAACAATTTATAAGATATGTCTCCTAGAAGCAAGGAAAAATTTAGGTACTCTACAAGTGTGAAATTCTATATACTGGGGAGTCTTTTTAAGTAACGTGTAAGTTAAAATAACCTAAAACCTTGAAAGGAAAATACTCCTTATTTATATTTGTGGATATCATTGCCAATTAAAGATTTTGGTTATAATTCAGAGTATCATAGACAGATGTATACCACTCTTCTAAGGGAATAGATAACTAATCTTTGCATGATGTTAGAGAGGCAGAGTGTGGAGGAATAAATCCTACATACTGTTTTTTACAAGGTTCGTAGCAGTGAACTATCATCTCCCTTATTATATAACATTTGCCTTTATAAAACTTTTCACTAACATTTTTAATTTATTTCTCTCATCAGAATAGCAGAGAGGGCATTAATTAGCTAAACACCATAAGTATACACTGTGTGATTTCATTCATATAAAATTCTAAAACTGCAAACTAATTTATAGTGACAGAAAACAGATCAGTTGTCACCTGGAAACTAAAAAGAGAAAGTTGTAGAATTGGTGTAAAAGATAGCCAAGGGTCGTAAGGAAACTTTTGTTGGTAACAGGTGAGTTCACTATCTTGGCTGTCTTGATTTTTTCATGAGTGTATACATATGTCAAACCCAATCAAGTTGCACACTTTAAACATGTATAATTCAAGTTATGTCAATTATGCTGCAATAACATTTACAACAAACTTGTAAATAAACTCCTAAAAGTAATTTCTAAAATGACGATTTAATGTTTAACAGCAAAAATATTTGTGCAGGTACTGTACAAAAGATATTATCTAAAAGGAAAACCATATAAGAGAGTGTTCAACTCTCTCTTCCGGGAAATGCATGTTAGAGTAGAACGTCTAACACACTGTTTCAAGATTTGGGGACAAGGTGGAACAATTGGAACACATATATAGCTCTAAGGTTAGGAAACTTGCACATGCACTTTTAAAAACTGATAGCATACACTGAAGCTAAAAATGTACTTACTCTGTGATCCAACAACTACACTCCTAATTTCATACTCACAAAGTACATGTACATGGATGGCATCAAAAGGTGTACATGAGACTGTTTACAGGTGTCTTCTTTGTAATAGTCCAAACTGAAAACTATCCAAATGTCCATCAGCAGTAAAATGGATAAATATGCTTTGGAATATTCACATGATATAATAAAATATATCAACGAGAAATAAACTATTGTCATACATGACAAAATGGGTGAGTCTCTTAAGCATAATGTTGAGAAAATATGTTACAAATAAAGAGCATATCTTGTATGATTCCATTTATGGAGGCTTCAAAAACAGTCGAAACTAATTTACAGTAATAGATGTCAGTCTACTGATTAGTTTTGGGTAGACCGGGAATAATAAATGGAAAGAAGTACTAGACAGTTTCCTGAGAAGTTGATATTATCTTTTTTGTTAGGGTTATACTTAATCAAAGAGATATGTTCACTCTGAATATTCACTGCGAGTTATTTACTTAAGAGTTTGCATTTTTCTGAATATGTATGTTTCAATCAAACGTTTTACACACATATACAAAAATATACAATAATATTATTGTGATGTATGCTCTTTAGAACAAAATTCAAAATTCTTGTGAAACATATGGCTGAGGCAATAGATCATCTGTCCTGATAATGAAAACAAATCACACAGATGAGGTTAAAACGTTCCTGCAGGAAAACAGCCATTTCAATAATTACTTATCCCAGGAAGGTTGCTCTGGATGACATTGCCAATGTAAATAATGCATTTACTTTCTGAAAATAATATGCCATTATAGCCAGGTATTATTCTGCATTCATTTTGCATTATCTGTTTATGAAAATTCTTGAGGTTCTGACTTCCAGAAAACAATTTGCTTTTTTTTGTGCGTATTTACAAAAGCAATGTCTTAAAAGAAAAAAAAATGAATATAAAATAGTATCTTATTATTTATACTATCTTATTGATTTTCCCTCACATTACAAATATGGATTCTATGTACTGTTTTCTATCTACTATTCACCTAAACTTCTATCAAAGCTTAAAGTTAATTATGTAACTCATTCTTCTAATATATATGGATGTGATTAGCCATGGTAGAAGAGTATGGATTTCATAGTGATACAAAAACAGACTTGAATATATGTAAATTTATGCAAGTTGAATATTGTTGCTATGCCTCCATTTCCTCACCCATGAAAGGGAGATGTTAATACTCAGCTTCCTGAGTGATTGTGAGGAGACAATAAGATAATTAATGCGAAGTGCCTAGGATAGACGTTTACACAGTAAATGAAAGCAGTGTACACAGACATACAATAAATGTTATAATCTAAATACCATTAACACATCATGCACAAGTAATAAGATGGCTTGCTTGGCCATACATCACTATTTTTTTCTATAATAGATAGGCTTACAATATAATGATATAAAATAGATAAAAAGATGAATAATGCCAAGGAGAAAAGACATGGTAGCATAGAGTCCCTTTTGCAGAAACAAATATTCTAAAAGGGCGCCCTGTCTCTGAATGAGAAACTGTGACTGCACACTTCAGTCTAAATGAAAAAAAGTGACAGGGAACACCCTGACTACAATTGAAAGTCACGAGAACTGTGTCAATAAACTTATAAATGTTTAGAGATTATTATTTACCACTAAATAAAATCATTGTATTGCATAAGCATCAATTATGTTTTTAAAAAATAAACAAGTTTAATGGAATTGCTTTCAATAAGAAGCCCATGGATTGACCAGAGTGTAATCTCATTGTAAGTTTTATCATTTTAAGTTGGCTTGGTTTATGATATCCCTAATATTTCTTTAGAGAAAAAAAATGGAATCTCTAAATAGTGAGGAGACCAAGTGTAAACAGAAGAGAGAAGAGAAAATACATAAAAATGAATGGCAATTAAAAGCAAGAAAATACAATACAAAAATAAATAAAATCCCATTGACAGTCATATCTTTACTCATTTTTTTTTTGCCATGACATGCACATACCAAGATATGTCAACTAACCTCATATTTCATAATATGAATGTATGCATATGACTTATCATCTTGAATTTGTCATTTATCATTGTTTTTCCTCATTTAAGAGCAAAATTGTTTTTAAAATGTTTAATGTAATTTTATAAAAATGACTGGATTCTGTCAGAAATTAGAGCAACGATTAGCTGGCAATGGGAGTGATGGCAGAGGTGTTGACTGATAAGGGCGCTGTTTAAGATAAGGAAATTTCAGTTTATGATGTGGTGGTAGTTACATGGTGGTGTATGTTTATGAAAACTCATCAAAATGTGTACTTGAAATGGTTGTATTTTACTGTTTGTAAAATAAATTTCAATAGAAACTATTAATACTAAGAAATACTAGGAAAAATTACAAGTGCTAGGCCAAAAAAAATAATAATAATAGAAGTTGAATTTCAGATGAACCAGAGCACAACTCTAAAAAATGACTATTCACAAATGTAGATGGTGCCCTTGGAGGTATACAATAAAAATGGTCCTCCATGGCTTGCCTTATCTTTTGTATATTATTTAGAACTTCACCTTCTCTGTGAAGTGCTAATCAAATACACACTCTCTTCTTCTTATCTCATCAACACAGATTTCACAACTTAATAAAATTAAGTATGCACAAAACTGTCCTTATATAAAAGGCATATAGTTTTTAACAGAGTATAATAAACTCCACATGATAAATAAGCTGGTCTTCATATTAGTTTTTAAAGATTTTACATAAACATAAAATAGGATATAATACCATTGAATATTACCATAAAATAAAACCTTAAAAACTGGCATGCAAAAAATAAATGAAGATTAAATTAAAATTGAATTTGAAGGGCAATACCCATAGTTAGTACAACCTCTTTTTTTTGTCTTGTTCTTTTTCTCTCCTTACTTTTTCCCCTCTCAATCCTGCCCTCCTCCTTGCCCCATTCTCTTCTTTCTTCTACTTTGCCTCATTATTATAGTAGCTAATACACTGAATATATATCCTTTCTGTGTGTGTCAGCTGCTAGCTTGAGTACTTTATGTATTGCACAAGTTACTTTATTTTATCTACCATATTCCCTTATTTCTTAGGTCCTTCAGCTTCTACTTTCAAAGTAATTTATCTCCTTATTTTCAGTTCCACCTTGAGGTACCAACCAATATTCATGTGCATTGTTTTACTAATAAACTCTTTAGAAGATTACCACCTGTTGATATGTTTTCGACATATATTTTCACTTGGGTTCGGCCCTCAGCATTTCCATAAAAACAAACTGCTATTAGGCTGTATTATACATTCTTGAAATATGAGTTATTTGACATTGTTTATAATTTCAATTTAAACTTCTAACAGCTCTCCAAATTAAGCATAAATGAAATATTTCTTCCTTATGTATTCTGAGTTTCCTTACTGAAATCTCAAATTGTCTATATAACCACTCTGTATCTCAGACTTTGATTCAGAATCTTCCTTTCTGGCATTAACAGTTTTCAAATCAATCACTCACCATCCTAAGCCAACGTAATGCTGTGGTTTTAAATTATATTTGGGAGATATTTTGCTAAGAATTGTAATTAATAGCTACATAAAGTAACATAACCCAGAAAACTTAAAACAATATTGAGGAGAACAAAATTGAAGGACTAACACTATCTGACTTTAATACTTACTATAAACCTACAGTATTTAAGAGTGTGGTGTTGGTGAAAGAGTAGACAAGTAGATAAATGAGTATACAAATAAAATAGAGAGCCCAGAAACACGTCTATATAAATGTAGTCAACTCACGTTTGACAAACAGAAAAGACAATACAATGAAGAAAATGGCCATCCACATGCAAAAAAAAAAAAAAAAATTAATCTAGACACAGACTTTACATTCTTCACAAATTTTAATTCCAAATGGATGCCAGAATTAAACGTAAAACACTTAACTATAAAACTCCCAGAAGATAATGAAGGAGAAAATCAAGATGGCATTGTGTATAGCGATTACTTTTTAGGTAGAATACCAAAGGTATGATCCATGAAATGAATCATGATAAGAATCCATGAAATGAATCATGATAAAAACCATGATAAGATGAAGTTTATTAAAACTAAAACCTTCTGCTCTGCAAAAGACAATGTAGATACAATGAAAAGAGAAGCCACATACAGGGAGAAAATAATTGCAAAAGACAAATCTGGCAAAGGACTATTATACAAAATATACAAAGAACTCTTAAAATTCAACAACAAAGCACTAACCTGATTAAAAAATGGGCCAAAGACGTTAACAGACACCACATCAGAAAAAATAGACAGATGGCAAATAAGCATAGGAAAAAATGTTCCACATCATATGTCAGCAGGAAAATGCAAGGTAAAACAACAACGAGATATCGCTACACACCTATTAGAATGGCCAAAATTTGGAACACTAACAATACCATATGTTGATGATGGTTTAAAGTAATAGGAATTTTCATATAGTGCCCGTGGAAATGCAAAATTGTATTGCAACTTTGGAAGGCAGATATTTTCTTACAAATCGAAGCATACTCTTACCATGTTATCCAGCAATCATGCTCATTTACCTAAAGGAGTTAAAAACATATATTCATGCAAAAACCTGCACATAGATATTTATAGCAGCTTTATTTGTTACTGATAAACATTAGAAGCAAGGAAGAAGCCCTTCAGTAGCTGAATGGATAAAATTATAGTACATTCAGACAATGGAATATTATTCAGCATTAAAAAGAAATGAGCTGTCGAGCCATAAAAAGACATGCAGAGACTATAAACGCACATTATTAAGTAAAATCTGGCAATCTGACAAGTCTATATACTATATAATTCTAACCATATGACATTCTTGAACATTCATGGAGACAGTAAAACTATAGAGACAATAAAAAGATCAGTGATCGGGGAAAGAAGGAAGGGTGAATGAGTGGAGCATAGAGAAATTTTAGGGCAGTGAAAATATTTGGTATGATACTGTAATGGTGGGTACATGGCATTATACATTTGTCCAACCCACAGAATGTACAAGAAACGTGAACCATCAGGTTAAACTGTGAACTTCGGGTGATTATGTTGTGTCCATGTAGGTTTATCCATTGTAACAAATGTAAAACTCTGGTGGGACATGTTACTAATGTGGAAAGCTAGGCGTACGTAGGACACAGGGTACATGGGAAATTTCTTTACCATCTTATCAATTGCTGTGAACCTAAAACTGCTGTAAAAGAAATAAAATCTTAATTTTAAAAAGATAAACGACAACAAAATACTCCACATAAGATAAAGTGCAGAGCTCTTAACTGTACAGCTTGATAAATTTTTATGAAGTTAATGAATTTATGGATCCAATTTTTTAACAAATTGAATTAAAGAACATTTGGAAGCAGATAGAGGTGGCGTTTGTACAATTCTGTGAATGTGCTAGATGTCACTGAATTGTACACTTTAAAATAGTTAGTTTATGTTAAGTAAATGTCACCTCAATAAAAAGAATTATTTTGCCTTGGACATTTTATCACATTTTTAGCCTACGTGTATTGTAGGGTATTTATATGTTCCGCTTTAATAGACATTGCCAAGTTTCCAAGGAAGCTGTGACAGTTTGCTGTAATCACAGTAAATGCCATTACTAGTTCCCCTAATCCTCGCCAACTCTGTTGGTTTTCCCCACACTCATAGTGGTTTTCATCAGCATTTCCCTGAAGACGAATTGATGTTAAGGACCTATAAATAGGCTTACAGGTAATTTGGGAAGCTTTTCTTAGTAAACTACCTATTTTTTCTTTAGGCAGCTATATCTCATAAGGTTGCCATTTCTCAATGATTTGTGGGAATTCCTTATGTATTTTAGACACAAGTTTTTCATCATATAAAAATGTTCCCACACACTTCTTCAAATCGTCAAAAAATTTTCTCATTCTGTGACTTCATTTTTACTCTTCCTAACAGTGAACAGAGTTCTTTTAAAATAATGCAATTATCTATTTTTCCTTTATAGTTACTTCTTCTTGAGTCCTGTTAACATGTGTTTGCTGACAACAAAGTCATGAAAATATTTTATATTATCTTCAAAAATTTTGTTTTATTATATTTTACATTTGGGTCTAAAATGTTTTGGAACTACTTATTCTGGGTTATGTGAGGTAGTGACCCATCTTTTTTCCCTTCCTTCCTTTCAATTATTTGGTGTGTATGTATATACATACATTTATTTAGGTATACGTATGCAAAAACAATATACAGTATGTGTGTGTGTATGTATATGTGTGTGTACAAGTCTACATGAATATATATACACACATACACACGAATGTGTGCACACATGCACAATGAGCATTTACATATGTATATGTACATCTATATATGTATGCACACACATAGATATATACCATATATATCTATGTGTGTGTGTGTGTATATATATATATATATATATATATATATATATATATATATATATATATATTAAGAATTTAATCCTGTGCAGGATAAGTATGAGTAAATGTGTGGGACACATTTGGTTTGAGAAGGCATTGTGCCTGGTTGAAAAGCTCCCTTTCCCAACAGTCCTTACAGTGACGGATAAAGTTCTGGTAAGAGTCCGATAAGCAGAAGTCCATTCATATTTTCTGGGAAAGTTTACTTCCCTCACAGAGGAATGACCATCTCATTCTCGCAGCCAACATCCCATTGTTGTCTGTAATGCATGTGGCTGAAAGAGGACTGGTTATATTTATTCCCGTTTAAAAAAAAGAAGGCCAAGAATTACAGAAGTTAAATAACTTGACCGATTTTCATTTCAGGCTACAATGCAATAATGATATCATCAGTCTTAATCTCTCATAGAGCAGTAATAAGAACGTGAGCTAAATTAAAAAAAAAAAAGAAAAAGTAGAAAACAGCTGTTCAAGGATAAAACACAAAACAGAACTTGGCAGTCACACAGCACTAGGAAGTCAACAATTGGAATTCAGAAAATAATATAGAAGAGTGAATGGTTAGTACCCTACACTTTTAGTGGAGACCCGAGAAGAGTTCCACCTAGCATAAAAGCAAACAAGAAATAGATCAGCCTCAGCTGAATCAGGTGATTTGCCCATTAATTTCTGCCTGCCATTTATTAAACAGAAGTAGTATATACACATACACACATACACACACCCCTATATATGTATACCGGGGGTGCCGAAAAATGTATACACATGACTTGTACTCATTTTTTGTTATCGGTATATATTGAGTATTACAATTTTAATACAGTTTTTTCCTTTCTTAAAATGTGTATACATTTTTTAGGCAAATACATATATGTATGGATATCTGTGTCTGTGTATGGAGATATATATCTGGCAGGTATTGAAAACACAATCTTGTTCTTTTTGTTTTGTTTTATTTTTTAACTAGATTGAGTGTTATATTTGTTGTATATCTGATGATCATCAAAGAAGGGGGGTCAGCTGTCAGTTTCATTTAGTTCCTTTGAAGGCAATATGTCTTTCCCTCGGATTTCTTTTAAAGATTTTCTCTGTGTTTTTCAAGTTTTACTAAAAGTGGCTAGATTTTCATTGCATTTGAGCTTCTGTAGCTTTTACAATCTTTGTTATTATATCTTTTGTCAGATTTGGAAAACTATTGGTCAATATCTCTTTGAATTTTGCTTTGACCTATTCTTTTCTCTTTATGATTCTATATAAATTTACCTTCCTTTTGTTTCTGTCTCAGTCTTTCAAGAGAAATAGTCTTTGCATACTTCAATAGATAGCTTTAAAATAAGATTGGACAGTAATTCTGTCTTCTGTAATGTGAATTCTTTATTCAATTATCAAAATTCTCAGTTCTAGGATTTTTTATCATACACACAGAGACACACACAGACAGACACATACACATGAATTTTTAATTCCAGCTCTGTTGAATTTTTTTATATGCTATTCATTTTTGTATGTAACAATCCTAATCATATTAAAGTCAGTATATAATAATTCTAATATCTACATAACCTGTGAGTTTATTCTATTGTTTAATTTTTGTCTTTTCAATCATTAGGTCCTATTTTCTATCAGGACCAATTACCTCTGTTTAATCAATGGCATTCACTCTTCTATATTATTTTCTGAATTCCAATTGTTGACTTCCTAGTGCTGCGTGACTGCCAAGTTCTGTTTTGTGTTTTATCCTTGAACAGTTGTTTTCTACTTTTTCTTTTTCTTTTTTAATTTAGCTCAAGTTCTTATTATTGCTCTATGAGAGATTAAGACTGATGATATCATTATTGCATTCTAGCCTGAAATGAAAATCGGTCAAGTTATTTAACTTCTGTAATTCTTGGCCTTCTTTTTTTTAAACGGGAATAAATATAACCAGTCCTCTTTCAGCCACATGCATTACAGACAACAATGGGATGTTGGCTGCGAGAATGAGATGGTCATTCCTCTGTGAGGGAAGTAAACTTTCCCAGAAAATATGAATGGACTTCTGCTTATCGGACTCTTACCAGAACTTTATCCATTACTGTAAGGACTGTTGGGAAAGGGAGCTTTTCAACCAGGCACAATGCCTTCTCAAACCCAATGTGTCCCACACATTTACGCATACTTATCCTGCACAGGGTTAAATTCTTATTATCCATTGTTCTTCAAATTATGACGAATCATGAAAAACAAACAAAAAAGACTTCACGACCAAATATATTTGACGGTTACCTTTTTAAAAAGCCAATAAAAGTGTCTGAACACGAAAAACAGTTCATTATTTTTTCACAATTTATTTTTTAGAGAACAGGTTTCTTTTTGATAATTTATTGATAAATATAGAAAACTAATCTTTAGGAGATATTTTGAGAAACTATGACGTAGCATAGTTTATATATAATTATATACATACTTATATATATATAAACCTAAAGATAGACGATAGATGAACATATTGCTATATAAAAGTCACATTGATTGTATTTGCTTATCAATTCAAGCATAGATTTTATATATCAGCAATGGAATTAATAAATCATTCATTGAAAACCTAGTGTTTCCAGCACTGAGGAAGTAAGCAAAGAGAAAATTCAATGACATGGAGAAAAATTTTAAAGTTAGAATTTTGGTATTTTAAAATCACAAATTCATAAAAGCAATATAATTTTCCATAGTTTGAAGGAATTCATGTTAAATATATTATAAAGAACTTTAAGTACTGACATTGAGATATTTTATGTTGTTTCTGTCTCTTAACATTATTTTGTCTATTTTCTCTTTTCTCTTAATACATCTTTTCTTGTATATTCCTAGACCAATAAATAGTGCAAAGGGGCTTGTGCTGCCTTTGAGATGATAACTGAGTTATTTTATTATGCTGATTTTAATTCCATTATCAGGTTACCTGCTAGGGCTGATCTTGTTAGCCATTATTTAACTAATAATAATAATAATAATAATAATAATAATAATAATAATATCATTTCTTATATCATATCATCCATATCATTTTGTCTACAGCTTTAGCAAAAATAATATAAAATAAAAAATAAATAAAGGAGGGGATAATAAATATTTTTGGATGAAAAGGGATTACTTTCTGTTACATTTCAGTATGAAATAATCCAGCCGTAAAAGTAGGACATCCTTCAAAGGTATGCCCTAACTATTCAAAACTATTCCCTGTCTCTCCAACAGTGCAGGGGTATATATACTAATACAATAATTGAATCACTCTTTGTGTGAGGAATATCTATTTGAAAAAAAGTTTGTGCTCCTCTGGATGAGGTTGATACGTATACAATTCTTATTACAGAATATGTCTCTTTTTAAATAACTGAAAGTTTTATTTCTTTCATATTATTTTACTGGAATAAATGGGACTATTTAAACCTCTTACTATTTCTGAAAATACAAAAATTTAAAAATATATAGTACACAAGACTCTTCATTCACACAGACAATGAAGTCTTTCTAAACATAATTTTCTGAAAATCAGATTTTCAGGAAAAGAACCTGATAACACATATCACATAGAGTCTCCCACTCTTACCTCCGACAATGTGTCCAAATAAAATTACAGAAATAGTATAGTTTGAAAATTGGAAAATGTGCAAATCATGCAATGTGCCATGTTTATAGGCAAAAATAGAGGCCAACTTTACAAATTCAAATTATATTTGAAGTGGTGTTTTGAACTCCTCAAATTAATAACATCTAGACTTCAAAGATGCGGGCATGTTTCTGTCCTTATCAGCAAGGCCTGGCATTTTTCTCTTATCAGCACCCTGCCAGGAACAACAACAGGAGAGGCTGTAGCGAAAAAGAATCCTTATACACTGCTGGTCGGTATGTAAATTGGTACAGCCACTACAGAAAACAGTATAGAAGCTCCTCAAAAACTTCAGAATAGAATTACTATATGACTCAGCAATCCCTCTTCTGGGTATCTATCCCAAATATCTGAAAACATTTATCCATAAATATATATAAACCCCCATATTCATTGCAGTGTTATTCATGGTGGCCAAGACGTGGAAACAGCCAGTGTGCAATAAAACATGTGAACATCTATCGCCGTAACATATTTTTTTAAATAATATTTTATTTTTCTTTTTAATCATTTTTTTTTATTTTTCAATTACAGTTGACATACAATATTATATTAGTTTCAGGTGTACAATATAGTGATTAGACATTTATATAACAAACCATTACCCTGATTAATACCCATCTGATACCATATAGTTATTAAAAGTTATTGACTGTATACCTTATCATATATACATTACATCCCCATGACTGTTCTGTAACTACCGATCTGTACTTCTTAATCCTTTCACCTTTTTCACTCATCCCCCCAACTCCTCTCCCATCTGGTAACCATCAAAATGTTTTCTGTATATATGAGCTTCTTTCTGTTTTGTTTGCTTCATTATTTTGTTCTTCAGATTCCACAAAGCATTTGTATTTTTCTGTCTGACTTAGTCCACTCAGCCTATATAATACTTTCTAGGTCATTATATGTTGTTGCAGATGGCAACATTTCATTCTTTTCTATGACTGAGTAATATTCCATTATATGTATATATGTACATATATGTAATATATGTACATTATATGTATATATGTACATTATATGTATATGTATATATATATATACATATAATGGAATATTATATATACACACACATATATATATATATAACCTCTTCTTTATCCGTTTATCTGTTGATGGATACCCAGGTTACCTCCATGTATTGGTTGTTGTAAATAATGCTACAATGAACATATGGATGCACATGTCCCTTCAAAGTAGTAGTGTTTATTTAGATAATTTATTTAGATAGTTATTTAGATAACTAGTAGTAGAGTTTATTTAGATAATTACCATGTTTCCCCAAAAATAAGACCTAGCTGGTCTTATATTAATTTTTGCTCCAAAAGACACATTAGAGCTGATGGTCCGGCTAGGTCTTATTTTCAGGGAAACACAGTAACTAGAAGTGGGCTTACTGGGGCCTTCTTTGTCTCCTCTTATAGCCTTTGTTTTAAAGTATATTTTGTCTGATATTGGTATTGTTACTCCAGATTTTTTTGTTTGTTTCTAGTTTCATGAAACATATTTTTGCATTCCTTTATTTTATGTCTCTGTGTGTCTTTTTATCTGAAATGAGTCTTATAAGCTGCATATATAAGGATCTCGTTTCTTATCATTCAGCTACCCTATGTCTTTTGATTGGGGCATTTAATTCATTTACATTTAAAGTAACTGCTGATAGATATGTAGTTATTGCCATTTTAGTATTCATATTTTAATTTTATTATTATTATTTTTTTATTATTTATTTATTTATTTTTCTTAAAGAAGTCCCTTTCACGTTTTTTGTAACACTGGCTTGATGGTGATGAACTCTTAGATTTTTCTTGCCTGTGAAGCTCTTTATCTGTCCTTCGATTCTAAATGACAGCTTTGCTGGCTGGAGGAATCTTAGTTGTATGTCCTTGCTTTTCATCACTTTGAATATTTCCTGCCAATCCCTTCTGGCCTGCAAAGTTTCTGTTCAGAAATCAGCTGATGGTCAAATGGGGGCTCCCTTGTAGGTAACTAACTGCTTTTCTCTTGCTGTTTTTAGGATTCTCTCTTTGTTTTTAACCTTTGGTATTTTAAGTATGATGTGTCATGGTGTGGGCCTCTTTGGATTCATCTTGTTTGGAACTTTCTGTGCCTCCTGGGCCTGTATGTCTACTTCCTTTGCCAGGTTACGGATGTTTTCAGTCATTATTTATTCAAATAGGTTTTCAATTCCTTGCTCACTCTCTTCTCCTTCTGGTGCCCCACTGATGTGAATGTTGATATTGTCCCAGAATGTTCATGTTGTCCCAGAGGCCTCTTTAACCGTCCTCATTTTTTTGGATTTCTTTTTTTCTTTTTGCTCTTCTATTTAGGTGTTTCCTGTTACCTTACCTTCTAAATTGCTGATTCGATCCTCTACTTGATGCATCCTATTGTTGATGTTATGTATTTTTTTGTTTCAGTTATTGTATGCTTCAATCTAACTGGGTCTTTATTATGCTTTCTATCTCCATTTTAATGTTTCCTATCTCTTTGTTGAAGTTCTCCCTGAGATCACTGAGTATCCGTATAACCAGTGTTTTGAACTCTGCATCTGGTAGATTGTTTGTCTCTGTTTTGTTTAGTTCTTTTTCTGGAGCTTTGTTCTGTTTTTTTGTTGTTGTTGTTGTTTTCCATTTGGGACATGTTTCTTTGTCTCCTCATTTTGGCTGCTTCCCTGTATTTGTTGCTATGTATTAGGTAGAGTCACTACGTCTCCTTGTCTTAGTAGGGTGGTCTTATGTAATGGACGTTCTGTGGGGCTCAGTGGTGCAGTCTCCTTGTTTACCTGAGTTGGGTGCTCCAAGCATATTCCTTGTGTGAGTTCCGTGTGCCTTCCTGTTGTAGTTGAGCCTTGGTAGCTGTTTGCACATCAGTGGGAAGGATTGATCCTTGGTCTGATTTGTTGTGAGGACTGGCCATGACGACAGTAGAGGAGCTACTGTGTAGGGACTGAACTTACAGAGCAAGAGTAGCTTAAGCAGGGCTCTGCTGCTTGCCCAATTTCCTCTGTTGGTGGGTCATCTCTGGGTGTGCTGGCCCTGGGGCCACCTAAGAGTAGCCCTTCATCAAGCCAAGGTCAGTTGCATCCTATGCCTTGCCCCAGGTCTTCTATGACCCAGAAAGCAATCCGTAGATGGCTTCTCTAACCCATGCTGGGCTTAGAGGTGCCTCGGAGAATCCATGCCTTGAAACAAGGCTGGCTGCCACCAATGCCAGGCTTATGGCTGCTCAGCAAGTGGTATGGGGTACCCAAAGCTAGACGCTGCTTGTTTGGGTTTTGTGAGCCTTTCAGAGATTTTAGAAGAATCTGCAGCATGAGCCAAGACAAGCCATTGGTATAGAAAAAACTTATAGTGGCCTGGGTGGGCCCATAAGTTGGGTGTCATGGGGTCTCCGGGAATCACCATGATGAGATGTATTGTGTTAGCCATTCCGAAGAAGACTGAGATATGGTGGCCACCTGTGTGTGTGCATGTTGGGAGTGGGGAGGGTCAACAAAGGAACAATGCCTTCTGCCAGCACTTCTGTCTGGGAGAAAGCAGCCCTCACCCTGCAGTCAGACAAGTCAGTTCCTCCCCTATGTCCGTGGCACCTTTCGAGCTATTGTCACAGCACTGGTGCTCAGAGTGAGTAAGTCCATTAATGAGTAAATCTGCATGGGCCCTTGAAGAAAAATGCTTGGGAGTCCAGCAGGCCTCCATCTCACTCAGCCAAATCTCCACTGGTTTTCACAGCCAGACGTTGTGGTCTGGGGAGCTTTGTGTGGGGCTGGGACTGCTTGCTCCTCAGGAGTGACCTCCAAGCTGAGATATCCCTCCCAATTTTTAACCACCACACTTGGGTGTGGGACCAGCCTATTCACATCTCTGCCCCTCCTACTAATCTCGATATGGCTTCTGTATGTCCTTAGTTGTTGGACTTCTGTTCAGCTAGAATTCAGGTGATTCTAAAAGATGGTTGTTCTGTAGTTTAGTTGTAATTTTGATTTGGTATTGAGAAGATGCAAGCACATTGTTCAGTGTTTACATACTCCACCATCTTGACTGGAACTAAATTGATCATTTTAAAAAGCTTAAGATTTAAAGTCAGGAAATCAAATGCTATATATATATATATATATTTTTTTTTTTTCAATATAAAGCAAAATTAAAAGAAAAGAAAAACACTACCAATAGCAAAGTTAGAAAATAACTCATAAATCTATGAATTAACTATTACTTTTAAAGGTGAGTATTAGCTATGTATTTTAGCATCTTAGATTAATTTTAGAAAAGCAGCTATGAATACCTTTAAAAATCCTTAAAATCTTTAAAGATGGTGACACTAAAGAATGCCTCATTTTTAAGTGTTTATTTTATTCCACATCCTCATCTAGATTTCTAGTCTTCACTGCATTAATTGTCTAAATAGTCTCTAAAAGTTCTCAAAAGTGACACCACGCTTTTCCTTGGTAACATCAGATTCCCACAGTTTCTCAGTTTTCATTATGATATCACTCTGAATCTATTTTAACATGTTTTTAGGCTCTGTTTACATTTAATACTCATATACTTGCAAACAGCCATAAATCTCCACTTGGAGGTATTGAACAGGAAGGAAGGAAATGATTATCCACTGGGTGCACAATGTGTTCTCGTCACTATATCAGGTGATTTCACACATATTCAATCTACTCATTTTTCTGACAGTCCATACTTAAGAGTGTAGAGAAACCATAAACACGTGGAATGAATATCACAGAGTCCTTTCAGATTGAGTAAAATGTAAGCAGGAAGAAAAACGTGATCATCTCACAGTATTGTTAATTCCATCAGGCATTATTTTTCTTCTCTTTCTGTGAAAGCTATTTATGAGAACACCTATTATAACATGATGAATCCTTTTGGAATGTATAAACAACAAATCCTGGCTATTTAACTTTGTCTCCAGTTTTAGAGATAGTAATGACAGAAGGAGGGAGATAAGTTTTCAGATGTCATTTCCAATGACTTGATTTTTAGCTTTTCAAAAATAATATTTTCGCATAGTACCACAACCTCATCATTGCACTCAATTCTTAGAGAAGTGATCTAACTGTAAAATATTTTGAGAACTTATCCCAATATATCCATCTTTATGGATCATAAGAGTATTATTATACTAATAGAATATGTACATTATAATACATACACAAAGTAGAACTTTTAAAATAATGAGATGAAGATAAGAAAAAAGAAATTAATAAAGATGGCTTCATGTTACATTAGTGTGATAGGTAGGTTTCTAAAATGGTCCCCGATATCCCTGTTCCTGATGCGGCACACTGTGTAATCCCATCCCCTCGAATATGGGCAGAATCTGTGACAAGATGAACTTACCACTTTGTGATTAGGTTACAAATCAGTTGACTTTGAATTAAACAAAAGGGAGATTATTCTGAATGGTTCTTGCTCAATCAGCTGAGTCTTATAAAGATAATGAAGTCTCAAATAGATTTTCTCCTACTTCTCTGGAGAAAACAATAGTCATGTTGTAAACTGCCTATGGGCCCCATGGAAAGAAACTGCAGGCAACCTCTAGATTTTGAGAACAGTCTCTGATCAACAGCTAGAAAGAAAATGAGGGCCCGACTTATACAGTCTGCCAACCACCAGTTATGTTTGAAGAAGATCTCAAGTCCCCAGTTGAATATCACCCCTTGATGACTTTATGTCAGCCTGGTAACAAATGAGCAGAGGATTCTATCATCTATCTATCTATCTATCTATCTGTCTGTCTGTCTGTCTGTCTGTCTGTCTGTCTGTCTATCTATCTACCTACCTACCTACCTATGTGCCTATTGGCCCACATGGTCCTGAGTCTGAGTAAATCGAATTTGAGTTAAGCAGAAGTATCCACAACCTTATCCATGGGGGCGAGGGGACTTTTCTTGCCCCCCTCTTTGTTCCAGGATAGAAAGGAAACCAAGGCTTAAATAAATTAATAATTTATTTGAATAAATAATATATAGCACCAATTATTATATGAAGAACTGAGTCTTCAGTATCTTCTTATTTTAAAATGTTTATTTTTTTATAATTTATGGTTTTCAGACATTTTTATTTAGTGATATATTGGCATTAGATTGATTTTGAAGACTTGTAAGTCAAGTTTTCAATTCTAGAAACATCTTGAGTTATAAAGCAGATAGGTTTGTATGAAATGCACAAGGTCTCTAAATAATTGAGTCTCCTGGGCAGAAGTCACAGCAGGAGACTAGACAAACTCTGTGCTATATTCAGTCTATGTTGCCTAATTCAATAGAGCTACATTTTAAGGTTTTGATTTGGGAAACTGGAAAAAGCAAAAATACACCAGTAAAGTAGTAGGTAGTTAATCTAACATGTTTAAGATTTAAATAGAAGATAATACCTTACAAATGGCACATTTAAACTTAATATTAACAGTTCTTCTGGTAGAATTTCTGTGGCCTTTTTCTGAACTATTTCTTATGGTCAGATATTTTTGCCACATTACAGGATTGTGTGTGTTTGTATGTGCAAGGCTTATCTTTAATAATAGATAACAGCATGTTTAAGATAGTCTGCAAATCTGAAGCTAACTTAGAATTAATTAAAAATACAGTTAGTTTTTTCCTCTCTTGAGGACAGTATTTTGTAAACAGAGTTTGAGAGACACTAGTCTAATGCACAGAAATTAAACTGTTACTTTTTTTATCCTTGCCATTTAAAAAAAAATATCATCACTAAATGTCAATAGTAAACCAGGTCATGGTAGAAATAGAATGCTTTCTCAATTACTTCCCAATGACGATTATGTGATATTCTATTCAGGAGGTGAGGAGAAACATGTTATCCCAACACAATGCAAAACAGTTCTAAAGTCTTGGCAAATGTTTCCTGCCAATTCTCATTTCCTATACCCCTTAAAATACAAAATATATTTATCATGCTTCATCTCCTTTCCATGAATATAGCTTTCTGGAAAATCATAGTTCTCAGAGCCATTCACGTGTTTATCATGGTGAATGGATAGAGGTATGACAAATGGCATAAAGTACACATTATATTTTTCTTTTCTGATTATTTTTGCTGCAAGCTTCCTATGTAGGTAGATCAAATAAAGTATGTTTGAAAAAATTTAAAATGTCTTTTTGCCAATGCTTATATGGATATCTATACTTTAATTGGTCGCAGTAAACAATTCTTTTGGTGGGACTTTATGTCTCAATGCAAACCATCCACAGCAAAATCAATAAAGCCTCACAACATGCACTCAGAATTCCAATAGGGACACAAATGTTCATTATTTGAAGACTTCACAGAATTCTGTTAATTTCTTAGATTAATTAAAATACACTCATGAAGAGACAGCTTAACAAAATGGGGACGGGAAGAATTATAGTTTGTAAATGACATTCATTACTGAGAAAAATCAATTTTATGCTATGGTGAAGACTTGACCTTCCAAGGCCATTATAAAGGCCATTATAAAAAGTCACACAGCATGAAACTCTGTGTCAGGGATAAGAAGGCTCTCTCCTTTATTATTTCTGTTTGTAACATAAGGGAGACCCACACCAGCTGCATGCAGCATTATTTCATGACTATATAACTGTATTTAAATAATTTATATATTGCATTTTACAAATGTCATAAGGAAATGTGTTTTGGGGTGTTTTTTTAATTTTGTTTTTTGCATTCACTGTTAAGAGTTGAAACAGATGGTGAAAGGCTTGGTTTAAACTAATACGGACATAAAATAACTGATACTGCACGCATTCCTTGATATAACAGAAGTTTAGTTCACTATAAAATGGGCTTGTGACTATCTGGAATATATTAAGCCTAATGTGTCTTTAGCAATTGTTTTCCTACATGAGGAAATACACTATTACCATTTACTTATGAGACTCCTTCAAACTCAAGAAAAATGTAGCCATTCAGTCAATAAATATTTACTGAGCACCTGTTATTTTCAGGCACTGCAGTGAGTTGCTTATAAAGATGAGTAAGATGTGATCCCTGCCTTCAAGATAGGTCTGTGACGTGGTGGAAGCTGGAGACTACAGAGAATACTGACAACATACGGGGCATTTGGAGAACCTCTATTTGCAGTGACTCTGGTATTTTCATGCCCATCAGGAACTAGGCCTGCACTTCTCATAGTTACAATAGGTTGGCAATAGAGCCAACTCCATTAGGGCTGGCGCCAAGCTGAGACACATGGATAACTGAGAAGAAATTAATATTCATATATTCAAAATAATTGCAATTAAGTTAAAGATTCTTTTAAAAAAAATGCAATAGTCAGTGACCATTTTTAAAAATAAGAAAACCTTGCCACATAATGGAATTCTATATCTGTCTTAGTATTGGCTTGGGCTTGCCTGTTATCTTGCCCAAAGTAGATGATTTCTGCGATATCTTTGAACAATTTTGTACTAGGTTCAAGTTCGTTAAAATTTTCTATAGTCCCTGGAATGAATCTGGAATTTCTTTTGCCACCAGATTTTTCTGTGTGCTGTCGCCCTTGCCAAACACAACCCATCCGTAATATCCTTTTCAGACTTTCTTTTTGCAAGTTCCCATTTATCCATCAGGACTTGACTTAAAGATCACACTGTCAGGCATATCCTGCCTGATCTTACATTAGGTTAGATTCACCTGGAATATCTTCATTTAGAAGTTTAAAGTTTCTTTTAAGAACATTCATTTTTGTTCATTTTCATTCCTGGCTTAATATTCACCAAATATAGTAATGAGGTGCTTAAGGAATATAATTTAAAAAAAAGAAAAAAAAAAACAACTAACATATACTTTCCCTTTTGTGTTAAGTAAATACTTCCTTACTTGACTAATTTTTCTTGTATCTGTATCTACTGGAAATATGGTCTGCAGGCACTAATAGGTAGAAATAAATGCAAAACCTAACATTTAAATTTCATTCTAAAATACTTTATTTAAATCAACACATTATAATCTTCCTTGTGATTCACTAGTTGCATTCAGTGCTTTACGTTATTTCAGAAATGGTGTTACTTAGGAAGGCAGCGTGACAGAGTTAATGTGATTTTAACTTAGCCAGCCTTCTCTCTGGGCACTTATTAAGTTTGGTTCATCATCTAGTTCCTTCCCAGGTGTTGCCATACTGGAAGAGGATATGACTTGGGAAGTAGCTTTACATTCTTTTTTCCTTGAAACTTCACTGATGATTTCAAGCAAAGTTTACTGGTGATTTGGAGAATATGTGGCAGTTTAACCACATAGAATATCATTTAGGGCTGCTGCTGCTCTTCTGCTAATCTAATGAAACACGCTCAAGTTAGAGGCAAATTGCTTACTTAAAACATTAAAGAAGCATTTTGCAGTATTTAAGTAAGAAAGACTATGCAGTGGGAATAGAGACAATTACATCTGTACTTCTGAAATGATTTCATATTGAAATCACTGAAAATGGAAGTCATGATCATTCAAACACGCACCTGCTTATATTTGATTGTACCATCAGTCTTTCAAATAGCCATACATATTCTCAATATACACCTTATTCATCTGCACTAAAATTTTACTTTAATGATTGCACATTCAAATTCTGCAGATGTTCCCTGAGAAAATTTCTATGAAATTAAGTTCCTCAAGATCTGATCTTTCAAAATTTCAAACAAAATAAGCCTACCTAACTATATTGTTTTTCTCCAAATAAGTAATTATTTGTTTATTCAATTCAATTCTCTACAGAGAACATATCATAAAATATTAATACTGAATTAATATTCACATATTATTATTATTCCTTTTATCTAAAGAAAAGGAATTAATCAATTATTTACTGACTACTTCTATCATATCACTTACTTTTGGCAAACATATTTACGAGTTGGATGTGAGAATGACCTTACTATTCAGATACAATAATACATTTTATTTACATTATACATTTTACTATATTTTGCTATATGAAATGCTTTAATGTCCACAATATTTTGTTGGATCATCTAGTAACTCTTTGAGATGGGCAGTAGAGTTACTGTTAACCCTATACTGCAGGTGAAGAAGCAGAGGCTCACAATGATTAGCCCAAAGACCAACTCTGGGTTTTCTGATCAGTGGCCTGTGTTCTTTCTACTGAGAAACACTTTCATGTCTACATGATGTCAAATATTTGGAGATTCACATAATTTCTATAAATTTTCAAGTTGTATAATTTTCAACCATCTTCCAATATTTATGTGAATATGCCTCATTGAATACAAGAAATCAGTATTTTTATATATTTTACTCTCATATAAAGAAAAGGCTTTGCTATGGCTAAGGCTTCACAAGTTGATAGAGAAAATTGGTAATTACCCCTAAATTTATTTATGAAGCTACAAATTATATTTCCCATCATTCCTTGAAGCCCCATGTGACCAAAGACCAGCTTAGAGTCCATGAAAGATGAATGAAAGCAACATGTTCAACTTCCCATCTACGTCCTCCAAAGAAAAAAAACAAAAACAAAAAACTTTTTCTTTCTTTCTCCTCCCCAAAAGTTTAGTGTCTACATATTTGTCAGAGTCAGAGCAGCTGTCTTAGACACAGAGAAGGACGTTCTGTCGAGGATGGCAAAACAACTAATTTAAAGATCATAAGACCAGAACATAATGGAGTAGTATCACATTGGCCTTTGGCCCTATATACTTTCACACTGTAATACAAGAGAGAAATAAACATCTGTCTTTTATAATCAATGTTATAGTTGGACCTTTAAAATAGCATTCAGAGTCTGTATTTTAAATTATACACATACATGCACATAATAACTCAGAGTTAATTCAGATGTTTATTTTCGATTTTATAATTTCTAATGTATAATTTATATATAATATTTATATATAATTTAAATATGTACTTTGTAAAAATAAATGCATATTTTAGGTAGATAATTTAATAAGTGGATAGTAACTGAAAATATCTCTGTTCAATTGAAAAATATTTATCTTTTCTACTACCAACTTAAATAATGTTTCCAAACTTCTTTGTAGCATTTGAGAAAAAGGGAAATAGTCTCTGTTAACTCAAAAAAATCTAAATATATCATGGTTCTTGAGCTAAAACCCATTATTTGGTAGATTGGCTAAGATAAAATTAATTTAAGTAAAAATATCTTAGTTTGTTATTTAATCTGAATTAGCTGTTGCCTGTCTCCACATTGTCTATAATGTTGGAATGGTCCATGGTTATATCTTTGTGCTTCTTCTATTATCTCGCTATACTCATTTCTATTTTCCAACTATATAATGACATGTCTGAAATATATACACACAGCCAAGAATCATTTCCTTAACTCAAATTCATATACCCTACTCTCTACTTGCCACTTATACTAAACATATCCAAAATTAAACTGCTGAATCCCTCCGCCTATAAATAAAATCTACTACAAATCCACTTCCCCAAGGCAATTGATGAATACTCTATTTTTAGTTTTACTGTGCAAGAACTGTGTAGTCCAAAAACTTTGGAATCATTTTTGATCCTCTGTTTCCCTTATATTGCACATTTAGTCTATCAGAAAATCCTCTTGACTCAGAATACAACCACTTCTTAATTCATTAACGGCTAGCGTTGTGCCCAATAAGCCGTCACATCTTCCTGGGTTTCTTCTGTAGCCTTTTAACTTATCTCCTTGCTCCCCACCCCCAATGACACATACAAATGCAGGGGCCTGAGTGGTCTTTCAAAAGTGCAATTTGCATTGTATCAACCCTCTATTCAAAACACTGATTACTTCCTCCTTCACTTAAATAATAGTCAAAGTCTTCTAAGTAGCCTATGCTGCCTTATGTGATTGCGTCCCTTGTTATTTCTCCAATCTCCTTTCCTACAACTTTCCCTTCTTTAGTTCTAGCCACACTTGCTGTTTCACAGACACATCAGGCACATTGTCATCTTAATGTCTTTACCACCACTTTGTTTCTGTCTGGGGTGTTTTCCCGCCAGGTATCCATTTTACTAAATTCGTCAAGTCTTTGCTTGAACCTTAACTTTTTAATAAATAATATTTTTAATATTATAACTTATCCCCAAATCCCTATCTGCACTTCAGACCTTATCAATCTTCCTTAGTTTCTTCTTTTTACCCTTGTTTCTATAATAAACACCATCTTCTCACATGTTACCTAATTTAATTATTCATTTCATCATTGATTGTCTGTCTCCTTTCTGTCCCTTGCTTGCAGTGGATTTTTTTTGTTCCCATGTGCCTAGACCACACAGCACCTGCAAAAAATATATTTATTGAAATTCGAAATACCTGACGTGTTTCAGTTATAGTGCTGTACATTTTAACAATATTAATTAATTCTGAGTAGGCAACTTCAGAGATGGTTTTCAATGATACCTGCTTCCTGATATGCACACCCTTGTATAATGCCTCTTCTTGAGTGTAGCCTGGACCTAGAGACTCCACTCTAATGAATAGAATAAAGTCAAAGTGTTGGGCTGTCTCTTCTGTGATTAAGTTACAAAAGATTGCACCTTCTGTCTTTTAGCATTCTCTACCTTTTTGGCACTCTCACTCTCTCGCTTAATCTCTCTGATGAATTCAGTTGCTGTGTCAGGTGATGCTCTGTGGAAAGGCACACGTGGCATGAAACTAAAGGAGCAAGTCCTCTGGCCAACAATCAGGGACTGACCCTCAGAACAGCTAGCAAGGAACTGAATTCTGCCAACAACCATGTGCATGAGCTAAGAAACTGTTTTTCCCAGTTGAGCGTTGGGTTGACTGCCGCCTGATTAAATCATTTTTGATCCTCTTTCTGACCAAAGATCTGGCTGAGCAGCATCTGGTTTCCGGACCCACAGAAACAGTAAGATAATAAATGGTGTTGTTTGAAACCATTCATCTTTGAGATTATTTGTTACACAGGAGTAGATTACAAAAATAATTCTCAACACAAAACCACACGTTTGCATGAAGACCAAATCCTCTTATAGGAACTGTGGAAGCAAATAGTGCTGTTTTTCTCCCAATGTAAAGTTTACATCTAGTAAAGACATATCAGAGTTTTTAATACACATCAATATAAAGCCAACTCACATCTACCATCTTCTCTTATACTTTTTTTCTGCAAATCAGTCCTAAACATAAATCTTAAAAGTTAAACATATGATTTAAGTTTTTAGTGTTCTATTAATTTTCTTATATTTGCCCACATGTATAAAATATATACAACATAAAACACTATGTAAAACTTAAAAATTATATTACTCCCCCCCTTCATTGTCCTTTAAAAATTGTGATGAGGTGTTCCATTAGTGACACAACACTTAAGATAGGTAACCACATGCAAGCGTGCCCCAACACTACTTACTTTGAAATTAAATCCTCTGTTTATGTATGTCATTAAGATCAATTTATTTATTTTTAATGTCCCTGTGTTATACAACACATTTTTTATAAAGGAAAAAGACTTCAGGAAAAACTTCTGGGCAACAATTTCATAATAACAATGCTACCTAAATTATTCCTTACATCAAAATGCATATTTTAAGAGACAAAATGCAGTGAATTTTCAATTAAATATAGTGTTCTGAAAATTCCACTGGACTTGGATAAGGTGATGGTGATTGTTTCCAGCTCTGACACCGAGAGAGGTTGGCCAATCCAAAGTCTTTGTGGGCCTCCATTCCTCATCTATTCAACAAACATCTGGTTTTCACTGTCTCTGGGGTCCTTTCAAATACCAGTCCTATGGTTTATGAAACCATGAAATAAGTGTTTAAAACTGATATTTCTATAGGTTATAAAATTCTGGAGCACATGGATAATTTCTCAATGCTTTTTGTAATGTTTAACACATCTAAATTATCTAAATTAAAGCTAATTGAACATGACTACTAGTTAATTACCTTTATCCATTCTGCCCTGCTTTCTTACTAATTGAACTCCAATTATATTTCTCCAAAAAAAATTACATGCCTACTTAAAGGACTATAATTTACAGTCTTCCTTACATCTAGAGGCAGCCAATAGGTGTCTCCCAGGAACAGTTCTTAAATATGGCTTTAAATATGGCTGACCTTGGGAATAGTACTCTTTGGTTCTCCTCTTTTTTATTTTTTTTTTACTTCGTTAAATTTAGATATGATGATTAGATTTCATCTTGGGTGACAGGTAAACTTGAGGAGGCTGGACTTTCATACCAAGAATGATAGAGAAGTATGGTCCTATCATATGGACCATGACAGAGTTTTCATAAGTGAGAGAGAAATGAACCTCTAATGTATTCATGGCATTTACTAGATTTTTAAAATTTTTGAAGTGAACCTTACTCTAAACTATACAGTTTTTCTATCTACTGTAAATACTTTCGTGTCCAGTGCAGAAAATATACAAACTATTTAGACATAATGCAATAGTCAAAGGGTATAATTTATATCATGTTATAGATGTTTGACAATTTACAGTTTTTGTTTTTATGGCACATATTTTTCCATAGTTATTATTCTTGATAATGATGTATTAAAAAATTTATATAATTTTCATCCATATATTCATACCAAAATAATAACATAACATCATTCTCTTTTCTTGCTCTGTGTCTAGCTCAACTCCCCTGCTCCCCCACACAAATAGATGATACACAGATAGATAGATAGATAGATAGATATAAATATATAGATATAGATATAGATGACTTTATTTGTATCTTCTTAACTTCTTGGGAAGGAAAATATTATTAAAGTGTTCATGGATTATTCACCAGACACTAAAGACAGCCAGAAAGCAATGAAACAGCATCTTTAAGATACTGAATTAAAAGACCCATCCTACCAGAATTCTATACCCAACAAAACATCTTTAAAAACTGAAGGAAAATTGTGTATAGTCTCAGATGAAGGAAAACTAAAAGTATTTATTTCCAGAAGACCTAATCTAAAAGAGATGCTAAAGGAAATTCTTCAGGTGAAAGGTATATAACACCAGAGGGAAATTTGAATCCTCAGAAATAAAGTAAGAATAACAGAAATGATAAACATCCTGATAAACATAAACCTATTTTTCTACTCGTGGATTTTTTAAAACATGTATAACTGGTGAGATGACAAATTCTTATCTAGTGGAGTTTTCAATTTATGTGCATGTAATATATATGACTGCTACAACGTAGAAGTCAGTAGGGTGAGGGAGTAAAGTGACCTATATAGTTATGTCTTCCACATTTTATTTGAAATAGTAAATATTAACCCTATATAAACTGTAATATTTTATATTTGCATATTTTAAGCCATTGAGGAAACACTGGGAAAAATAAATATAAAGCCATACAGCTAGAAAGTCAATGAATTAATTAAAATAGTATATTAAATAGATCCAAATAAAAGAAGAAAGAAGAAAGGCAAACAGAGGAACAAAATTAGAATATACACTGTACAAAATATAAATAATGAGCTACCAAGTCTAGTCTCTAATATAAATAAATGAAGTGAGAAAATTTTGGAGGAAATAAAGTAAGCCACACAGTAGAAACCTTAGTGCAGATGAGTGAGCTCTTAATATAATATAGGAGACACAAACTGAGTTGTGTGGATAGCAAATTATGTTGAAAAACATACTGTCTTTTATTTACTGTTGTTCAAATGTATTATAATTTATCTACTATTATTTGAAAATGCTATAAACCATAGCAGTGGTTTTCCAGATACCATTATTCACTATTTAATTTAATTGTGATATTTCTAAACTATTTATAGTATTAGCCAACACTTTTTACATAGCATTATTCAGTGCTTACATTTTGGTATATATTATCTTTCTTTAAGTGCCAATAGGTTTTGTAATTTTTTTTTTTTTTTGTATTTTATCTATATCTAGTAGAAATTATTTTTAAAAGTATTTTACCTTTTGGTAAAGTTAATTTAAAGTTCTGATTTTTTTCTTTATATTCCCCTTAGGGCAACTAATTATGTGACTAAACTGAAATAAAGTGATGACCTCAGGAGCTTTTGATTCTATACGTTCTCTCCAGTCTATGTGTTTGAGCCCAGCAATTACAGGCATCTTGAACTATTACTGCTGCTATTCCAGCTTCCTAGGAAATTGGATCACCGGGCCTATGAAAAGATATAACTTTGTTTACATAGAATTTTCAGTAAATTGGCTGAAGGCAATTGCCAAAGGAAGTCTAGCATTTTTAGAAACTATATTCATGGGTGGTGAGATAACTTTGTTGCTTTACTTCTGAATTCACAGCTGTTTCCCAGACACAGAGATTGTGGAAGTCTAATCTTCAGCTAAACATGAGGTCCGAGAATTAAGTTCGTGAACTCATCCTAGAAAAAGTCCTATACACCTCATTGCTGAGTATGAGCAAGTAGTGTCCTTAAGAAGCTATGCACCTGAATGTCCAGAATGTCATCCAAATGTCTTCCTTTCAATACCTACTTTATCTTTAAATAAAGAAAGAAGTCACAGAGGGCAAGATCAGGTGAGTAGGGAGAGTGTTCCAATATAGTTATCTGTTTACTGGCTAAAAACTCCCTCACAAACAGTGCCATGTGAACTGGTGCATTGTTGTGATGCAAGAGCCATGAATTGTTGGTAAAAAGTTTAGGTTGTCTAATGTTTTCATGCAGCCTTATCAGCACTTTCAAATAGTAAACTTGGTTAACTGTCCAGTTGGTACAAATTCATAATGAATAATCCTTCTGATATCAAAAAAGGTTAACAACAATGTTGCAACAAATTCACAAACTTAATTGACAGACCTCATATGGTATTAAACTCAATTAAAACTCTCTATTTATTCATGAAAGCTTTCATAAAGAAAATTAAATTTTAATTTATTTCCATCCATTACTATGTACATTATTTTGATGTTTTCATAGCTAAAATCTAATTTTAATAGATTTTTTTTCTAACTTAAAAGTTCTAAGTGTTTGAAAGAGAAGGTCCAAGATGATGGATTAGGTAAGTGCTATGTCTGCTGCCTCCCAGGATCACACTAAAATTACAACTAAATTATAGAACAATCAACCTCAAAAATCACCTGAAACCTAGCTGAATAGAACCTCTATAACTAAGGATATAAAGAAGAGGTCACACTGAGACTGGTAGGGGGGCAGAGATCCAAAACAGGCTGACTTCAAACCTACTGGTAATATCTGATCACTGGAAGGGTCACCTTGGTTGTAGAGGTCCCCCTTGAAAAGTGAGGTGGTCACAGTCCCACACCAGGCTCCCTAGCCCAAGGGACCTGTTCCAGTGAAAAGCAACAAGGATTCAGTTTGCCCATCCCAGGGAGATGTAAGGTGGCTGGAAACAGATGCACTCTTGAAGGCCCCACACACAGACTCACTGGATTGCAAATATTCACCAGAGCTCCAGTGGAAAGACAGCAACTTGAGAGGCACCTGAGACATATGGGGAAAGACTGAGCTGAGTGGCTTCAGGGCAAGGGCTGGAGGGGCAGCTGCCATTGCCCCTGTGTGGACCCCACCTTATGTATAGCATACAGGAGGGCACCATCCTTCCTATGTTGAACTCCTCCCTAACGAACCAAATCTGAGACCCTATTATCTGGTAAAATTCACATCGATGCTCTACCTTGGATGTTATGAGTACCCACCCATCTAGTGCACATCGCTCCAGGCATGCTCTGGCTCCTGGGGGTATGGCCCATCCCACAAGCTGCAGAAGACTTTTGCAGCAGCAGACAATCCATGGTGGCCTAGAGAAGTTTCGGTGGTGGGCAGTTAGCCACAACTTGTGCTGCAGCTTCTCTTGGGCAGCTCTTGGGAATCTGTGGGCCCGAGGCAAATACTGGCTGGCTGCAGTATTCTCAGGTTGTTTTGCAAAGTGGTCTCAGGCTGAGCCCTGACCCAAGAACCAAATCTGCATTAACTCTGTAAAAACTACCAGCCATGCCTCATGATTCCCTGGGACCCTGCCCTGACCAGTAGTGCTGCATTGCCAGGGGCACTCTCAACACTTGGTCAACCAGACTGATCTGGACACCTAAAGAGGTTCTTTCAATGGCTGAGACTTACGGGCAGCTGGCCAGTGACAACAGGCTTTTGGGGGCCCTGGGCCTTTTGTGAAGTTGCCCCAGACCCACTACTGGTGGCAGCCAGGCTTGGTTCACAACGAGGCCACCCACACACATCTCCAGGTCCAGCACAGGCAGCAGCCAGCCCCATATAGCTTTGTACTTTCTATCAGGTAGCCCAAGCTGGACACAGGCAAGGCTGAAATTGGCCCGCATGAGAACCCCTCCCAAAAGACACAGAAACAACACACCGAGAGGCTGACTTAAGACCACGCCAGAGCACTACCCAGTCAGCCTCACAAGTGGCACACTGAAAGGTGGTCTCAACAGGCACAAGAGTATTCTGGGTTGCACACTCCTCGGAGGGGTCAGCCTCCACACAGCAACTCATACACTGTGTATGTAGCCAATCCTCACAGCCAGTCAGCCTGAGAGTCAATCCCAACCACAGACATGCAAAAAACAATCAAGGCTCAATTACAACAGGAGAACAAACAATACACACGAGAGACACTTCTGGAACCACGCAAGGGAGACGAGGGAGACTGAGCCAGTGGACCATATAATACATAACACCACCCTGAAAAGACTGGGAAACACAGGAGATCTACCTAATACATTGAAGTAAACACAGACAGGCAGCCAGAATGTGGAAACAAAGAATCATGTCCCAAATAAAAGAACAGGAGAAACCTCCAGAAAAACAACCAAATGAAATGGAGGTAATGAACCTATCAGAGACAGAGTTTAAAACACTGGTTGTAAGAATACTTAAGAAACTTAGTGAGAACTTCAACAAAGAGATAGTAAACATAGCAAACATAAAAAAAGCACATAAAAATGATAAATTCAGAAATAAATAATATAATAACCAAAATGAAGAGTAACCTAGAAGGAATCAATACCACATTAGATGAAACAGAGGATTGAATCAGTCATTTAGACAAGGTTGCAGAAAACATTCAACTGGAACAACAACCAAAAAAAAAAAAAAAAAAAAGAAAAAAAAGAGCATGAAGATATTTTAAGGGACTTTTGGAGAAACATCAAGCATAACAACATTCACATAATAGGAGTACCAGAAGGAGAAAAGAGGGAACAAGGGATTAAGAACCTATTTGAAGAAATAATGACTGAAAACTTCCCCAACAAATGGAAAATAATAGATATACAAGCCCAGGAAGTACAGAGAGTCCCAAACAAGGTGAGCCCAAACAAGCCCACACCAAGATACATCATACTTAAAATGCCAAAGGTTAAAATCAAAAAGAGTCCTAATAGCAGTAAGAGAAAGACAACTAGTTACTTACAAGGGAGCTCTCATAAGATTATCAGCCGATTCTCAACAGAAACTTTGCAGGTCAGAAGTGAGTGGCAGGAAATATTCAAAGTGATGAAAATTAGGGCCTACAACCAAGACTACTTTACCCAGCAAGGCTATCATTTAGAACTGAAGGTCATAAAGAGCTTCCCAGACAAGACAAAGCTAAAGGAATTCTTTACCATCAAGTCATTATACAAGAAATGTGTTAAAAGGACACTTAAAAAGAACTAAAAAAAAAATTTAAAAAAAATAGAAAAAGAGGGGGGAATACAAATAAACAAAAGATACAAAAATCTGAATAATAAAACAGCAATATCTATGAACCTATCAATAATCACCTTAAATGTACATGGATTAAAAGCTCCAACCAAAAGACACAGGGCAGCTGAATGATTCAGAAAAGAAGACGCATGCATATGTTGTCTAAAAAAGACTCACTTCTGATCAAGACACACATACACTGAAAGTAAAGGGATGGAAAAAGATATTTCATGAAAATGAAAATGAGAAATAAAGCTGGGGTGGCAATACTTATGTCAGACAAAATAGATTTTAAAACAACTCATTCTAGAAAAAGTGCTACCTACATACCTCATTGCTGAATATCACTTCGATCACCTTAGAAGTACACCCCTTGGGAAGTTATGCACCGATGCCAGCGCCTAGTCCATGCTTCAAAGCAATTTTGAAACTTTTTTTCTGGAATGGCCGTCAGAGCTCTCCTCTTATTACTATTGATGTCTGACTGTTATCGAAATATCTTCCTTTCAAAATTTCCTTTATCTTCGGGTAAAGAAAGAAGTCACTGGGGGCCAGATCAGGTGAGTAGGCAGAGTGTTCCAATACAGTTATTTGTTTACTGGCTAAAAACTCCCTTTGCTTATGCTCATCGGTAAGTTCCTTCAGGATCATTTTTGCCACACCGTTCTCATGCCAAGATTTTCAGTTAAGATTTTCTAACTGTTTCACTATCAATGTTTACTTAGTCAGTTGTGTTTCTCATGGTCAGCTGATGATTTTGATGCACAATTCAATGAATTTCTGCAATGTTTTTGTCAGTTCTGCTCGTTACTGGCTGCCCTGGCCTCTCTTCATCAGTGACCTGTTCTCTCCTGTCAGAAAAACATTTAATCCATTTGTACACTGCCATTTTCTTCATGGCATTATCTCCATAAACTTGGACTAACATGTCTCTGATTTCACTTCCACTCTTGCCAAGTTTAACAAGAAGTTTAACGTTTGTTGGTTGCTCTAATTCAATTTCAGACATTCTCGGGATGGCACACAAAAACATGCAACAATAATGAACACCACTCACCAAGACATTGCCACACATTGACATGTACACAGCTGTGAGACACTGATATACCAAGGTTATAAAAATTACCAACCTGTTTGTACAGTGCTGCCAATGTAAGAGCATGGTGGCAAGTTTGTGAATGTAATTATCAGACCTTGTAAATCCTCTGCATATGCATATCTATATTAGAACAGTTATCACTGGTAATTACTTTTTTAATAAATAAATTGACATGTCCAGAAATTGATGGAGAAAATAATGTTATAACTAAGAAAAAATTGTTGAGCCTATCAAATGTAAAGGGACACGATTTGTAATAAAAAGTCCAAGAATCTTCCATTTACTGGCTTCAAGAGTACTGAGAAATTGTGTAAAGCAGTGTTATGAGGATTAATCAAAATAACAGGATAGTGCTTAATAATATTATTTTTAAAAGATTAGAAATTCTGCTCACTAAATCAGCTATTATTAAACTCGAGCTTAAGACTTTCTAAATTTGTTTCCCTAAGATAGGGTCATATTCAGTTCTTTCTGGTTTAATGAGTAAAGTCTACTTTTAACAAGTAATTACAAGTGGAAAGAAATGCTAGACATTTCAGATGTGATAATGGGCCTTTTCATACCAAATATACTTGAAGCATGGTAGTTCACAAAATCTGTTTCAGACTACAAAGAATTTGTATAATAGAATCTATTGTGCAACCGAAACCAGAAATTTCTACCAATGGATAAATTGAAAAACAAGATTGTATCATAGTTCTTTTCTTTCCCCTTTTGCTTCTAAACAATTTCATAATCCTTTCTGATCCTCTCCCAAAGTCTTCCCAGGATAGACTATAATAATGACGTCTCTTTCTTTAGCAAACAGAAAGTCAGGGGCTGAAATTTTTAAGCCTCCCTCTTGACTGGAAGTAATTAAGTATCTAAATTAAAAATACACACTCATGTCTGGGGATGTTAAGATGATTTTGTGAGCTGCACAAATGACAAAAGCTCTCCATTTTACTGAAGAAAATTCATACTTGGGCTATTAATATTGCTTTTCTTCTTATATGAAGACCCATTGTTTAATATCAAATGGAGATTTTTCACTGAGGCAAATGAGGATATGGTAAGGTTAATGCTGAATTCAAAATTGCACATATTTTGTACCCCATATATTTACATTTTCCAGGATGTGGACAACTTCATAAATGTATTAACTTATTCCTGTATTGTAAAAAGTAAATAAAAAGGGGTTCTGTAATTTCTAAGTAGTCAGTAATTGGAATATATGCATGAAAATTATCTGTACAAACACATATGTTAATTGAGCAAACATCTTAAAAGAACATTAAAAATATAAATTCAGTTAGAAATTCAGCTTCTAATCACATATATGTCATGATACATTTTGAAAACAATAGACCATATAATCCGGATAGTGTAACTTGGAAATGAACAAACCTGAAAGTGAGAATGCTTGTTTTAAACATCAATACTACTTACTTGCTGTGTAACCTTTGATAAACATCTTAGGCATTATAAAGTTTAGCTTCCTCATCTGAAAAATGTAAGAAATATTCACCAACTCAAAGTTTAGTTTTAGTGATTAAATGAAATAAAGTAAACAAACAAACAAACAAACAATATGCTTAGCATGATCCTCAGGACACTCTAAATCATTAGTGAATGGAATTTGGATGGAAAATTATCACATGAAATAAGTATGGAGCATTGCAAACATAATAATTGACAAGAAATTTATATATTCCTTCAAAGCAGATTCAAGTTTAAAATGCACAGAGAATAATTGGGCATTATAAAATTGATGTCTTCATGTTATTACTACTAGAATGTTTATATTGTGTAATTTCAAATATGCAATATATATATGTAAAACTGTAAATGTACATATAAATACATATGCATATTTATTACTAAATAATGGTGTATGCTCTATATTATATATCATATAATAATACAGAATAATAAATTGTTCATCATAATTTGGAAATATTTTATGGAACAAGGTATGATTGCATGAGACAGAGTCTATATAATGTACAGAATGCATTTTTGTTCAATTTATCTCTGGTCATACATTTCATGAAATAATATTGTAAAATGTTTTGTATAATATATTGCTCAATGTACCTATAAGTACTCTATTTTAACAGAAAAGTAACAGATAAAAAATTGAAAAAAAAGAAATGGGGGAGCTGATATTTTGGGCATAGTAACTTTCATGGATATCTCTTTTGAGCAGGTATGTTATAAATACAAACTGGCACAAAATAACTATGTTAAAGTAAACTGTTATTTTCACACTATTGATTCATCATCATCATCATCCTCAGAAATTATTGGATAGTTACTATATGCTGGGCATTTTAAATTATATCCAATGCCTCAACTAATTCAATTTTCAAAAAATAGTATGTTATTATTACAATAATTTTAAAGAAACTGAGGAATAAGGATTGAAGTAGTTTCTCAAAGCTATCCAGATATTAAGTAATGGGAAAAAGAATTAAACCCATGGTGTATAGCGAATCTAATTAATTTTAATTTTAAAATTCAATGATGGATTATTTTTTAATAAATTATTCTATAATACTACCCTAAAATTTAAAATTTAAAGTTTTGAAATCTTTAAAGTTTGAAATCTTATTTGAAGGGCTGGGGTATACTATACACAATATCTCCAGTCTCCTAGTTTGAAAAGTAGAGTTCTGTCTGAATGAATATGCAAATATATTCTAAATAAATTAATAGTATGATCAAATAGCCAACACATTTTTATCTCAAATAAATTCTGCAAACCGAGTAAATTATGAAACATTTAACATTCATCATTCAACAAACTTATTCTATACCAGTGACTATTCCAGGTACTTAGATACATCAATATATGAAAATAAACATCCCGTTTTTAGAGCTTATGTAGAAAAAGAGAATCAGTCAAAAAAATAAATGAATAAATAAAAATAAATAAGTAAAGTTTGTGGTATATGAGAAATTAATAAATGCCATAAAGAAAGAGTAGAGCAAGCAAACTAGTTTAATACTACATAATATTTTTAATTCTTCACCATACATCAAGCTTAAGATTATATAAATTTAATCACGTTAATTCCTGAAGAATTCTGTGCTTTCAAGTAAAACAATCGTCTGTTTAAACTTTTTTTGTTTTTAACTGTGGCAAGAACACTTAACATGAGATCAATCCTCAATACATTTTTAAGAGTATAATACAATATTGTTCACTTTAGGAACAATGTTGTATAGATATCTGAAAATAATTCATCTTGCCTGAATGAAAATTTTTGCTCATAGATTAGTAACCCCAATTCTTTCTCCCTCCAGTCCCTGCTAACTACCATTCCACTCTCTGATTCTATAAATTTGACAATTTTAGAGAACTCATTCATATAAGTGGAATTGTGCAGTATTTGTCTTTTATGTGACTGGCTTTTGTCACTTAGAATAATGTCATGAAAGTACATCCATGTTTCACATACTGCAGAATTTTCTTCTTTTTAAGGCTGAATAGTATTCCGTAGTATGCATGTAGCACAATTTCTTCATCCATTCATCTGTTAATGGACATTGAGGTTGTTTATATATCTTGACTATTGTGAATAGAGCTACAATGAACAGAAGAGTGTTAATATCTCTTCAAGTTCTGGATTTCAGTCTATTGCATAAATACCCCAAAATAAGATTGCTTGATCATATAGTAGTTCTATTTTAATTTTTTTTGAGGAACTTCCATACTGTTTTCCACAGCAACTGTACTATTTTCCATTCTTAGCAACAGTTGCAAGTGTTTCAATTTCCCACATCTTTGTTATTACTTTTTTAAAGATGGTTACTACAAATTTTAAAATCACATATGTGGCTTGCATTTGTGGTTTTCTATTGGACAGTGCTGGTACAAACAATTAGAAGCAACATGTTTTAAAAAAAAGAAAAATATGTATACATACATATATATACATACATATATATATATATATATATATATATATATATTTCTCATAGAGAAATGAACACATCTGTGCTTTTCCATTGATTAGCTACATAACTCTGAACAAATAATTTAAATACTATGAGTTTTGGTGTCCTATGTTTATTTCAGGATAATCTCTGAAACAAGGGCCTTCTTCTAGCCCTATGAATCAGATTTAAGACATATAGGGTGAAGTCCTTGGTCAGATACTAACTTACTTTTTGAACTACATAAAATAAAATGTTGTTTTTCAGCCTCAGGTTTCTCATCTGGAAAAAAATCATAATTATATGATACCTATTATTATAAGAAATAAATTATAGAATTTATGTGCTAATGTTTAATGATATAAAATGCAATAAATACATATTACTGTAACTGATTATGTCTCTTACCCTTAATGCAGCAATTAAAACCCAGTAGGTGATTTTTGCTTCTGTTGATGCTCTCTGCCCTTCTACACTAGAAAACAAGATTTTGGTTTTATTTTTGCTTTCTTTTTTTTTCTTTCTAAATTTGAAAAGATGCCCTTTGTTCTTCCTTAATCCCATTAACTCTCTCATACACATCAAAATATCCAGCGACCTTGAACTAAAACCAAGTAAATATTATTGTGAGAATGCCAGAATGTGAGAAATGAAATCTCTCAACAGTAAATAACATTACAAAATAAAACATCACAGACTCTGAACTTAACAACTCCAAGGAGACAATGGAGGAGGGCATCTGGTCCTCAAAACAAAAGTTATATTTAATAAATCATCCAGTATTTTAAAATGTTATGCATTTTAATGTTTTATATGACAAGCATTTACATTTAACATATTTTTATAAACATCTTGGTGTAAAGGGTATAGCTTTCTTCTATAGCTTGGATAAGAAGGTAAAATGGTGGTTGGGAATAATTGTGTTCTAGATTTACTAATACCCAGAACAGACTGAATTGACAAAGATTTTTTAAATGTTACAAAACTTAGTAGTGAGGTGAGGAAAATGATTGTTCTCATATGTTGTTGATGGGAATATACATTGGTACAAACTTTTTGTAGTTCAATCTAACACAAGATTAATAGCAAAAAATGTGTCTAGATTTTGCTCTGACACAGTATTTCTATTTCTGGAATTCATAGTAAAGGAAAATACCAGAAAATTTGCACAATATGTAAAGGCAAGGCTGCATAGCAATAGTATCTGCATATGCACAGCGACACAAAGAATTAGAAGCAAACTGTGTGCCCGGAAACATGGATATGATTAAGTATATGATGGTACATATATGGGATAGAATGCTAGTTAGCCATCTAAAATGATTTTGAAAAAGAATATTTAATCATGTTAAAAGATATTCAAAGTTTATTCTTAAGTGAAAATCTTTACACGATATGTTTATATAAAACATTTTTAAAATACACAATAAAATTATTAAATAGTAGAAGGGCATGTTTTAAAATATTCTTGATAGTGATACTCTCTAGATTATGGAAGAAATTCCTTTTAATTAATTACATTTCTTAAGTTTCTCACTCTACACACACTCTCATGCATGCGTGCACATGTCTTCTCTTTTAGGGAACAAAATAAATCAATGTATGAGTTGTAATCAATGAATACGGTGAATGTTGAAACAAACAAAAAAAATATTACAGTAAAAGCACCTTGCCATTAATCCCCCTCAAAATACTTCTGCTCCCTTTGAACACACTCATCCCATCATTCTTGCCACTTTCCGAAGCAGTTCTGGAAGGCCTCTTTCATGGGTGTCTTCATCCTCTGTCATTACAACACTCCACGTCACACATTGCTTCTGGAACAGCAACTGCTGTCAAATAAAAACATTATGATGTGTTCTCACCCACCTTATTCACCAGATCTGGCACCACTCACCTTTGGCTTTTCCCGAAAGTCTCAATGACCATGAAAATAACGTTTTTAATCGATTCAGGACATCGAGACAGCAACGACCACGCAACTAAAGATACTCATGAATGAGGATTTCCAGAACTGCTTCAGAAAGTGGCAAGAATGATGGCATGAGTGTGTTTGAAGCAAGGTAGAATATTTTGAGGTGGATTAATGGCAATATGTCTATTACTGTAATATATATATTTTTTATTTAAACATTCATCATACTCGTATTATTTGATCACACCTTGTAAGTTGCATTTTCACTCCAAAAGTTTCCTAGAGCATTACGAAAGTGGATGAAGATATTTTTACTCCGACATATACACATTAGAGCAACCCTATTCTAATTTTATATAAAATTTTAATCAACTACATGAAAATAACAGTCTATAAATATGCTTGTGTAAGAAAATTTATATATGTTATCACATTCCAGTAAAGTTACCCTTCAAAAAGAGAATCTAAATGATGCTATCAATTCAGTCTTTAATTCTCAGCAGATAGTCAGGTTATAACATTTTCTATAATAATCAACTTGATAAAGTGCATGCATCTTTATTTTTAATTACAAATAAACACTTGGGATAAGCATAATCTCATAAAAATTGATGAAATAGTCAAAGCATTGAAGTTTACATGAGTATGCTGTTAGTAATTTTCATTCTACCTTCTTGATTTATATATATATTTTTTTGATTTATATACTAGTTCAAAAGAATTCCAAACATTTATTTTCAAGAAAGTATTAAAGAAGAAAGATGTTGTTTGCAAATATAGAATTTTCAGAGTGTTTTCTTATTTATAAGGGATCATATTTTCAGAACTAATTTTCTCCAGTTCTTAAAGTAAATATATTTTCTGATGAAGTTGCAAAGTATGGCAGAGATTAATGCAGAAGTCTGATGAAATAATAGTAACAAATGATAAAATTCATATTTTAGTTATTCCACAGAGTTTATAATTTTAGTGTATGTTTATTTATTAGAGCATGCACATTTTTATGCTAATTTTGACTTTACTAATCGTATTTGTTTAGGAATTTCAAAGGAGAAAACCTGAATCAAATACTAATATTTCATTCAAGTGTTTATCCATACATATATTGATATTTACATAAAAGTTTAAGGCATTCTGTTTACTGTGAGTGAGTAGGAACAAAAAAAGAATAGGTTATGATTCCTCCTTAATAGCGGCTATCATTTAATAAAGATTGCATTCTAAAAATAATGTTAAAGCGTCATTTGATTAATGTGTGGTGCCCATATTTTACAGGGAAAAAAACACACAAAAACCTAAGTTTCTTGAGGGGAAAATCAAAAGGTTATATGGAGCCCAAGTATTGTTAGAAGTACTTTAGTTTAACTAAAAATTATGCTAAGAGAGGTAAGTGAAGGGTTTTGAGTGTGAAGGTAAAGATAGATACTTTATTCATTAAACGGCAAGGACTTATTCACAATATGGAGAATGATTCTATTATTTTCTGAATCAATCGACTCTCCCATTCTCATATGGAACTTCCTTATTTTAGAGAATTCAGTCTTTAGCAGAGATTATACGTCTCCTACTTGATTTCATTTTTGTCTTACTCACCTATGCCTCTCCAGCCATTCTCTGTGGTATCATGAGTGATCTTTCTGAAATGTAAATCTAACCAATCCATTTCTCTGCTTAAAATTCTAAATAGCCTTTCCCTGCATACAAAATAAAATCAACTGTCTGTGGTCCTGTCTGTTCTTTTCAGCTTACCTCTCACTGCCCTGCACTCTATGCTTATAAACAAACCAGATACCATGGTTTTATAAACACATCTTATAAGCATTCGTTTAACAGGCCATTTGCAACAGTTAAAAACTTTCCCACTCTACTTCCTCATTTGCCTCCTCTACTCATTCTTCTTTTCAGATTTGGCAAAAACTTTATTTCTCCTGAAAAACCTTTCCTAAACTTTCTCCTCATTCTAGAACAATTGGCAATTCATTGATTCATATTCCCACAGAACTTTCTTTAGACTTCAAAGGTAAACTTTAACATTTTAATTAGGCATTTACTTTTCTGTTTCCCATAGAAGACTGAGGAATTTTGTCTTGACTGTCATTGTACTTCCCAGTAATTTATACAGTTTCTGGATAGCAGATATTCAGTAAATGGTGAATGAATCAATAAAAAGAAAAATAATGAAATAGATTATAATTATTGGAAGCTTTTTGTGGTAGCACTTCATATGGAATTGATCAGACAGAAGGGTTACTTAAAATATCTTAGCCACACTGATTTACCTTTCTTTTTTCTACCCTGACTTTCTTCTTTCAAGGAATGTTAGCTCATGATGTTATTTCATTTCAATATCATTTCAGTTATTATTTTTTAGAGCACTCTATCTAACCCTATCTTTTCAAAGTATTACACTAAACAGTTCAAATGGTATTACCTACTCAACTGAGCAAATTTCTCCTTATCTTTTCCCCAGATAAAGCAATGATAGGACCAAGATTGACTAAAATACATTAAAGAACAAATGACCTAATTTAAATTTGTGTCTTGCCACTCTGAAGTCTATGCATAGGCTATGAGCACAAAACATTCCATTCATTCATTCATTCATTCATTCATTCATTCATTCAGCAAATACTAACGGCAAGGGACTTGGGTGTGGCAGCCATTGTGCAATTTAACATACTGGAAATTTAACATTTAGTAAAATACTTTACATGTCTGTAAATGTATGTCAGGTAGTTTAGAGTATAATATTTGAAGGAAAAAAGTAAATGATTAATAATCATTGAAGACCCATTGCTTGGAATTTTCTTAAAACCTTATTTTTTCAAATATTAAATACTAGATTAATTAATTATTTAAAATTCCTAGGGTAGTGTCTAGAACTGAGAATACTGCTTCCTATGTTTATTTGGTAGATAAAATCTCCTGAAATAGGTCCATTTGTTAACAATGAGAGTTCTGGGATCACACAATCATACCAGAATTTTGAGAATTTTTTAACAGAATTGAAGGCACTAAAATAAGTCACAATTTGTAATAGAAAAGCACATAGTCAACTATTGCTTTACATTTTAACTGAAAAGATCATTATGAATTTAAATACTGCACTTATTTGCTCAAGCAGATCATTAATTCTAATAGTCATCATATTGTTTGATTTTTATAAAAACAAAAATTAAAATAGCATAGATATAAAGTACGACTACATACAAGGCAGCATAGATTTGTGGGCTTCGAGATAAAAATCCACTGTAACAAGAAAACTTGGTAACAGAAGAATGATGTACTTGAAGTCAGAAGACCTGTCCTAGATCTGACTAAGAATGAGTCAGAGAATAAATAATTACCTGTTTGTCCATTTATCATGGGAATAATAAAACCTCACAGGTATATTGTCAATCATTAAATGACAAAATATCTACGTTATGGAGAAAATCAACTTAAAGAAAATCCCTTATTTTTCATCCTATGATATTGCTTCATTTGGGGAATCTGATAAAGTATCTAAAAACTAATGTTATGGCCTCTAATAACTTACTTTATACATTTAAAAGAGAGTCAGTTAAAGTAAGCATGCTGTTAGTTCTGCCCAGTCGGTGAACACTGCGAGTCTTTGCCAAGAGACCTCGATACTGCGGAATTGATCAATCTTCAAATAGGGCTCAGCAAAACAGTTTTGTCTTAATGTATAAAACAGGTACATCTCTCAGAGGGAGGACTGACATCAATCAAATGTTCATAAGATTCTTGGGTATAAACTGAAGTTCCAAATTATATTTTAACCTATAACAAGAACTATGATAGAAGATTCAGAATACTTATGAATAACAGCCAAGCATTTTTCTCCCTATAGGATGATCAGAGGATGATTTCTTGAAAAGTAATGGTGTCAGCCTGTTGGTTGCAGAGTTAAAAAGCATCATTCCTCTCTGTGAACGGGAGCTGTTATCACAGACCCAGAGCATTCTTTTTCCTAAGTAGTGCATCGTTTGATACTAACACACAACCCCTGCCTGTTTTCCATTGCTCTTTGGATACACGTATGTGCCTCTTATATATCCAGTTAAGTCTTACTCAGCCCTGGAAATTATTTTCCCCTGAAAGGTGACTCTGCATACCAGATTTAATCCTCTACATTGCTTGAACTCATAGGAGGTGGTCTTTATTTCTTATTTTTAAGTTTTGGAATTGGTTATTCACTTTTGCTATTATAAACTTACCAAATAATTATTTCTGAACTTTGATGTTTATAGTTATACTTATCTAGGCGTTCTGGACTTCTCTAAAGCTGAATAAGTTAATATGTGGCTTAAGAAATGAATAGAGAATTTCTAATTTCTAATTATCAAGGGTTAAGTTTCCATAAATATCAATAATGTTATATATCTTTTTTAAGATGATTTATTTTTATGACATTTGAAATTGCTAACACAATTACAAGCAAAACAAATTGAATCAAGCATCCTGTATTATTTTTATTTTTTACTTATCTATGAAATTTATTGGGGTGACATTGGTTACTAAATTTATATAGGTTTCAAATGTACATTTCTATAACACATCGTTTATATATTGCATTGTGTGTTCACCACCCAGAGTTGGTTTTCCTTCCCACACCATACATTTACCCTCTTCTACCACCACCCTCCCCCATTATGCTCTGGTAACCACTAAACTGTTGTCGGCGTCAATGAGTTTTTGTTTGTTTCTTTGTCTTGTTCATTTGTTGATTTCAGTTTTATATGCTACATATGAGTGAAGTCATATGGTTCTCCACTTTTCCTGTCTGATTTATTTCTCTTAGCATGATAATCTCAAGAACCTTTCATGCTGTCACAAGTGGCAGCATTTCATCTTTTCTTATGGCCAAATAATATTCCATTGTGTATATGTACCACATCTTCTTTATTCAATCATCTGTAGAAGGACACTTCTGTTCTTTGCATTACTTGTCCACCATGAATAATCCTTCAATCAACATAGTGGTACATACATCTTTGTGAATAAATGTTTTCAGACTATTTGGTAGATACCCAGGAGAGGGACTGCTGGGTCGTATGGTAATTCTATTCTTAATTTTGTGAGGAACCTCCACACTGACTTTCATAGTGGATGCATCAATCTGATTTCCCACCAACAGTGTGTGAGGGTTCTTTTTTCTCCACAGCCTCTCCAACATTTGCTTTTACTTGTCTTGTTGATAATAGCCATGCAGAAAGATGTGAGATGGTATCTTATTGGGGTTTTGATTTGCATTTCCTTAATAGCTAGTGAAGTTGAGCATTTTTTCATATATCTATTGGCCATTTATTTGTCTTCTTGACAGAAGTTCCTGTTCAGGTTCTCTGCACATTTTTTTAATTGGACTTTTTGTTTTAGAGTTGTATGAGTTTGTTTTTTTTTTTAATATATTTTGTATATTAACCCTTTATTAGAGATGTTGTTTGTAAATATCTGTGCCCGTGAAGTTGAATTTGTTCATTTTTTTTTGCTGAGCAGAAGCTTTTGAGTTTGATATAGTCCCATTCATTTATTTCTGCTTTTATTTCCCTGGCCTTTGAGGTCAAATTCATATTATCCTCTCTAAACCCAAGGTTCATAAGTTTAGTTCCTATGCTTTCTTCTATGCAATTTATTGTTTCAGGTCTTATGTTTATGTTTTTGATCCATTTTAAGTTAATCTTTTGAGTGCATGGTGACAGATAGCAGCCTAGTTTCATTCTCTTGCATGTGGCTTTACAATTTTCCCAGCACCATTTACTGAAGCGTCTTTCTTTTCCCCTTGTATGTTTTTGGCTCCTTTGTTAAAAATTATGTGCCCATATATTGTAGATTTATTTCTGGGTTAATTCCATTCCATTGGTCTGTATGTTTTTTTTTCTGCCAACAGCATGCTATTTTGATTATTGTCACCTTGTAGTATAGATCGAGATAAGGGTGTATGATACCTCCAGCCTTGTTCTTTCTTTTTAGGATTGCTTTGACTATTCAGGGTCTTTTGTGATTCCATACAAATATGATGATTTTTTGGCCTATCTCTTGAAAAAATGCTATTGGGATCTTGATATGGATTGCATTAAATAAGTATATCGCTTTGGGTAATATGGCCATTTTTAATTCTGCATTATTTTGATTATAACTCTTAATGAAGCAGTTCCTTTTAAGATTTACTTTAGCTAAGTCAAACTTCTCAACTTTTAGTAACGATGTATATTGTTAGTTAATATATACACATATCAGTCTATTTACATATGCATTAAGACTAAATTTCACTTGTTTAAAATCATCAGCTTTGTAACAAATAAAACAAAACAAATATATTTTGAATGTTAAAATTATTTGTAAGCTATAGAAATCAGTTAGGAATGAACTCAGAACTGAAACTATTATAATGTCTGCTCTAATTCATAACTCCAAAGCTACAGATTAAGAATGACAATTAACTATATGCTATTCGTGGTAACTTTGGTACAACATAAATGCAATATTCAAAACATATTGAGAAATTCACCTAAAGTAGATTCTAACAGATTCCTAGATTTTGTTCTCTCTCTTGAATTATCCAATAGGTAAGAAAATTTTATTTATCCTGACTTTTAAACATTTAATTTCCAATGACATGGCTTCAATAGTTTCAAGTTTCTAGTCTTTGCTTTTTCTCCTAACAGAATCACAATTCTAAAATCCATGAGTAATCATGTCACTTCTCTTTTGAATATTATTCTCAACAATAGCATTGCTTCCACACTTCTTGCAAATATGAGAACTCTTTTTAATATTAAGAAATATCAAGGTCCACCACACCACAGTTATGTAGTTATACTAGCTATTATAAATGGAAAACAATTAGTAATACTTTAAAATGGGTACTATAAAATATGTTCATTGTATTAGAAATATTGAAGTTTTTAATATTTTAAAATTAGTAACACTCTAAGAAATTCTTATTGTATTTTAACAACACAATAGTATAAATATATATATATTTTAAAATAGCAGCATCTGTACATATGGAACAAAATTTGTTTTGGCTACAAGTAACATTTGTGTTTTTTTTGTTTTGGTCCTGATTTATTGAGTTACGCTGATATACAATAAAATTCACCCACTGTAAGTGTACAACTGACATATTTTGGTAAAACAAACAAACAAATAAAACAAACAAACAAACAAACAAAACATGTAACCACTAAACAATCAAGATATAAATTGATCTAATTCACCTAATGAAGTTCCTTTGTGCCCCTTTGCAGTCACTGACACCCCCTAAGCCCTGAAGCATTTGTCAGGCATGTTTTGCAAATATTTTCTTTCAAAAGGCTCATATATTTTGCTAATTGTGTCTTCTAAGGATCGAAAGTTGTAATTTTGATGAAGTACAGTTTACGAATAAACAAAAATTTTTGCCTAACCCAACATTACCCTCCAAAGATTTTCACCCATATGTTTGAAAGCACTAACATACAAGATAAAATCTAAGTACTTAGCACAGAAATTAAGACGCTTCTAGCTTTTGATTCATTTCTATCTTTTTAGTTTTATCATTTCCTCTCTTTATCATACAAAAAATGTCTACTGTTTATATACCATATCTTCTTTATCCAGTCATCTATTGCAGGACACTTTGGTTGTTTCCATCTCTTAGCCACCATAAATAAAGGTACCATAAAAAAAAAGATGAAATAATGCCATTTGTGACAACATGGATGGATCTTGAGATTATTATGCTAAGTGAAATAAGTCAGACAGAAAAACTAGAGAACCAAATGATTTCACTCATATGTGGTATATAAAACTGAAAACAACAAAGGAACAAGACAAACAAATGAAGAAACAAAAACTCATAGATGCAGACAATAGTTTAGTGGTTACCAGAGAGTAAGTGGGGAGAGGGATGGTAGATGAGGGTAAAAGGGATCAAATATATGATGATGGAAGGAGAACTGCCTCTGGGTGATATATAGATGATGTATTACAGAATGGTACACCTGAAACCTATGTAACTTTACTAACAATTGTCACCCCAAGAAACATTAACTAAAAACAAAGAAACAAACCAAAAACTCTAGTATTATTAAACTAAATTATTACACTACCATTAGGTCAAAATAATAAAAATTACTGATAATTTTAAAAATTGGACTGTTAAAAATATTTTAGAAAATTTTGGGATGTCAGGATAAAAATGTATTTGATAAACAATGAACAAAAAGAACAAATCATAAAAGACAAAAGTGAAAAATAAACGAGTTGAAATTAAAATCTTCTAAAAACTATAATAGAAAATTAAAGCACAAGGAGAGATAAGAAGAAACTATTTTAACATAAAGTTTTAGTCAGAAAATGTAAAGTATTTTGATATACGATTAATAAAAATACAACTGAAATAGAAAAATGGGAAAGCAGTAATAACATCCAGTTCATAGAAGCAAAATATTGAATTACAAGTAAAATTAAACTATGCTCAACTCCATGATAGTCAAGGAAATATAACTGGAAACAGTGAGATATGACTGCAGAACCATCAGATAATAAAAGTAGAAAAATCTAATACTACAAGAGTTGGAGAGAATGAAGTTGGGACTGCAATCTATTTCTAATCAAGTTGAATATGTTTACATTGGGTGATCTAGTGATTACACTTTTAAGAATATGCACTAGAGTTACTCTTGAACAATGCTCAGTCTAAACATTAGAAATACCATAAATGTCTTTATAAACTGTATCATGTCAGCATGCATAGACCATAGAGATATTCTCTTGAGGGGGAAAATAAGAAGTATGCCACACATTAAAATGTATGTAGTAAAATACTAGAAAATATAAATGAAGGCCCCATTATTTGTATATCAATGGTTACTGTGGGGAGAAAAGTAAATAAATGGGACCTGAATGAGGAACAAAATGGAGTTTAGCATTATCAGAAATATTTGTCTTTCTATAAATATGAGCATTGTATATCTCAGTTATTATATGTTACAAACAATCATACTTTCTTTGATGAATAAAAAATAAGAACTAATTTCTCATATCTATGAGTGGCTCTGTGTTTCTCAGTTGTGCTCACTCATGTGTTTGAGGATTGGCTGGTATTCTGTGAATCTAAGTTGGGCTCAGCTACTGTGGCTCTGCTTCAAGTGGCAGTTCAGCCTGGTTCAGTTCTACCTTAAGTGGTATGAAATTTGGGTCTCGCTAAAGGAGCATCAGGTACCCAAAGGAAATAGCAGAAGAACAAGAGGATACATCCAACCCTACAAGTACATTTCAAGTCCCCTGCTAGTATCATTTTGATAAAATCCTTTCCGTCAAAGGAATTCACATCCCCAAATCCAAAGTCAAAAAGTTGCCGGGGAAGGAGGGAATGGTCATACTTTGTCTGTATGGGAAGAACTAAAATGTAACATGCTAAAGTTAGAAGGGGAAGTGAATAATTCACCCTATCACATATGAACCAAATAGGAGAAATGTCAGTATTTGTTTGTGGGTGTATGGGTGTCTGTATTACTTTTCTTTTTGCTTTTTCTGTATTTTTAAATGACTTCTAAATTTTGAAATGAAGTGCAGTATAATTAACTAGTTTTTAATGTTTTTTTAAGTTTTCAGTTATACTTGACATTCAATATGATATTATTTTCAGGTGTACAGCATAGTGGTTAATATTAAGCTGGTTTAGCTTTCATAATCCAATACACTTCTTTAAAGATTCTCTGACTCTGATGAATTTATGCCCGTCTTTTAAAACAAAACTAAATCACCACCTTCTCTGTGAAACTGAATTTCCCTTTCTCATTGTGGTCAGTTAGCCACTTCCTTGTTATTTTTAAAGAACTTTGTGTATACCTTATTTCTAATTCAGCACTTATCTCATTTTGTTCTAGTTATTTAATAATTCAACTGTCTCCTTCACCTATAGCAGGAAGTGGTTCTTATATAAAATAGTAAACATATTTGAATATATTTACCAATGATGGTCAAGCTTACTAACTCTTCACCAACATAGATCCCCTCTTAATCTTAGGCACACAAATAAATAGGCTATGTTCCCCAACCTTGCTTGCATATAGGATGGCATATAGGTATGGCTGAGTTAGAAAGTGAGTAAAAATCATGTGAGGCTCTTCCAAACTGGGTCCTTAAAAATCCCCCAGTTGGTCGTTCCTCTAACAGATGCATCTGATTATAAGACCTATGGAGTGGTAAAGGGAGAAGTGGGAAGGAGCCTGGGTCCTGAATAGTTCTCCTGCTAACTATCACATGAACAAAAGAAAATTTTGTTTGGCTTGATCTCTCAGATAGTCAAGCCCATTTGCTATGCAACTTATCCTACCTAATAGATCTTGCTTAGTGATTATCTTATAGAAACCATCCAATAAATTAATGTATACAACAAAAAATAATTAGATTGGTTACTGGCATTATCTCTAAAGGAAAAAACGAGCTCTCTAAAAATGAGAAAATATTAAAATTCACTTCCTCATTTTTTTTTTAGAGTAAGGTATAAGGTACATGATAAAGAGACATGAATGCCAATAACTACAATTATGTGATAATATTTAATTAATTTTTTTCAGGATTTTGAAAATACTTATGAAAATGAGGTAAATGTATTTTCATTCTTTACTTATTAAAAATGTATTGTGTTTAAGAAATGAAAGCTGCAGGTTTGAAAAATTGTTTACAAATGTGATTGAATTGAAAATCACACAATAAATATTTGTATATACATGAACTTCTATTTAAAGGTAAACACTGATTACAGAAAAACACTTCTTCAGCTACTTTGGTTCAGTGCAACTGAGGTCACCATTTGGCCATTTAAAAATGTTCATCACTGAATGCTTTTAAATATTTTATGAATCATATAATAGCTCTGAGTATTTTTGTAAGCACTGTAGTTTATGCTAGAAAATGTACGTGTTACCATATGGGTTTCTCATAAAGTCATATTGATGAAGCTTTTAAAATAGCCTTAGCTGATAGATCTAATTCAAGAGTAGATACCAGTAGGCTTACTCTCAGAAGAAAAAAATAATCAAACTTTATTTCCTCTAATTAGTCTCAGATTAAAGGTGAAAAGGCATTAAAATGTTAAACACGTATTACATAGCTTTTTAAATATCAGATAGTATGAAAATTTAAATATTTCTGATAAAATCCAGATGGCTACGACTGCTGAGAATTTAGTTAATTACAATTATTTTGAATCAAAAATGTGCACTTTCTTATAATTGATTTTAAATTACTTGATTCCTTCCTGCATTATTTATGTCATTAACAAAACCAAGTTGACACTAAGAAAATAATCCAAAGAATTAAGCATTGATGAATTAGCCTCTTAGGAGTATATACCTACGAATAATGTCATTTCAAAATTAATGCAGCCTTTTTAATGCTTTGACCAGGAGAGGAGAAATCAGGTATAAAATACGACTTTATCAATGTTTTACACTACAGTAATTGAATAATAACGTTAAAAATAAGTAAATGATTACTTTTATTATTCTCATTGACAGATTTGCAATACTTAGTGCTAGTGCATAGAGACCTAATCAAATCCCTGTTTTCCAAAAAGGGACTCTGATCCCCTACTCTTAAGCATATTAAACACCTTTTTATAAGAGAAGTAAAACTAGAAGCTATAAGACATCAAAGTTTCAGGATACTCCTATCATATGCTGCGACCATTCTCATAATACCAGCTAACTTCACAGAGCTTCCACGATGTACATGATTCAAGTTATCATGGTTGGACTGTATAAGTGCATGTTTTTTCCACAAAATACATTTTCATGAGGGTTGACCTAATGTGGCCAACTATTCCTAATTAGCATGGTGATATTCATTTTTAGCTTTCAACTCTTGTACTTCTCCTATGTGAATTCTCTGTCTCACAAAACTGGCCCTCTCATCATTACCAGCTTTTTGTTTGTTTGTTTTGTTTTGTTTTGTTTTGTTTTCTCATGAAATCCCCAGGATGCAAACATCAAATCATTTTCTGTTTTTGAATAATCTTTTCTCTAACCTCTGCTTATGAACATCTTATTCATCATCATGCTAATAGTTTGTGGTCATGGTTTGTTTTGCTTTGTTGCATTTGGTTGAAAGCATGAGTTCCTTTTCTTAATACAATAATACCATAACTTTTTTGGGGACTGTATTTCTTCTTTTTCCTAGGTATTGTGTGTGTTCTGGAAGAGACTTAAAAAAGATACAAAATAAATAAAATAAAAACCCTGATTTTGATGATTGCCTTAGGAGAAGAAGCCAATTTAAATTTACACACACACACACACACACACACACACACACACACACACGAGGTCTGACAATTGAGTTTGTGAAATTGTTGCAATAATGTTACTAAAGTTTTTTTGATATCAGAGAGATGATTCATTATGCATTTGTACAAAATAAACAAACAGTTAACCAACTTTATTATTTGGAAGTGCTGAAAAGGCTGTGTGAAAAAGTTAGATGAAATTGACCTGAACATTTTGCCAACAATTCAAAGCTCTTGCATCATGACAATGTACCAGCTCACATAGCACTGTCTGTGAGTTTTTAGCCAGTAAACAAATAACTGCATTGTAATACCCTCTCTACTCACCTGATCTGGTCCCCAATGACTTCTTTCTTTACCCAAAGATAAAGGAAATATTGACAGGAAGATATTTTGATGACATTCAAGACATCAAGAGTAATACGACAACAGCTCTGATGACCATTCCAGAAAAAGAGTTTCAAAATCGTTTGAAGGATGGACTAGGTGCTTGTGTTGGTGCATAGTTTCCCAAGGGGAGTACCTCAAAGGTGACCATAGTGATATTCAGCAATGAAGTATGTAGCACTTTTTCTAGGATTAGTTCATGAACTTAATTGTCTGACCTCATATATGACGTACATACATGTATACACATACAATTAACTTCAGCATGGAAAAGAAAGAAAGCTATTGCTAAGTGAAAGAAGTAAGTCTGAAAAGGCTATATGCTTTATGATTCCAATTATATGACATCTGGAAAAAAACAAGCTAAAGACAGAATAAAAACATCAGTGGCTGCTAGGAGCTTGGGGAGGGAAGGAAGGAACAATAGGTAGAACAAAAGACTTTTAGGGCAATGAAACTATTCTGTATCATACTGTAAGGACAGACACATGACATTATGCATTTGACAAAATCCACAGACGTGTAAAACACAAAGATTGACCCCTAATGTAAACTACAGATTTTAGTTAATAATACAAGTGTATTAATATTGGTTCATCAATTACAACAAGGAATACTCTGTAGTTTCTGCTTAATTTTCCTACAAACCTTTAACTGCCAAAAACTAAAAAAAATAAAAATAAAGCAGCCTTATTTACAAATGAAATCCGAAGAAGAAGAAAAGAGGAGATCCAAGATGGTAGAGTAGATAAAGGCTGTGCTTGCCTCATGCTATGAACACATCAAACTTACAACTAAGTATCGAACATTCAACCTGGAGAACCATCTGAAGTCTAGCCAAAGAGAAGTTTTATAACCAAGGATAAAAAAGAAGCCATGTGGAGACTAGTGGGAGGGGCAAAGACATGAAACGAAATGAGCTAGTCCTACAACCATGTGTGGCAGTTGAAAATTGGGAGAGATGTCTTGGCCACACAGGTTCCCCATGAAGGAGCGAGGGACCCCAGTGCCCCACACACCAGGCTCCCCAGCCTGGAGTACTGGTGCCAGGAAGAGGAACCCCACAACTTCTAGCTGTGAAAAACAGTAGAGATTCTGAACACCCAGTTTAGACAAAAGGCGGTGGGAAACCCAGCCATCCTCTTAAAGGTCCCTCACAGGCACTCACCCTGGGCTTCAGCAGAGGGACGGTGAGTCTGGGGGTTTTGAAGACATATGAGAAGAGACTGAGTTGTGTAACTTTGGGGCTACAACTTGTAGGACAGTCTCCGTTTCCCTGTGTGGGGCCCTTCTCCCGTGTAGCCAGTAGGGGAGTGCCATCTTTCCTGTATTGAGCCCACCCCCACAGGCCAAATCAGAATCTGATTGGCCTATGAGCTCCAGTGTTCCATCCTGCTGACACCCTGAGACCCTGCATCACCCAACTTGCACACAGTAGGAGGCTTTATTGGTGGCTGAACCTTTTGGGAGCCAAGAGGAGGCAGCAGGCCTCAGAGTGTCCTGGCTTTTTCAGGAGCTAAGCCCAGATCCGGTGCTCGTGGCAGCCATCCTCGGCTCATGGCAAGGCTTCTCCTATGCACCACCATGTTTAGCACAGGCAGCGACCAACCATGGATCACTTTGTACCTCCAACAAGGTACTCTCCACCAGTCACAGGCAGTGGCTGACCTGGGTCTGCACCACCAGAGTCCTTCCTACGAGGCCCCAGAACCAAGATACTTGGCTTCAGACCACAGCAGAGCACTACCCAATTATCACCACAAGCAGCACACACAAAGGTTGGTCTCAGCAGGCATCAGAGCCCACTGGGGTGAATCCCCCTCCATGGCGTAAGCCCTGGTACAGCAGCCCATAAGCTGTGGATGTAACCAAACACCACAGCCAAACAGCCTGAGGAACAATACCATCCACTAACATGCCAACAGCAATCAATACTCAACTATAACAGGAGGGCACAGACAACCCATACAAGGGACACTCCTGCAGAATTTGGCTCAAGGGACCAGGAAGATTGTGCCACTGGGCCCCACAAGACCCTTATTATATAAGGCCACCAGGCAAGACTGAGAGATGTAGCAGCCCTACATAATTCATGGAAACAAACACAGAGAGGAAGCCGAAATGAGGAAACAAAGGAATACGTCCCTAAGGAAAGAACAAGAGAAAACTCCAGAAAAAGAACTAAACAAAATGGAAGTAAGCGACACACCAGATATAGAGTCAAAACAATATTTATAAGGATGGTCAAGTAACTTAGTGAGAACTTCAAAAAAAGATAGCAAGCATCAAAAGGGATACAGAAACCACACACACACACACACACACACACACACACACACACACACACACACAAAATCAGTCAGACGTGAAGAATACAATAAATAACTGAAGAATGCACTATAAGGAATTAGTAGCAGACTAAATGAAGCATAGAATCAAATAGGAATTTGGAAGACAGAGTAACAGAAAACACCCAATTGAAACAGCAAAAAGAAAACAGAATCAAACAAACAAACAGACAGGCAAACAAAGATGATAGATTAAGAGACTCTTGGATAACATTAATCATCAAAATGTTTGCATCATAGGGGTACCAGAAGGAAGAGAGAGAAAGTGAGGAATTGAGAAGTATTTGAAGAAATAGTAACTGAAAAGTTTCCTAGCCTGGGGAAGGAAATAGACATACAAGCCCAGGAAGTGCAGAGAGCCCAAATAAGATGAACCCAAAGAGAGCCCCAACAAGAAACATTATAATTAAAATGGCAAAGGTTAAAGACAAAGAGAGAATTCTAAAAGCAGTAAGAGAAAGGCAACTAGTAACTTATAAGGGAGCTCCCATAAGATTGTCAGCTGATTACTCAACAAAAACTTTGCAGTCTATAAGAGATTGACACAAAATATTCAAAGTGATGAAAAACAAGAACATACAACGAAGGATACTCTGTCCAGCAAGGCTATGATTTAAAATAGAGGAACAGATAAAGATCTTCCCAGACAAGAAAAACCTAAAGGAATACATCACTATCAAACCAGTATTACAATAAATCTTAGAGGAACTTCTTTAAGATGGGAAAAAAATAGAATCAAAATATGAATAATAAAATGGCAATAACTACGTATCTATCAACAATTGCTTTCAATGTAAGTGGATTAAATGCTCCAATTTAAAACATAGGGTGGTTGAATGGATAAGAAAACAAATCCCTTACATATTCCATATTCTGCCTGCAAGAGAGTTACTTCAAATTGAAAGTAACTCAAAGTACTTCAAATTGAAATTCCACAGATTGGAAGTAAAGGGATGGAAAATATTATTTCATGAAAATGAAAATGAAAAAAGCTGAAGTAGCAATACTTATACCAGACGAAAGAGACTTTAAAACAAAGGTTATAACAAGAAACAAAGAAGGACCCAGTAATCCCACTTCCTGGTATTTATCTGAAGAAACCCAAAATGCTACTTCAAGGGGACATGTGCATCCCTATGTTTACAATGGTAAAAATGTGGAGGCAGCCTAGTTGTCTGTCAATGAAAAAAATGGATAAAGAGGAGGTGGTAACATCTATACAACAGAATATTGTTTGGCCATGGAAGGGAATGGGTTCTTGCCATCTGCAGTGGCATCAATGGACCTGAACGGTATTGTGCTGAGTGGATTATGTCAGACAGTGAAAGACAGATTTCACTTTTGTGATTTCGCTTTTATGTGGAATTTAAAGAAGAAAATAAACAAACAAAACAGAAACAGATTCATAGATACAGAGAACATTTTGATGGTTGTCAGAAGGGGGTGGGTGAAAAAGGAGAAGGGATGAAGAAGTACAAAATGGTTGTTATAAAGTAGTCATGGGGATGTAGTATATAGCACAGGGATATAGTCAACAATATTGTAATAACTACCTATGGTGTCAAATGGGTACTAGGTTCATTGTGGTGATAGACTGGAGGAGGCATTGGGGTACAAGGTGAAAATGGTGAATGGGATAAAGAAATAAAAATTGGTAGTTATATTGGTACCTCGGTTTTCGAACATAATTCGTTCTGGAAGACCATTTGAGTTCTGAAACATTTGAAAACCAAGGCACAGTTTCCCCATAGAAAGTAATGCAAAATGGATTAATCCATTCCAGACCTTTAAAATCAACCCCTAAAACTGCAAATTCAGTATGAATTTTACTATCTAATGATACCATCGATCCATGAAATTTACGGTGTTCATAAACCAAAATGTTCGTCAACAGAGACATTTGAAACCCGAGGTACTACTGTACAAGATAATCAGGGGGATGTAAAGCATAGGAAATATAGTTGATAATACAGTAATAACTATGTATAGTGCCAGGTGGGTGCTAGACTTGTCAGGGGGATCACTTCTTATATTAAAAAATGTCTAACCATAGGCTGTACACCTGAAATTAATATAAAATGATATTAAATGTCAACTGTAATTGAAAACCTAAAAAGGCAGGAGGAGGTGAAGGATAATAAGTGGGCCAAATTTCCAGGCACAAAACAAATAAGGCATGGGGATGTAATGTATAGCATAGGGACTATAGTCAATAATATTGTGGTAGCATGGTACTGTGTCAGGTGGTTGCTGGACTTATCATGGTGATCACTTCTTTAGGTATATTAAATGTTACATAAAGGCTGAATAACTATTGTGTACACCTGAAACTAAGATAATATTGTATGCTAACTTTATTTTTAAATAAAAATATTTTAAAAATCCACAGAGTGGAAAAATATATTTGCAATGTATATATTCAACAAAGAACTCCTACCTTAAAAACTCCCACAAATTAGTGATAAAAGAATAAACAACTAATTTCAAAAGAAGAAAGTATGAAAAGGTACTTTCAAATCTAGGCTATCTACTTCAAAAGCACATGAAAAATGTGCTCAAACTCATCAGCTAGAGAGTCAATTAAATTTAAATCATAAAGAGACTCTACTACATACTTTTGAATGGCTGAAATTAAAAACCTGACAATGCTTAGTGAGGATATAGAATAATTATCACTCTTATACATTGTTGGTATGTTTGAAAACTCATGATTTACTGAAATTGAAACTGTATTGCCCTATGACCCAGAAATTCCATACCTGAGTATATAACCAAAAGGAATGGGTACAAATATATGCCAAAAAAGTCTGCAGAAATATCCATAGCAGCTTTATTCATAATAGATCAAAACTGGAATCAACCCAAATGTCCATCTATAGTGGAATGTATACATAAATTTGGGTATGATCACGTGATCAAATACTTTATGCAGCAATGAAAAATGAACAAGCTGCTTGCTGCCTGTGTATATAGACTTCATAAAATGTTTACTTAGAAACAAAACTAATTCAGATCAGATTTTTCCTCTGCTTCAAAACTTTGAATGAAATACCAGTTCTTTACAATGCTTTACAAGGTCCCTCAGGACCCCTCTTTCTTTATCTTTTTACCCATTCTCTTCCAGACACCCAGGCTTCCATTGTTCTTGTAACATACCAAGAACACTCCTCTCTCTGACTCTTAGTATTTTTTGTTCCTTCTTCTGGAACATTCTTCCCACAAATATCTGAATAGCCTACCCTTTTTTTCTTTCAAGCTTGTGATTACACATTATCAACTCATAGTGGAGTTTCTTAACAATCTTATTTAAAATAGTATCCCATACTAAATTTATATCTCCTTATTTGCTTCATTTTTTATAGCTCTTATTATTTCTTGGTATATTTTAAATAATTTGTTTACTGTTATAATCCCAGCTTCCTGAAGAGTGAATAGTATGTATTTGGACTTCAATAAATTTAAGCCAAATGAATCAATGAATCAATCACTCAATAAAGGCAGTGTAAATTGGGTTTACTGTCACTTCCAAACTGGGTGTTAGTAAAAAGAGTGATAAAGTAATAATAAAGAATAAATTGAAATAATGATATGTGAATAATAATAATAATAGCTGGTGCATGTAGTGCTTATTATAACAATTATTTTACTTATATTATCTCATTTCATCCTCACAACAATTCTGAGAGAGGTAAAAATATTTCCCTGTTTTCTCATAAGAACTGAGGCAAAAGAATAGTAGACTCCTTCCATAAGGCTATTAAATGGGAAAGGCAGTATAAAAATCTAATCTCTTAATCATTAGGATACATTGCCTTTTCCTATAATAAAGGCATAAATTAACATAAGGACAATACATAGAGGAATGATCTATTTTTTTGCTACTCATTTAAAGGACAGGCAATATCTAATCTGTACATATATAGTTACATAGAAGAGTAAACAAGTGACAAACTCCCACTTCAATATGTGGCTCCCTAGCTTGTGAGTGCTCATTATGGGTCAAATATCTGCCACTGATAATGCCTGACTGAGAATGGGGATTATGCCAAATCCTAGAGAACTTAATCTGTTTCCTTCTTAGAGAATATTTATGCCTCCATGGCTATTTTCAATTGCTTGGACAAACAAAAATCTTGCTAGATGTTTGCCTTCTGCCCTGTTGCAAATAGATGCAGGTCATAATAAATTATGTAAAATTATTAGCAGGCACTAGAGTTTTTCACACCCATTATCTTTGTCAACCCAGATGTTAAATAAAGCTCTGGCACATTACCAAGGAAATTCCATAGTTGAATTTAACATCCAATTTACAAATGTAATTAGGATATATCAAGTGAAGTAAACTGGTCTCAGTCCTACCTGAAATGTTATTTTTATATAAACTAGAACCAGCACAAATGCCATCTTTCCAGGATAACCACTACTCTTTCCCTGAATAATTTCTTTTCTTTTCTTTACTTGTTCACACTAAATATTTATAAAAGCAATCATGGAGCACAGAATAAGAAATGTTAAATGATTAAACATACCTAATAGGTTTTGTAGGTATTGGAGTTATTTAATATATTTAATAAGGTTAAGGAAGGTCAGTAAAAGTCTTTGTCTTAATTGAGAGAGCAATTTTATTCCTATACATTGTTAAATTTCACACATACATAATTCAGGCCTAACAGGGCAACCTGAAATTTTTTCAGACTCAGGAACCTTCCAAGTTTCTCTTTCATTATCCCTATGGAGAAGCCCTTGTACAAATGATCCAAGGTGGGGCTCTAGTCATGAATCCAGATTACAAACAAAAGAAGTCACAAAAAGGAAAAACAAAATGTCATGTCACTTCCTGTCAATGACATATCCAGGATGTTTGACAAATCACTTACCCCTGGACACCTGGCCAGAAATTAGTCACATAGTGATATGTAACTTTGAGGAAATATGGTAAATGTAATCTGCATCTTGATGACCATGTATCCAGCAAAAGATCAGGAGTTTTATTATCTTAGAAAAAAAGGATAAACAGATTCTGTGGGAGAACAAGCAGCTCCTGTCATGGTTGCCATGATGCAGTTCGATGAGAATCTATTTTAAAATCACACCTCAAATGAAGTGACGTTTTCTCTGAAGAGGAGTGTACTTTCCTGTACTAGATACAAATAGAAAGATATTTATTACAGGGAAAGAGGTAAATTCCAGTTTTCCTATTTTTGTTTATAAATGTGTATAAAGATATTATTTTTAAAGACTAGGAAATTAAAGAAAATGAGCAGTTACTGGCAGAGCTTGAGAATTTCTGAAGCTGATTGTAGTAAAGAATGTATTGGGACTCTCAGAACAGGATCAGCAGAAATTGATTAAAAAAAAAATAGAGCATTTCATAAAAAATCACTTAGAAAAGAGAAGAAGATATCACTTCAAATGCGCTCACACCAATTACTTATCAGTTTAACCACATAGATGTATGTGTTTCTTGTGTATTAAGAAGTCCAGAATTAGATAGTCTAATAACTCCAAGATGTTATTAATATTCAGACCCTTTTTATTTTAGCTCAGTCATATTCGTCATGCAGCTACCATCACCCCGGTTCAAAGATGGTTATTGATTTCTCAAGTATGACATTTTAGTCAGATAAAGGAAGAAAAAATGGTACAGGTAAGAAAAGAGAGCAAGGCTCCCTTGTTAGGTTTTTTTTTAACGTTATTATTACAAAATGGGTCAGTTACATTTTTGTTGATCAGAATCATACAATATAGACATCCTAGTAAAACGGAAGGTTGAAAGAATGGAAATTAGAGAAAGACAAAGGAAATCAAAGCTGTCTTGGATGTTGGGTGACCAACATACAATGTCTTTTATGTTACGAGCACTCTTTTTAAATTACGATTATAGCAAACTACATATTTCTACTTCTTTTCCAATAAAACCATTTTGGTTTTTACAAAATAGTGAGATTAAAGAATCTCTGTGGGTTTTGACAGTAAAACTACCAAACACAATAAACCTCATCTGATAAATACAGATTGTGATAAATACATCTGATAAATAAAGATGCTGAGATTGGATGTGGCCTATTACTGTTCAATTAATATCCACTTCCTAGTCCCCCATGCCACACTCACACATGCACTTTCATGGGAAGAGTATATTTCCCAAACCAGAAACACTGAGCTTTGTTATACGGCTTTTCTTTAATCTGATGCTAAGTAAAGTGCAGTTTCATGGGCTTTGACTAGAGACTTGGACATTTGACTTGCTTTTCCTAGTGGGATTTTAGTGGATGCAAAGTGACCCAAAGATGGATATGAGATGAGTGGTTGGTCTTGTTCTGTAGTGTCATTTACAATTAGAAATAAATGTTTATTTTTGAGAGCCATAGACAATTTTAGGTTGTCTGCCTTGCATCATTATTGTGACAACAAATGATTGGTTCTTTAGGCAAAACAATTAAAGCAATCCTCCTTAAAAATTGGGTTAGCTGACTCGGGATCCTAAACTTTGTGATAACATTTGTCATATAATGATCTGCATTATATCCATCTATAATGTTATTTCTCTTAACAGAATATTAAGTTGCTGAGCTCTGTTAAAGTGACATTATGCATATCTATACTCTTTAATCCTTAATAATTATTTAAAATCATAATACTTACAAAATAAGGTTAACTACAAAACCAAGGAATAAAACAGCAACTACTTTATTTAAAAATAATGAGATAGTCATTGAAAGTATCTGGATTTCAAATATGGCAAGTGGCAACAAGTAGTTATTCAATATCATATGATTCAAATTCATGTTAAATATAAGGGAAATATAGGTCTTCTCCAAGGGAGACACTCAGGTGATGTTCCCAGAATAACTTTTCCATGTCAAGAAATAAGAAAGGTCTGAAAATTTTCCCCACTTGCAAAATAACATGTTAGTCTGCCACCATTTCATGGATGCTGGCAGAAAACAAGAGACTGCTGGGGCAGTGTGGTATTAGCATTAGGATATAGATTTATGGAACAGAACAGAGTCCAGACATAAAGACACACATATATAATTGATTTTTAAGCAATGTGCTGAATAATAAAGAAAGAATAGTTTAAAAAAAAAATTTTACCAGAACAACTGAATAGCTTTATAGAGAAAAATAATCAACCTAGAATGATGTCTGTGGGAATGGTAAAGACTTCTAAATATCTTCTTCATAAAAGCAATGATAATATTGAAAAAAAAAATGGTCAAATGAAAATTTTTAGAACTTTGGAAACAAACCAGATTCTCAGTGTATACTCAGAAAAACAGCAGAATATTGGTAAGAAAGGGGAGCTCTATGACATTTTAATTTATTATATTTACAACTCTGTCTCTCCAGCTCCAGAGTAGCTTTAAAAGCCAACAATCTTACATTCACAGTAGCTGTGAAAACCATCAGCCTGAAAGTGACTGGAAGGAACAGAAATGCTTTAATGTAGAGAGCTATCATTATCTTACTAACAGAAAGTGCAAGCAAGAAGTGAAAGCTAAGGGAGAGTTGTCAACTATCTCACTGAGTGCGGAAGACATGTCCCAACAACATATATACACAGAACACTGTAGTAAAGGTTGGGAGAATTACTAGTTTAAGGCATTTAAAGAATCTGTCTAATTATTAGCTTTACCACTAAGCTAACTGAGTAGAGACTTTGTGGGCATACAGGACAAACAAATACATACTTAACGGAATTAGTTCAATAAAGTCACTAAATATATAAAAAGCAACAACAGCAAAAACAATAACCACAAAAATATCAATGACAACAAATCCTGGGGAGGAGAAATCTAATTTGCAAAGTTGACACATTATGCTATTCTAAAAGTCCAGTTTTTAATAATAAAATTATCATATATGCAAAGAAACAAGAAAGTATGGTACATACGCATGAAAACAGCAGTTAATAGAAATTGTCCCTGAGGAAATCAGACTTTAGACTTACTATATAAGTTTCTTATGTAAGCTATTTTAATGATGTTTAAATAACTAAAGGAAACTATATATAAAGTACTAAAGGAAAGTATGACAATAATGTCTCACCAAATTAAAGAATGTCAATAAAGAGAGGAAATTATATTTAAAAAACAGAAATTATGAAGTTTAAAAGTACAATAAAAGAAAAATAATCTCTGGCATGGCTCAAAAGCAGATTTGACATGGCACAAAAAAGAATCAGTGAACTTAAAGGTAAATTAATTGAGATTACCCAGCTGAGAAACAAAAGACCAAAATAATAATAAAAATAAACATAGCCATGGCAACCATTGGGACACTATAAAGTATATGAATATATGCATAGTGTGAGTCCCAGAAGAAGACAGAGAAAAGATCAGAAAGAATAATTAAAGATATAGTGGCTGATATCCATCCAAATCTTATTTAAAAATCATCAATCTATAAAATAAAGCAAACTCAAAAAACACTAGGTAGGATAAACTAAAAGAAATCCATAACTAGACCCATTGCATTTAAACTTTCTAAGGACAAGGACAAAGAGGGGAACTCAGTGCATAAAGTGATCCACAATATATTATTTTTCTATTGTGGCTACAGAATAAATAACAAACTTAGTGACTTAAAAAAACACAAATATATTGCCTTATATTTATAGAAGTCAGAAATCTTAAATTGATCTCAACTGCTAAAATCAAGGTGCCTACAGCCCGAATGTCTTCCAGAGGCTCTAGGGGAGAATATGTTTCTTTGCTATTTTTAGCTTTTGGATGACACCTGGATTCCTTGCTTCCTGGCACCATTCCTCCATTTTCAAAGCCAGCAAAATCAGTTCAAATCCTTCCTATACTTCTGTATCTCTCTGACTGTCTTCCACTTCCTTTTTCTACTTGTAAGGACCTTTATGAGTATACACCCTGATAATGCTGTATAATCTATCCATTTCAAGTCAGCTGGTAAGTAATCCTAATTCCACCTGCATCTTTAATTCCCTTTTCCCATATAACTATATTTTCCCCCATATAATCCTATATATAACCACTTCCCATATAATCCATCTTCATGGATTCCAGAGATTAGAAAGTGAACATCTTTGGAGGTCCATTATTCTGCCTATTGCATTTTATAAGATTAAAAGCTTGTATCTTATCATAAACCATAAGCAACCAGAAAGCAATGAGATGATATACTCAAAGTACTGATAGATACAGCAATCAACCAAGAATTCTACTTCTGCAAAACTGTCTTTCAAACATGACAGAAAAATTAAGACATTTACAGTTAAAAAAAAAAAAAAAAAAGAACACATTGCTAGCAAACCTGTACTACAAGATATATAAAGGAGGCAGAAATGAAAGAAAATAAAGGATATTCACAGGTTTTGGGGATTAGGGTGTGGACATCTTTGGCGGCAATTATTCTGCCTCTCACAGAAGGAACCTTATTCAACCTCATAAATGCTATCTACAAACAACATTATATTTAACATGAAAAGACGGACAGCTTTCCCTCTAAGATCAGGGACAAGACAAAGATGTCATCCCTCACCCCTTTTACTGAACATTGTACTGAAAATTCTAGCTAGAGTCATTAAGCTATAAAAAGAAATAAAATGCATCCGGAATAGAAAGGAAGAAATAAAATTATATCTATTGCCAGAAGATTTGATCTTGTATATATGATATCCTATGAAATGCACAAAAAAATTATAAGAACTCATAAACAAATTCACCATGTTAGCCACATACAAGATCATTTTAAAGGAATCAATTGTATTTCTATACAATAGCAAAACAAAAATACAAAAAATGAAATTGAATAAAACAAACGGACTCCATCTAAATAGCATCACAAAGAATAGAATAACGAGGAATATAATTAAGTAAATTAGCATGACTTTTATAGTGAAAATTATAATGGAATAGTATTCAGCAATAAAAAGAAAACTTGTAAAGCAGAAATCAAAATGACTGAATCAAAAACATATTATGCTGTTCAAAATAAACCAGACATCAAATAATAAATAATAAATGAGTCCAGCTCATATAACATTTTGGAAAAGACAAATCTAGACAGGAAGGAGAGTAAATAGATGGTTGACGGGTCCTAGGGCAGGACAGAAGGCAGGGATTGCCTGTGAGGGGATACAAGAAAACTTGTTGGTGGATAACTACAACGTGGTTGTTCCTCAGGTATGTGAATTGGTTAAACCTCATCAAAATATTTAGTTAAAATCCATGTATTTCACCACATATAAACTATACTTCATTAAAGTTACTAAACATAACACGACCCCGCATAATATAATTTTATTGTATTTTCTATAAAGTATTAACTTTATTACTAGGAGAATGACACGGAAGGAATGCATTTAAAAACATTTTAAAATATAATAATTAATGTATATGTTTTTATAAAATCAAAAGACAAAATTACTATATTGAATGAGGTCATTACAATGTTAGCTTGAAGAATGTATGACCAACAAAATGATCATTAATTTAAAACAGACATGGCTTTATTATACTGAGAATTTCACACTGCTTCTCAGAAATAGAAAATTTTATATTTTTAAGTATTTAATAATCCCATTATATGTAATATTTGCAGTTTTAGGAAATATGAGTTCTCAACAGACAGATTTAGACATTAGCTTCTGTTTTTAGCTAAAAAAACAGTACAAAATAAGAATACACAGTATTAAAATGTGATTTCTCCTTAGCTTAAAAAGTTTGTTGAAAATATAATTGTTTTATAGTGGTATTAAATTTTTGGTATTAAATTATTTTTCATTTTGCTAATGACAGGTAGGAATTAAATTTAATCAATAGTTGAAACATAAAAATTAAAACACAAGTATTATGGTGGGTATTTATGTTTGTTATTTTTAGAGAAATATAATCATAAATCATCCATCTATGGTCTCTAAGAGACGCTCAATGATTTAAGACTTTTGTGCATGCTTCAGCCCTTGCAGTCATATATATATATATATATATATATATATATATATATATTGCAGTTATATATATATATGACTATATATAGACTACATATATATTTTGCAGTCATATATATAGTCATATATATATAGTCAAATATATATATATATGACTGCAAAATATGTATATATATATATATATGACTGCAAAATATATATATATGAGACTGCCATATATATATATATATATATATATATATATATATATATTTTTTTTTTTTTTTTTTTTTTAATTGGGGAAAATAGGGGAACAGTGTGTTTTTCCAGGGCCCATTAGTTCCAAGTCAAGCTATTGTTTTTCAATCTAGCTGTGGAGGGCGCAGCTCAGCTCCAAGTCCAGTCACCATTTCCCATCTTAGGTGCAGGGGGCGTAGCCCACCATCCCATATGGGACTTGAACCGGCAACCTTGTTGTTGAGAGCTCGCGCTCTAACCAACTGAGCCATCTGGCCACCCCATATTCATATATTTATTCTCCTTTTCACTAGTCATTTAACTCTATACTGACTTGTGATTCTGCCAATCAGCTTTTGACAGTTGATAATGGAAGCTATCACATCAAAGCAATGTGAGCTACATTAATTAGTATTAAAAGCAAGTTCAAAGTAAAAGGCATAAAACTTTCCTATAGTTTAACAGAAACAAACACATGGAGTATTAGGGTAGCACACAAATTGTTTTCCTTCTCCTTTTTTTGTATTATAACCTTGATAGTGACTCAAGGAAAAAGTGCCTTACATATACCAACTTCCACTTGGCTCCATAAAATACTTTTTTCAATTTTAGATTCTGTGCTTGCTGAGAAATGGCTTCCCTCATGAAGTTTGTGTGCAGTTGAATAAAGTCTACTTTGAGAATGAATGCCATTGTTATTTTTGGATAAAAAGCGATTTCCTACATCTGAAGACCATACAATTATTATTAGAGAAATGAGTAGGCGCAGTGTGAGCAGCCACTTTCTTCTTACCTGGGGTCATTGTACATAATGTAGTACACTCTTTGGAAACTAATTCCTTGCCTATTTAATCAATATTTCCAGACACTCAGACTTGCTCCAATATCTGGTAAAAATCATTTGCCTTTAAGAGAAAATGTAAGGACTATGAGCCAATGATTTATCACCTCAGTATCAAGTCAGCTGCACTGCCAACCTTCTCTTAAATGATACTTCAACCTTATTTTCATCATTTATTTTGCTGTTTGTAATCATTCCAACATCTTGCCTCCTAGATCCAGTAACTTGATTCTTTATGAATGTTCCTATGGCAGACTCTTCCAAATTAAAGGTCATATTCGAAGTAAGACAATTAAGTTCGCAAACTCATTCTAGAAAAAGTGCAACATATCTCGTTGCTGAATATCACTATGTTCACCTTTGAAGGACTCCCATTGGGAATCTATGCACCCACATCAGCTCCTGGTCCACCCTTCAAAGCAATTTTGGAACTCTTTTTCTGGAATGGCCATCAACGCTGTCATCGTATTATCCTTCATGTCCTGAATGTCATCAAAATGTCTTCTTTCAATATTTCTTTTAACTTTAGGTAAAGAAAGAGGTTACTGGGGGCCAGATCAGGTGAGTAGGGAGGGTGTTCCAATACAGTTATTTGTTTACTGGTTAAAAACTCCCTCACAGACAGTGCCGTGTGAGCTGGTGCCTTGTCGTGATGCAAGAGCCGTGAATTGTTGGCAAAAAGTTCAGGTCGTATATGTTTTTCACACTGCCTTTTCAGCACTTCCAAACAGTAAACTTGGTTAACTGTTTGTCCAGTTGGTACAAATTCATAATGAATAATCCCTCTGATATCAAAAAGGGTTAGCAACATCATTGCAACAAGTTTACAAACTGAATTCACACCTCAAATATTTGTGTTAGTTTTTTTTTTTTTTTTTTTTTTTGCTTTGTACATGATGTGTAGAATTGCTTTTGGAACATATATTGAATTACATAGCTGCCTATATAAATACGTTCTTTCTTTTAGAACTGGTCATTACTGCGCTAGTTCCATTATTTCTCATGACTAGAGAACTATCCTGAAATCTAAACCTTTCTCATCTCTGGTATTAGCAACCAAATCTCACTTTTATCTAATAATTTAGATTTCCATGTTGTAGGGTTCTATTTTTCATTCAAACAGCTAAACTTAATACATATTTCAGCATCCACCTTGGAAAATGGCCTCTCACAACCCTCTGGACATGCATAGACTCTTATTTCTCTCTCACTTCTGCCCCAGTAGATATGCTACTGGCCAAGTTCTTATATCATTAATGATGAGCCAAAGAAATACTATGCATTTCTTAGAAATACATTTAAAAAAATAATATACTTTTATTAACAAAACAAACTCTGTAAGGAAGCTCAGTGAACTAAATAATACCTTGTTTATTGTACCCTTTAATTTTCTAAGTTCTCCTACTTTTCTAGAATATTAAATATTTAAATGTATGTGGTAGGTAGTACTTCATTTCAAAGCATTTATTTGGGCATATACAGAGGGTGCCAAAAAATGTATAGACATTTTAAGAAAGGAAAACTGTATTAAAATTGGAATACTCAATATATACTGATAACAAAAGATGAATACAAGTCACTTTTGACTTCTGCAATTACCAGAGGTGCTCAAAGTGGTTACCATCAGTATTCAGACACTTCTGATTATGGTGAACTACTGCTTGAGCAACGTTGACCAAACTGTCCACTTGTATACATTTTTTTGGCACCCCCGGTATTAGTTCAACAAATACTCGTGTTTCAAGAGGCAATTTAGTAGCCTCAACAGGTTCATATAACAAACGTTTTGCTTACTTTTCTCCTTTCAAGGACACCATCCCTAGGAATCTTCTAAAAGGAGGAAACATTGCTCTGTTAAAGGTTTAAACATGACTTCTTTTCCAATCATTTTAAAGAAACAAATTGCATTCTATAAAGGTTAAGACTAGGTTTACTAGGCATGATATGCAGCTCCTAATATGAGTTCCATAAATATTTCTTACACAACTACAACCAGCCAACTCCTATAGATAATTAATACATGAGGATTTGTAAATGTTCAACCTTTTAATTTCTGGAATCCCTTTGATGCTCTTAAAGATAACAATAGCAGAGCCTTTAATAATTTTCAAAAAGAAAGGGTGACCTTTCAAGTAGTTAAGAAAGAGCTAAACTCATCTTCAGATAAAAGAGCAGAGCACTGAAAATTTATGTTTGTACTATGTTAAATAGCTTATGCAACACTTTTTTTGGTTTGTTTTTTAAAAATGCATCATCAATTATTTCAGATATGAGAGCTCTTCTATTGTAATTTAAGGAATGGTACCAGTTAGCATGTGACACATCCATCATTTCCCCCACCTTTAGAGCTCCAAATTACATTACTCAAATGTACTCACAGAAAGGTTACCCCTGGTAACCACTCAGGCTTGCAGGGTTACAGGATAGCCTGGCTGTTGTTTGGTTTTAGCCTCAGGATATGTCACAGCAATGCACTGCAGTCGCCAATGACTACCAATTTGCTTCCCAGTGTGATGTTAGGTATCCCCTGGAGTCATTAATGCCATATTTGGTAAAGGGCTTCATCGTTTACTGATCACCCTTTCCTCCATTCATAGTCAAGACAATGAAGACAACCATTTGCAGATTTAAATGTTAACTCTCAAACTTCTCAAGTTTGAGATTTTTACATTGAAGACACTTTTCTCTGAGACTTTCTACACATTCAGTTATGAATGTGTAGAAATCAGGACAGAAGCATTTCCTTTTCTTTCTTTCTTTTTTTTTTCCTTCAGATTTCTCTCTTCAGGGAGCATAAAAGAGAAAATGAGGAAATGCTCTCTATTTTATTCACGTCATTTAATTTTATTTTTTGTTTTAATTGCTTCTTAAATTAAATATTTTATTATGAGTTTTATTCTTACAGTTTTTCATAAAAAGCTCAAACTTTAAAATTAAGACAATAATAAATTTTCTCATAAATGTGAAACTCATGCTGGCATATTAGTTAATGGAACTTAAACAACTGGCTTTATAGATTAGTTAATGGATTATTTAACCCTGTGGAACATCTAATTGGTGAATGACAAATTAAAACTTTCTTAATATTTGAACTTCTATTTAAATATAATAATGTCAGTCAAGATAGTACAGTTATTTTTATGGGATCCTTAACTTAAAAATATGATTTTTTTTTTTTTTTTTTTTTTTATTTTTAGCCATAGAATAAGTGACCCAAGTTCCTATACTCCAGATGAGACTAAGGGAAAAGAAGGTACAAACTATCTTTATGGGAATGGAATGACAATAACTAGTAGTAATAATTGGTTGTTAGACAACCAGTCGATTCAGTCATACAAGATCTTGATAAGTTACAGGTAATTTGTCCACCAAAATATTTGTAACTTTACGAGCACAACTATTGAAATATTTGTAAATTTAAGCAATAGTATGGATTTGGTAACTAGACATTGAGCACGGTCCTGATAAGGCTGCATCATAAAGGCTGGCTGTCTTTGGACAACTACACTAGGTGGATCAAAACATACAGTGAGTGTTTAAATAAAAAAAAAAAAATATGACAGTAAAAGACACATTACATTAACCCTCCTCAAAATACTCCCCCTTGCTTCAAACACGCTTATCCCATCATTCTTGCCACTTTGTGAAGCAGTTCTGGAAGTCCTCTTTCATGAGTGTCTTTACTTCATCCTCTATCATGACAATACTCCATGTCACATATTTTTTCTGGTACAGCAATTTCTGCCCAAATTAAAACATTACAGTGTGTCCTCATCGATCTTATTCACCAGATCTGGCACTGTGAGACCAATGTCTCTTCCCCAAATTCAAAATGACCATCAAAGGTAAACGTTTTGAATCAATTCAGGACATGGAGGCAGCTATGACAGAGCAAATAAAGACATTCGTGAAAGAGGTCTTCTAGAACTGCTTCAGAAAGTGGTAAGAATGATGGGATAAGTCTATTCGAAGTGAGGGGGAGTATTTTGAGGCTGATCAGTGGCAATGTGTCTTTTACTTAATTCTTTTTTATTTAAACACACACTGTATTTTTTGATCACATCTCGTATTTTGTATAATATGATTGACCTTTTATATATTTATTTTTTATAAACAACTGATTGCTCGATCTTGCCTCATTATTCAAATAATCATTTATATTTTGATGCATTACTTTCTCAATTTTCCTCACGTAGAGATTAGAATTAGCTTTGGCATGTCAGTCCCACCAAACTGATAGATTAATAATGATAAAACACTGATAAATTATGAAGTTAATTTACTATGTTCTAACTACTCCGCTGAGCCTTTAACATATACTATTTCATTTTATTTTCACATCAGTCATTTGAAATAGAAATTTTCACCATGTTTTGGATAAAAAAGCTGAAACTCAGAGGGATTACATAATTTTCCCAAATGTATACAATCATGAAGGAACTGTGTCAGAATATTAACTCAATCAATTTGTGTTCCAGAGCCCCAACATTTAAGCACTGTGCTCTATTGCTACTTTCTAGTAGAAAAAAATGTTTATCTGCAAAATAGTCAGACTAATGTTTTCATAAACCATTGAATCTGAGGACTAAAGGGGACCTTGATAACCCTCCAGCCTGATGTCCAATTATTTTTCTCTATAATATCAACAAGGTTGTCAAGCAACCTTCTTTCAATACTCCAGTGAAGATCTCACTAGCTCAAAATACCCCTTTTATGGAGAAACAGTCAAATGAACTGTTTGAAAGCTATTTCTCATAATGCACTTTTTGGTCTACTTGTACCTGTCTCTAAATAATTCCATTTTGCATCCTTCAACTCTGAAACAGCACTTTTTCCAGTCTTAGATTCTCTTAACATTCACTAAATATCTATGATAAAGTATATTAACATTTTATTTTGAATGTTTGATATCTCATTTAACCCTCACCCTATTTGTGTGAAGTAGACCTTACTATTTCTTTGAAAAGACTAAGAGGAGTTGAATAATTTGCCAGTGGTTACAGAACAAATAAATGATAGAGGTCAGATAGTACCTATTATCTTCTGATGCCAAATCCATATTGTTCCAGAGAATCATTCTTCCAAATTTAAAATTCAGTTAGTTTTGATTCACAATAGATGTAATTAAAACACCCATTCATTTCCCACTTCTACTTATTTTGTTAATGTTTTGGTATTAATTTTAGGAACTCAGATGTTTTCCTTGCTCTATTCACATGATTTTCTATTCTGTTTTATGTTTGCAAATAAGTTAGGTCTTCCTGACTCCTAGACTGAATTATGACCATTCAAATAATTTCTCTGTTCAATTGATTTCCTTCTTTCTTATCTTTAGAAGTAAAAGTCATACTGAGGGAATAACTAGGAAAAGACTGATGCAGGACAAACTCTAAATAGGATATGTTCACCCTCAACTAAAAGGACATCTGTGAAGACAAAGTAAACAATAAATGAGGAAATATTTTGAAAATATATTTTAGAGGGGAAATATTTTCAGTATAATTATTTATTAATAGTAATTATGTTACCTTGGAAACATTTTTAAATGTTTATGTAAACTAATATAATTTGCCAATCACCCATGTATTTTATGGATAAAATGGATGACCTATTTGAACTCAATAAAAGCAACATATATCATTATGGAAGTTTAACCAATATTAATTTCCATGATTATAATTATAATTTTATAATTCTTGATTATGACTTAATTTAGCTAAAGAATTGTATTTATCCATAATTTCCTTTTCAAAACCTTCCTGCAGAAAAGGGTAATACAATTTCATGTCTGATTTCCAGTAGAAGAATCAACACATTATATGTTAAAATTTTTAATATCCTTTGTTCACTATTTATAGGTATAGATCTCACACAATGAGGTGTAATGGCTAATTCATTCAGCTTCTCCATCCTCCTATCTTGAGAACAACAAATTGGAAGTAATTGTTAGATTCAAGGCATGTAATTAGACAACATAATATCTAAAATACTTTTTGTCAGCTTGCCAAAAACAGAATTTTGGTAAGTGATACATTACTCTATAAAAATCCTCCTTCAACAGACCTTTTAATGATGATAAATGAAGAACTTGTAAAACGCAGGCAATTAATCCTTTTGAAACATTCCACTGAAATCACTTAATAAGGCACCCAGAAACGCAAATACATACATAAATTATTCCTTTAGGAATTCAAGTTTGGTATTACCACATTTTCTCCTTTTATCCTTAAGAACAGTTTGTTTCATTAGTAATTGCAGTCTTTTAAGCATTTGTCTAAATGAAAGTTTCGATTCTAAAGAGATACATAAATAAAATCATATTACATACGTTAAAAAATTGATATGGATTTATTTTAGATATTTTCATTGAGTTTTTTGTTTGTTTGTTTTAGTGCTTTTTTATCTTCTTCTTTAGATTTTTCTTTGGTAAACACCTATGAAGTCATATTCTCAATAAAAATGGAATTCATTTATATACAACTACAGTTAAATATCTGAACCCTTAAAAACAAAAATGAGTACAATGCACATGAAATGCAAGTATTATATGACTACATTAAAAGGACATTCTTCTTAAGTATAAACAATCTCATGAAAATGGAGGCATACACACTCTGCTGACCTATAAATAGTTCACCATGTTAAGAATGTACCTTTTCATACTCTCAGTGGTGTCTTTCAGTGAGGAAACTGTTAGGCAAAGAAAAAAGGAAACACATTGCTAGATACTACAACAGACACCGATATTACAATATTCATTACACACCTATTGTGAATCCTTAAGTTTATAAAGGACATTGAACTTGGGTCTAACCTTTGGAGGTGGAAGTGTCATGTGTTCCTGTTGAAACGTGAATCCTTAGTGGAGGCATAGTAACATGCTCATAGATAGGCTTTCAACACATATTTTGAAAGAAAATAATATTTTATAAGGTATGATAACATAAAAATATATATATTTAACTAGAAGTGAGTCTTTAGTTAAGGGGATTCATTGTATATTAAACAAAATCAAGAAGTGATGAACCACGTATACTGAAGATTATAAATAAGAAAATTTATTTAAATATTTAGGTAGTGAAAAACAGGTTACCAATAGAGAAAAATCTAGCTGAGGACAATAGGACAATCTCTGAACAGTTTCAAGCAAAAAAGATGATGATTCAATAATTTTCTACCCAGCAGGGCTGCCAGTCACAGACAAATTTACAGAAAATATACCTCCCACGTTCCCTTCCTTGAGCGTAAAATCAAAATGAACAACTCAAAGATGATACATACAGTATAGAAGATAATCAACAGTTAAGACTTTCTTAATATCTCATAACATGATTATGAAAATAAATGTCTCTTTAATAGTAAATGATACACAGTATACTGATAACACTCACCAGAAGATTAAACACTAATTTGTCAATCAAAAAATAGAAAATGGAATAAATATAATAAATAGAAATAATGGTACTTAATTTGTTTTCTAGACCTAATGAGGGTGTGGATCCTTTCTAACTTGATTGCCCTTGCATTTCTACTGTCCAGAACAACATCCAGAGCATAGTAGACACTTAATGACTATTTTAGATTTAATGAAAAGTGAACAAAAATATAAAAATATATTGTAATTGCATAGATATTTAACACTATATTTGTAAAATACATAAAATATAAATAATGACCCTGATGAATGACTTTGATATGGAGGAATAAAGGAGTAAATAAATATCACAATTTCTGACATTGACGATTTTGGACATAAGTACATGAGTATATATAATACTTAAAGATAAGTATCGGTAGATCAAAACAATCCTTTGTTTTTGATAGCCTCCTTTTAAGAGAGTCTTCCTTTGAAGTCTGAGATGAGGATGGGTCTGAGGTGGTATGATACTGCCAAAGCACTATTTAGACATCCAGGATGTTGCTGGATTTCCAGAATTAAAGAAAAAAACAAGAGTTGGTGATTCCATGGGGGACACTTGAATCTTTTGAAATACATTATGCTTGAGGTGGCAGAAATCTAGGAAAAGAAAGATAGCATGAGTGGCTAGGAGAAGTGTACGGGCTGGACACGAGTTACCATAGTACAGAGGATCTCATGATAGAGTGGACCTGGGGTGACCAGAACTCCCAATAGTGCCTGATGACCTTAAATGCATCAGCTTTATGCTGGGTAAGGAGTTATGGCATCTGTGGTCACCAGAAACTATAAACCAGGGCCTTACACATTTTCCTTTACTGATAAAATATTTCATACCAAAATTAGGGAGCGGGCACAATTACATAAATAATTAAATGTTTTGCTTCTTAAAGTTACAGTACATGCATAATGTTATAAATTATTGCACTTTATTTATATTTTATATATTTTACAAATATAGTGTTAAATATCTATGCAATTACAATATATTTTTACATTTTTGTTTACTTTTCATTAAATCTAAAAATAATACAAAATTTAGAGTTATCAGTGTTATAATAAAATAGAAGAAAAAAGCTTCAAAATATTTGTTGAAAAATATCATGTTTTCCATAGAGAATATTTATTTAAGTTTTCTCTGGCTCCTTGGTGTTTCTTTCTTTCTCTCTCTCTCCTTCCATCTTTTCTCCTTTCCTTTCCTTTTTCTTCTTTGTTTCTGATTAACATGATACAGCTACTTGAGTTCCCCATATCCCTTTTCGTGTGAAATTGAAGTTTAAAAATCTCTAAAACCACCTAAAGCTCATCACACCCACTACATGGATACTTACTATTGGTGTAAATCTAAGAGAGTTGCTATTAAAAAAAATGATAATAATCAAACCCTGATAACTGAATGTTGAATGTTAAAAAATACAAAATGCTACCTCATTTTAATTAGAAATATTAAAAGAAAGTGCTTGGTATTTCTATAAGAGTGCATTTCCTTCAAGAGATAAGCAATAATCATTATCTACCATTTAAATTGAATTTGAAATTCAATAAGAAATAAAAGGCTTAACATATCATTAAAGAGAGGCAAAGACAAATGATTATTTCCTGCGACTTGGATATATATTGTCTTATTAGAGAACAGTAACGTGTGGTCAGGTAACTAATTGTTATATTCACACAGCTATGTTAGCTGTTTCTGCTTTTATATTCACTATGCAACCCTTTTAAAATTTAATAGTGATTGCTTTATAATCACTGTTAACTTATTTAAACTCATTTTCAGTCTTTTATATTTTTAAAGTGAACCTTCAAAAACTCTACATCTAGAAAGTGCTTTGAACTAAGAAAGATTAGCAAATATTTCTTTATCTGGATCCAAAGGCATAAATTAGGTAATGATCATATAATTTACAAATCGATTTACCACAGTATTCCTTTCAATAGGAAGGAATACTGTGCCACCCTCTGGCATATTAAAATAAGAATTGATTTATAAATTATGATTTATATACTTGCTCAGAGAGTAATACAATTATTGACATGAAGACTGCCTTATAAAACTCATTAAATATGAATCCATTTTTCTAAAATAGATGCAGTAGCAATTTAGATAATACATTATAATGTTTTTTTTCTAAAATGATTAATATGAAATTGGTAACTTCGACAACCTCAAGTACATGAAACATCATTAAACTTTTATTTCAACTAGAACTTAGTCTATAATTCTATAGGACAATATAGGTTGAATAATGTTAGATAACCACAGGCTGTGTCTCTTCTAAAGCACATATTTGATATTACATCTTTTTGCCAGATTAGATGATAAACGATATTCAAATCACAAAATCCTCTTGTATAAATAGGCTGTTACTATAGTGCCAGATTATGACTTTTCAATTACCATATGTTTCTAAATATTTATTTAGGATTTTAGAAACAGTGTGGCTTTTTCCTGCAAACGATCAAATAAAATAAACCTTTATTTTGATAATATTTGAAAGCATAAGTGCTGGAAAGTAGAAGAAAAATGATCTTTAAATCTCAGTTTGACAGAATAGAATTTTAGTATTTGACCTAGAAAATACTGCAATTAACTCGAAAAACCACTCAGGCTCACAATTAACATCAAAAATAAATAAATAAATAAATAAATAAATAAATAAATAAATAAATAAATAAATAAATAAATGAAGTTAGTAAGAATGTCACAGAAACATTCTGTCAACAGAAACATTCTGTCAACAGAAACAAATTTCTGTTTCTTTTATGAAAGTGTCAGTGAATAGCAAAAATATTTGAAGGTTTAAACTGCTTTCACTAAAAAAATAAAAATTCTCAGAGAACTTCTTTTTCTCAGAGCATAATATAAATTTGTCAAAACATATTCTCTTAAGTTATGAGTTATGTTTTCTACAATGAAATTAATTAAAGAAATAGATCCCAGCACTCATCGCATTGACCTCATTGATTCAGGGTTATATTCTTATTTTGGTCACATCTTAAGTACAGAATTCTAGAATAGTATACATCTGTATAACTGAATTTCAGTTTGAAGATTGTTTATGTAATTTGTTCTCTTCTTCCATATTGTTGTATCTAACATTCAACACACACGTTCCATCATTTACTTCTAAAAACTTTACCTTTTTTTTTGCTAAGATTGTAAAATAATTCACTGTATCCTAACGTGGAACAGAACAAATGACTAAATGTTCATTTATCACTTCATATATCTGGTAATCATAGACATGGGACACAGAAAACAAAGCTCAATTTTCCTATAGCATTTCTGTACAGGCACTTGTAAAACTTAGTAGGAGAAAAAAATTTCTATTAATTGCTGAGGAAACAAATGGAAACACATTTCCCAAAATATTTTTGAATTTACAAAAGTCTTTATTTATAGGCTTCAAATTAAACTAGGCTTTGACTTAAAAATCAGACAATTAAGCAGCGGCAAATTAAAAAAAAATTTTTTTGAAAAACAACTTATATGATTAAATTTTACCTGCCATGAAAAGTGTATTTATTTGAAAATTTTAAAAATTGTGTTTTTTTTTCCTAACCTGTAAGTACATGGATGCATGCACAAGTACATTTATCTGAAAAAATATATTGGGTTTGGAAGCTGAAACGTCATGGAAGTCTTCCAAACAATGTGTGGCTATAGTAATAACTAAGAAGGCATCTCCCAAAATCTAGTGTCTAGATTCTACATCAAAATGATACAGTAAGAACAGAAATGATAGAGAAAAAATATCAAGACAGCAGGGTATTTGATTTCATGGCTTTATGTCTGCAATTTTAAGTTCAAGAGTGATGTGAGCACGTTTCAGTAACTAAAAGTCATTTAGTCACTATTAAGTCAGCATCGATTTATTTTCTGAAAAAATTAATTTTCCCAGAGGATATTAATTAGTACAACTTCTAGATTAATTTTCCATAAACCAGTTTTTTTTATTTTCTGTATTTTTAGTTTATTATAATTATTTTCATCAAGGTTTTTTTATTTCCTGTCAATTTTAGAATAAAGTTTAACACGTCAGTACTTTTTTTTGTGTATGTCAAATTTTAATAATTTTAACCTTTTCCAAAGTGAGGTTGTTTTCCTTCTAGTTCCTCTTCTTTTTCTCCCTATCCTCCATACCTTCCTTTTATTCTTATCAAGTTCAATATGCCTGAGTCATTTCTAACAAATACAAATGTTCCAAAACTTTATAATCTCCATGAAGGCAGGCCTTTCTGAACATTTTGTTCATTAAACATTACTTGTGCTTCTAAAAATGTCCGAGTCATAGAAAACACTCAAATATTCAGACCAATTTTAGCTAAATAATACAGATGGCAACATATAGTTTAATTTTGTATCAATTCCATGTTATTTCCTGATAAAATTAAATACATGTTTGATAATTTTTGTTTATTCCTGATTTAGAGCAGAATTAAAGGATTTGAATATATGATACAGTCAGAACATCATAATCAAAGTGATGAAATCAAATACCTGGGATCAAAACATCCTGAGTTTTGCCAAGTCTTGTCTGATCAGGCCAATCTAACCACACACTGAAGATTTCTCTGTTTGCAGGGTATGAGGTACTTCTAAACTGTTTCAGAATACACAAATGTATTTCAAGATATAGGCCAGTTTTTCTGTGTAAAATGCTCCCTATCCAACATTTTAGTTGGCTTCTTCTTGTATTTCAGGTCTCATTCAAATGTCAGTTTTGAGAGAAGTTTATTCCCATCAACTGATCTAAATAAGTTTCCTCACTTCCCTGTGATTTTCTATTTTTCAGTATCTTCAGGCCACTATATGTGCATATATACATATCCACAATGCATGCATGTGTATGTTGTCTGCGTCCCAAATTAGAAGTTAAATTCACAGAGGGCTGGATACAGGATCATCTTCTGTCTATTCCAATTATATCATCAGGATCTATACAATGGATAGTAAAAAGAAATCACAGTAAAATATCGGAGATTTCTCCCTGTGTTAAAACTTAAGCTCCATACTAGCAAAGTTGTCTTTTATTGATTTTTTAAGAAAAATACCAAGGATGTAGAAGGTGTTTAATTAATATTTATAGATGTTCACAATAGGATCATCTCTTAAGGTGTCTATTTCTTTGCTATCTTTCTCTTGAGGAAAATATAACAGCTTCCTGCTTCAAAGTTATTCTCCTTTCTTACAATTGCATTTAGTTAGCCCCCAATTCCCTAATGCTTTAGCAAATTCCCAAATAATTATGCAGATTCAGATCCATAAAATGAACTGTGGCCTGTCATAATGGCCCATTGTGGAGAACATGAAACAAAGGGCATCGGCCAACTGGACATTTCAGCCACATTGAGTTGAATTCAAATTCCAGCTCTTCCCATCATTAGGTGTGTGATTTTGGGTAACTTAACTTGATCACTCACTGTGCCATAATCTTATCTGTAAAATATTATATATGATACTCATACATTTTTGTGCAGATTAAATATCTTACCTCCACATATGTAAAAGTTTTAGAACTGTGTGTAGCATGCTATAAACAATATGTGTATTATTTACTATTTTAAAATATATACTACAAGAAGGGAACTTCTAGAGAAGAATTAGAGGAGGGTAACTCCAAAAAACATGTCCAACCATCTTAAAAGGTTAGCTTTACCATATGTAAAATATTCAGGTTATTAACTTCTCTGTATCTTAATTAGCTTATCTATGAAATTGGCATTATAGTAATACTGTCTACCTCATAGTGATTTCATGAGTTACAATTTGAAAAATATTAAAACAGGGCCACGTTCATAGTAACTCTAAACTGGTGTGCTATTTTGACAATGACGATGACATTGATGGTGATGATTTTATAAAGATATTCAAAATACACAGCAATATTTTAAGGGTAGCATGGTAAGATTATTGGTAACTTTTATTTTCTACTTTATGTGCACTTAACATGTATTGTTTATAAAACACTTTTTTCTGGATAAATAAAAAAAATATTCGTGTTTTTTGAAGTTCATCTGACTACCAATATTTCATTAGAAAGAGTCATACGAAGTTATGCACCAATGTATGTTATTAGATTCCTGTCAAATGCATGAAATTATTAAGTCATTGGACAAGTTCAATTACCAGTTGTACCTGTTGGCTTATGGTTAGAAGTACAATGTGGCTTTCTTTTGAATTTAAAGATACTAATTTGCAGCACATTTATTATATTTTTAGGTTGACACTTTATTTCCCTATTAGAAAACTCATTTGTTTCTCATGTCCCCAAATTTCAGTAGTGTTTCTAGTTAGAGCTTTAAATGACGAATGACAACTTCAAACTAGAATAGGGTGAAGAGAGTTATAAATTAAGCTATTGATTGCCTAAGGGTTGCTAGGCAACTATTGTGCAGTAAATTGCATAAATACTTCTCTTGATTTTAATGAGTTGCATCAAAAATATGTATGTAAAAGTACAGTGCATACTCTAGTTTGATATTAACCATGATCTTTTTACTTAGTGATAAACCATACTAAGCTAATAAATATTTGTTTTTATCGATATCATCATATTATCTTGGTAAGTATTTCTACAAGGTAATTTGAAAGCTGTGTACCAGCACATAATTATCAGGAAAATTACTTAAGGTCATTTTTATATCTAATCCACGGCAATAAAATTGTAGCTCAGTCAGCAAAACCTTGTCACAACCTTTATTCCATTCAGAAAATTCTATTAATTCTAATTGTTGCAGGCTTAATGAAAGTGTGATTCAATATTCTCTAACTGACCTTGGGTCATTTCCTTTGAGAGGTGGCCATGTGACCAATAGAGGTGCATAAGTCATTTTGACTTTAAATATTTAAATTCACACATACCCTAAATTCTAAGCCAAAAATATCCTATATGAATAAAGTTTTATAATAAGAAACTTAACGTAGATTTCTAAAACATAGATTTAAGTAACAATATCAGATCCTGTCTAAGTAGTTTGTGCCCACCCTCCTCACTACTTTGTTATTATTCCCATTGAACTAGCTTCACATTCCCCTAGAAACTTGTTTTATTGTCCTCTGTGTCTTTAAATTTGTATCCTCCAGTTCTTTGTTTTACCTGAAAACTTGCTTCTTCCTGATGACACCAGTTAGCCTGAAGCTCTTTGAAACAGACTATATATTTTCATCAAAATGATTTTGAGAATCTAAACCATTACCCCATGAACAGTTCATTTTTAGAAACGCCAATTTGAAGTGTGTCTTCCGGTTTTACTACCCTTCACCATTTCACTCATCAAAGCATAAATCTAAGAGAATCCACCTCCAAGTTTACAAGCAAATGAAGAAAACCAGTCAGAAATTTCCAAAACTTCTTGCTCTCATACTCATTTATAAAATCCATTCAATTAATATCCATGCTTCCATTCTTAGTTTCCATTTCAGAACAGAACTGCCCCCTTTCTTTTAATGTAACTCACACCTCAGGGAATTTCTATTTGTTTCCTCCTTTGTTATTCATGTTTTTCAACCTCTTTCTCTCTTTACCTTCAACATGCCCAAAGTTCACTTATCTTAATAACTCACTGCACACACACAAATACACATACACACGTTCCAGCAACCCCATGCACCTATCAAATATTTCTGTTCTCATATTTCTTGCAAGTGAAAAAAAAAAAAAAATCCTTGTCTCCACCATTGATCTTTGGTTGACGTGTTGAGCCACTGCTGCATGCTCTCTGTCCCTGATAGGTCAGTGAAGTTGCTTTGGATGAGGTCACAAGTAATCGCCAAACCCTTTTGATCCTTATTTTACTTTTAAGCACACATTATCTAGTATGTCTTCCCACGTGGGATTCTCTCCTCCTCTGCCTCTCATAGTGCTTCTTTCTCCTGCTTCTCATCACCATATCTGTCTCTCTGTGTAGTTTTTTCACAAGAACATCTTCTGTTCTCACATTAATTGGGAATATTTTCAGGACTTCTACTTGATCCTATATTCTTTTCCACCTGCGCATTATTCATGGGGAAGGTCTTATTAATACTGGTAGTTTTATCTCTATGTATTGGCGACTCCCGAAAAATATAGCTAGCCAACTTCTGTCTTTCTCACTAATGAGTATCTCTACTTAGTGTCCAACTCAAACTCAACATTTCTGTATTAATTTCCGAATGCCGTTATAACAAATTATCACAAACTTAGTGGTTTGAAAACAAAAGGTATCATCTTACAATTCTAAGATTTATCATCTTAAAATTCAGAGGCTGAAATGGTGCTGGCATGTTTGCATTTCTTCTGGAGATTCTAGGAGAGAATCTATTTCCTTGCATTTTTCCTTTTTGTGGTGGTCACCTGAATTTCTTAGCTTATGGCCCCTTCCTCATATTCAAAGACAGCAGTGTAAAATCTTCAAATTCCGCCCCCCCCCGTCTCTCTCTCTCTCTTTCTCTCATATCTGCTGCCATTGTCACATTTTCTTCTCTGACTCTCCTTCTTCCCTCTTTCTCTCATAAAGGCCTTTGTGATTATGTTGGATCTACCTGAACTAATCTAAGATAAATGCCCTCATTTTAGGATTCTTAATTTAATCACAGCTGCAAATACATGTTTGCCGTGTAAAATAACATATTCACAAGTCCAGGGATTAGTATGTAGACATACTTATGAAATCATTATTCTACCTGTCACCATAACACAGAACACTCATTATTTATTTATTTATTTATTTATTTATTTATTTATTTATTCATTCATTCATTCATTTATTTTCCATGTACCAGTGTTTCTCAACCTCCTATTGACATTTTGGGCTGATAACTCTTTGTTGTGAGATCCGGGAGAAGATGTTGTCCTGTGTATTGTAGAATGTTTAAGATCATCTCTAGTTCCTACTTAAAATGTCAGTAGCATTCTTTCTTCCCTAGCTATGACAACCAAAAGTGTTTCCAGATATTGCCAAATATTCCCTGGCCCCAGTTTAAAATCACCATTCTAGACTCTTTTCTTTCTTTTCCTTCTTTTCCATAACTTGGTGTAATGGACCAGCATCTATTCAGTGCTAAATTAGGAACCGTAGGAGTTAATCTTAACTCCTCCTGTCTCTTACACTCTACAGCCAATGGTCACCAGGACTGTCAACCCCATCTCTTTACTCTCTTTATATCATACTTTCCATTGATGTTTTAGTCTATTTTTTTGTTTCCATCACCAGGATGATAAAATAGTCTTCTAAGCACTGTTCTCGACTCAGCCACCCTCTGCTTTTCATTTCTGATTCGTCCTTAATGGTCTCACTCAGCTGTTGCTTGCTAACTCCAACCATACTCTCTAGTGCTTTCGGTATCAAAGTGGTTAATGCTATCTGTGGTAGTTGAATTGGATGCCGGCCTACTCTTTAGTATAAATTACTGTCAAATAGACAAAGTTGTCACCATGAATTCCAATTTTTCAGAATAATTATTGCTTTTTTCTCTTATTTTATCTGAGTACTGCATGTAAAAAATATATTGCTTCCAATTTATAAGTAATATATTAATTTTAAAGATTATAGTTTCAATCAGGTTAGAAAAATTATAAATGTGACTTCTGATAAATAAATATAATGGGATGTTTAAACTATTGGAAAATATACTTCCACTGACACATACATAACGCCTATGCAAATTTCATGTACAGATGATATTTCAAGTCTATGATTATTTTTGATCTATCTAAAGAAGACAAATTTTGCACTCAAAAACTGTTACATGAGTGTATTTTTAAATGTTAGTGTTGCTCTTATATCCACTTATAGAGCCTTGGGTGATCATTTTTAAATTTCTAGGCATTAAAATAAAATACTTACTCAAACATGAAGTAATACAAGCAACGCAGTGTATTTCTCCATGAAGGAAGGAAGTATATAATAACATTGCAAGAATAAAACTTGAGAATTGTTTTAAGCCAAACAATCATTTGTATCATTATCATCTTTCTGTCAAAAACCTTTTCATCATAATGACCTAGAATTATTTCACATATACTTCACTAAAATATATTAACAGACATTTTTTCTTGTCACCCAATCATTCACATTCTTGCTCTACAAATATCAGTCTAAAGACTAAAAAGATCATCATTGTTTAAAAGCTTTTTAGTAAACAAATGTTTCTGTATTTCAGTGGGATTCATAGATGACAGTTTTACTGTTTTTTTGCTAGACAACAAACATAATACTAAAGTTTAAAAATAAAAAATACCAATAAGGTACACTTTAATCATGGCTTATATTTGTTCTTTAATACCTTTTAAGTATATATTTTTTCAGTTTATTATGATTTTAGAATGTTGTCTAAACCGACTATATTTATTTAAGCCACTGCATTAACTAATTCTTAATTATTATTGATGGGGGTGGTAGTTTCTGAAGTACCTGGTTGTTTTCTAATGAATAAATAAGTGTATAACTGCAGCGAAATAATAAAATTTAATTATTCAAGAACAAATATTACAGGTTGCATTAATAAGATCTGTATATTTCCAACTCTTTAATTAGTTTTATTGTAGTAAGTATTGTCTTAAAAATAAAACCACGTTCAGCTAAAAAGAGAAAACTAGAGGAAGACAAATGGAAATAAAAGGAAAAGGAAAGGAGAAAAGGGAGAGATGATAGTTTGAGAGATTAAATATGAAAGGATATTTCCATTAATTTTTCAAGCAATTTTCTTCAGCTCATGGTTTTCCTTAAAATAATTCATAAATGTCCTAACTAACAAAATGCATCTTCTGTTCCTGGATATTTCTCACAACATTATTTTATATTAAAAATTTGGGAGTTAGAGTACCTTGTTGGAAACATTGTTTTTCTAAAAGCAGAAGAGTTTTCCCTAGGCAAAATAAATAACAGTTTTGATCCTTGAATGGCTATTAACTAAAAGAATAAAATATTTTTCTATTCTGATGAGTATTTACAGACTAAAAGTTTCACACATTATAGGCAAGTCTTAGCAGGAAGATAAAAACAGCTTCATTATTTAAATCTCAAAACAAACTTTTCTGTCTAAAAGACTTGTTCAAATGCAAGATATAGTAAACTTTAGTCCAGATATAACTCCTTAAGTTTTAGACATATCCACATATTACTCCAATGTGATTTACTTAATATTTTCCTTTAGCTCAAATCCTTTAGCTTAATTTTAATAATATCATTAATTCATGAGTTTGATATGCTATATTTTTTCAATATACTTTAAAGTAAAATAATTTCTAATTTTAAAATACATTTTATACTTTCAATGTTGTCTACAGTGGTATATTTAGGAAGCCAGTTTTGGTGGGAAAAAAGTTAATAAAACCTACTATGCACATAGGTAAAATCAAAGGTGTATGTGACATGCAGGTCTTTTACCAGCAGGAAAGAGATGTGTATACTAAAACATGCATTAAAGAAAACCTTGTATAGGTGCCAAAATTTGAATTCAAAGTAATGGAACTGGTAGAGTAGGGTTGCTTACGTATTCTCTGAAGAAATCCCTAACAGATTAGGAATATGTGGTAAATTCTTCATGAGGACAGTACCAGCGTGTATGTGTGTGTGTGTGTGTGTGTGTGTGTGTGTGTGTGTGTCTTTATGTGTGTGTGCACATGTGCACATGCGTGCATGGGTACATGGGTGCACACGTGAATCACTTGTATTATCGGCTTTAATCCTACATTAGCATAGATAATAAAGAGTTAACTATAAAAGACTTTAATCTTACCTGAACAAGAAACGCATAGATAATGCCCACATTGCTGCTACAATCTTAAAAATTATATAAATTTATGGTCTAAGAGATGAAACATAGATTAGGCATTTACGTTTCTACCTACATTATTAGAAGCTCTTGTAAAAAGACAGTTCACATTAAATACACGGTTATAAATCCTATTTAAAATAACTCACTTTAAGTTGTATTTTATATCTAGTTTTTTTCAAACTTTTATTAATAAAATAATGTTCCTTTCAGAAACGTATTGCGATCATTTGTGGCATTTTATGATGTCATTTAAACCATATCTTAGCTTTACTTGTTTCAACCTGGTAGGGATAGGTAAAAAAATGTATTATTTTGCATGTTTTCCACAACAAACTAGATAGAAAGTCTTTCTTAACTTGAAGAATATTTTTATTAACTAAAGATTAGCTTCCACCACTTGAACAAAGTATTAAACAAAAAATGGGGAGATATTTAAATAGTATATATCTATATCTACATCTTTCTCTCTCTCTCTCTCTCTCTCTCTCTCTCTCTCTCTCTCTCTCTATATATATATATATATATATACACACACACACATATATGTATATGCCTATATGTATATGTATATGTATATCTATCTATATATGCATATTTAGATCAAAATAAAATGCACATATCAACTTAATTAGTCAATCTCTAACTAGGAAAATACTTCTATAAATTTTGGGAAAAAACTTTCTTTCTCTCATATTCTATCCCATTTGCATTTAAACATTCATGCAATCCTATAATTTCTATAATAAATGCATCCCTAAATAGTCCTGATTATGTCACTCTGTTGTTCAAAATCTGTTAAGGATACCATGGAAGGACACCCTTTTTATTACTATGTCTGCATCTCCCACAAGTCGCCCAGATAACTCCTATGTTCGTGCAGACATACTATACTCTGCTCTCTCATGCAGTATCTGTGTTTTTATAGGCCATCCTCTTGATTTATAATGTTCTTTCCCTCGTTTGTTTTGTTTGCTTGAATAAATTTATAATTATTGTACAAGCCAACTCAAAATTCAACTCCTCTATTACGTTGAATGGCACAACGCTGGCACACCCACCCTTAATCAAAAAGTGTCCTATGCTCTTTTCTATAGAGCCTAATTTAAGATATTTGTCAACAAATCACTTCTCTCTGTCTCTCTCTCTTTCTCTTCCTCTTTCCTAAAAAATAGTGGGTACATTTAGGGCAAGGGTATTATTTCCTAATTTAACCATCAAAAGCATGAGAAAGGTAGATGTGTAGATACTTGCAAGTTCATTTAAACTAGAATGTTATTTTTTGTATAGATAGGATGAATGTGTGTATCTTTCCCTCAGCCTATTCTCTATAAGAGCAGAGGTATTTACTTATTATTTAATTTACATACCTCTGTTTCTTTTTTTTTTCCTCAAAAATTTTTATCGTTGTGGTAAAATACACAAAACATAAATGTATATCTTAACCATTTTAAGTAACCATCATCCATCTCTAGAATTAGTTTCATTTTGCAAGTCTGAAACTCATATCCATTAAACAAAACTCCCCATTGTTGCCCCTACCTCCTCAGTGGCCATGGTAACTGCCATTCTACTTTCTGTTTCTGTGAATTTGGCTACACTAGTGAGTGGAATCATACAGTATTTGTCTTTTTGTGTCTGGCTTATTTCACTTAATGTAATGTTCTTAAGGTTTATTCATGCTATAGCACATGTCAGAATTTCCTTCCTTTTTAAAGCTGAATAATATTCCATTGTATGCATATAGCACACTTTGTTTATCCATTCATCTGTCAATGGACACTTAGCTTGCTTCCACCATTTGGCTATTTTGAAATGAGCACAGGTGTACAGATACCTCTTTGAATCCCTGTCTTCAATGGTTTGGGGTAAATACCCAGAAATGGAAGTGTTGTATTCTATATTAATACTATGTTTAATTTTTTGAGAAACAACCAAACTGATTTTCACAGCAGCTACACCATTTTAAATTCCCACCAACAGTACACAGAGTTCCATTTTCTCTATATACTCTCAAACATCTTGCAAACACTTGTTATTTTCTGGGTTTTGTTTATTTGTTTTTTTAATATTTTAAAAAATTTTTATGTGTTATTTATTTTATACTAGTCATCCTAATGGGTATGGGATGGTATCTCACTGTGGTTTTGATTTGCAATTCACTAATAATTAGTGATATTGAACATGTTTTCATGTGCTTTTTGGCCATTTGTATATTGTCTTTGGAGAAATGTCTACTCAAGTCCTTTACCTTTTTAAAATCAGGTTCTTTGATTTTGTTGTTACTGAGTTTTAGGTGTTCTCTATATACCCTGTATATTAATACCCTATCAGATAATGATTTGCAGATATTTTCTCCCATTACATGAGTTTCCTTTTTTCCTCTACCAATAGTGTCCTTTTTTATCTATTAAATTTATTGGGGTGACATTGGTTATCAGTACCTAATAGTACTGATAACTATTTGACATTGTTGGAATGAATAAATAAAACATCACAGAGGCTGACACATGGTAAGGGTGAAAAAAAATCCTAGCTATTTTATTATTTTTTATACTTACCAAAGTGTTTACATGTGGTCATAATATCACATACTTTTAATATACAGAATACAATTAGAGAATAAGAGACAAAATGAACCAATGATATAATCTGAATGTTGTGTGCTTCTTTCATTTTATCTATAAGAAAACTGAGGCACAGGGAAGTGAAGTAACCTGCCTATCATCCTACAGTTCAGGTTATGAAATTGGGAGAACTAGAGTCCATTTTATTTAGTCATCTTTTGATTTCATTTACTGTCACACATTAAAAATATACTCATTGAACTAATTTTGATGGTTACATATAAGCCCATTTTAAATACAACTGTAGGACTTCCCTACGACCCCCACTACCACCATCACCATCACTAGAATCTGAGCGTCATGAGGACAGGGATGATGTGAGCTATCGTGAACGCTGTAAAGTTTCTTGGCAATTGGTACGTGTCACTAAAGATCGTTGAATAAATATCTTTATTCATTTCAGTTTTCTTGAAAAGAGTTCCTCACATGCACATCTGAACTAGCTTTTTAGTATTTATTATTAAATTTTCTAATAGCTTGGCTTTAACATAATTTGCCTTTCAAAATTCTCACTATCGTCATTAATATCCAGAACTGATTGACTGTTCCTGTAAAATTAAACACATTTAACATGATACATTTCCTTTGCACCTTTTTTTCTTATGTAAGTTCCTCAGATATCTTCAAATTCTTTTAAATGTAGCTATGAGGAACCAAGAAACTCCTCTCACATGATTCTCTTAAAGAATCTACTCTGAGACTAGATCCTATACAGGCTCTTATAGGGTAAATTGAATCATGTTTTCCTAGCAACTGTACTTTAGAATTACTTTTTTTTTTTCATTTCTTAATAATCAACCATACGGTAATTAGCATTTCTCCTTTCCTCCCTTTCTTTTTGTTTCTTTCTCCCACCTTCCAAACATGATTAGGATACAGATATTTGTGTATTAAGATATCTATATCTAGACAGATAGTCAGATAGATAGATAGATAGATAGATAGATAGATAGATAGATAGATAGATAGACAGATAGATAGAACCCACCTCTTCAGAAAAAAAACAAAAACCTCTATCTATAAGTCTTTAGTTCTAGATTAACATAGAGAAGTTTCCTTGTGCTCCCAAAGCACCCAATGAGATTTTCAAGTTTATCACCTAACATATTAACAAGTGATAATTATTTATTAATTATACTTACTGATTGATATATACTTATTGATTTTTGCAATATCAGCTCTTGGCACAGAGACTCAGATATATATATATAATTTTTTTCTCTGAACTACAGAATAAATTTTCTAACCACAAACGATTTTGTAATTTATTTTGCAATAAGTCATTCTATCTATCTTATAGTAATATTGTCAGCCATTATATTTGGAACCAGTGAATTCCTCTACTGTACATGTTAAAATGTTTATGGCTAGTGATGTACATACACAAGGTCTGACAATTAAGTTTGTGAACTTTTTGCAACGATGCTGCTAAACTTTTTGATATCAGAGGGATTATTCATTATGAATTTTTATCAAATAGACAAACAGTTAACCATGTTTACTATTTGGAAGTGCTAAAAAGGCTCTGTGGAAAACTTAGATGACCTGAACTTTTCTAGAATTCATGGCTCTAGCATAACGACGATGCACCAGTTCACACAGCACTGTTTGTGAGGGAGTTTTTAGCAGGTCAACAAATAACTGTATTGGAATATCCTACGTACTCATTTGATCTGGCCCCCCCAATGACTTCTTTCTTCACCCGAAGGTAAAGGAAATATTGAAAGGAAGACATTTTGATGACATTCAGGACGTCAAGAGTAATATGACAGCTCTGGTGGCCATTCCAGTAAAAGAGTTCCAAAACTGCTTTGAAGGGTGGACTTAGGTACTGGCATTGGTGGATAGCTTCCCAAGGGAAGTACTTTGAAAGTGACCATAGTGATATTCAGCAATGATGTATATAACACTTTTTCTAAGATGATTTCATGAACTTAATTGTCAGACCTCCTATATGGATGCATGATTAAATGTCATATAAGATTTAATAATTTTCTTATATGGTTCATAAACAGCAAAGTGAATGCAGTTAGCAGTATATGCTGCGCACATGATTAAAAATTATTTCTCATTTAAGCTAATAATGATTACTTTCACTGACTGAGCAATTAGCATGTGCTAGGCAAATGCATTTTATAATTGCACTGAATCTTTGACACAATATTTTTATTATGTTATTTTTATTGGTGAGGAATTTGAACATTAAATAAGTTAGATAACATGCCTAATATTACCTATTTGTTTTCTAAATCGTATCGTTGAGTAATACTCTTTTAGTAAGGTGATAAAATGACTACATCTACAGTTGACTGAAATATGCTAAATCGGTACACTAGTTTCCTATCTCCCTTCAAAGCCAAAGCCTTAGTATACTCAGGGCTGTTATCTTGCTTTCAGTCTCTCTCTCTCTCTCTCTCTCTCTCTCTCTCTCTCTCTCTCTCACACACACACACACACATACACACATACACACAATATGCTGACTTAACCTCCTCCTATTTATGCCCCCATTCATCCATGGCACCTAAACTGACCCCTTTGTCTTTCTCCAAACTCACCAAACTCACCATTGTCAAATTTTTTACTTTTTTTTTTTTTAATTTTAAGTGTTCTTACATAGATATCTTCATGATGATTTGACCTATTTCATGTCTAATGTAACTTTATGGACTGTCCAAATATAAATAGCAACCCTCACCCTCATCTTTCCCTATCACGCCTATCTTCTGTATTTTCCTAGCACTTTTTATTACTTGACACATTTAACCACTTTTTTTCTTTTATATCTCCTCTCCTGAGATTTTAGGCTTGATATGGGTAAGGATTTTTGTCTGTTTGGACTTATACTATATCCCTAGGGCACAGGTCAATGTTTGGCTCATAGTAGGTGCTCAAATAATACTTGGGGAATGAATTGATAAACAAATGAATAATGTGGTAAAATGAAATGCTTGAAGTCTATAATAAATTTGACAGAAAAATAGTTATCAGCCCAGAATTGATTATAGTTAAAGCTATAAAATTAACCAAGAATCATGTTATTTGAGATCAGATAGGCTTAAATTGAAATTCATCTCTTATTTACTCTGTGACCATGAAGGGCTAGTTAGTATGTTCTTCAAGCCTTATATCTCTCAGGTAAAATACTAATCATGCCTTCACAGCTTTATTTTGAGTGTTGAATAAGAAGACGTGAACCACTTAGTGGCATTTCCCTTTCTTCCCCATACCCTGTAGGGTAAGACACACATGCATTAAAGTGATATAAAATTTATCTTTAAAAGCAGAACTCCTTAAGAGTGAAAGAGGGCACTAGTTATAATTACAGTTAGATGACACACATCAGGACTGCCCCAAGCAAACCAGAACATATGATTAGCTTACCTAATAGGTACACATACATTCAGATGTCAAAAGGAATTAAAAGCACACCAATCGTGCTGGCCATAGTGGATTAGCAGTTAGCATTATTTGCATTATTTCTAGAGGCTGGGAAGCTAAAAGAATTTCCCAAGACTCTCTTTCACAAGTTTCTGACTACGCATTAGGTTTTGACAGTTAAATGCATAATGTGAGATCTAGGAGGTGAAAGTACAGGAGAGACTATTCCTTCTCTGTTTCATCACTGCGGAGAAGAACAGTGACGAGATTTTCAGAAAGAGAAGTCTGTATCTACTGCTCACTAACTGTGTGGTTCTGGAGAGGAAGCTGCCGCACTGTTGGCTTCCTGGTCCTTGGATCTCAGCCACAGTATTTTCTGAGTCATACAGAGATAGCAGCTCCCTGGCAACCTAGTTCTGCATGGAGTGGTTCTGAATGTTAGGCCTAGAGGCCCTGGAAGTGATGGGTAAACAGTGAAGTTCTTGTACAAAATCTCTCCCTGCTAGTAATTGCCTAGGCAGCTTTCTGTTCCCTGAAACTGAAAGCTAACCAACACATCAAGATGTATCAAGAGCCTCTGGATTCACCGTGCTGCTTCTCCACTTAATGCTAATATAATCTTTTCATAAGTGGTTTTCACTGATCTGCTAAAACAGTATACTAGGGAATGTTGAAATATATCTTCACTTCAGGCATGGATCTAGAAGAATTATCACTCTAATTAGTTGTTCTTCAAGAGGTTTTACTTCAAATATATCTGTTATGAATAAATATTTCTGTGAAAAACAATATTACCTATTCAATTACATGGAAAAGCCATAAAAAATCTTTAACATTCTTATCTAACCTAAAGTTTTTCTCTTTTTTTGTTTTAACTTTTATTAAATATATTGGGGTGACATCAGTTACTAAAATTATATGTTTCAAGTGTACAATTCTGTAATACATCATCTATGTATTGCATTGTGTGTGCACTAACCACAGTCAGTTCTCCTTCCATCGCCATGTATTCAATCCCCTTTTCCATCTTCTACCACCCTTACCCTCTGGTATCCACTAAACTGTTGTCTGTGTCTACAAGTTTTTATTTATTTGTCTTGTTCATTTGCTGCTTTCAGTTTTATATTCCAAATATGAGTGAAATCATATAGTTCTCAACTTTTTCTGTCTGACTTATTTCACTTAGCATGATTATCTCAAGATCCATCCACGTTGTCGCAAAAGGCAGTATTTCACCTTTTATTATGGCTGAGTAATAGTCTATTGTATATATACCAGATCTTCTTGATCCAATCATCTATCAAGGAACACTTTGGTTGTTTCCATGTTTTGGCCACTGTGAATAACGTTGCAATGAAAATAGGGGTGCATATATCTTTAAGGATAAATGTTTTCAGATTTTTTGGGAGACACGCAGAAAAGGGATTGCTGGGTCATTTGGTAATTCTACGAGTATTCTTAATTCTTAAGGAACCTCCATACTGTTTTCCAAAGTGGCTTTACCAATTTACAATCCCACCAACAGTGTATGAGGGTTTCTCTTTGTCCACAACCTCTCCAACACTTGTTATTACTTGTCTTGTTAATAATAGCCATTCTCACAGGTGTGAGGTGGTATCTCATTGTGGTTTTGATTTGTATTTCCCTAATAGCTAGTGAGGTTGACATTTTTTTATACATCTGTTGGCCATTTGTTTGCCTCCTTGGGAAGACTGTCTGTTCAGGTCCTTAGTCAATTTTTTAATTGGATTGTTTGCTTTTGTTGTTGTTGAGTTGTGTGAGTTCTTAACATATTTTGGATACTACTCCTTTACCAAAGGTGTTGTTTGCAAATCTCTTCTCCTATTCGGTTGGTTGCCTCTTTGTTTTGTTCATGATTTCTTTTGCTTTGTAAGAGCATTTAAGTTTGATATAGTCGCATTCATTTTAGCTTTTATTTACCTTTCTTTTGAGGTCAAATTCATAATATCCTCTCTAAATCCAATGTCCACAAATTTAATCCCTATGCTTTCTTCTATGCCATTTATTGCTTCAGGTCTTATGTTTAGGTATTTGATTAATTTTGAGTTAATTTTGTTATATGGTGACAATGAGCATTTTAGTTTCATTTGTTTGCACGTGGCTGTCCAATTATGACAAATCTTCAGCTAATAACATGCTTAATGGTGAGAAACAGAAAGCTTTTTAAGACGGGGATGCCCCCTCTTACCAGTGTTATTCAACATAGTATTACAAGTCCTAGCCAGAGCAATCAGACAAGAGAAAGAAATAAAAGGTGCCCAATTGGGAATCAAAAAAGTCAAATTGTCATGATGAATTTACAGATGACATGATTCTTTATATAGAAAACCCTAAAGACTCCACCAAAAAACTTTTAGAAACAATAAACAAATACAATAAAGCTTCAGGATACAAAACTGATGTTATTTTACGTTCTTATATACTACAGGGAAATTTCAGAAAAATAAATGAAAAAAGCAATGCTTTTTGCAATTTCAACAAAAAGAATAAAATACCTAGGAAAGAACTTATGAAAGGATATGAAGGACCTATACTCTGAAAACTATAAGACATTGTTAAAAAAAATTGAAGAAGACACAATAAAATGAAAAGATATTCCATGTTCGTGGATTGAAAAATCAATATAGTTAAAATGGCTGTATTACCCAAAGCCTTATACAGATTTAATGTAATTCCCATCAAAACCTTACTGGCATTTTTTAAAGAAATGGAACAAAAAATCATCAGATTTGTATGGAATCACCAAAGACCTCAAATAACCAAAGCAATTCAGAGAAAAAGAAATAAGGCTGGAGGTATCACACTCTCTGACTTATGCTGCAAAGCAACAACAATCAAAACAGCATTACATTAGCAGAAAAATGGACACACAGACCAATGGATAGAATTGAGAATGCAGAAATAAATCCATATGTATATATATATGGGCAGACAATCTTTGAGAAAGGAGCCAAAAACATACAATGAAGAAAAGACAGCCTCTTCAATAAATGGTGCTGAGAAAATTAAACAGTTTTTCTGATGTTGAAAATACATCAGTGTAAATTAAATCAAGTTTCTAACAATTAATGTTGATGTAATGTGATGTGCTATGCTTACTTTCTAAAAGGTTAACATTATGTATCCACAGGAACAATCTTTCATCTTTCACTAAAGCTGAAATCTGCAGTCCTCCACCTTCATTAATAGGAAAAGATATACTCAATGTCTTAATAGATTATTTGGGAATAGGTATTGAAGGAGTTCAGAAAGTTTTCCCCAAAATGTGCAACATTGCTATGTGGGTTATTTTAAGCTGAAGGCAATCATTTTCAAGAAAAACTTTTACCTCCTCTTTAACTTCCTAAAGACCTCAGATATGGGGGCTTGCCCAGGAAGAGAGCTATTCTCTCTTATCTGTATGGCAGGGCAAACATCTGCTCAACTTATCATTTTTCAATACCCTCCTGCCATTGGCAGCCCCAGGCCCCTATCCCATTCCTTACTTCAGGATGGCATATAAGCCCTACCTAACTGACTGCTGTTGGGTCTCATATTTTTATGTCACTCCCGTATGTATGTATTTTTTTTTCCCGTTAATCTGTCTTATGTGAATTTAATTATCAGGCCAGCTAAAGAACCTAGAGGAATAGAAGGAAAATATTTCCTCTCCAATAGTATTTATGATAAACATAAGTTTTTGTTATATCCTCAAATTTATAATGTACATTAGTTAAGGTCTTCATATATATATATATATATATATATATATATATATATATATATATATATATATATATATATGAGAGATTTTGTTTATCTCAGAGGTCCTCAGAAAGCCTTATTGTTAATTGTGATACACGGTTAAAATATACATACAAAGATCATACATATATTTTCAGATTTTCATGTTTGCGATAAGTGTTATATCTGCTGATGAAACAACAGGGTCTTCATGAAATTTTTTATACTTTTGTGAATTTTATAACTCTGAATGTAAAATGATGAGCAGTACTTTTTAATAATTCAATATTTGAGTAAACTATTTTAGCTTTAGGTGAAGCTGAGTCAATAAGAACTTAGTATGGCCTATGTTACGATCCCACAATCAGGAGAATAAAGCTGTATAGCGTCAGTTTGCTTCAAGATTGCATGCAATCCAGTTGTGCCTATACTATGATTACAAATATGTGAAATTTATGAATGGAAATAGACAACAGTTGGAAGAGACTGGAAATGTCACTGTAGTTGATTTGATAGAATGGTTAGATTTGGAATATTTTGTTTTCAGGTTTGTTATTGGTATGATAAACACCAATAAAAATTGTAGTGAATTAACTTCTCTCTAGTGTTTTATCCCAGAAGGTACCTTTGATTATATCTGTATATTTACTATGTCCTAGAGCGAACACCTGAGGTATACAGTCTAATCAAGCATCCTGCTGATACCCAAAGGACTAAATCTATTATGGTTAACTTAGGAATGGAGAAGTGAAGTCTTACAGACACGGGGGCTTACATAGACCGAATGGTTCTCTGACTGTACCTAGTAGGAGGAAAATTAATTAATGTAATGCCACCACCAGCAAATTATTTTGGGTTAACTGAGCAAATCTATTAAAAAGAGGTATTCTAAGTATAGAACTTTTTTCTTTACAGTTAAAGACTATGTAAAAAACAACAACATACTATTTCTCTTGGCATATAAACACAGATAAGAAAATGGCACAAACTGGGCAAGAATACAGAAGTGAAAACAAGGTCATTAAAGTTGCATTTTATTGCCTCTGGCTTACACAACTATTTCAAAGATGCAATGACCTCTTTCATATAAAATGTTAGAAAATCAAAATCAGAATATTTCCTCTCTAAAAGTTTCAGAAAGTTTGTGTTTCAAATAGCATTATGCCTTTAGGACTACATATTTTACAGAAGATACTAAGAAACTAGAGAACAAAGTAAAAAATAAAAAATAAAAAACCCCAGGGACATCAAATCTCTTAAATTTATTTTAAAATGTTTTTTGGGAGAAATGAGTTTCCCATAAAGAGACACTAGTGCTATCAAAACATCTACTGAAAATAAAAAGAATGAAATATTCAATGACTTTTCCCTCAATAACAAAAGTAATAAAGAAAACCATTGGCAACAGGAACCCGTTTTAAAGGCAAAACTCCATTCTGAGCTCTTTACTTTTCCTCTGTCTTCGTTTCAGTGCTGATATCTGCTATGGAATAACTGAACTCTATCAGGGTCAACACATCTGCCAATAAATACCAACATCAGCTTCCAAACTTTGCATTTTCAAATTTAATACTATACTTTAACAGTACTAAAAAGTTTCACTATTCCTTAATTTCATTTTGAAAGCAGTTTTAGCTTACTTAAGCAGTCTTTTTGTGAAAATACATACTATACATGAGTTCAATAATTCTTTATGAATATATTGTTCAAAATCACGAGAATGAAAATTAAAATAAAATTATTTGCATAAAATTGTTCAGTGCTCTCCAATATAAAAAAATATATATTTTAAAATGTATTATATTCTTAGAAAAAGCCACAAACTTTCTTAGCGCTATTCAATCTTCAATATTCAGAAATCATTTAAAATTATTTAGAAGCTATATTTCACATTTCTTCCTTTACCTTATACTATCAATGAAGTGGCAGTACAGATTTAATGTATATTATTTTGAGATATTCAAAAAATACAAGTCAAGGATTCTCAGTAGCTAAGTTGGTACATGTCATAGACAGGAAATTACAAAGAAATATGCAACTAAAATATTTTTATAAACCAAATTAAAGAATGGATATCATTATAATCCAATGGATATCCATTCACAGATTGAGTGCTAAATATTTGTCGAGCATGTGAAACACAAATAAGATATAGAGGAATAAAATATTGCCTGTTAGATTGAAAAAGGATTTTTTTGTTTGTCTGTTTTTTAGAGACAACACTAAATGGTGGGTTTATGAAGAATTTGAAATCTCAAATAATGTCAATTACATTATAAAATGGTACAATATTTTAAAGGAACTTGGCCATATAATTATTTAAATTGCACCTTCCTTAACTCAGCATTCAGAATCCTAGGAATTTTTCTATGAAGATCAGTTTCACGCTTTTTAAAAGACAGGTAAAACATAAGAGTTCTTTGCAATTTTTTTTCTTAAATTGATATATCTATGCATTTATTTTCAGCAATATTTGCACATTGTATCAATGTCAATAATACAGAAGTATTAAATGAATTCAAATTCTTATCATATATTGAAATCACATTTCTTACTATAAGCTGAGTAATAATTTGGAAAATATCACATTTTTCATATAAGCATATACAAGTTTTTTTCAGGAAACATTATTATAGAAAATAATATTATTCTGCACTTTGTTTTTCTCACTTAATGCATATTTCTCAAAATAAATATATTAAAATTGACCCCAGAGAATTGTTCACCATAATTTCTTCATTATTTCCATATTGACAGATATTCAGATTATTTTTGCTTTTATTTTTTCCATTTCTAACACAGTAGAATAAAAATCCTTGTAGCATATTATTTCTATGTGACAATACTTCAATTTCTATTTTGGATCAAGTCCCAGATGAGATTACTGGTTGAATGGGTTGTGTACATTAATGTTTAAAATGTTGCTAGACAAATTCCACAAGTTTGGAGTGATGTCCAATTCCATTTGATGGAGGCTATGGTTGTGCTACATCCTTGGCCACACTAAATATGATCAATCTTTCTTATTTCCGTCAATTTGATTTTTTAAAAATAGATCTCATTGATTCAATCATCTTGTCCTTGATATCTAGTGAAGTGGAACCTCTTTTCATTAGAAGGCCATTTGCACTTTCTCTTATGTGAATTTCCTGATAATATTCCTTGCTCATTTTTCTTGTGACTGTTTTCTTCATTTCATTAACATGTATAATTTTTGATGTTAAGTAGAAATATTAACTCCTTATGCATCAAATATTATAAATATTGGGTTGAACCATATGCATTCATCAATTTGTGACAATTTTTGATATACCAAATTGCAATTAAGTATAGTCCATGTAAATATTTTATTTCAGACTTTCATTTGTCATTTGACTTTGCTTATAGTTTTTTTACCAAATAAAAAATGTAATTTCATGTAACCCGTACTATACATATTTTTCTTATACTTTAATATTATAGTTTTTTTTTTAGTTTCCTGTGTACTACAAAATGGGACTGTTTCTTTGTCTTTCAAATAAATAGTTGTTTTCAGTTCTAAGTGAATTCCTTATGAAGAGGTTTCAGTTTATCTACAGAACTGAAAAAATGATTGTAAATGAAAATTATTTCATACTACTAAAGTTAATTTAACATTGAAAAATTATTTAAATATTTAAAATTCATAAAACTAGTTATTCAATTTTTCTTAAGATTATGCTCCTAAATAATGTGAAATGAAAGATAATCAATTATTAAATTTAAATTTTATAAAACAGTAATATTAATACAAAATACATAAATTAAATCACAATTGATGGTTTGGCTTGTAGCTAAAGTGCCATTTGCAGTGGGAAAAGGGTACTATGGCTATGGTTTCTTTCATATGGTACTAATTTCTTTATGTATCAGTGGATCATTTAATGACTCAATAATCTCAGCCTCTTTGACTTATGAAACATTTACACAATCTATAACATATTGTGATATCACTGTCACTTGTCTCTGAGGCAGCATGAAGAACATCTTTGTAATTTTGCAAATAGCCTGCATGTTTTAAAATAATACTAACTTGGAAATAACATGTTTAAAAGCACAAACAAAGGTCCAGGCCCTAAAATCAGATGGTCATTCAAGGATTTATAATATGGTTCTGTATTTTATTATTCATCTTAAAACCAAAAAATGCAAAGTGTAAAAATAATACAAAAACAAAACTTCTAGAAGCATGGAATAAGCCCAGGGAACACTTTGTAGAATATTGATACATGGGCTTCTCTCTTTCCCTTTACAAAGGCATACAGTACAGCTGTAAAGATAAAAACCAGAGTGAAAACAGACCGCATGCATTTTCCACCAGCAATATGCAGACACTACACTCGGTACTGTCTGGCCATAATCTCACAAACCCTATGGAAGCACATGAATCATGGCTGTTTACCAAAAATGAAACTGAAGCTCAGAGAAATTTAGTAATTCCCCTGAACCACATAATTATTAGGCAGGAGACTTGGGCTGCATCCCTAAGCGTAGCTTTTCCAAAGCCCCTTTCTCTCTGCTCCCACCCCTGGAAAATAACTCTCAACTGAGCCTCTGCTATTGAACTGGTTCCCGCTCACTACATATGGCTTCATTTCACTGCTCTCATATTTGCTGAAAAATGTTAGAAGAGGCAAACAACTTATTGAAAAAATGAGCCTATGGCAGTCAATTTAATTCCAAAGTTCTTTCAAAACCCTGCCAATAATTTTAACTGTTTTTCCCCCATATGGGTATGGCACTGTATTTGTGAAAAACATTTTTGAAAACATACTTTATCATAATTAACAGCAATATGATTATGCAGATGGTCTAAACCTACACAGGCGTACAACAAAATGACATAAATGCAGACACAAACAAAAAATGGGGAGATCAGACTGGCATGTTTAGTTCCCTGAATTTTAACCTAAATTGGATTTGGTGGTACTTTCAGCTAAACTCCCTCCTGCTTTACACCTGAAAGCAGATGGAGGCAGAATGCATCATGAGTTCAGTCCTTTCAAATTACAATAGTTTATGATGCTCATCTGCATTTTAATCAGATACAAAGGATTTGTTCCTGAAATGCATTAAGAAAGTCTATTTTCAGCACCTGGAAATGTATCAGAGAGTTTATAGCCATCCAGTAAAATATGTTGCTCGTTTTTTCTTTGTATCTCTTTCTCCTGAGTATATAATATTACATGGGTAGAGGTGTCAGTAATTTTATTAAAAGATGCCTATAATCCTTTCAAATAGGGACAAGGGATGATTTAATGCTCAAAAATAATTTTTATTAGGATTTAACTCCTATTTTAAAGAGAGTTTAACAATTTAATAAAATAATTTAAAGTGTATTTATTCTAATTACAAAGAATGTATTCAGTAAATTGAGACTTACATCTGCTATAACCTTCATTAGATCAAATAATAATTGATCAGCATGCATCCAGCTTCTGGAAACTAAATGAGGAACGTGAATAGCATTTTTGTGGCCAAACAATATTTGTGGTAGTATTTTTGTGGCATAGTATTTTGTGTCATGTCTATGATAGAATCTTTTCATTTCACTTTTCAGAGAATGCTGTCTAAATATTCAGTTTTCTTAATTTTCTTGGTAACCCAAATTATTTACTTATCCATACTTTTTATAATGGAAAATGAATATATTACCTTTTTTCACCTTTTTGGTTTCTACTACTTTATTATTAAAAATAGCAAAAAGAGAATTTTGTCAACAAATTAGTAATACCATAGTTCAGTCTTTCAATATACAAATTTACTTTTTTTTTTAATTAAAGTTTATTGGGGTGACGACAAAAGAACAAGGCAAACAAATGAAGAAACAAAAACTCATAGACACCGACAATAGTTTAGTGGTTACCAGAGGGTAAGGGGGGAGGGGGGTAGTAGATGAGGGAAAGGGGGATCAAATATGTGGTGATGGAAGGAGAACTGACTCTGGGTAGTGAGCACACAATGTGATATATAGATGATGTATTATAGAATTGTACATCTGAAATCTCTGTAATTTATTTTTAAATAAAATTATCTTTATCTTTTTATAACAGTATGTAAAAGACAAAGTAGGAGTTTAGTTGCATAGAAAAGAAAACATGTAAGGGACAACAAATTAATGTAAAAAGAGCTTTTTAATTATAAGTCTAACATTTATTTTACCAGTAGAAGTTGATTGAAGCAAATCTCAAATCAAGTATAGACCTCACTCTTAGTTAAAATACAACATAAGGGATTTTGTTAGCACAATAGAAGGAATTATGATAGAATATAATCCATATTTTACATTAGAAGACTTGAAAGACTTGAATTTCCTTTTTGGCTTACTCACTGTGTGATTTTGAACATGTCATTTAGCTTCATTGAGACACAATATTCTTAGCTATGATATAAATATTATATTTACCTCCAAAAATAGTTGTGTTTACATATATATGTGTGTGTATATATGTATATACACACACATATATATACATATATACAAATATATATGCATTTAAAACTGTTCAGTTAAACAGAAATATTAAGTATTACATTATTTTGCCTTTCCTTGGAGGTGGGGTTACTACCAACACATTCTAAGGTCTCCTGTATATTTCTGAGAATTCACTTACTACAGGTTCCTAATCATATTTGTCAATGAGAGGTACATGCACAAGATTTGGAAGGTCGAAGGGGAGTTAACAATAAATCTGTAGCCAGAGGTAGCTGTAGCCAGATGTGTGAGTAAAGGTGAAATTCACAGCAGACTCCTAGGAACCACTGGCCTTGATTCTTCAGGCTAAGATATTTGCTCTTAACTCACCACTAAATTTATTGACTTCTTCACAATCTTTGCTCCCCAGTTCTTGCAAAGATTGTATATGGTGTTTTTTTGTTGTTGTTGTTTTTGTTTGTTTGTTTTGTTTTGCTTTTCCGATATTAAATACTGTTACCTAAAATATGTTGAACAACTTCTCTTTTCCTGGCCAAATCATAAATGACATATCAACATTTACTCTTTTTTGTCTATATCAAATTTTAGTTACTAAGTAAATTGAACAGCAGTCATTTGTGAATGCAAAGTAATCAGTGATATCAAAATAATTTAAATTATATAATACCATAATTAAGTATTAATTTTGGCACTATTTATTTCCACTATGATGTTAATTTCTTCCTTTTCTTCTTTTAATTCTCAACATTTATTCTGTGTGTGTGTGTGTGTGTGTGTGTGTGTGTGTGTGTGTGTGTGTGTCTGGTTCCCTAGATTTTATAGGAATTTTTTCATTGCACCTAAATTTTCTAATTTATTGGCATATACTTTTTATAGTATCCCTTTATAACTCTTTTTATTTTAGCAAGTGAGCATACTGTTCCCTCTTTTATATCTGATTCTAGGGATTTGAATATTCTCTCTTCATTTCTTGGTCAATTAGCTACAGGTTTTTCATTTTTAAAAATCTTTTCAAAGAACCAACTTTTGGTTTCACTGATTTTTCTCTATTGTTTTCCTATTTTTATTTCAGTAGGTACACTCTAATATTTATTCTTTTCTTCTTTCTGCTAGCTTTAGAGTTAATTAGCTCTTCTTTTCCTAGTGTCATATGTTGAAGTGTAGGTTTTTGATTTGATATCTTCCTTCTTTTCCACTATAGATATTTACAGCTACAATTTTTCCTATAAGTACTACTTTAGCTGCACCTCATAAGTTTTGATATGCTGTGTCTTCATTTTCATCCATCTCAAATAATTTTCTAATTTCTCTTGTGATTTCTTTTTTGACTCATCAGTTATTTGGAAGTATGTTGTTTAATTTCCACATAATTGTAAGTTTCTCAAATTTATTTCTAATAATTGATTTTTAATTCCATTCCATTGCTGTCAGATACTGTGTTTCCCCCAAAATAAACCTAGCCAGACCATCAGCTCGGATACATCTTTTGGAGAAAAAAATTAATATAATATATTAATTATATTATTATATTATATATATAGACCGGGTCTTATATTATATTAAAATGTTCAGGGAAACACGGTATCATACTTTTTTATTATTTCTATTTCTTAAAATATATTGAGGTGTTTTTTTTTGTTGTTGTTATTGTTTTTTTGTTGTTGTTGTGTTTTTGGCTTAGGACATGGCTACTGTTGGTGAATATTTCATGTGCTCTTGAGAAGAATGTACATTCTGCTCTTGCGCAATGGAGTGTTCTATAAATTTCCCTTCGGTCTAGTAGGTAGGTATTTGAAGTCTCTGTTCTACATCCTGCTTCTTTCCCTGGGACAAAATCTTCAAACCATACCTCTTATGTTGAGGGTGGTAGCTGGATTCTGTCTGAGTGACACTTTCATTTTAGAATCTCAGAACTTGGTATACAGGGATGTAATAGCCACAGATCTTCTTGGTTTGCTTCTCTCAGCATGGAACCACTACCACAAAAGCTGGGGCAAGAATGCTTGGAGCCTCAGTTTACTCAGCAGTGCCATACCCAAGGTAGAGCTTTTGTCCCATGAGTATGGACTGGGCAGAAGAAGGAAGCCCCCCTCTCAGCTGTACTCACCCAGAACTTATCCTTCGTAATAGGTAACTAATGGAAAAATGAGAAATTATGATGTCTAGCCAAATTTGGTACAGGGGGATTTTGGTACAGGGAGATTTTGGTATAGGGAGACTTGTATTTTTGATTATTTTAGTCTGGAGTAAAGTTTACATTCACTAAGCTGGAAAAAATAGGATTCACATAGGCCATAGTTAAAATACCACAGAATCACAGCTCTCACTAAATTTTAGATTTCCTTAAATTAATGTTTCTCCATTGGCTGTAATCCCATAGAGCCACTTCCATAGAATGTAATACTTTTTTAACGTTGTATTTTGTACACTTGCATATGTCCTTTAGCAATAGTGCTGGCACTGTCCTTGGAAAAGAACATTGTTTTGTTTTTTTATTCTATTTTGAATTTATATATTATGAGTCACGATATAAATTATCTCAAATAATAATGATACTATTACTAGGGAATAAAAAAATACCTAGTTTAAAACATTTCTCAGATTAAAATGAATCAATACAGAAACAAACAAACAACAACAACAACAACAAACTTTGTAGTTTGGGATGCTATTAACTATTTATGATTCTTTCTACTACTGATTCACAGACTCCATTAGGAAGTTTTCCCATAAGCATTGCTTGTGGAGACCCTACTGGCCCATGGGCATATTCAACACTCCATATGTCCCATCCCCCTTCATGGCTGGCTCCTGGCACGTGTTCCTGGGGACAGTGAGAGAGAGTCTTTTCATATAACTAGTGAACAGATAGACAACTCAATAAAATCAAGAAAACAATTTGTGAACAAAAGAAGATGTTCAACAGAGACAGAAATCATAAAAAAATTCTAGATCTGAAGAATATTATTCATCAAAATGGAAAATGCATCAACAAGTAGAAGCATCAACAACAGTCTTGAACAAATAACAGAAAGAATCTGTGAACTGAAAGATAAAATATTTGAAATTATCCATTCAGAGAAGAAAAGAATAAAAACAAACAAACAAAAGAGCTTAGCTGAATTATGGGACACATTCACAAGAAACAATATCCTCGTTATGAAAGCCCAGAAGTAGAAAATAGTGAAAACAGTAGAAAACTTATTTAAAGATAAAATGGTTGAATAAACATGCAATTACATGATAACATAAGACCTGATACAAATCTGACCAAAAGAAGATTTCAGTGAGACACATAAAACTTGAAAATCAAAGAAAAAACCCAGTTTTTATTTTGTTTTGTTTTTTAATTCAGCAAGAGAAAAAAAAGAAGTATTCTATAAAATGAAATCCCTTATGGCTATCAGTAGGTTTTTCAGGCAAAACCTTGTGGCCCTGGAGAAAATATCTCAAATATAACAGCCTATTTTTACATCTCACTAAACTAGAAAGAGAAGAACAAATTAAGCTCAAATTTAGTAGAAGGAAGGAAATAACAAAAATCAAAGCAGAAGTAAATGAAATAAAGACTAGGAAAAAAATAGAAAAGAGCAATGAAACTAAAAGATGGTTTCAAAAAATAAACTTAACAAACCATAAATAAATAAAATAACAGAGAAGATGCAAATAAATAAAATCAGAAATAAAAGAGACAGTATAACTGATGTCACAGAAATTAAAAGGTACTTAAGAGACTACTACGAACAACTATATGCCAACCAACTGGGCAACAACAAGAATGGATACATTTCTAGAACATACAACCTACCCAGACTGAATCATAAGGGAATGGAAAATATGAATAGACATATAACTGGTAAGATGATTGACTCAGTAATAAAAATCTCCTAACAAAGAAAAGCCAAGGACTAGATGACTTCACTGGTAAATTCTACCAAGCATTTAAAGAATTACCGTAATGGGAATCTTTCTCAAAGTCTATCAAACATTGAAGAGGAGAGAATACTTCCAAACTCGTTTTAGGAGATCAGCATTAGTCTTATACAAAACTAGATAAGTAATTACAAGACGCTACAAGAAACCACAAAACACATGCAAGATATTATAAGAAAAAAAAATTACAAGCCAATATCCCTGATGAACATAAATACAAATATCCTGGACAAAATACTAGCACACCAAATTCCACAACACATTAAAATGATCATACACCATGTCCAAGTGGTATTTATCCCAGTGATACAAAGACGGTAAAATACACACAAGTCAATTAACATGATCTACCACATTAACAGAATAAAGGATAAAAATCATATGGTCATCTAAATAGTTGCAGAAAAAGCATTTGACAAAATTCGACATCCTTTCATGATAAAAACTTTCAACAAGTTAAGTATAGAAGGAATATATTTCAACATAATAAACACCATATATGGCAAGCACACAGCTAATATACTCAACGGTGAAAAACTAAAATCTTTTTCTCTAATATTAGGAAGAAAACAAGGACGCACACTTTTTGGGAAGAAGAAGTCTTGACACTTCTATTCAGCAAAGTACTGGAAGTCTTTATTTATCAGAACAATTATGCAAGAAAAAGAAGTAAAAAGCATTTAAATTGGAAAAGAAGTTATATTGTCTCTTTTTACATATGATCTGATCTTATATATCTACATATCACATTAAATATATAATAATACTTCTTCCAGGGTTCATAAAAAAGTATAAATGCAAAGTGTATTTGTTATGAATTAGCCATGAATTTGATTCCTTATAAGACTAGGAAGATTTAGTCTTTAAGAATTCAAAAAAAAAAAAAAAATGCCGTTCCTTTTTCTAATTATGCAGGTAAAAATGGCCAAAAAGTCATTTTCATCACAAAACTTAAACAGGTAGCATTGTGATTAGTCCCAGATGTGCTGCAAAGATTATCATGCAAGCTTACCAAAAAATGTTATTTTGTTTAATTCTCTCTAAATCTTTCTACATAGTTTGACTATAGTGATTTTTAAAAAACACAAATTTAGTTATGTTAGTAAGAAGACTAAGTCTCTTGTTTAGTGCCTTGTGTGGTTCAGTGCCTCCACAGTGTCTAGTGGATAACTCTTAAGACCCTGACTACCTTTTTTGATTTCCTTAGTGATGATCAAAGAGATTCACATGATAAAATAAATGATGTTTTTTCTGTGTACAGAATTTTTTTATCCAGGGAATAATTAACATTCTAAAATAAGTAAATAAAAATTCACTGAAGGAATGAAGAAATCTATGAATAGAGGGAAAAACAGATACATTTCATTTGAGGAATATACAGTACATAAAAATAGTATACGTGCACCTTTCCTTCTTCCTGGCATATAAATTGCTAAAACTAGCAAAGGGAGAGTGCTGTCTCTCCATTTCCGTCCATAAACCTAGCCTTAAAATCTAGTTTTCACATTTTCCAGCCTTAGGAACTTGGTTAAAACCCATAGATCCATAAACCCATTTTCTTGCCTGTAAGATCCAAATAATAAAAGTATATATTTCTCAAGCTAGTTGATTAATTTAAAAGAGGTAAGATATGCAATTTACTCACATAGTGCCTGGTGCATTATATGTATTCAAATATATCAACTACTATGATTTTCATTTTGCTGTGAACATTGTAATTTAAGTTCTAGCTCTTCAATGGAAACACCCATTTGCACAAATAAATGCCTGTCTACACATGTATGATAAAGCAATCCAAAAGAAGTTTTGAAACATTTTAAACCATTATGAATGCTGTACTTTATTTGATTTATCCTGAAAGACAAATAAATAACACTAAGTGAGAAATAAGTATGGTTGCTAAATGTTGCTATTTGCCGAATAGTAGGACCTTACATTGTTATAGTGTTTTAATGTTTACAGATTAGTATCACAAAACTGAGCTTAAGGAGGGGTTCATGGCATGGATATTTTCTGATTTTAAAACTGAGGAAATGGGGGCAAAGGGAAGTTAAATTATTTCCCAAATTCACAGCGCTAGAAAGTGGTTATTTCCATTACAGAATATTGGTAAAGTCTTAGAAAAATAGAATTAAGAATATCAGGAGGTAATTTTGAGGAGAAATAAAGAAAAATGCATAGTTTCAGATAATGTCTACTACATATATTTATTCATTCAAAAATATTTGTCAAACACTGGACACTATTATATGGACTTGCTGTGTCTGTGAACAATGCAGACAGGCTTTCTTTCGAAACAAAACAAACAAACAAAATCCATAAATTCATCTTACATGTTACAAATTCAATGAAGTCAGCAAACATTGAGTCAGGTGCCATGAAAAGAAGAAGAAAAAAAAAAGCACACAGTTGAATGGGTGGAGCTTATTCTAGAGAGGATGATCAGGAAATGCTCCCTGTTATCAGTGAATTTAAGCTAAGATAGGAAGAAGACAAAGAAGGATAAGCAATAAAAAATATTTCAGCAGAGAGAGACAGTGCAAATGTTTTGTGGTGGGAAACACATGTATACTGGCCAGTTGTGAGAAACTGAAAGCTTGTTAGCATGACCAGAATACAATGAATGAGGAGAGGATCAACTTGAGCCTGAGTGAGTAGGAAGAAAAGGTAGCAAGTAGATCATTGCAAGAAGTTTAGATTTTGTTTTCAGTTTGATGGAGACCAGTTAATGGTTTTAAACAAGGCATTGGCATGATCTCATTTACGTTATCAAAGATCATTTTGAAAAGAACCAATTTGAGTTGTGAAAGAATGTCAGCAGAGAAATCAATTAGGAGGCTTTTGTGGTTATTTGAGTGTTAGATTCTTATCTGACCTGGACTAAGAGTAGGCAAAAGAGAATTTTTAGAAGAAAGAATTGACAAACTAACTTGACAGATTGGAGCTACAGGATGAGGAATGTATGATGACTACCTTTTTATTTCTTTTTTTTTTTTTTAATTTGAGGATAATGTCATGTATTGATTAGAGCAAATGGGGATGAACAGATTCATGGCATGGAGAGGACTTAAACTGAGATGGCAAAGGCAGTGTATAATTGATCATCCAAACAGGCATAGTTTTGAGAGGGATGGAAAAACTTTCAATAATTACTGCAGGGCAACTGGAACAAACTAGGGTTGTCACCTTAGTGATGTGGATGGAAAAGAGGCCACATATTAAACTTGACAAGCCCAGGAGACTGAAAATAACCACATAAGATGGCGTGAGCATAAAAAAATTTCATAACTAAGTGGGCCATGGTAGGAAGTCACATCTTTAGCTTCCTTCATAAAGTTAATCTGTGCCTTTAAGTGACCCTGTATTATCCTTTTGCACCTAAGATGACCTCCTTGGAATGTGAGTAATCCCTTTTTCGGGACCAGAGCAGGAAAGTACAGAATCTCTCATTATTATTCTTGTCCCTTGATTAACATCTCTCTATGAACTATTAACTATCCTGTACTCACCTATGCGAAAGAAGTACTTGTCTCTCCAATTTACTTTTATCCAATCCCAGAGATTTCCCCACTTTGCTTTCTCCCACCCCCTTAATCTATTGCCAGTGGATTTCATGTAACCCTCCTCCTTCGATTCTATGTATAAAATAAGCTGCAAGCCTCCATTTTGTGGAAATTTTTTTCAATCCTTTGAGATATTGCTTCCTGGCAATTGTCGCCAGTTTGGCTCAAATAAACTGATAAATTTTCTCTCAGGCTGGATGTTTTTCGTTGACAGTGTAACTGATATAAATAGGTTAAAAGAATAGTAGCAAATATTTATGAAGTGCTATATGCCAAACTCATACTTTATTGTTTAAACATTTACTAGTATATTTCTCCTCAAAACTCATCGTTACTACAGACGTTTTGTAGCTCAGAATACTGAGAGAGAAAATGAAGTAATTTGTACAGGTCACAAAGCTAGTGGCTGGCACTAGGTTGTTATTTCCAGCAGCGCATCTCTGGAGTCTACACTTAACCAGTAAATATTATGATCCCTCACAGGAAGCATTTTCATCATAAAGTGCTGCCTCTTGTTCAAGAATGAAAATTGGCTTCCTAAAGTGACAGAGCATACACACAAAGAACATGATCTGTGCATTTTGAGATGTGCTTCTAAGCATTGGATATTATATCAGAGAACATCCTTATTGTTATCTTTACAAAAATGTCCTGATTTTACATTTAGAGATAGACACCTGGCTAGACAAACCATAAGTCTGACATGAGAAAATCATTAATGAGTCAGTAAGCATTTTTGTTTTAAAAATATCTCAAAGGTAGCTTTCAGCCCTCCAAATTATTCAAATTGTATTGAAATTACTTTTTTTAAATGTCTTTTCAACCTCCCAGGCTTCCCTTACAATCCTTCTACTCATTTTTGTAGGAAGGAAATTAGGTTTTTTGTTCCAGAAAATATACTTCAAAGTCTTAATAAAGAGACATAATGTTTCTTTGGTGTTATTTTACTACTTGTAATGAGTTGATTTAATTAAGATTGCTGCAGTCGTAAACAACAGACTGACTCTACCTAACTGAATGAAAAAGGGACTCTATGGGAGAGATAGCTTGGCTATTCACAGAATCCCAGGAACAGCTAAGAAAATGAAAACCAGCTGGAAGATTAGAGACGACGACAGCTGAAGGAACTATAGGAACTGGCATTGAGAGACTTTCTTTCTTCAGTGCTACCATTACTAAAGCTAAACTCTAATGATTTCCAGTTTCTAGATCTCTCCATTCAAGATTTAATATTCTCAGGAGAGATGATATGATGGCCCAGCTTTGGTCTACCCCTGGATCACTCAGCTAGGTGTAGGGTGTAAGATGCTAAACGGGGACTAGGTCTTTAAACCGGGGTCTTTTCCATGAAATGAGTGGTTTTTGTATGCCAGAAGTTCAACTCAATTGGCATCTTCTAATATTCTCCCATATGCATGTTGTTCACACATGCACACATACACAGACACACATTATTCTCCTTTATCCAAAATACACCAGCCTAACACAATCCAACCATATTACACAGGCACTCTTCTTCCCCAAAAGAAATAACTGGAAGATATATCCAGCTTATCTAGTCAGAGATGATATAAAGAGAGTGTCCCATGGAACCAAATGTCCTCAAATTCCATCTCAATATTCAAAAATTTTAGAAACCTTCCCTATATTATATAGTAAAAAAAAAAAGAGAAGAAATACGTATTTTTTTCTTTACTCAAAGTAGAATAAAATAGGAAAATTATTCCATTCAGCAAACAAAAAATATATTTCAGTTCTTATCTTTGCAAGTGTCACAAGACTCTAGGGAGCATACATTACTTCTCAACTTTTTGGCCTTCAGCTCTTATTTTAGCTGACTAGAGTGGAAGTATTTCTCCCTTGGGAATGCCTTTCTAAGATCACTAGTTAACTATGTAGTCATAGTACAGGAAATAAAAGTTTATAGACTATTAAGAGTGAGGCTAAGAAATGTTACTACATGGATTATGGTCCATTTAATTTGATTAAGGGATAATGTTTCACAGAATATTCTGAATCCTGCAAGACACCTGCCAATTCTCCCAAGATATGATCTACTTATAATTGACCATATAGCTGGACGTACAATATGGTATTCTATTATTATATAAGCCTAGAGGCTTCTGGATTAAAAGTAATTGGTAAAAATGGTGAATAATTGTGTAGCTGGTTCCACTTTTTTTTTTTTTTTTTTTTTGGTCAGACACAGACCTTGGACAGTTTTAGGAGTGGGAGTTCCATGTATTTCCTTCATCTTTGAAATTATAATCAACATTTTTACACCTGTAATAAGTACTTAATTTTTTGATAGGTAAATGCCATGATCACTGACATTTACTGAATTAGGTTACCCTGTCCATAAGATTGTTGATTGTAGTGATAATCTTTTGGTGATCAATTAAAAATATTTCTACTCTCTGTGTTTTTCTGCGAATTCCATTTCCAGAGCTGACTCTAAGTTTTCCATTTGAACCATCTCACTATCCAAGTAATTTATATGTAACAATTGCTACCCTGAACATGATATGGATCTTGCATTAGGGCTATCCATCCAGGAAAACTGGACTATGATAAATACTTTTAGAAATTCTGACCACTTGGAGGAATTCCTTTTTTGATTGCAACTCAGGAACATTCCATTCCCAGAAAGTGCTGGCGTAACATGGAGATCCATTGTCAACTTAAACCAAGTTATTTTTTCACTTTGGTTGGCTAGATAAAATTTCCTGAGATTACACTGGCGGGCTAAGAGAGTGCATATGTGGCAAGCACTAAGTGGAGAAACTACTGAAATATTAACTCTGAATATTACTCAATCACTAATCTCCTATATTTCTGAACCACTGGATTAGTGCAGTATGGGCATACTGAAAATATATTTCCATTTTTTAACCTCAAGTCAATATTATGCTTTTATATCATCTTAAATGCCATATGGTATGCAAATCTGTGAAATAACAAAACTATGTTTTTCCGTACTCTTTTATCACTCCTTTGTAATTAGCAATGACTACATAAAGTGCCAGGCATTTGGGACCTCATTTGGCTTGTGTGGCTCCCTTCAGGAGCTAGAGCAGAGCATAAGCAGCTTGCCCTGCTGATTGAGAATTTCTGAGCTTCAGTCCCTGTTAACTCACTGAGAAAACACAGCTGTGCATGTTACCTCTGAATGCCCATCTCAAAAAGATGCATTTTTAACACTCACTGTCCTCATTGGAATTCAGTGTTACACGATAAAAGCAAACAACTACCAGGATTGCTGGCAAGAAATAGATCATATTACGTTTCATAAAGCAGATCTTTTGGCATTGAATGTCTACTCAGAGATCAGTCTAATTCATGGTTTCTATACAGATTTCCTCTCCATAAAATGACAGGGAATGCACATATTAGATTTAGGATATTGCTTAATTTGAAACTCTACCTATTAGCATTCTAATACTTAAATGATTCATAACATGTTTTCATAGAAAACACACTGAATTTTTTAACACTTCTGCTGGGTAATGAGATTAGTCATCTGTATTTTGGAAACCATATGATGCATTAAAACTAAAAAGATGCTGAATCTTTTTAGATAATTTATAAAGAGTAAGTAATAATTGAGGAAAAGGGAAATTCTCATGCATACTTCCCTTTTCATTAGAAATACATACCAGTTAGCTCTTTTAAAAGGTAATAAGAACTGAAATGAAAATTCCTACCATTCATGATGTATGAGTATACATGATCTTATTAAAAACTTACAGATTAAAAATTATAGAGGACAACCAAGATTGTGCAGTAGGTAAATTCTGTGTTTACCTTCTCTCACAACCACTTCAAAATTACAACTAATCTACAAAACAACCGTTATTGAGAATCGCCTAAAATCAAGCTGAACTGAAGACTTTCAACTAAGCATGCTCAGAAGAAGCCAGCTCCAGACAGGTAGGGAAGTCAGAGACGCGGAACAGGCTGGTGCCATACTCATGTGTGACCATTAAAGATCAGGAGGGCTATTTCGACTGTGGGGGGTCCCCTCTCACCCCTTAGAGGAGCGAGAGGTCTTCACACCATCCCAGCCAAGGGTTCCAGGGCCGGAGAGAGAAGTCTCCTTTATATTTGTTTGTGTAAAGCAGTAGAAATTTTGACTGAATAAGACTGAGGGTGGCTGAACTCCCAGATGCTCCTCTTAAAGGGACCGTGCAGGGACTTCCCCACTGATTGAATCACTAGCTCTGAGCTCCAGCACTGGTGGAGCAGCTGGAAAGGCATCAGGGACAGATAAGGGAATTGAGTTGTCTGGCTTGGGACAGGGGCTGGAAAGGCGGCTTTCTTCTGGACAGGGGAGCTGGCAGAGGCCACCCTTCCTTTGTTGAGCCCTCCTCCTTACCAGCGCTCGAACACACATGGCCATGATTTCTGAGTCTTCACCATTAGTTCGCCACACCAAGTGATTTGAGACCTGGCCCTGCCCAACTTTTGGTCACACCCAGACCACTTTCAGTGGCTTTTTTCATGCAAACTGCCTGCCTTGGCTCAAACTGCAGACTTTTCTAGGGTCTTTCAAAGGTTCCTGTAATCCAGACAAGTAGCATCTGGCTTGAGCATGTCTTGAACCTCTGGCTGAGAAGCCCTATGCTCGGCACTAGTGGCAGCTAGCGTAGGTTTGCAGCTTGGCTTCTCAAGGAGCTTCCAAGCACAGCATGGATGGCAGCCATCTGTGGATTTCTTTCTGTCTTCCCCTGGGTGGCTGTGGGTGGGGCACTGGCTGTGACTGAAGTAGACCTATAGCAGATCCCCTCCAAGCTGCTCCTGGGGCTTGTGCGCCCCCTGGCCAGCTTCAAAATGAGCTGTAGGATTCCTCAGCCACCTCCAAGTATGGCACACCCAAGGAGCAGATTGGGCAAGCACCAGAGTCCTGCTGAGGCAGATCTTGCTCCGTAGAATCAGTCCCTGAACAAAACCTGTTCCACTGTAGTCAAGGTCAGTCCTCACAACCAGGAACCCAAAGGTTAGTCCCTCACATTGATGTGCAATTATCCACCAAGTTTCAACTACAAGAGGAGGGCACACATAACCCACACAAAGGACACACCTGGAGCACGTGGCTCATGTGACCAGAAAGACTGCATCACTGAACCCCATAGCACACCTACTACATAAGATCACTCTACTAAGACCGGAAGACATAGTAGCCCTACCTAATACATACAAATACAAAGAGGAAGCCAAAATGAGGAGACAAAGAAACATGTCCCGGATAAAAGAACAAAACAAAGCTCCAGAAAAAGAACTAAGCAAAATGGAGATAAGCAATCTATCAGATGCAGAGTTCTAAACACTGGTTATAAGAATGCTCAATGATCCCAGGGAGAACTTTAACAGAGAGATAGGAAGCATAAAAATAGAGATGGAAACCATAAAAAAGAATCAGTCATAAATAAAGGATACAATAATGGAAACAAAGACTATATTACAGGGAATCAACAGATTAGATTAAGCAGAGGATCCAACCCCAGTAATATAGAAGATAAGGTAGCAGAAAACACCAAACCAGAACAGCAAAAAGAAAAAAAGAGTCCAAAAAAAATTGAGGAGAGGTTAAGGGGACTCCTGGACAATATCAAGCATATCAACATTCTCATTATAGGGGTGCCAGAAGGAGAAGAGCGATAGAAAGTAATTGAAAACCTGTTTGAAGAAATAGTGACAGAAAGCTTTCCTAATCTGGTGAAAGAAATAGACAGGCAAGCCCAGGAAGCACCGAGACTTCCATATACGATTAATCCAAAGAGACCCACACCAAGAAACATCGTGATTAAAATGCCAGAGGTAAAAGACAAAGAGAGAATCTTAAAAGCAGCAAGAGAAAAGCAGTTAGTTACCTGCAAGGCAGCCCCCTTAAGATTTTCAGTTGATTTCTCAACAGAAATTTTTCAGGCAAAAAGGGAGTGGCAGGAAATATTCCAAGTGATTAAAAGCAAGGACATACAACCAAGATTGGTCTACCCAGCAAGGCTGTCATTTAGAATTGAAGGACAAATAAGGAGTTTCCCAGACAAGAAAGAGATGAAGGAGTTCATCACCACCAAATCAGTATTATAAGGAATATTAGAGGGACCTCTTTAAGATGGGAGAGTGGTTAAGGGTGGGTGAAAGAGGAAGGGATTAAAAAGTACAAATTGGTTGTATACAGTAATCATGGGCATGTAGGGTATAGCATAAGTAATATAGTCAATAATACTGTAGTAACTAGTTATGGTGCCAGATAGGTACTAGATCAGAGTGACAGATGAGAATGGGGTTGGGGGCAGGGTGAAAAAGGCATTAAAAAAATACAAATTGATAGTTAATACTGTATGGGGAATATAATCAACAATGTTGTAAAGATCATGTAAGGTGCCTGACGGGCACTGGACTTAGCAGGGGGATCACGTCATAGACGGTGTAGATGCCTGACCAATGTGCTATACACCTGAGAGCTGAGGTAGAATAATATTGAATGCCAATTATAACTAAATATATAGGTGTATATAGTCACGGGATGTGGAGTATAACATAGGGAAGATAGTCAATGGTATTGTAACAGCTACATAAGATGTCAGAGGGGTAGTAGCTTGGGGGTGGGCTATTACTTTATGAGGGGTTTAAATGTCTAACTATGACATTACTTTGTACAACTGAAACTAATTAAAATTTTTTTAAAAAGTTACAATATTGTTTTTTTATGTAGAACATGATTTAATAGTTTTAAATAAATTAAACAAAATATTTTTAGGGGAAATTCATTTTGATAACACTATAACAAAAAATAAAGAAATACAGGATAATAGTTATCTTGTAGGAGAAGAAAGTAGAGAGGTTGGGGTGGGATATAGAGGAATTTTAAAAGTCTTAGGACTTCTATAAATTAAATTGTGGATATAGGGGTCTCTTTTAATATTACTATTTATAATTATTTTTAGAACATACTTTAAATTATATCTTTTATATGTGTAAAAATGTTTAATAATATTGTTTTTTTTTTAATTTTGTTTGTCATTATAGATTTCTGCCATTAGGGAAGTTGGTAATTTTTATGTAGTCAAATCTGTTAGTCTGTTCATTTATAACTTTTAATTATGCTTGGTTAGGAAGATCTTTTGCACCACAAGATTATAAAAAAATATTCTATATTTTCTTCCACCAGTTCTATATGTTTTATTGTTGTAAAGACATTATTTTTAGAGAAGATAAAACAGTTCACAGCAATTTGAGAAAAAGGCACAGATTTCTGCACCCACACATGGATAGCCTCATTATCATCATTATTTTCTTAAATGGTGAATTTTTTATCAATGATGAACCTACACTGACAACTTATAATCACTCAAAGTCCATAGTTTATCAGTACATTAGGGTTCACTCCTAGTGTTGTGTATTCTATAAATATGGACAAATAATCACATGTACTTATTATAATATCATAAAGTATATATTTCCACTGTTCTGTGTTCTACCTATTCATTCTCCCTAGCATATAGAATTTTTTAAAATCACATTTACCTTTAGTTTTTTGAACTAATCTTTGTCCCTATAGATATGAGGCAATCATCATAAAAATAAGTGTTAAAAATACTGCTAAATGTTTGAACTTGTATTCTCTCCCATCACAAAAAATTTCTTTTAAAGTATATATGATGTACTAAATTAAATTAATCCTTATTAAATAAAATGTGTAATGAATATATTTCATGTCTCTTTGGTGTTTGCATCTCTTTTTGTCATGTCAGTAACGCAATTTACACTAGCATGAAACATTGTTCTTAATCACACAGGGCCTCTTCTTTGCAAAACTTTATTTCAAGGTCAAAGAAAAAAATATAAATGGTGGTGACTTGAGTTATGCTAAATGAAACTTACTAACATCTGTACTCTCTATTCTGCAAACAATACATTTGGAGGAGAATACATAAGGGTGAAAGAGATAGGGCTAGTCTTTGAGAATCTACTGAAATCAAAAGGATTGGTTCTATTTAACATAATCCATCCTTCTTATTTCTCTTTAGATACTCTTTCTCAATCTATGACTTTTGCCTGATATGAAAGCTTAGTAGAATAAGAGTCATGGCACCTGTTCCACAGCCTAAGCCATTAATGTTTTATGATGCACCCCATATTCAATTCTGAAACCATTAATCTGAGATTAATATGTTTTCCATGATTTTTTATGACAAAAAGCGAGAATGTGATGAATAATAAGACATAATTCCTGCCTTGATTGCATTAGTAATCTGATAAGGAATACAAATAATGGAACCTAACTATCATGTGATATGATAAGATCAATAATAGAAAGAGGTTCCCAAAAATGGATCATGTGGAGTGTAAAGGAATTCTGCACAAAAGATCTAGTATCACAGGGAAAAAATTAAAGAATAGGATTTGACATTTTGGTCTACTAAAATATGCTTGTTGCTCATAAGCATATTTTATGTTTTGAGCAAACATATATTGCTCAAAACTCTTCATCAAAATTTACATAGGAAAAAAATTATATTTACTTTCCCAAAATTTGATGCAATATATAAATAAGCCAACTTGTGCAGAAAGGAGACCAATTTGAGGTCTATTCTCAGTACAACTTGTAGACTTTCGGAATGACATGGAGACCATTTGAAATATGCTTTAAGTGTTCTGATGTTGATGGAAATCTGACAGACATCATCACAGTGTTGAACTTCCTTAGTCTCTCTTGGCCTTTCTGCACTTTTCTCAGTTTATTTTCTACAGTGTCCTTTATATTTAGCCCGGAATCATAAAACAGTTACAGATGTTATGAAGAAAAATGTGGAAATGAAAGGAATAAAGTGAGAAAGTAATTTCAATGAAATGAAGCTATGATGTTTGACAAAGAAGAACATGGTAAAGAAATTGCATGCATGCCAAAGAATGCATTATCAGGGTGTGCACCAGAATGATAATAATGAAATTAATAAACCAAAATTTATAAATTAGCATTCACATGTATGATATGACAATAATAGAGCATTGTCTGTTGGAAAAACATGAAAAATAATTGGCAAAATGGATAGAGGGACAGAGTATGCATAGGGCTCAGATGTTTTTTACCATTGTTGATTCAGAATAAGACAATAATGTCTGAGACATTAAAGGGGAAAGCAATGACAGAGGGAAATTAGTCTGTAAAGTTGTCTTTTAAAGCAAATCTGAGAAATTCAACAGAATCACGATTCAAGCTATGTTCAAGCTATGGATGGAATGTTTGTGCCTTCCAAACTTCATAATATTGAAATCTTAATCCCTAATGTGATAGTTTTTGGATGCGGGGTCATTGGGAATAATGAGATCCGGATGAGGGTATGAGGGTATTGCCTTCAATGATGGGCATAGTGCCCTTATGACAAAAAAAAAAAAAAAAAAAAAAAAAAGGATGAGAGACCAGAGCACAAGATTTGCTCTCACTCTTGCTCTTAGTCCCCACATGCACAAACAGGAGGTCATGTGATCATGTGAACACACTCAAGGAATGGCAACTTGTCGATATATCCTTAAAGCCTGCTTGACAAAGGATGCTTTTTGAGAATCATGTGCAATCTTATCTCTGTCCCTTAATCAACAAAAATCTTGCAAAAATGGCCCTAAACATTTTGACCCCTTACCATTTAGCCAGGCATATAGAGCACAGCCCTAACAGCCATGTGATTTTCTTCCCTCCAAATATGACATTGCATGTATAACCCATGGACAATGAGTTTATAGTCTACGGTTTATTAAAGTCAGTAAGACTTATTATTTTCGATTACTTTTGCAAAACCTGAATGAAGATGTCACACAAGAAGTTTTAGCAAAAAAAAATTTGAAACATTTTGACTTATAAATCGTCTCTAGAATGTACCAAACAGGCATGGCAAAAAAAAAAAAAAAAAAAAAAAAAAAAGTGTATGTCAGCAGCAAGGAATCTGTACAAGTAATAACAAACTAAGTCCATAATTTGTGGTTGACTTGAAAGATTTTGTAGAGGTGGTAGAGGATAGAGTGAAAATTGTTCTTGAGGGGGAATATTAACTTTTAAAAAGTTGATGAAAAAGATGCTGAAAAACTTGAAATCTCATGCAGAACAATTAATAACCTTACTTGTTCAGGAGTCTATATATAACCCTCACTTGGAGAAGACGGAGATGGTGACAACTCCAAGCACAGTCAAACCACAGGTGAAGGGCTGTATGGGCCATGCAAATATCATCCTAAATATTATCCTTAAATATGTCAGCCAAATGATGAAAAATCCTCTTTTAAATATTATCTGATGTCTTTTACTGTGATAGTTCAGATTCTCCCAGAAGCAGACACCAAGGCAGAATTACAAGGACAACAGATTTACTGAGAGAAACACCTGTGAAAATAAAGGAGCGAAGGAGCAGGCATAGGTGGGTATCACCTTCAGACCACAATGCAGATCTGAAATCTGAGTAAGAAGAGGATGGGAAGGAAGGAAGATTGTGTAGAAAAATCCTCAGACTCTGAGAAAGGTTTGGGCACCTGATGAGGAGGCTCAGAACAGAGATTTCCAATGGGAAGAATCCTATGTTGGTCAGATATTGCTGACTCAGCTAAGTACCCTTGCTGTGCTCACTCTTCGGCTGGTAACAGCATGAAGCCATGCAGTCTGAGTGTGAACGTGGTAGTAGACCCTGAAGGAACAGCAAATGGATGCTGTAAGCTAATTTATCTCTGTAACAGATTCCCTGTTGAAGGGAGATTTGAAAGGAACTTTTTCATATGTGCAGAATCAAGCAAAATCATTTAAAGATATAAACTGAGTGAAAACTAATTTCCATTTTGCAGTAATTTCCATCTCAAAGTACTGTGCACCTTCCCTGAAGCTTGCTGTTCTGGAGTCTCTGTAGAAGTAACAGGATGATAGGGAAACTATGTCAGTTCCTCAGGGTCTGATAGTTTGTGTGAAGTTTCCCCTTCATTACCTGACTTCTCTGCATGTCACCTTCAGCAATATATCCCTGACTGCTTCAACATCCCCTGCCTCCCATCTCAACTGATTTTACTATCAATCTCAATTAATAATGGCTCAACACAGGAAATTGCTTTTGTTATGTTTTTCTGAAGGCTATCATAATACATTTATTTATTGTTATTTTACTTATAGTGTTTACTTTAAATGTACATTTTATGTTACAGCATGCAATGTATAAAGTGTACTATTTAGAATGCAATTGTTTGCTAACAACCAGAAGCAATATTTTAAGTGCTTAATGTCTTATTATCATAGTTTGACACATATGTGGATATTTTAAATGTTTTAATTACATTTTAAGAAATTAACTTGGGATTCTGGAGTTATGTGGAAAGTTGTTGGGAAAAAAAATGCCAATATTTGAAAGTCTTTAGTAACTTGGAGTATCATTAAGTTTTAGGGACTTTTGACCCCAGGACATATTTCAAACTCATAAAAATCTCATTCTAGCACCTTTATCTACTTCTCCAGTCAACCTCATCTTCCACTACTTTACATCTCACACTTTATCCTGTAGTAATACTGAAAGCTTGTTGACACCGGGATGCATTTTCTACTTCTGATTTGCATTTATTTAGTTATGCTATTCTCCATGACTAGAATGTCCCATTTACATCCATCTTCTTCAACCTGGTTAAATCACACACATGTTCAATGTGTGAAATGATGGGCTTCACTATCAAGTTAATTAATGGTTAGTAATTAAGAAATGATTGGTTTAACTCTCATTTTCCCCTGTTGCTACATATTTTCTTTTTTTCTTCACGCTCCAAAGATGCCTGCTTTATGTGTATCTTATCCCTCTGTTTTTGAGGTCAAGAATGAGGACTTACATTTATGTTCTAAAGAAGACAAACAATGAATCAAAAGGGTAGATATGCCATATCAGAAAAAAAAAAAAAAAGAAATGAAGCTTTTTCTCAAGTAGAGCTTAATTTTAAAACAAATTCTGCTAAAAAAACAAAACAAAAAGCACTACTGTTCTTGTATTATAATTCTAAAAAGGTCTTATGTAACTACAAATACTGTTACAACTAATGTTCTTTCCATTCTAAATGAATTAGAAAATATGAATCAACGCATTTACATTTATTTCATAATAGCATGATCAAACTTATTACTGCATGACTTCATTTTTATTAAATTTCCTTTTTATCTAAAATGATTAATTACATAAACCTTTTCCCTATAAATGATATATAAGTTAATAACTTGAATTTACATAGTTATATATCTACATTAAAAGAGTCATTTGGGAATAACTGAAAGCTTTTTAATTAATATTGGAGGATGAGTCTACGAACTTGTATGAAATCTCTGCTATCTACAATTGTTAATGAAAAAAGAAAAATGTTAACTATCAAAATGGCTTATTATAAAATAACATACATTGTCTATATACAGTGTCTCCCAACATGTAAATACAAAAGAAAGTATAGCTGTATTTTTCAAACTACCTACTTCCATTTTATATATTTAATCTGCTTATCTCAACTTTTGGATAAGGTGGCAATGGATCTGACAAGGTGGATAGAGGGACTTAATCAGGAAATATGGGATGCCCTGAAGCTGTTGTATACATGTCAGAATTGGCAAAATATCCACTTTTTACAAGCAAGAAGAAGTCATATTTCACAGTTATGATGCAATTACATTGTTATTTCACAGCTGTCAAAAAGCATAGTCTTGAAAAATGACCTTTTAAAGTACATACTTAAAAACTTTCTCAACATTTTAACTGAGAATATTTCATAGACACTAGGCATATTGTAACTAAAAGCATCTTAAAGAGAATGAGATAAGCCAATAGGATATTTAAATTATTTTCAGCAGAATAAAAAATCCTACATTCTAGATTCAGTGAGTATCAAACAGTTCAATATGCGTGTGTGTGTGTGTGTGTGTGTGTGTGTGTAAGAGAGACAGAGAGAGAGAGAGAGAGAGAGAGAGAGAGAGAGAGAGAGAGAGAGGAAGAAACAGAGAATATAAAGTAGGGTTACAAAATTATAAACACTAACAAAGACAAACCTAAATGTCATTCAACATAAGAAATAAATTGAAAATATAGTAATATTTTTTTAACTTTCTTTTAAAGCCCTCACCCATTTAGACATAAAGCGAAAGACATATAGAAATACAACATAAACTGATACATGAGGAGATTGGAGCAAAGGGATATATGAGTACAGTAAGGAATAAAAATCAAGCTGATTTTAGTACACAAAATGTATGCCATGGCATCTTCTCCTATTATTAAAAAATGGACAGCAAACTAAGCTTTGAATTTCCAAATAAACAATAGAAAGAAGCATAATTAGATAAAAGATTTACATGGCCCATGATGTAAAATATAGACCAGATTATTAGACACCAGCAGTATTTGCTGGTTCTGAATTGACACAGAAATAATTTGAGTGGGTTATTATCATAGCCCACTCTGTAATGAGTGGATATTTTCATACCTGAAATAATGCTGTTGTGGTAAACTGCCTCTAAGATGAAATCAAAGTTAAAAGGAAATTTAAAAAAGAAAAGAAAAAAATAGAAGAAGGGAGACTAAAATCATTCCTATTTTACCACCTTAAAATTATTCAATTTGTGGAAAAATTATTTACACTTAACAATAATAATGCTATACTAAAGCGTAATACTGACAAAGAGTCAATGTATGTGAGTATAATGGACTAATGCAGTATAGCCCACAGCCTGTTCCCTTTTCACTAAATCTAAGTCTAATACTGAACAGATGACATTGAAGACTCTATTCTCATCTTGCACTATTTCCTTGAGGTGCTAAAAAGAACTAACAATACAAGAACAACACTCAACCTCAATTGCTCATTTTCTGCCATGTTGTCCTGAGAAGACCTTACACGCATTTTATTAACAGGAAATTAGCTTAATATTTTTGAGTATTGAAAGAATGTTTAATAAAGTAAGTTGAGTCTTTTGAACAGATATGAAACATCACTAACCAAAGTGCATTCCAAAGAACACTAATGCTGTGAGATATGCAATTTTAAGAAACAAACAAACAAAAAAATGGAGAATCACAAGTTATATTATCAAATGTATGGTTCTGTGAAAGACTGGGAGATTGAAATCTAGCATTTCCCCAAAGTAGTATAATGTCAGCATTAAATATAGTGCAATACACTATAACCAACACTGGAACAGATTAGGCTCGGTTTGATCAGATAGAAAAACAGCTGAACAATTAATAAACATAATAAAAAAGCATTAGTTAATGAAGAAATCCACCACTGAAAGAGATTCTTGCACAACTCTATAAGTATATAATACTCTGGGAATATTTTATTTAGCTTGATCTTTTAAACCAATGTTCAGCAAGGAATTTGTAAAATGTCTAGAAAATACTTATTACTCCTATTATTTAAGCTCATAGTCCTTATTTACTTCACGAATAAAGATATGCACCACATACCTTAGATGGTGCTGCTTTAGATCTGGAAATTGCATTCATAGAGAACTAGAGTAATGATTTGATATAATTTAGGGTACAGTATCAGTGTTTGTTACTACCAGCTTGAGAAACTTAGGTGCCTGATTTACAATTTCTAGGTCTAGTCAACTACACTGTACTTGAAACAAATTGCTTCTTTTCCTTTATACCGGGATTGAGTAGAAAGCTATTGTTTGCAAAACTAAGAATTCTGAATTAGAAAAATCCAAAAATTTTTTTAGAATGGTCCTTATAATGAAATTTTTGTTAAAAGTGAAAACAGCATAAATATAATTAAACATAGATAAATGTAAGTAACCATTAAATTAAAAACCTGGTAGCCATGAGAACAAGGAGAATGGGAAGAGGCAATTTTGACATTTGTGTGGATATTTCCCAAATTTAGGTCATGAAGACTTACTATTTCATGACCAGAAAGTGCAACATTTCAATTTTGACCTTGTTGGAATATTAAACACAATAACAATCCTCATAAAAAAAAGATTTATACAGAACGTGTAACTCATTTATTTTTGTATGCTCTATGCTCTAAATGTGAACTGACTTTTATTACAGTTGACAGAGACTACTTTTTCCTCCCTTAAGTTCGATGAAAACAGTTTTCTCTCATAAGGTTTGTCACAACCTTTGGACATGAAAAGCCCTGGGAGAGAGTGGTAAACAGAAGTGTACCACATCTATCAGTCTTCTGATATTACAAACCATTTGTGCAGGGGAATAAGTGTTTAAAAGACAAGCAGAGGGACATTAGTCTTTCTTTTCTAGGTCACCTGCACAAAGCTTATTTCTCAAAAACATGTACCGAACTTGTGTTCAACTGATGGTGACACGCCAGTGGAGAAAACGGAAACCAGCAAGAAATAATTTTAGCAATTAATAAAACAAAATTCATTAATTAAATAACTATACTAATGGACTGTATTTTAAAATATTTAATAATCTTTTTACTTAAAGCATCTGTTTCATTGTGGACTGAAACAAATTGGCTTAGTTGGCTAAACACCTGGGTTCAAGGTCCAAGCACATTTTGAGAGCAACTTAATATTTCTCATTTTTCCTACAATCTGCTTCAATTTTGGCCAGTTGTCTAATAGTTTTTCATCCCTGTTTAGGTGAATGTAGTACTTACACAATTATTTGAATAATGTAACATTATTTTCTCAGTAGCTATGAATTAGCTCTTTATGTCTCGTTTTCACTGTCACTAAACTGTGAAAACCTTTCTTCACCTCCTGTAGACTACTAACAATGTCATTGCTACCACAGTAACCCCAGAGTGATATCCTTAAGAAATCTTAATTGATTTCTCAGTTGGTATTTCTGTTATGGACATATCCCATACTATATAGGTAGGACAAAGTACTTGCACCAAAGTTTAATTCTGATTGTCTCTCAACTTTCCATGGTCTGCACTGTTCACAAATGTAGTCCCAACATCAAAGAGTGCTATTCAATACTTTCGTACTATTTTGCATTCCATCCCCATCCCCAGTCCCATATTTTTGTTGGTTTGTTTGTTTTTAACTCTTTTTGTACAGCTTTCCTTTTTCTGTTAAAAGAATCTCTTCACATTTTTCACCTGTCAAAATCCTACTAGTCAGTGGGAGGAAAAATAAGCAGCATATTTATAGTCTAGACATATTCTGTTTCCCCAGGCAGGAGCCACCTAAAGACATTGTTGTAAACGTGTCCAATTTTTATTATTGTGCAAACTGATTAAGGGAAAGAAGCTTTTAAGAATCTTATGGCAGACACTTAACAATAAGCATAAATCTTAAAAAGTGATTATATATATATATATATATATATATATATATATATATATATATATTATTTTTCTTGAAGGAATAATCAAATTAAAAATATGATTTCTACAGTGCCCAGTAATTTACTACATGAAATAAATGATTAGATACATAGTAAATATCCAAAGATATTTTTATAGGAATAAAAAACGAGGTGAAACTAGGTGAAAATGTAACTCTAGGGAAGAGATGTTTGTTTCTGGCCAAGATGGTGCAGTGTAAACTGGATTTACCTTCTACTTGAGATAATAAAAATCTGGACAAAATATATGAAACAAAGATTTTCAGATACTGCAACAGTGCACTATACAGGACACCAAACTCTGAACAAAAGGAAATCAAAGAGGTGAACCTTACAAGTGCCCTCTTGGAGAATGTATCCATGCCATAATGCAGGAAAAGGGAAAGGAAGTCAAGCCTGGGGCTCTCTCTCAGATGAGGAGATCAATGTAGGGATCCAGGGAGTGAAGGCAGCAAAGATTTTCTGGGAAGAGTACTAGCTATGAGAGATCTACATAGAGAGAGCTCTGGAGCTCTGCAGAGGGCCCCCTTGAGTCTCCACTAATTTCTGATTAACACATCCGTTTAAAGAAACTCCACGAGGCCATGGAAAGAACCAACTCAAAGAAGTAGAGAGAATAAGCCTAAGAGCTTATACAGGACTGGAAATAATTTCTACCCCTAGTAGTAAGACTGAAAAACAGGGTAAATAATTAGGCATCGGGTAGAGCACTAAACAATATTTTGTCTCAGTAGTGGGACACAACTAGCCCATGACTAAAGGCTGCATTGGTACCATAGAGCAAATCTTAATGGCAAGACTCAAGGGTGGGGGGGCAAACAATTTAAAATAATATAATACTAATATTCCAGGACAAAGCTCAAGATTATTGATAAACGTACAAAAAAATCCACCGCAAACAAATTAAGAATTATAACACCTGACAGCTAATTAAAAAAAAAAAAATAGCAGGAATTCAAAAAAATAAGTAAATACAACTCATAATGAGGAGAAAAATAAATCAACAGAAACATATCTATAAGTAATAGGGAGAAAATAATTAGTAAACAAGGATATTAAATCAGCTATTATTACTATAGCTTAATCATAAAGTTAGAGAAAAGAACAAGAACTCTAAATTGAGACAAGAAAGATATGAAGAACAAAATCACACTTCTACAGTTGAAACTACAATATCTAATAATGCCGATATGATTAATAATAAATTAGATACTGCAGAACAAAAGGTTAATGAACCTGATGCATAGCAACAAAACTATTAAATATTTAAAAAACAGAGAAAAAATAGGAAAAGAAACAAAGCATCAGTGAACTATGAAACAACTTCACTTGGTCTAATGAATATGTAATTGGAGTCCCTGAAAAAGGGGGTACAGGAAGAAATCTATTTCAGTCACTAACTAAATCTGTTTCAAATGAATAAAAAATATTAACCTACTGATTCAAAGTGCTCAATGAACCCAACCAAAACAAACATGAGAAACACTAAACTAAATAACATTATAGCCCAACTTAAAATTGGTGATATTTGGGGGAAAAAATAGTAAAAGTCCCTAGTTAAATAAAGAGACATAAATCAGTGAGCAAAAATGAAAATGACAGCAGATTTCTCATTGGAAACAATAAAAACCAAAAGACAGTTGCCCAACATTTTAAAGTACTGAAGTAAAATTAATACTGTTTTTATAAATGCCACCAAGAATTCTGTATCTAGTCAGAATATCTTTCATAAATCAATGTAAGCAGAAGCATTTCCACAATAACAGAGTACGGTCCTCTAAAATCTGTCCCTCTAAAAAGCAAGGAGAGCATTGATAAAAACTGTCAAAAACAGCTGTTATAAAACTCTCAAAATTAATACCAGGATTGCAATAATCTGAGAACTTATTCAACAAAATTAGATCTCTCGGTAAGAACAGTGAGTTTTGTGATGTTTTAATTTATTCTATCCTTATCCCTCTCTCTAGCTCTGTGAAACCTTGAAAAACAACATTCTTGCAATCCTGTAACTCTGACTAAAAGCAGCCCAGCAGCTAATGGAGGCAACAAAATGGGTTAAGAGCTCCTTCAAAAATTTTATCACCAGAGGATTTTTTTCTACTTGACCTGCCTGGCAGATCCCTATACAAGTGCCATCCATTTATAGGGCTCATTCTCATGGAACCTGACACAGAGTTCACATAGGGTAAAAAGCACTAAACCTTGGGAATATGTTGTAAATAATCTGTGGTAATTGTTTAAAATGGTAGCCGAGGCAATAATATAAGCTGAGACAAACAAGAGCCTAGCCACAAACTTAAAATTATGATCTGAACAATGAGACATATATCAATGGCTTTGAGGAGCTCTATTCTTTCACCTCTGGCTGACCCTGAGTTTCTATGCAAGCAAGAAGTGAAGGCGAAGGCATAGCTGTAAACCACTAGACAGTTGAAGACATGTCCCAACATACAAACATACCTGAGGCAAAGAGTGGGAGACTGGTTGGATTAAGGTGTTTAATAAAATCTCGAAAATCACTAGGTGGCCACAAAACTAATTAAGCTGACATTTCAGAGGCCACACACAACCAAACACATACTTAAAAAAAAAAAAAGTTAGGCCAGAAAAGTCATGAGACAATCAAACAGTAGCTGCACCCAGAAATAAAGACAATAAAACCAAGAGAATATTCGTAGCAAAGGGGAGAGGAGGAAGAAATCTGAGTTCCAAAGTTACTGCATTATATTTATTTTTAATTTCCAGCTCACAACAACAAAAAAGTTATGAAACATGAAAAGGATGAGTAAAATATGACCCACACATAGGAACAAAAAATACAATACAGAAGCTGTTCATAAAGCAGTATATATGTTGGGTTTAATGACAACAACAGAAAAATATAAATCCATTAAAATTTTGTTCAAAGTACTAAAGGGTGTCTAAAGAATTAAAGGAATGCATGAGATCAATATTGTATCATACCGATAGTATTACTATATTAATAGTGAGAAATTATAAAAAAAGAACCAAGTTAAAATTATGGAATTAAAAAGGAGAATAACAGAAATGAATGAAAAGTTCACAAAAGGAACTAAGGATAGGTGTGAGCTGGCAGACAAAAGTATCAGCAAACTTGAAGATAGGCCAACTGAGATAATTCAATATGACCACTACATTTAAAAAATAATAAAGACAAAAATGGGGACCTGAGGCCTGTTGAATGCTATCAAGCATGCCAACATAGACTAATGGGAGTCCAAAGGGAAAGGAGAGAGGAGCAATAAAACATATTTTAAGATTTTCTTAGTCTGTTCACACTGCTATAGCAAAATACCATGGAATAAGTAGCATAAACAAAATAAATTTATTTCTCACAGTTCTGGAGGCTGAGACATGCTGAAAGATCAAGGCATGCAGATTCTGTCTGGTGAGAACTCACTTCCTAGTTCATAGACATCCATGTATAACTGAGTCCTCATAAAGTAGAAGAAGCAAGTGAGATTTCTGAGGTCTCTTTTATAAGGGCACTCATCTCATTCCTGAGAGCTCTGCCCTCATGACCTAATCACCCTCCAAAGGCCCCACCTCCACTCCAACTATGATTACATTGGGGATTATGTTCCAACACATGAATTTTGAGGGGACATAATCAACATATGGAAAAAATACAATGATTGAAAACTTTTCAAATTTGATGATAAACATTAATCTACATATCCAGGAAGCACAAGAAATTCCATGAGAGCCATAGCTTGACATATCAGTCAAATGTCAAAAGTCAAAATTAAAAAAAAATAACTAAATAAATTGAGTCTTACGAATCATAATATAGAGAGAAGTAAAATATGGCAACAATAGCAAAATTTTGGGAAGGTAGTTATAGAAAGATAGCTTAAGATTTATGTAATATATTTGAAGCAGTAAATTTTACTCTAAGTTGAGTGTGCTAAGACAAATATTTTATAAGTCATAAACCGCTAAAAATAATAAAACAAAAATTATATATAATAAGCTAATATTGAAAGTAAAATTGAATTATAAAAAATCCTCAATTAATCAAAAATATATAAAAACAGAAAAAAAAACATGACAAAATATAAAACTAATAGAAAGGTGATAAATATAAATACACTCATATAAATAATGACATTAGATTTCAGGACTTCCAAGATGACAGAATAGATAAACACTGTGCCTGTTTCCTTCCATGAATATGTTAAAATTATAACTAAAATACAGAACAATCAGCCTGGAGAACCGTCTGAAGTCTAGCTGAACAGATAAATCCTATAACTAAAAATATAAAGAAGGAGCCACGTCAAGACTGATAGGAGGAATGGAGACATGGAACAATCCTCAACCTCTGTGTGGTGGTTGAGAATCAAGAGGGATATCTCTGCTTCAGAGCTTCCCCCCAGTGGAGTGAGGAACCCCCGCCCCACACCAGTCTCCTCACCCCAGAGTACTGGTGCCAGGAAGACAAGACTCCACACTTCCGGCTGTGAAAAACAGTGGGGATTCCAACCATATGGGGGGGGGGGTAGAAAGCTCCAGGAAACCTAGCCATTCTCCTGAACGGCCCACACACAGACTCTCTCATAGCAGGCACTCACCTTGGGTTCCAGCAGAGGGACAGTAACTCGGATAGTGTCGGAGACGTACAGGAGGAGACTGAGGTGTGAGACTTTGGAGCAAGGTCTGAGGGACAGTCTGTATTTTCCCTGTGAGTGGTCCTTCTTCCGTGCAGCTGGCAGCCAGGAGCCATCTTTCCGGTGTTGAACCCACCCCCAGAGGCCAAATCTGAATCTGATTGGTCTGCTGAGCTCCTCTGCCTCCTCCTGCTGACTCACTGAGATCCCACTATACCCATCTCCCCCAACAGCAGAAGCACTTTCTCAGTGAGCAGGCAGCCCTGCCCACATTGCACTCTTTCTTGTAAACCTATCAGACGTGGGGCAGGCAATGACTGGACCCAGTGTGCCCTGAAACTTTTGCTGAGTAGCTCCAGGTTCAGCACTGGCACCAAACCAGAATCTACACTAACCTGGTGACCACAATTCTTCCTACATTAGTAACTCCCTGAGACCCTGCCTCACCCAACTTGCAGACCCTACAAGGCTTGATCAGTGGCTGAACATTACAGGAGGGAGCCAGCAGGCCTGGGGGTGTCCTGGCATTTTGCAGAGCTACCCCAGGTCCAGAACTGGTGGCAGTACCCCTGGGTCCTCAGTGTGTCCTCTCGCATGCACCTCCAGATTTGGCACAGGCAGCCAACAACTGCAGATCATTTAGTAGCTCCTACCAGGTAGTCCCTGGCAGGTCATAGGCAGTGAGTGACTGGGGCCTGCACCTGAGCCCTTTACAAAAGGCCCCATAACGAACATACTTGGAGGTTGGCTTCAGACCACAACAGAGCACTGCCCATTAGGCCTACAAGCAGTACAAGCAAAAGGTGGTCTCAATAGGTACCAGAGCCTGCTGGGGTGAATGGCACACAGTGGGGTAAATCCCCGGCACAGCAGCTCATAAATTGTGAATGTGGCCAAACTTCACAGCCAATCATCCTGAGGGTCAATCCCATCCACTGATGTGTCAATAGCAACCACTGCTCAACTGTAACAAGAGGGCACACAAAACCACACAAGGGACACTAGACTAATCAGGAGGATCACTTCTTAAATTACATAAACTATATAAATGTCTAACTACTATGCTGCACACCTGAAATTAATATAATATTAAATGCTAACTGTAATTGAAAAATTTAGAAAAGGGAGGGAAGGAAGGTAAAGGGGAATAAGAGGTCCAAATTTCCAGGTATAAAAAAGTAAGTCATGGGGATGTAATGTACAGCATGGGGAATATAGTCAACAATGTCGTGATAATGTGGTATGGTGCCAGATGGTTTCTGAACTTATAGGGATCACTACTTCAGGTATGTAAATGTTGAATAACTATGATGTACCCCTGAAACTAATATACTGTTGTGTGTTAACTATATTTTTAATAAAAATCTTAAATAAATAAAAAAAGACATTAAATTTAAATGAATTAAATATCTCAACAGAAAGAGTGTCAGATTAAATACACATCTATATGCTACCTTCAAGAAATATGTTTTAAATATAAAGATACAGATAGTTAAACGTAAAAGATGCAAAAATGAATTAAAGGAAAGCAGGATGGCTATATTAATACAAACCAGACACTACACCAGATAAAGTAATTAATTAAAATTGTTACACAATGCAGTTCTTGTCCTGAAGGAGAATATATGTTATCTAGGAATATAAGAATTGAATAAACATAAAAGTATAAGTAGAAGAAAAATATATGCAATTGTGCATGTAAAGTAAATAACCAAATTATCTTTTTGAATTGTTTCTTAAATTTAAAATAAACAGCAGAATCTTATTTTAAAGCACTTTCCTGGTAAGAAATAAAGTGCTTCTCACTCTCTCCAAAGTAAACAACTTTAATATGTCCTTATTTTATTATCCAACTTGTTGTGTTGTAATTATGTGGGTTTTAGTCTATCAAAGAGAAAACTACTCTATAAGGCAGCATAGATCAGAACAAAGACATGAATCTGAAGTAATCCATGCCAGAGTTTGAATTGCTGTTATATAACTCAATTTTTTAGGCAAATTATTGAAACTTTCTGATATTTCCTAGTGTTATTGCTAGGATTATAGTTAGTAAACAGTTAGTAAAACATGTGGGATATAGTCCTAAATGGATAGTAACCAGTATGTCATGACACATTGGAAAATTATACAAGAGAAATAACTATGGGGATTTAATGTCCGAGGTACAGTTCTTAGACACAGAAATAATTTAATCACTGTATTGTATACTGGAGATTTATTTTCTTATTTTACCTTATATTTATATATACCAAATATTCATTTAAAAACCTTGGAGAAACAGTGTAAGAAACATCACATTTTATGAAGGTAATGATTTTATATTCTATCACGCATGACTATAATAAAAGGTAAATATATTAAAAAATAATGTGTGGTTGCAGGTTTTTAGCTAAGAGGCCTGGAGACATAGTGGAATTTTGAAGATAAACCATATGATTATTTCTCTTTTCACTCATATTCTTATTTTAAAATATTTTTAATTGTATGACCATAAAAATATTCTAATATTAGCTAATTCTAAAATATATAATTAGGTTATGTTTCCTATCTCTTTGTTTACAGTCATTTCAAATATCATAGATGATTTGAAAATTAACAACAGAACTGCCTTTTCTTTTTAGACTTGTAAGAAAACTTAAATATTATTATCTCAGCATTTCCTGAATCTCAAAGCTAGTGGCACATTTTGGAACGAATAGAAAGATGCTTTCAAATACTCATTATTAACAAAACAACGCAATTTAATATGATGTTTCCCCTTTAGGATTCAATAAAAATGCCAGTAATATGAATTATAATTAAATGTAGTTAATTAGTGCATATACCTGTCAATAGTTTGGTTTTGTGACTAAAGAATAATGTGTCGGTTTAGTTGCATTCAAAAAAATTTAAGTGGGTCTCTAAACTAATATAACTTGGTTACATTCTTATTATACTTAACATGTTAGCCTCACCTAAAACCTAACAGGTAAACTAGACATTAAATCAAATCATGTTGTTTTATTTATCCATAATACAGGAGTTTATCTTAGAAGCTCAGGGATGAAACGAAATTCTTAGATCATTATGTTCTCCATAATTCCATATGCATTATGTGTATGTCTTTACTTTACCCAGGGTGTTTCTTACTGTAGTAATAGGCAATAGGCAAAACATTAATTTATATTCCCATAGATGTTCATAGCTCACCAAGGTGGGGTGAAAAATAAACAGAGAAGAAACACATTTTCTGGCTAATCTAATTAAAAGGAGCTTATTGCAAGTGTATATGGGGATGCAAAAAATAACATTCTCAACAGGCTTGTTGAGAATTAGAAAAGAAGTCACAGTCGTTTAGAGGACATTAGTAACCTAACAGCAGTTCTGGTTATTTAACAGTGCATTTTCTATTTTATATATGTGAACTCAAGATTATAGACAGCCATTCTCATCTTATTTTTGTACTAGATGTTACCTGAGTTCAGACTGATGAAGCTATTTAATCAATCTATATTTCAGTCTTCATACCTGAAATAGTCACAAATACTAGTAATAAATTCATGGGATTGTTTTTAAATGTATTAATTATCTATTGTTTTGTAACACATTACCGCCGTGCTTTTAGCAGGTTAAGACAATACATATTTATTATCTTATAGTTTCTGTGAGTCAGGAGTCTGGACATAGGTCCTCTGTTGAGGTTGTCATCAGGCTGCAGTAAAAATTTTGGCCAGGCTGCATTCCTTTCTGGAGTTTGAAGTCTTCTTCAAAGCTCATGTGACTGTAGCTGAATTCAATGTCTGTCTTTGTGAGACTGAGGTCCTTTCCTTTCTCTCTCTCTCTCTCTCTCTCTCTCTCTCTCTCTCTTTCCCTCTCTCTCTCCCTCTCTCTATCTCTTTCCCGCCCTCCCTCCCTCCCTTCCTCCCTGTTTGTTTCTTTGTTTCTTTCATCTTCCTTTTTCTTCTTTTTTCTTTTTCCCCCGACTGTCATCCTGGAACTTCTCTCAGCTACTGGCGGCCACCTTGGGCAATTCCTTGCCAGGAAGCCATCTCATAGGCTCTCTGATAATATGGCAACTTCTTCAAGACCAGCTAGAGAATCTCTTATTTCCTGTCTGCTAAAACACAATCTCATCTAGGCTAAAATAATCATAGGAGTAACTATGCTTTACTGTATTCTATTGGCTGGCAACTAGCCACAGGCTCTGTCCCCCTAAAGGGAAGGAGACTCTGCGGGGTGGTCACCTTAGGGTGTGTCTAATGCATAAGAATTAAATTAACTAATGCAGGTAAAAAAGTTTTATAATCCTGTTTAGCAAAACACATCTCAATAATTTTAGCCCCTACTGCTGTTGTTACCTAGTAAAATTCTCTATTTTCTATTATATGCTTTTGGTTGCTTTAGGAATTCAGTTCCTTCAACAGTTAGGCTGCCTTAAAAAGTTTTCTTATAGTCTTTTCTTGAAGACTCTCTTTTTCTATACCTCTAGTCACTGAGTCTCTATGCATTTAAACTCTTTTAACAAAGGTGATAACTGATGAAAAGACATCAATAAATAAATAAAACAAGTGGAAAGAGAGGGTTAAATCCCTGTGGTCACTCCCAAAGAAGTGAAGTCATAGAGCAATTGCATCTGTACATCGATTACAATAATACCTTATGAATATGTATTTCTCTAGGATTATTCACATCCAACACTCTTATGAGCATGGTAAGTTGTCTGTACAGCAATTAGCACCATTCTGATCAGATATTTTAGGCTAGGTTGGATTGTAGACGAGTGCCTCAGTGGTTTCCCCTGAGATTCCTTCATAAGTAGGATGGTGTCTTACATTCTGTTACCCTGAAATGCAATATTTTAACTGCATCTTTTGGTCAGCAATTTCCTATAGTCATCTTATTAACTCATCATCTGTCTTTTTTGTAAACCTTCCACAATAATGATTACAACCCTGATAACATCCTGGACTTGTTTTATTATTATTATTATTATTATTATTATTATTATTATTATTATTATTATTATGTCAATACTTACATGAACTATCCAATGGGGTATTAGATTGGGAAAAACAGTATCAGATAAATAAACTACAGTTTTCCGCATTCTTTTAGAGAATTCCCTATTGTTTAAACAACTGCATAATCTTGTCTTCGCTTTTTTGGAAGAACATGTATTGCTTTACACGTAAATTGATTTGCTGATTTGTGCCTTATCTTCAATCAGATATTTGTTTTCTGTATTTTGGAGAACACCAGGGATTATCATTGCAAGTTACCAATATAAATCAGTTACATAGTCAATATTACCAGAATATTCATTCTGCATGCATTCATGGTGTCCTATACTACATCAATAGTTATACCACTGTTGGTATAATTGAACATACAAGTAATTTGTCCACATCAAGGATCGGTCATTATTAAGGACACTGCCTCTCCAGAAATATCCTGTTTTTGATGCCTATACCACATAGAAAGAATATTATAAACAAGAAACCAAGTTTTGGTGATTACATTTCAAAATATTACTGGGGTCATAACAACTCAGTGATTATAAAAGGAGAGAGCTGTATAGAAGTGAGCTGCAAAGGAGCTTTCATTAATTGCAGATCATTGATTGTCCATGGACATTAGCCTCTGATCTTTTACAATCTGGATCATTCCTACTATTTGCATATTCAACATACATATTTATTCAGGTTACTTAAGTGAGGAAGCTGTGATATGCATTATACTTTTATTTTATATTTTCCAGTACTCTGAGTTCCATATTTTCCATAATTTTTTTCTTTACTTTGGTATTCTATGATTTCAGACTATACAATTCTTATTTCATTTGTGTTAACATAAGGAAATATCTCTCCCAGGGGAGGATAGTGCATGAAAACTATTTCAGGTTGTTGGCAGAATTCCATTTAATGCGATCATAGGGCCGAAGTTTATTTCCTTGCTGGTCCTCAGCCAGGGAATGTTCTTAGCTTGTAGAGGTTGCCCACATTCCTTGGCTCTTGTTCCCTTACCTTCATCTTCAAAGTAAACAACTGTATGTAGAAATCTCCTTATGATTTGAATCTCTCTGACCTGACCTTCTGCCTCTTCTCTCCTCTGTTTTCCTTTTCTGCTAATAGTCTCTGATTGCTTCCTTTGCTTTCCTCTTCTGCTTTGAGGGACTCATATGATTACACGAGGCCCACATAGGTAATCCAGGATAATTCCCCTATTCTAATATCAGCTGATTAGTGACTCCAAATGCAGCTGCAAAATCCCTTCACATCACAACCTAGATTACCTAGATTAGCGTTTGATTGAAAAAACTAGGGGGTGTGAATGTTGGAAAACATCTTTAGAATTCTGTCTACCACAGCATCATTGTAATTCAAATATTAACTATATTGCTTCCCCCAAAGACCCATATCACATAATGCCTCATCATGGGTATTGAAAGAAGCCCCCTTATTCCCCAAAGACAGAAGGAACCCCAGAGTCTTAATCTTCTCTTTTGTGCATAACAGAATGCATTCACTTTGATCCTACCAGTTTAAAGAAGGAAGAACTTATTTCAGTTCTCTCCTCATCAGGGTTTTTTCATTCACCTTCTCATTCTCATTTTCTTCTGGGCATCATTTAGTGTCTTCTTTAATTCTTGTAATTCAAGATAATATCTTACAAATTTACTTGAGTAGGACTACTGCAATTTCTGTGTTTTTATATCCTTTGTGCCTTTGCTCAGGTTTTACTTACCATGTTTCCCCAAAAATAAGACCTAGCCAGACCATCAGCTCTAATGTGTCTTTAGGAGCAAAAATTAATATAAGATCTGATATTATTATATTATTATATAATATAATGTAATATGACATATTATATTATATCAAAAATATATTATAGTAAAATAAGACCGGGTCTTATATTAATTTTTGCTCCAAAAAACACATTAGAGCTGATGGTCTGGCTAGGTCTATTTTTGGGAAAACATGGTATATTTGTTTTACAGGTCCTAGAACATTAATCATCCAAGGCAATGTCTACAAATGTACAAATGAAAAATTGAACAAATCTATCAAAATTTTGTATCTTTTACAATTGAATTACATTTAGCAGACATTCATTTTTTAAAAATCTGCCCAGAAGCCATTCTTTCTTCCAAACTTCTAATGACCCTCTTGATGTCAGAACACAATTCCTTCACCCACTATAGTCATGTTATTTTAGCAGGTGGTCACCAATTATACTACTTCACCACCCTTTTCATACTTGCTTTTTCAAGGGCTTAACCATTGTGTATAATACTTTTAATTGATATAGCCAACTATTTTTCACTCAATTTATGTTACCTCCTCCACTTTAGGGGATGTAAAAGTTGCATAACTCTTTTTAAATATGAAAACTCCAATGAAGGTCAAATTTTATAGGTCAGTACGTTGCTTGTCAGGTAACATTTTGGTAGATATTATATTAGAGCCACTTAGGATGGATATAACACATAGATTAAGGGTGGTGGTTACAGAAGTTCCTGAGTAGATAAGTCCAGTGGCTAAAAAGCGACAGAAGTTTAAAAATGATACTGATATTGGTGATTTGGTTTAATTAGAGTCAAGTAGATGTTAAACTTTCTATACTTCAAAATTTCAGTTTTGACCATCCATTCATTTTATTTGCTTTATCAGTATGTGTTAAATGAGCATCTACTTTGTACAAATCACTGTTTTATGGTCTGGGGACACATGTTAAGTAGGACAGACTTCCAACATGTACAGAGTGCTCGTTACGTACCAGGCTATTCTCATGCTTTCCATATGTCAATAAAATAAATCCTCACACATTTCAATGATAGGTAAAAAGTTTATACCCTTTTTATATATGAAGAAATTAATTAAGAGTTTAGTTATTTGAATCAAGTAACAGCTCTATAAGTGAGGGAATTATGATTACACCCAAGACATCTGACCATAGAAACATGAACATGAACAATATTTTATACGGATTAAATACAATGACCCTACTAATTCAATAAGGTTTTTCCTTGAACATATTGTGTTTCATGAAAATGTGTTTTGCTCTAAGGCCTGAAGCCATATTTCATTTTATTTCTGTGCTGTTGCCATGCCTCTATTATAACATTCATCATGTAGGATTCAATTATTTATTTTCTTTTTCCAAATCTTCATGATAAATTCTTGGAGAGCCCTAAAAGTCTCCCAATAATCATTTCGACCCTTTTTGTCTCTGATTAAGTTCCAGTCCCTATACGTTTGGTGTGGTCTGCTCTGTATTATACAGTGTTACCCACCAAAAGTATTTTGCTTTACTTTGTATACAATGATGTTTTGGTTCCTTAAGAAAATTTATCTGATAATGAAAGAAAAATTTCCCAACAATTAAAGTAGGCTTATTTTATTGTTTCTAGGTGTCAATGTACATTTTACATCAAGCAATGGATTCTTCAGTTTAATACTAATGTTAGTTTTTCACAAAACTCTCAAAGGATCATCTAAAGCCAATGAATCTGAAATATATATATATACTCACATATATATATATGTGAGTACTTTGTAGAAATATTTTCTATTATTGTTTTGGGGCCATCATTGATGGATAGAAAAGCATAACTTTTGTGTGGATTACCAATGCAATAAAGGTGAAACAGAAAGTGAGAAAATACAAAGTCAACCTATTAAAGATTTAGGAAAATACAAATGGAGGCAGCCAGAACCATATCAACAATATATTTGTTTGATCTGATGAAATAAAAGATTAAAAAGTTATCTACATTTTTGAACATCAAAAATGGTCCATCCCTTTATCATTTAGTGCAACGGACTGAATGTTTATGTCCCCCAAAGATTCATATATTGAAATCCTAATGCCTAATATGATGATATTAGAATACAGGGACTTTGGAAGGTAATTAGATCATGAGGGTAGAGCCCTCATGAATGAGATTAGTGCCCTTATAAAAGAGACCCCAAAGTATTCTCTTGCTCCCCCCACTTCCATGTGAAGATACAAGGAGAAGAAGGACATATGCACACCAGATAGTGGACTTTCAACAGATACCAGATCTGCCAGGAGCTTCTGGGCTTCCCAGCATCTAAGACAGCAAGGGAAATAAATGTTTGTTGTTTAAGCCACCTAGTCTATGTTTTTGTTTTGCTATTGTTGTTGTTGTTTTAGTAGCAGACCAAACTGACTGATACACTTATACAGAATTATTTTATTATCATTTGGCATAAGGATTAGTCATAATGTATGTTACACATTATGTGCTCATATAAAAATTTCCAACATGTGTGGGGAAAATCAGTTAAATAATATTTTATAGTACGGATTCAATAGCTGTTAATATTTTCTAAATGTTGAATTTTAGTTTTGACTAGAATCAATACCTCAAAATATTCCAACACTGAAATATCCCAAAACACCATGTAGCAACACTAAAACAGTCTCAGAGACATAGAGGAAAAACTGAGGGTTGCTGGATGGGAGGGGGTTGGGGATAAGAGGGAAGGTGAGGGGATTAGAAAGCACAGTCGGTAACCACAAGATTGCCACGGGGATACGAAAGCCAATTTGGGGAATGTAATCAATAATGTTGTAAAGATTTTGTAGGGAATCCGATGGACACTTGTCTCATTAGGGAGACCACCTCAGGGATGATGTAGATGCCTGATCACTGCGCTGTACACCTGAAGCTGAAGCTGAACAATAATGAATGTCAACTACAAGTTTATATCTATCTATAGATAGATAGATATAAAATTGTAGTATATATATATATAGATATAACATATATATATATAATTAAATATATATATACACATATATATGTGTGTGTGTGTGTGTGTGTGTGTGTGTGTATGTATGTACTTACAAGAAGCGAGTACAGCATCAGGAATAGAGACAGTGGAAATGTAATGGCTGTGTGCGATGTCAGAGGGATAGTGGATGGGGGCAGGGGGGTTGTCACTGTGTGAGGGATGTAAATGAGAAATGTCTAACTATTACATTGTTTTGTGCACCTGAAACCAATAAAAAATGTTAAAAATAAAAGACTATAAAGATTATTTGATCACTTTTCTAACTGGCGTCCTGTGCTGATTACTGGACCAACTAGTGATAGATCTTGTTAGATATATGACTTTTGACATTCTATTCAATATATATAATATATAAATAAATATATATGTATGTATACACATGTAGTTATAATAATTTTCTTCAAATAAATCTCTATTATCATTAACCTGTTTTTATTTTTACCTGCTCAGTTTTGTCTCATTTATAATTATTCAAAAGAAAGCTTTAGTACCATACGTAAGTATTTTACATCTCAGTAGAAATGCTTTGAATAACCATGATTTACCATTTATTCTCAATTTAAACCCATTAACAGTATAACTAACTATGGAAATACACACTGGAGTTATTTTGATTCAATAAAGCTTAAATAGAAACATGTAGAGCTTCTTTAAAAGTGGAAGTCCTAAAATAAGTGGAGAGTTATCTCAAACTGCCTATAACACTGAGTGTCAAGAATTCTAAAGTGAGGTACTAACCTCTATGAGAATGTATGAGGAGAGAGGGCAATAGCACTGATTTTGATTGCTTTCCTTTAGCTGACAGGAGAAAATAGAACAAAGAAGTATTTCAAAACTATAGGCAACCATGCTTAGCTGGGAATACATTGCTATGATAAATCAAAAAAATAGGCAGGTAATCAGCAAATCAGCAGACGTCTGGTGAGAGCAAAGGAAAACAAATAATTCCCACAAGAAAAATTATTTATAGTTCAAAGATATCCATGATTGGTAAGGAAGTTTAATATTTAAATAAGAAGAAATCATGAGGTTAAATAATATGTAGAAAAAGAAACTTGACAGTTTTATACATGGTTCTATACATTAAAACAATTTAATTATTTTTAATTAAAAACATTCAAATATTTCCAAAGAAACATGACAATGTATAGAACCATCAAGTTTCTTTTCCTACATGTTATTTAACCTCATGATTTCTTCTTACGTAAATATTAACTTTCCTTTAATAAAAAAAGATATGTATTCAGTCAGTTAAGATATTCTGTCAACAAGAACTTGTTTGGGTCAGAAAGAACATACCTTATAGTACAAACTACTTAAGAAGAATAACATGGGAATAACAAAGAAAGAAAATGTGTAGTTCTGTCATTATTGTGACTATAAAAGAGAGGAATAATTGATATGGAGATAAAGAGAAATGAGTGCTGTGAACAAAATTTGAGAGTATACAGACAAGAATTTGAGATATGGATGAAAAGATTTATTGCACCTATTAGCTAAATAACATCTTGGCCATTCGTCTCTCATGTGGATTCTCTTGCTGCTATGCTTATGATCAGTATACATGACCAAGTATACGTGTATCTACACTGCCTCTTCAGTCTTGCCCATGGAAAGAAACTCTAAAGGAAGAGAGTTAGAGAGCTGTGTGCGCATTAGGAGAATACATAACTCATCAACATTGAAATCTTTTTGGTTAGAGTATAACATGAAAGAAAATTATTCTGATTGTTGGGAAGTTAGAGGTTGTGAAATGTAGCATTTGATCTAAGACAAAGAGGATTTTTCAAATTAACTTGAAATTAATGGTATTATTGCAGGTTGTCTGTAAAGAGTTAGGAGTCCTAATGATGCCAGTTAATACAAATTTGACATTAGGGATGCCACTCAAACTTATTAGACATTCAACTTTATGGTTTTGTCCTTATTTCTTTCCCTTTCTATATTAGATGACATTGCTCATCACATCACTTTTGTCTTGACAACAGTACAATGTTTCATGTTTTCTACTTAATGTATGTGTATATGTATATCCATATCCATATCCATATCTATATCACCTATATCTGTATCTATATGAGGTATCACACACCCACTGGGATGACTATAATAAAAAAGACAGAGAATAACATATATTGGTGAAGACATAGAAAAATTGCAACCTTCATACATTGTGTTAAGAATGTAAAATGGTGTAGCTGCTTTGAAAATGCTTTGGCAGTCTTAAAAAAGTTAAACGTACAGTTACTATATGACCCAGCGATTCTACTTCTAGGTGTATAACCAGAAGAATTGAAAACATATGTAAACAAAAAACTTATGCAGGGATGTTGACAGCCACATTATTCGTCATAGCCAAAAGTATAAAGAATAATCAATGTCCATTAATCGGTGAGTGGATAAACAATATGTGGTATATCCATACAATACATACAACTGAACAACTACAACAACAAAAGAATGAAATACTGAGACATGCCAAAATATGGATTAACTTTGAAATCATTATGATAAAATAAAAGAACCTGAATACAAAAGGCCATTTATTGTGTGATTCCATTTATATGGAATGTCCAAAATAGAGAAATCCACAGAAACAGAGAGTAGTTTAGGGATGCACGGGGGTGGGTAGGTGTGGGAAATGAGTGACAGCTACTGCGTACCTGGTTTCTTTCTGGGTTGGTGAAAATATTCTGGAATTAGGTATATAATGGTTGTACAACTTTGGGAATATACTAAAAGTCACTGAACTGTACACTTTCAAAGATAATTTTTGTCATGTACATTTTATGTAAATAAAAATAAAATTAAGTATATGTTAAAGTTAAATGCAAATAATTCAGATTGCCGATGTTTTCTAAAAAGTTATGTTTATGAACTTGGATTACAAAAAGATAACTTACACAGAAAATCACTTTGGTTATATTAGAGTTAAGATGTCTGTTAATCAAAAGAAATCATGTATAAATGAGAAATAGTCCCTAAAATGGAAGAAGATATTCATAACTAATGAGGGTTCATATTCAGAATTAAATAAGTTCCCACAAATCAATAATAAGCAAATAACCTTATTAAAAATTGGTAAACAGACTTGCAGAGAAATTTCATAAAAAGATATACAGATGACCAATAAATACATTTTAAAATTCTCAATCTCATTAGCAAATGTTTACTTCTTATTAGAAAATTAAAATGAAAATAATGTACTATTTTGTACCTATATGAATGAATAGAATTAAAAGGAATGGCAATATCAAATGGTGGCAACAATGCAGAGCATTATCATATCTCCTGTATTGTTGGTGGAAGTTCAAATTGGTACTTCTGCTTTGGAAAACTCTTGGACATTCTCTACTACAGATGAGCATATGCGTATAACCCAGCTTTCTACTCCTAAGTATCAATCAACAAAATGCAAGCCTGTGTGCATCAAACAAGAATGTTCATAGCATTATTCTTTCAACCCGAAATTCAACAATTACAGTATGAGTAGATTATGTTATGCGTTCATTATCAATGAAAATAATAAATGGCACACAAAAATGAGACTAGTCGAAAACCATATGATTTCACTGACCTGTGGGATATAAAACTGAAAACAACAAAGGAACAAGACAAAGAAACAAAAACTCATAGACACAGACAATAGTTTAGTGGTTACCAGCGGGTAAGGGGGTAAGAGGTGGTAGATGAGGGTAAAAGAGATCAAATATGTGGTGATAGAAAGAGAATTGACTCTGGGTGGTGAACACATATTGTGATATATAAATGATGTATTACAGAATTGTACACTTGAAACTTACGTAACTTTACTAACAATTGTCACCCCCATAAACTTGAATTTTAAAAAAATGAGACTTAATCTCACCTATATATTATCTATGAATGTGATCAGATGCAAAATTATCAATTTAATTAAAAATACATGCAAATGAATCTAACCTATGCCATTAGAAGTCATGGTCTTGATTAAATTTAAGAAGAAGGAAGCATGGATCCATTGTTAGAGGACATAGATAAGAACTTCTCACATGCTAGTTATGTTCTATATCTTGAGTTGCGTGGTGGTTGCACAGTCACTGAGCTCACCAGTTACAAATTCTGTATTCTTCTGTGTTGTACCTCAATATGATAGTTTTAAAAATGTAAGTCTCTGAATAATATACACATATGGTCCTTTATATGCAAATACAAACAAAACCATATCCATTATTTATATATTATATATTTATAGCTTATTAATGCATAATATATATATATATATATGATATAGGATATATAGATATTTATTGCTTATAAATACAATGGAAATACTTGATTGGACAAAACACAATCGTTAGCAGTGTTTACCTCCGAATATTGGCTTAGGATGGAGGATACAAACAGGGATTCTCACTATTTACTCCTGAAATATTAAAATTATATTTTACTGAGATCACTCACGTATTTCTTATATAATTTTTAAATGTGAAATTATAAGCAATATTAAATACATTTTTTCCTCATTATGTTTTCAGAATTATAATGTTTAAATCATTTCAGTGTAACTTGAGACCATTATTGAAGAAATGCTCAGTGGTAAAAATTAGCCATCGGCAGAGTCAAGGCATTTTCAAACAGTGAACAATATTCAGCGTGCAATAAAGTGATATCTTGGTAATACGATATATTCTTATCCTCTATATCCCCTTAAATCTGCAAACTTTAAAATCTCAACAAATTTTTAAGGTATTTAGGGCAGTGGAATTATATGGAAGTATTTCTCTCATAAATCTGTTTTAAAATTTTAGAGTTTAATATTTTAGGATTCTACACAAAATCTACATGGCAGATACTTTTCATATTCCATGCTTCTTTACAGCAGTGGCCTTTTACACTTATTTTCAAAAGTTAAATCTAATCACATCAGAAAGTTCAAAACAACATTTTTTGGTGAGAATCTACTTAGTTTTTTTCTACTTAAATTGGTGATGCCTACAGTTAACATGCTCCCTGGCCATATTCTACAACTATTAGAATTTCCTTTAAAAAAAAAAAGAATTCCAGTTGTCCAATACATTGTCATGTTCCAATAAGTTTTATATAAAACGACATGGATAACTATAAATTTTGGAGTCTCATGAGTTAAGTTTAGAAGCAAGATCAAAGAGGAAAGAAAAGTATTTATTTTGCTTGAGTGTAGCATTAGTTCTAGGATGTCCTCGCAAAATAATTGGGATAAGAGGAAAACAAACAAACAAACGAAGAAACTTCAAGATCATTAAGATTACTGCTAAGAAAAAAGTGACGGTGGGCAATATTCAGTCAAATTTTATTAGCCAAGCAGCATTGCCAAGAAATGTGGTAAATGGCTATGGTTAAAAATCAGGATAAGTGGGTTTTCATTTGAATAAATTATAATTTTGGTGTTCTTGTATATTGCCTGTCCCCCGCCAATCACCTGGCTTATTTAATAAATATTCATTGGCATGCATTATATTCCAGACACGTAATAGAGTTATGGAAAGAAGATGAGTAATGTTGGATGTCTACTTATCTTATACTATGAGAACATGGCTATGTGAAATCTGTTTTCTATGAGATCTCAAAAATCCAGAAACTGTTATTATTCAGGAGGAGTACTGGTCAGTCATTTAAGGTAACATAAGTGGACTTCAAATATTCTTGAGAAAAGGAAATCTAAGATGTCAATAAAAGCATCTCATTTCTATTTCCTCTTGAGTCTAGCAAACAACACATTTTGTATTGCTTTGGTCATTTCATATTCTATTTTCTTTTACATTCTGTAAATATTTTCTCCTCTTCACTTCTGTTATTCACCCTAAAACCCACTGGGGTAGATTGCAAACATGGTTTCTCCCATGCCCGTATGTACATTCTTTACAATGACTTTGCAACTTCTGTAATCAAGAGGTGAAATTTATATCTCCACCTCTCAAATTTGGACTTAACCACGTAAATTGGTTTGGCTAGTGGGAATTTAGCCAAGGTGACATGAGCAGAGGATTTCAAAGCAATCATTGAGGCTTGTCCATTCTTGCTGTTAACAAGCGTGGGCTATAATATGATGAAGCAAGAGTTAGCCTTATGGAACATGACAGACCTGTGGCCCAGCCTAACCAAACATCCCAACCATTCCATTGAAGACAAGTTCTCTGATGACCCACCAGCTGACATGAGTAAACCAAGATGAGAACAGAGAACTGTCCAGCCACCCAAAGAAGCATGAGGAACAATAAAATAGTTCTGGTTTTAGGCCACTAAATTTCAGGGTGATTTATGTGTAGCGAAAACCAACTGACATTTACTTTGATTATTGCATGTATCATCAAATAGGATTTTGTTGTTGTTTTTTAAACCAAGGCAAACCTAAACCAAACTTGCTCAAGGAAACAGGTAAATTTTTGCTTCACAAAATCCATACATAAATCCAGAGGCAATTAGGTTTTTACATAAATTAATCAAGGTTTAAAATAATACTGATCAATGGACCTGATTTTTTTCTTTTCTCAGTTCTGCACTCTGTCATATATATTCAATTTTTAATTAAGTCTATGCTTACCTTTAGGAGAATTTTTTTTTTTGGATTCCTAGAAAATTCTACTTGGGCCTAATTAACTACAGGGTGCATCCATTAACTGCAGTCTAGGTCATGTAGTACAATCTTTAGTTGAATTAGGGTCCTTACCTGACACATACGATTACCCAGAATCATAAAATATATTTTTACTGAATAAAGCATGAATAAATTCTAAATGGGAAGAACATCACATATTCAATATATGAAAAAATAGCTGACTCTAATGAACCTTTATCAATATAATGATAAATTATATGAATGACTAAATTAAATTACCATTTCCCCCCAGAATTCTCTCTTAATCCCCCATAATAAGGTGGGTCTCCAAGTTATATGGACATTCCTGTAATAGTTTGACTGTTGTCATTGTTATTGTTTTTAAATGAACTTGGTTGATTTCTATTTTATTCTACTGACAGTAAATTTCACAAGGACAATTTCACAAAGACAATTTTACAAGGCCATATTTTTCTCGTTCACAACTGTGACCTCAGGATCTAGCATTGTGATTGGCAAATAAATCTTTTCTCAATGAATGAAAGCAAACTTAACATTTTCCAAATTTCAGGTTCTATTTAACACAAGAAGTTTCCAAATTAAGTTTATATTTTAGGGTTATTTCCTCAAATGTTTTTATTACATATAAAGATGTAAATTTAGTCTAGATATGTAAAAGCCATTATGGTATTGTGGGGGAAAAATATTGTTTCGAATTCAACACCATTTGGTATTCATTTGAATACTCAAGTTTTTGATCAACTTAGTTTGACAATTTTGGTGCTTTAACACTGTAGCTCCCCATAATTTTGAAACAGATTTTCACACTATAGTTTCACTTAATACTTTGGTCAGCGAATACGGTGATCATGATACTGATTCTTTGAAATGTGTGGAAACTTCCTTAGTTATTTTGCACATGGTCAATTTTCATAATTGTTCCCTGAACATTACAAAAGATATAGTCTTCAACTGCTTCCTGTAATATTGCATATATTATTATTATTATTAGAAGTTTAAATTTTCCACTATGAGGGTGGATTTTTCCATTTCTCCTTATTTTGATCGGGTTTAACTTCTTTAAAATAATACCATCTGTGCATTATAGTTTATGATTTTAAATTTTTCAGATGAAATTTTACCTATATACATGTATAATTCTTATTTTAAAATCTGTTTTCTGATATTAATACAGTTATTTCATTTAAATGGGATTTTGAGAATGTAGTAGAAGATGGCCTGAATTAGTCTTTTTATCCAATAAAGAGAAGAATACACAATTTTCAATAAGAGAAGAATATAGAGGGGGCAAGAGGGAGAGGGAATTGTTCAGCGATATCAACAAGCCCTGTAAGACCCTGTGGTGTAAAAGACTCATCCACTTGATATGTTCTGAGTACTCACTGTTAAGACATTGTCTTGTGAACTGGGGATACTGAAACAAAGACACGTATATTTGCTGCTTTTTTGTCATTGTAACCCAATCATGAATGATACTGCGATGTTTAAGATAAATCATTTACATAACCTTTTAAATTAGTTTTTGTAGTGATTAATGCCACTCCTCAAAATTTTTATGTAGTTGTAAATACTACCCATTTCTTCTATTTTAAAATTGTTCTCTATAGTCTTTTTTTTCCTATTCATATGCTGAAATTTGGAGTGCTTGATTTTAATGCATGATTTTTTTTTTATTCTAATCTGTTACAAAAATTTTATTTGGGGCCTTCTTATGGTAAAACCTGATATATCTATACAAGGAATTAAACATATGTAAAGTTTTTCAGTAGTTGTAATAAAGACAACATTCAAAATGTATTAGGTGGCCTTTTCTAGATAACTGCATGCTCCTCACAAACCTAATACTCACACTTAAGCATCTTTTGACAGCCAGCAAAAGTGTAACTTCCTGTTCAAAACGTCTGTATTTTCAGACTGTTTTGGGTGTCCTTCATCTCTGAGTTTATAAATCTCAGGGAATACCTTTAGTACAATAGTTTTATATTCTCTTGAAATGATCTAGTTATAGATTCGGTTCACTCAACAGTCTCTAAGATCCTTGATGGGGAGCAGGGGGCAAAATAAGATTGAATATTTAATTTTTAGTAATACATAATCTTTCATGTAGTGTGTGTTTGTAACAAATATTTTGAACTCAACCAGTTTATACACTGAATAATGTTTTCTGACTTAAGGCAATATAGGACAGAATTTAAAATCTCAATAGAATGTATGTGTGCACAGATACAAGTACACAACATATATACAAGATCAGACGATTCAATTTGCAATCTTATCGCAACGATGTTGTTAACCTTTTTTTGATATCAGAGAGATTATTTACTATGGATTTGTACCAACTGGACAAACAGTTAACGAAGTTTACCATTTGGAAGTGCTGAAAAGGCTGTGTGAAAAATTTAGCCAATCTGAATGTTTCTTCAACAATTTATGGCTCTTTTATTATGACAATGGACCAGCTCACACGGCACTGTGAGAGAGCTTTTACCCAGTAAACAAATAACTGTGTTGGAACACCCTACCTACTCACCAGTTCTGGCTCCCAGTGACTCTTTCTTTACTGGAAGATAAAGGAAATATTGAAAGGAAGACATTTTGATGACACTGAAGACATCAAGGGTAATAGACCAACAGCTCTGACAGCTATTCCAGAAAAAGAATTTCAAAATTGCTTTGAAGGAAGGACGAAGCATTGGCATTGGTGCATAGCTTTCCAAGGGGAGTACTTCAAAGGTGACCATCATGATATTCAGCAATCAGGTATGTAGCACTTTTTCTAGAATGAGTTTGCGAACCTAATTGCCCAGCCTCATATGTGTATATATATGCTGTATGCTACATATCACTTTGCATAAGAAGACAACAAACCATGTAGATGCTGGTGTGAGTCCACTTAACATGTATTTTGTACATATAATTAGGCTGGATATCCTAAGCTTATCCTTGACCAATAACCAATTAAAGGAAGAAGTAATATTTAACTGAAGATATGGTCTCATTTAAATCTATATGTCATTATTTAATAGATTCTTTTTAAACATGAAAAAGGTATTATAACAAGATATTAATAATATGCTTTTAAGTAGTTGATAATTTACACATATCAAAATGTCTGCCTAGTATATATTTGATCATGCGTTTTGAAGCCCTATACTGGCATGACGTCAGAACATGACAAAAATCCTAAACAAAATACTAGCATATCGAATACAACAATACATTGAAAAGATTATACATCATGATAAACTAGGGTACAATCCAGGGCCACAAGGATGGTTCATTATATGAAAATCAATTAATGTGATACACCACATAAACAAAATAAAGGATAAAAATCATATGATTATATTAATAGATGCAGAAAAAAATATTTGACAGATAAATCATCCATTTATGATTAAAATAGTGAATACAATAGGTATAGAAGGAAAGTACCTCAACATAATAAAGTCCACATATGACAAACAGTCAGCTAATATCACACTTAATTGTGACAAACTTAAAACCTTTCCTCTATGATCAGGAACAAAATACAGATGTCCCCCTGTCATCACTGTTATTCAAAATAATATTGGTAGTCCTAGCCAGAACAATCAGATAAGAGAAAGAAATAAAAGGCATCCAAATTGGGAATAGAAGTTAAATTGTCACTTTTTGCAGATGACATGATTCTTTATATAGACAACCCTAAAGACTCCACTAGAAAACTATTAGAAACAACAAACAAATACAGTAAAGTAGCAAGATGCAAAATCAATGGACAGAAATTCTTTGCATTCATATATACTAACAACGAAATTTCAGAAAAATAAATGGAAAAAAAGTCTTTGCAATTGCAATAAAAGTATAAAATACCTAGCACTAAACTTAAAGAATGTGAAAGATCTATACACTAAAAATTAGAAGATATTAAAAGAAACTGAAGATGACACAAAAAAAGAAAGATATTCCGCATTTATGGATTGGAAGAATCAACATACTTAAACTGGCCAATTACCCAAAGCTATATATATATTTAATAAAATCCTCATCAAAATCCTAATTGCATTTTTTAAGAACTAGAACCAAAAAAAAAAAAAAAAATCAGATTTGTATGGAATCGCAAAAGACCCCAAATAAACAAAGCAATCCTGAGAAAAAAGAAGGCTAGAGTCACACTTCCTGACTTCTGCTACAAAGCAATAAGAATCAAAATAGCATATTGGCAGAAAAATAGACACACAGACTGATGCAATAGAATTAAGAACCCAGCAATAAACCCACATATATATGGGCAGGAAATTTTTGACAAAGGAGTCAAAAACATACAATGGAGAAATGAAAGACTCTTCAATAAATGGTGCTGGGAAAATTTAAAAGCCATGTGCAAAATAATGAAACTAGACTTATATCTGTCACCATATACCAAAATTAACTCAAAATGGATCAAAGGCCTAAACATAAGACCTGAAACAATAAATTGTATAGAAGAAAGCATAGGTACTAAATTTATGGAACTTTGGTTCAGAGAGGATTTTATGAATTTGACCTCAAAGGCAAGGGGAATAAAAGCAAAAATAAATGAATTGGACCATGTCAGATTAAAAAGTTTCTGTACAGCAAAAGAAACCATCAAGGAAACAAAGAGGTAACAGACCAAGTGGGGGAAGATATTTGCAAATAACCCCCAGATAAGGGGTAGTATCCAAAATACATGGAAATCTCATTCAACTCAACAACAACAACAATTCAATTGAAAAATGAGGAGTGGACCTGAACAGACACTTCTCCCAAGAAGATGAACAAATGGCTAACAGATATATGAAAAGATGCTCAAATTCACTGGCTATTAGGGAAATCCAAATCAAAACCACAATGAGATACCACTTCATACCTGTTAGAATGGCTATTATCAATAAGACAAGTAATAACAAGTGTTGTAGAGATTGTGGAGAAAACGGAACCATCATACACTGTTGGTGGGAATGTAAATTGGCACAGCCACTATTGAAAACAGTGTGGATGTTTCTCAAAATATTAAAAATAGAACTACCACATGACCCACCAATCTTTCTCCTGGGTATCTACCCAAAACATCTGAAAACATTTATCCATAAAGGTATGCACCTATATGTCATTGCAGCATTCTTCATGGTGGCAAAGACATGGACATAATCTAAGTGTCCTTCGATGGAGGATTGGATAAAGAAGGTGTGGTACATATATACAATGGAATATGACTCAGTCATAATAAAGATGAAATACTGCCATTTGCGACAACAAAAATGGATCTTGAGATGATCATGCTATGTGAAATAAGTCAGACAGAAAAAGTCAAGCACCATATGACTTCACTCATATGTGGGATATAAAACTGAAAGCAAGAAATGAACAAGGCAAATATATAAGCAGAACCTCATAGACATAGACAACAGTTTAGTGGTTACCAGAGGGTAAGGAGGTACAAGGGGGTAGTAGAAGAGGGTAAATATATGGTGATGGAAGAAGAACTGACTCTGACTGGTGAACACATAAAGTAATATACAGATGATGTATTATAGAAATGTACACTTGAAACATATATTTTACTAACCAATGTCACCCCAATAAATTTAATAAAAGATAATAATAAATAAAAATTCCCTATACTGTTTTAGAAATTTGGAATATTTAAAAAAATTTAAATGTTATAAGAATTTCAAACTCAGTAGGACGACCCTTGCAAGGCTTTCCCTATTGCAATGCACCGTCAATCTGGAAAATTGAAAAAAAGTCAAGGTTTGCTGCAGACTACAATACTTAATTAAGTCATGCTTGTGGAGTTACAAACTTTAATGTACTTCTTCATGGCATTCTATATCTTAAAATAGATGCTCTCCTCAGAATATATTTTTCTGCCAACAGTGTGTATATTTGTCACTAGTAAACGGGTTCATGTTTAGGAAAAAAATAAATCTAAGTAACCCTCCACTTACCTCACAACAGAAAATTATACCGTAGAACAGGTGTAAGCTTAGAGTTCTACCAAGTGTATTCTGTCTGAGTGTCCATTTGTAATGGTGCTTCTGCTTCAATTGAATTTTATGCTGCAGACTCTGATATAGACTTAAAAAATCAACCTCCTTATTACAAAAGCTTTACTGATAAAGCAAGAGGATTGTGATGCATCCCTTTGAACAACAACACAACAAATGTGTCATGAGTATTCTTTTACATATACAGGCATACGCAGTGCAGCAATGACACATTTAAATACAGAATGCTGCAGTAAAAAGTACCACTAGCATTTTAAGGGAGTGAAAATGGGTGGCTCGGATTTAAACTGTTGTTTCACTGTGAATTATTATCCTCTTGTCCTTTAGTGGCTCCCGAAGTTGAAAATGGATGTCTGTGTTATTATACACTATCTGAGATTCTTCTGGAGACTGAACTGGAGAAGAAAAATCCTCAGTGCTCAATCACAGCAAAGCCCTCATTGACTTAAGAGGAATTTATCAATGGAAAGAGATTGGTTTATTACTGCTTTAAGCTCCTCATGCATCACAAAAGGATCTGCTAAATACTTTCCTGGGGACTGCCTCTGTGCTGCCAACGGGTTTCAGAAAAGCACTGAACCTTTTGGTGATTGAAATGTACAGACCCACTGCAATGAATTAACGTAATTGGAAGCAGGGCTAAATGTTTTTATAGGAGCTGATTATGTGCAGTTCCAGCAGTATCATTACTTTAGCCTGTCTTTTCCTTAATGGCATAAGAAGACTTGGAAACAGGCTTTAAACATGATGGCTGCTCTGCAGGTGAGCAACTCTTTGGTGAAAGATTCATTAGCTACAATTTATAAAGTGCAGTTGGTGGCGTTTAACATTCTAATTATATGTAATATCAAGATGTGTTAATAGGTTGTATCTACCTTAGAAAAAAGTTCCAACACATCTATATTACTGTGATCTTCTGGAGAAGCACAATATTATTCTTCATAATATACTAACCAAATGAAATGTTAGGGTAATTGAGGCCAGAATCTATATAATTGTAGATTTATTTATCCAAAAAAAAAAATGTCATCAACAAAAACTAAATGTCACATATCGAAAGTCAAACAAACCACCAACCAAACAATCCAACCATTTAAGTTTCATCTTTAGCAGTTCAGTCATTAATGTCCTCCTTTAATTGTTTAATTTGAAAGATTCATATAACATCTAACTGCATTATATTGTTTTAAAAATTTACAATATAAAATTCATCACAAGTATAGGTTTGTTTATTATTTAAAATTATTTCTTTCCCTCTCCACAAGACGTTAAATAGTGTAAAATATAGTCCCATAAATACAACTTTCCAGCCCAACAACCAGCAACTTTATTTATTTAATGATCCCACTTTTTCTTAGATGGTAAATTGATAGTTAAAATAAATGAAGTCACTGATTTCATTTAGATTAACATTGCTATCATTGAGTAGATAAATGTTTAATTATGGAACAGAATATGATAAGAGCTGAGTAATTTAGATTCATAGAAGAAAACTATAGGAAGTATAGAAAATATGTTAAGGCTTTTTTTTTTTTTTGGTAAAAAGTAGATATAGTAAATCAAGTAAAGCTCTAAAAAATATTATCTATTTGAGTCTGTGACTTAATTATTAGGTGAAAATGGCTAAAGATGAGTTTATCAGAGAGGTCAAGCCAAGCCAGTCTGTTTCAATACACACATGATTGGTCCTGAAATATTTTCAAAGAGTTGGAACTCCTCAGTAAATACTTTTCTTGCAAAACATTTTCAGTTCTCACCTTTATAGTAACCACTACCTCATCCTCCAAACATTCTCTTTCCAACTTCATTTAATCATAATTAGTACAATGGCAATGCATACAGGAGAAACACAAACCTAATTCTTCTTTTAAATAATAAGTCAGACTGGAAAAGCAGAGAACCATATGATTTCACTGATATGTGGTATATAAACCAAAAACAACAAAAGAACAAGACAAACAAATGAGAAACAAGAACTCATAGACACAGACAATAGTTTAGTGGTTACCAGGGGGTAAGGGGGGTGGGGGGTGGGAGATGAGGGTGAAGGGGATCAAATATATGGTGATGGAAGGAGAACTGAGTCTGGGGGGTGAACACACAATGGGATTTATAGATGATGTAATACAGAATTGTACACCTGAAACTTATGTAATTTTATTAACAATTGTCACCCCAATAAATTAAAAAGAAAATGACAGTGGACAGAAATAATTGACATGTGTATTCCTTAGCCCACCCCCACCCCCCTCACACACACACACACACACACACACACACACACACACACACACACATTTTATGCTTCAGAACACCTAAAATTTAACTAAGAATCTTCAGAGAGGAAAACTGAACAAATATATATGGAGAGGTGAGAGGAAAAGACTTGCATCCCCACAAAGAGTTGGAGAGACTGCACCCTTACACAATGGCCAGTGAATCCCTTCATATTTTCCATGTTACATTTCATTCCTATCTTACTATACGCATTTGAATGGGTACTTATTATTTTATAGTAAAAGTATCTATAATTATAATCTTGCAATAACAAAAACAATCATATCTAAATTTATGTCATTTTTATTAGTTTCAGGTGTACAAAACAACACAGTGATTAGACACATGCTTCACAAATTGATAAACTCAATAAGTCTATTATCCATCTAACACTGTACACAGTTATTACAATATTATTGACTTTATTCCCTATGCTATACTTTATATACACATGACTATTATTTTTTAAATCATAGTTGACATTCGGTGTAATTTTATATTAGTTTCAGGTGTATGTTATTTTGGTGTACTCACAACTAATTACTCTTTGCTATAAAGATAAAAGTTATATGGACTTTTACTTTTGACATTTTAAATTAGAAGCTCATTGATATTTTGCTCATGTAGGGTAGACTGATTTTAGAGGCAAAATATTATAATGTTTAACTTTGTCATTTGCAATGTGATTATATTCATTGTAATATTGTTTTCAGTATATGAGGTTTCAGTGATATAGAAGTTTATTTCTATTTCACACAATTTTCCAGGTGGGCAAGTTGTCAAGGACAGCTCTACTTCATGCCTTCATCCAAAGATTCAAACTGGCAGTGACTTGTACTCCTCAAAAAAATGGTTTCCCATTCTGGGTCTAAAGTAGCAGTTATCGGAATCTCCAGACCACAATCAGTCGAAAGGAATAAAGGGAAAGGAGGAAATGAATGACAAGCAGTTTAAGTTTAATGGAATAACGTGAAAGTTGCAAACATCACATCGCTCACATTCCTGTATCAAGGGTTTCATCACTAACTGTATGGTAGGTGTTTCAATTTTAGCCATAACCTGCTAAAATTTGGATGTGCATGGTTCTATTACTAAAATGGAGAAAGAGATAACAATCAGAGGAAAAATTAGAGTCTCTGCCAAGGAACAATCTTCAGTTGTAATCTTTTTGTACTTATCTTTCCTGCATAACAAAAATACTGAGAACTCATAGGTTGGCAGGATCAATCATAACAGAGATTTTTATCAATTCTTACTCGAATATTTTTTTACTCATTAAAAGATTCTGGTCAATATGTAAGTATTAACAAGCATAGAACTTATTTGGAAATATATATTTTTGTTTTTATTTTTTATACCTATATTTATTTTTTTATATTAGTTTCAGGTGTCTAAAACAACATAATGATTAGACATTTACACTCCTCACAAAGTGATAACCTCCTCTCACCGCAAGTCTACTACCCTTCTGACATCATATATAACTGTTACTATACCATTGACTATATTCCCTATGCTGTACTTTACATTCCATGACTATATATATATATATATATATATATATATATACATATACATATATGTGTATATACCATGTTTCCCTGAAAATAAGCCCCCATTAAGATAATCAGCCAGATGGGCACATTTAGTACGCTATGACGATGTTCCAAAAAAAGATGACATGACTGTATTTGAATAAATGTAGATTGTTGTACATGAAAACATAAGAGATCCTCTGAAAAGAAGCTCTAACGGAGCAAAAATTAATATAAGACTCAGTCTTATTTTCAGGGAAACATGGTATATATATACACACACATATATATGTATATATATATACACATATATGTATATATTGGTTGACATTCAATATTATTCTACTTCAGCTTCAGGTTTCCATTCATTTTAAAGGCCAATTCCTCTCATTATGCAGTTTTAAAAAAATATAACACCATTGTAATTTTCTGTTTGAATAAATAATGCAAGTTTTTAAATGGAAAATATAACCAAACTAATATTATACAAAATTGAGGTTCCATTTTTGCCACAGTGTTCTAATAAAACTTAGATGTTGGAGAGCATTAAGCAGGAAAATAAACCATAGTTTTAAAATCACCATGGTTCTACATTTATGGCTTAGGGAAAATTGGAGAAAGTAAAAATGAGATTGTGTTTTCTGGATTAGAAAGGTATTGACCTTTCAATTCTCCATTTCATTTACACTGATTGTATCAGACAAGAAGAGTAAAGTCTACAAATTGTGGCTGATGCGAGAAAGATAAGAAAAACCTAATATAGAACTTAGAAACTAATGGAAAACAAGTTTGAGGTATTATTTTTAAAGCAAGGGAAGTCAGCTTTATTTTCACAGTGGTGGACAAACAACGATATAAAATGCATTAAAACAGGAAAATATACAGAATTTATATACCAGCGGTCATATGTCTTATTTTAGTCCAAGAGAAAGTTTTAGTTTTAACTTCCAAAGTTTACAAGGAAAATGAAATTCTCCATTTAGATTTTAGGGTCAATATCAGGAGATTACTTTTCAAATCAGTGTAGTTACATCTCCTTCTAAACAGCCTCTTTGTAGAATCATTATTTTAACTATAAGAACATGTCTTGAGAATCCTAGATTCTCATTCAGAAATGTCAGTACAGTTACATGATATGAGGCAAAGCCTTATTTCTATGTATCCATTTTTTCTACCTTTAAATGATATATTAATATATTATCTGACTTTCTCTCTGGGATTTTTATTGAAGAAGCTGCAATATATTATAGATGAGTTTTGCAGTGGAGATAGGAAAACCCTCAGGATAAACAGAACATATTTTCATGACCATCAATTATTTGAAGTTTTTGTGGGAGGAAGGACCATTATTGACATATCAACACCTAATTTATGGAAAGTAAGTCAATGTTATCTTAACGATAAAGAAAGGTAATAAATATGTGGCTGTGCCCATTTGGGTAGCTATTGCTCTTGACCTACACACACCTTATAATACTATTCACTTATTAATTATTTATCTTCCCCATTCAACACCAAAAGCTCTGGTAAATAATGTAGGCTTTACTGTACATTTCATGTGGAGACTGAAGACATTGCACACTACTGATTTTTTAATACTTTTTTGACTTTGTTGTTTTATTTTATTTTTAAAATTTAAGTACAATTGGTATACAATCTTATATTTGTTATATTAGTTTCAGGTGTACAATATACTGATTCAATGTTTTTATACCTTACAATGTGATCACTCCACTAATTCAGTAATCATCTGTCACTGCAAACTTATCACAATATTATTGACTATATTCCCCTTCCACTTTTGACTCATCCTGCCACTCCCTCTCTCTTCCTTTTGGTAAACATCTCTTTGGTCTCTGTTTCTATGAATCTTTTTGCTTGTTTGTTTGTTTTGTCCTTTTTATATTCCACATATAAGTGAAACCATGTGGTATTTGTTTTTCCCTGTCTGACTTATTTCACTTAGCATAATACCCTCTAGATTTATTCATGTTGTTGCAAAAGGCAATATTTCATTATTTTTTGTTGCTGCATTATATTCCATTGCATATGCACACGCAGGTGTACCTATAGATAGATAGATAGATAGATAGATAGATAGATAGATAGATAGATAGATAAATGATAGATGATAGATAGATATCATGTATATCACATCTTCTTTATCCATTCATCGTCTATCGATAGACACTAGGTTGCTTCCATATCTTGTCTATTGTTCATAATATTGCAATGAATAGATGGATGCATATATATTTTTGAATTAGTGTTTTCATTTTCTTTGGGTAAATATAAAAATAAACTCAAAATGGGTTACAGGCATAAATATAAGACCTGAAGCCATAAAACTCCTAGAAAAAAATTAAGAAGCGAACTATTTGACATCAGTCTAAGTAATACCTTTTTGGATATGTCCCTTCAAACAAGGGAAATAAAGGCAAAAATAAACAAACAGGATTTTTGAAATTAAAAATTTTCTGTACAGCAAAGAAAACCTTCAATAAAACTGAAAGACAACCTACTGATTGGGAGAATATATTTGCAAGTGATATACCCAATAAGAGTTTGGTATACAAAACGTATAGGAAACTCATACAACTCAATAACAAAAAAAACAAACAATTGTATTGAAAAATGGTCAGAGGACATAAAAATATACATCTCCAAAGAAGACATATAGATGACCAATAGGCATATGAAAAGATGCTCAACATCACTAATCATCAGAGAAATGCAAATCAAAACCACAATGAAATATCATCTCACACCAGTCAGAATGGCTACTATCAAAAAATCAACAAATAACATGCTGGTGAAGATGTTAAGAAATGGAAACCCTTGTTCACTGTTGATGGAACTGCAAACTGGTGCAGCTCCCATGGAAAACAGTATGGAGATTCCTTAAAAAAAAAAAAAAAAAAAAAAAAAAAAAGAAAAGAAAAAAAAGGATATACCATACTACAGAGCAACTATCTTTTTGCCTTCTAAATCTTTCCCTCCTCAATATACCTCCACAGAACTCTACGTATGTTTTCTTCTGTCTTTCCCTCACATCCATCATTCACCACATATCAGCTTCATTCCCACAACGTGAACGCCACATTCTATGACCCAAGAATTTGTTCAGCCAAACTTTTTGTCTAACATTCCTCAAACATTCTCTGACAGTAGAAGTGGAAGGATGTGTGGCTTTGTTCATCATACCATCAGTCAAACATTAAATCATCTACTTTCACTGGGTTATTCATGCTCATACTCTGAGTTTAGAAAGAATGGTTAAGAGACAAATTCTAAAGCCATACTGCTTGGTTTCAAATCCTGTATCTGCCACTTATCATTACGTAAAATAACATAAATGTCTTCTAGTATTAGTGGTACTTGAGTTGAAACATTTTAGAGGCAGAGGACTTTGAAAACAGTCAAGTAGAAATAAGTTTTCATTCTGGCTCTAATTCTAATTAGTTGTGTGACTTGGGAAAAAATCGCTTGCTATCACTGATAGTTTCTTTGTATGAAAATTTGGGGAAATATAAACCTAGGAAACACACGTGCTCACACACACGCACTGCTGAACAAATGGTAGTTACTACTCTCTTCAGCATGTACCGAAAATAAAGAAGGAAGGAGATGCAAAATGATTTTAAGTAAAAATTAGTACAAAAAATACAAGGATGTTTATGTCAATATTCATTTAACAAATATTTTTTTGTTTGCTTATTATGGCCCAGGCACAGAGCTAAGCGTGAGAAATGAGCAACATCAGACATTGCTCTTTATTCTTATTCACCTCATTCTGTGTGTTCTCTGGGAGTGGTCAAAAAAAGCAAAATGAAAAGTGGTCTTTTATTGCTTATAAAAGCAATCTGGAAAGGAGATAAAGGAGGATAGTGCAGTCCCATTAATAGGGGATACATTAATCTGATACTCTGATACATTAACCTGACGAATCATTAATATGACTGAGTAGCTTAATGAAAAATAATAAATGGCCTTGCAATGGTCAATCACATTACTAATGAGTTTATTATTACATATACTTTGGAAAATAAGTCAGAAGAGTATTTCAACATGAAGAAAGTGAGCATATATAACTATAGAAGCATTTTTAAAAGCAACAAGTTTATGCGTGTTTTGCCTGTTGGGGGATTAGGATCAATGCTAAAGAGAAAATGAGCTGTCAACAAAGGATAGATACTGGAAACATGATAGCCTAACAAATCTATGACAGATTTTTCTTAAAGCCCTATTCTTTATTTCTGAATCAATATTTTTGTCAATCTCAGAAAAAAACATTACAACATGCCACACCAGGGTTGTGTCCATAAACTGGAATATTTCAAATATGTATTTTGGATCTTTGCATAATATTTAACCATTTCTTTAACATTCAAAATTGACGTAACAGTTTCAGAAAACATTTTAGGAATACACATCAATGTGAAACATACTTTGCAAGTTGAGAATAGACTGCCTGAAATGTTGTATTTTTTGTAGAGTAATGCAGTAAGCACATCTTTTGATACTCAGGTAAAAATATGCTATCAGCCAAAGGTGTCTTTACTTTTCAAATTCAATACCTTCCTAATTAATTGATTTCCACATAAATAGAGCTTTTGTAAAGATTTAGGATCACCTATGAAATTATTTTTCTTCTTTTTGATTTCAGTATCCGAAAATATTTTCAAGTACTTGCACTTTAAGCTAGAACCACATAATACTAGAAATCTTGATTTATTTTAATATTCTGAAATCATATATATGTATAAATTATACCGTGTGTCCCTGAAAATAAGACCTAACTGGAAAATAAGCCCTAGCATGATTTTTCAGGATGACATCCCCTGAACATAAGCACTAATGTGTCTTTTGGAGCAAAACTTTATATAAGACCCTGTCTTATTTTCAGGGAAACAATATCTATGTGTGTGTGTGTGTGTGTGTGTGTGTGTGTGTGTGTGTGTGTGTGTGTGTATATATATATATATATATATATATATATACTGACTTCAAAGAAAAAATCCAATATACCAACTTTTGAGTCACGGAAAGTGAGGAGTAGAAAGCTAGAAGGCTTTCTTTATCTTCTATATTTTCATTGTGATTATGTAAAGATGGAATCTGGGCATATACTCGTAAGTCAATAAGCTGGAAAAGACTACAAGAAATCTTTGTGAAACAAAAAGATGAAATTTTGAGTTAAAACAATACACCAAGTTGGGCAAAAGTGACTGGCTCTTCTTTGTACCATTCTTATGTCACTATCTTAAGCTGAAATGCTTTATAAGAAAAAGGAATGCCTCCATGACCATAGGTAAAACTGCTATCTCTATAAAAAGAAAGAAAATAGTGAAGGGAATGGACCAGTAATGAAAATGCCTTTGGAGCCTTCAGTATCACACCCAAGCATTTAACTTGAAGATGCAGAAAAGGAATCAATGAAAAACCACAGAAACTGGGAGAAATTTAAAAGCAGAAATTAAGTGCTAAGAAAAGTGGATAAAATAAAATTGATCAAACCAAAATTTAGCTTTTTAAAATCTATCACATGAATAAGCTGGTGAGATCTCTAACCAAGAAATAAAACAAATTTATGGAGTTTGGAATGAAAGTAATTATAACCACAATTGGAGCAATTAAAGATATTAGAATGTTATGAGCAATGCTGCACTAGTAAACTTACAGAAAAATGTAGCTGAAAAGCATAAATCTTAGAAGAATTCTAAAGAAAATTAAATATTGTGAAACATTATCAGTAAAAGAGCACCATGCTCAAGATTTTTATTAAAATAAGAACACATCATAACCTATAAAGAGTGGTTCCCCAGATTTGCAGTGATATTTTATAAACTATTCATTATTTTAAAAATATTCAATATACAGTCTACTTTTAAAGTCAAGAATAAAACATTAAAACTTATTTCTAGAAAAGCTTGGAAGTTAGTACATAGATAAATGAAACATCACATTTATTCACATAACCAAAGCAGAATATTAGCATGTCAAACATGATATTATATATATATATATAATATATATATATTATATATACATATATATAATGTATTACATTGTATTATATTACATGTAATCTCATATTTATATATAAATATACATTATTTTCACTAAACAATTTATACAGTATTTAATGTTTGTATGTTAAATTCAGTTTATATTAATTCATAAATTCTGTCTATACATAATCAAACAAATTTATCTTACAAAAGACTAAATTGAAAAACCAGGATTTGAATAAGAATTTATCAGTGGCAAAAATCAGATAGATCTGATAAAGTGTTTTACAAAAATAATTTTAGGATTTTTTGTTTAAAGCACAAAACTTTCATTACATTTCAAAAGAAATAAGCACTTAAGAGTGCTCCTATCTTTTGTCGTTTTGAATCATCATCACTAGAATAATTATTATTAGGAAATGTGCCTGCTTCATTTCCTGCATATGCTAACTATACATGGCATGACATATTACAGCAATTACTGTCAAGAGAATTACTATTAAAAAATCATTTCTTTTGCAGTTACAGTGTTTTCACTTAAAACAAAAAAAGAATTATATTAATCAGCCTATGCCAATTATTGGAGTGATCTACCCCTAGATATCCTCACAGCTCCCTCTTTTACTTCTTTTAGGTCTTGCTGATCAAGTATCACTTTCTCATGAAATATTTTTTTTATCACATGTGTTAGATTTATATTTGTTCACAATTATTCACTCTTCCTGGAGGATTGTACATTCTTGCTGAGTTCACTTTAGGTTCAGCCATGTGACTTGATTTGTTAACTAATATGTGAAGATAAGTGACACATGTTCTTCCAGGCAGAAGCTTCCAGAACTTTCACATTTTTGCTCACATCTCATTTCCCTCTGCCCTGAGACTTGTAATGGTCTCCATAGGAGACACTCTGTCAACCTGGGCTTCACAGGAAAGACAATGGAAAAGAGCCATTCTTTCCCTGAGATTGCCATGTTGCGTCAGCAACATAACTAAACTTGTATTATATGTAGTAAACCTCTGAGATTTGGAAGTTGATAGATATCACAATATAACCAAGCCTATTCTCAGGGATATACTACCCCACAAAGCTGCAGGTACACCTCCTGAAACTTTTTTTTTTTGGTAGTATTTTTTTTTTTTTTTTGTCCCTTAACATGTACATCTATATTTACGAGTATTCACTATCTGTTTTCATCTATAAGAATATAAGCTCCATGAAGGCAGAGACTTTATTCTTTCAATTGCCAAAAGCCCAGTGCCTAATTTAGGGACTGTGGTAATTTTTAGCAAGATGGAAATATGGTACATGGAAGGAGAAAGGACACTTCAGGCTAAGGTAGCAATCTTCCCAAAATGCCAGAGGAAAGATGCAGTTGCTGAATTGTATCACTTCATTTAGTTTTTCCAGCAGAAGGGAGAAAATAAACCAACGTGGAAAGGACAGGAAATTGGAGGACTATATTATTGTTGTTATCCATGAAGTCTGGACGTAATCAGAAGAGAGAAACCACACAGCAATTTGAACCAAGGAAGTTTAATATACAGAAATATTGACTATAACAAAAGACTGCAGTAGTGGGAAATAGGCTAACAAAAGTTAAATTGAACGCTAAAAAAATATAGGAATTGAAGATGTAAGAAACATACACAAATACAAAAAAAAAACAAACAAACAAACCAAAAAACAAAGGTGCTGTTATAGAAGAACAAAGAAGAGACCCAAGTGCTTCAGAACCATGTCTCCTAAGGTGCTAAGACAGTGGTTGCCTTGGCAGTGGGTTAATGAGGCACTCTGCTACAAAACTACCCAAGGAAGTGGGCTGAGGAATATGCTGGTCGTTATTGGCTGCAAGATTGGGTGATGAAGAATCACCTATGCCAGCACATCAGAACAAGGAGAAAAGTCCCTTTCCTCTTGTACTGTTGGTCTTACATCCTCTACTGGAAGAACTTAAAATCATGTCAACTTGCAAAAGAAAATAACATAAAGGTCCCAGACACATTTTCACAGATCAGGAAATGTAGGATGAATGTGACGTTGAGAGGCAATAATTTGATAACTGACATTCCAAGTCAGAGATTTTGGTGATTGTTCTAAGAGAGCCGAAAAGGGGGTATGATACTTTAGACAGATACAGAGCCATTAACAAGTAGATTTGACAGGGTTTGATAACAGATTAAATGTAGAACTGAAAAAGAAGGAGGAGTCAAGAACCCTCAGTTCTACTGTGGATGACTAATTTCCCTAAGATGTGGAATTCAAGAATAAATGACCTTTGGAGATTCACTGTGAAGATTGGTGGGGAAAGAAGTTAGTAAGTAAAGTTTTAGACACATTGAATTAAAGATATTCACTAAATATCTAGGTGAAGATATCCTCTGCATCATTGAATATAAAGATCTGGAGCTCAGGAGAGAGATACAAACTGGAATATGGATATTATACTTTTTATATAAAATGAAGATCAAATACTTGATGTAGATATCAGCAGAAAATTGCTAGGTAATATGATAGGAATTGGATTTTATCAACCAAGAATGAAAAGATAACTCTGCCAAAGGCAGGTATCCTAGTGTGTAACGGTTCACTCTTTTTCCTTGGCTTCACATCATTAGGGATGTTTAATACCAAGTATTCCCTTCCAAGTTCAGGCCTCGTGTAGCACATGGAGGATTTATGCCCAGTTGGGACATTTCATGTACCATGTTTTTCTGAATTATGGTACACAATATTAATGTGTGTCTTTTACACTTAAACTCCAATAATTCTCCACATTGTAGACAATTTTTCAAATTATTTCTCATAAAATGATTGAATGATATGAGCTATCCGGAAGCAGAATCATGTTAATAAGTCAAGAGTGACATTTGCATGGTGAACTAGCTCTCTCAGGGTGAGTTTTATTGCAAAACTATTTTCAAATGAGTTAGAAGATCTCCTGCAGAATTCAGAGGGCTATTGTTGGAAAATCTATGAGTAAAAAGTCACCCCTTGATGATTTGGGCTCTTTTCATATTACTGATACCATCACTGTAATGACAGTCCTGTCAGTAATTATAAAAGCAGATCTTGTGCAGTAAGAAAAAAGAAGAAGCTAAGAAAAAGGTAAGAAGCAAATGAAAATTAGAATAAAACAATTAGATAAAATTAAAACTAATTTTTCACAGTAAAATAGAAGAAAAATGAACATAATTAATTTTAAACAAATAAACATCAGTAGAAAATAAAATACAGATTCAAAGTTAAAAATTAAAGCAATGAGATTTAAAATAAGATTATAGAAAAAGAGATGCATATATAAAAATATGAAAGATGAAAAATCCTCAGGCAAAATATGAATATGAGCACATGAAATTAATAACCAAATAATTATAAAGTATAAATATATATTTCTTTAAAGTTAGGAAAACACAAGATTTACTTTAAAAAAAGGAAGAAAAAATGGCAGTTCATGAAATAAATACCAAATATATAGAGGGTAGTCCAAGGTAAGTTAATGAAGTATATTTGAATGGGAGGTCAACAAGGTAGAAATTAAAAAAAAACATCAAATGTAAGCAGAGCAGAGATGTGAACTCTACCTAATATCTTCTGTGGATCTTACTTCTGGTGTACAGTCCACAACCTTGGACTAACCTGGCCTACTCACCCTAAAACATGGCCTGTGGGTATTTGATCTTTTCTTCACTCTAGCTTTCAAGTCCAAGAGAGACAAGACCTCCAATGACCTATTAAGACCCAGACACTAATGAGTTCAGTGATCTCAGAAACACCAACAATCTCAGAAAATGAGAGAAACAGGAGAATCACTCATGCATACTGTAAGTTATTGTTCTATAGTAAGCATCATCACCGATTTGCCTTGTGGGAAAGAAAAAATGAAAACATAAGGAATGAAAAAAATGAAAACTTGGCAAATAGTCTTGACACAGCTTATAGTGGATAATTCCTATTTGTATATTATATATTTATTTCAGAATGACTTGTAGAATAATTTCCCTATGGAAAGTATAATTAGAGAAGAATGACCTATTCGTAGTTTCAAGCCTTAGCTCATTGTTTTGCCATGATTTAATAAATCATTAAAGTATTTATATTGTAGAGTGAAACAAAAAGTTTTGATATTATAGAGTTGTGGGTTTGAATCTTAATTTTGCCCCTCAGTGTTTATGAGATTTTTTCCCCCTAATATCTCAAATCCCATAGACTTTTACTGTGTAATTGAGAATAGACTTGTAGAACTATTTGAAGATTAGAAATAGTGCATACAAAACCTTTGGCACAGTGTGTGGCAAAGAGTAAATAATACCTCTCATTTTTGTTGTTATACTTACAGCTACTAAGTACTATTCTGAATCAGTATTAATCTTCAATCACAAACTAACGATCACTAGAAAGGTTTTATGGCTTGTCACAAGCAAGCCAATTAACTTTATTAATTGGTGTCAAAAAATTAACGTTGCTATTCCTTTTAACATTTCAGTGACTTTCCCTTCAGATGATGTAGTCATCGTACAATAAAATGCATAACTGATATTTGCAGTTCATTTCTGTGCTAATTTATTTATCCAAGTGTCTTTCATATTAGTGTATTCTTATTCAGTAACTAGTGCTGTCAAAATAAATTGGTCAAATGATCATTCACATAAAAATAAGGGGACAAGGAAAATCAGACACGACAGGGTCATAGCACGTGTGGAACTTAATTATTTACTACAATAGGTTTTGGCTCTAAGGAAAGAAAAGTTGCTGTAAGTATTATTGATTTTTACTTGGAAAATGTGTCCTATTGATTTTTCCATCTAGACCCTTAACTATGACTTTTAATATACTATTCTTGTCTATAATGACAACTGATGGGTAAACAGGAACAGAAAATGCACAGGTGGGGACAGGGCAAAACGGGGCTTTAAGAAATACTATCTAAGTTTTTAAATTTGTTTTTCTCTCTCTCTAAACATATAGTATTTCAAAGTACTACTGAATTTTGAAATGGGAAAACAGGCTCTTAGCTTTTTGAGTGAAACCATGTGGCTAGTTTAAAAAGAAGCACTTAATTTGTGGTTTCAAAGCTTCTATGATTTTGGGCAAAGAATTCCTGGATTTCTCCCAAAAATGAAGTTCAAATTATTTGGTGGGGTTGTTTAGTTTTGTGTTTTTTGTTTGTTTGTTTGTTTGGGTTTCTTTTTTTTGGGGGGGGTTTTAGTATTTCTTTTAATCAGGTTTTGTTTTTCACAGTAGTCATTAGTTAATTATATTTTATTACCTTTGGGATTTGGCATTCAAGGATTTGGGAATGTATTTATTCAGTCACTGTTAGAAACCGACAAACAACAAAACTGCTGGAATTATGAAGAAAGTTTTTATGATCTGGCATTTCACAGTCAATACTCTCTATGCTTCAAAGACCCTACTTTTTCACAGCTACCCAAAATAGCCTCTGTAGATAATAACTCCATTTCCCTTTTATTCTCTCCATGCATCTTTTCTTCTTTCCTCTCTTGTTCTCTCTCACTCACTCTCTTTCCTTTTCTTTCTTCCTTTTACTTCACTGTATCCTCTCTTCTTTCCCTTTCTTCCTTCCTCTTTCCCAAGTGCCTTTTTTCATGTAAAAGCTCAAAATAAATAATTCAGTTTAAATGTTTAATATTTGTGCTGTTTTTGTTTTTTGTTTTTTTCAGGAAACAGAGTTATTATTTAATTTGTACCAAATTTTTAGCTGAATAGAATGAAATTGCAACGAAGACAATTCTGTTAACCTGTTAGTAGATACTACCCTTCACCTCAACAGTATATGATTTTAGTGCATGTGCCATGTAACAATCACTTAATCTAATTCACATAAGTGCTCTGGGAATTTTCAGACTCATTTAGAATCTTTTAGTTAAGAGTGCTACATCGATATATTTTTTTATGGCTCCACAGGGAAATTTGATTTCTAGACATTAATTAATGCCTGAAAGAAGCAAAGGTTAAAAGAACACACAATAATAGTACCTAATAACAAGTTATTAGCTTATAGAACATTTGCTTTATCATTCAAATTATTAAACATTTTTAACGATATGGTTTAAGGAATCCCACAAAAATGTATTCCTATTCAAAAAAATCCCAAGATTCTGTTTTCACACTTTAGTTAACTAAACAATAATATTCATACAAACTAATATTTTTGATAAAACCAGACAGATTATTCATATATGGTTGGCCATTTAAAACATTCTAACATTTTATCTGATTTATTTGTATCCCTCATTTTATGCATGATGATCACTGAGACTATGTAAACTGCCTGTAGTCACACAGAGTAAAACTCAATAATCTGGTCCCCTTGATCTATTCAGCCTATATTGCACTTTATTATTATTATTTTTTTAATTAGCTAAACTGTCTTCAAGAAGATGGCATACAGAAATACAGAATTGGTTCACTTTAGTTAAGAGTCAAGTAGCAAAGTTAGGCAACGGGATCAGCGCCCTATACAAGAAGTAGTTAGCTATGGATTACAGTTGTCTGCGGGAGGCACACCTCAGGTGAAAAGAGAAAACTTGAATGAATTTGCAAAGCAGGTCTCTGCTACAATTTCCTTCTGACTAACTCTGGGAAAATGGTTAGACGACTTGAAACCCTTATAGAGAAGTGATTATGTTAGAAATTTTATACAAGCTTGATTTTTCTGTTTAGAATCATGAGGATAAGAGAGTGTCAAAAAGAATGATGTTCAAAGAACGGCTCATTTTCCCCAGGCAAAACTGAGGATGATTAATTATGTTGCCTAAGGTTGAAGTTATTTGTGCTTACGTTTTATTTAAAAACAAAGTACTAGAAGTAGTTCCAAAAGGCAAATAAAATAACAGAACAATAATTCTTTATATCTCTGGTTATTTCCTTTAGTCTTCTGCAGCCTTCCAATTCTAGGAAACAAGTACATTTTAAAAAGTGAGTTGTACAAAGTGGTCTTCTTTTTTTACTTGTCCAGTGAAACTGGAAAACTGACAATCAAAACTGCAGCTCTTCAGACAAGCTTGAGGCAATTTTTTGGATTCATGCGTTTAAAAAAAAAAAAACAACAGACTTTCTTCCTTACTCACATTGTGCTTCTATTTTTGCTGACAATGTCACAAAGGTACTGCACATCAAAGAAGGCCTCTAGAGCAGACCTTAAGGTCACGTTACAAACCTCCAATTTTTAACTATTCTATTGAAGACCTGCACTCTGGCACCATTAGCCTAATTATTTTTTTTTACAGCTCCAGATCAGTATTGTCATTTAAATTAAAATAACACACTTAAATATAATATAATATCAATCCTCAAAAAGCCTCATAATTAAGAACAGACCACTGCTAAATCCCCAAATCTGCAACCATATAAATCCTCTTCTAAAGCAAGCCAGTAATCCATTCAGCTTTGAAATATTATTGATGCATCATGTCACATTTACAAAAGCATTCTATTTTTCTACAATACTTTTTTCATACCACTTTCTGGCATTGTATTCCTTGCTCTCTTTCAAAAGAAAAATTGCAGAAAATTGGAATCTATTTGTACTGAGAATTACTGTGTGATTAATCTGTATTAATCTGACTCATCTTCTCTGATGTTCATAAAGTTATTATTTTATGAAAAACAACAAAAATCCTAGTAAGAAACATTTTTGTTTCTCCACAAGTGTTTTGGTAATTAGAAACACAAAGACAGCTTTGTGATTTAATACCTCTGAGAAAAAAGGTTTCAGGTATTTTCTCAGGTGTTATGAGTTGAGCACACTGACCAGTCCTTCTGATACACTTGAATCAAACGTCCCTAAGTAATGAAGCATCAGCTTTTGCTCCAAACTAACATTTGGTGAGGGTATTATCAATCTAATAAACATTATACAGATCATGCTGGATCGTGCGAACAAAAAAATAAATAAATAAATAATAATAAAAAAAAAAGCAGTTCTGAAAATATGTCATCTGCATTCAAATTCACTTTTACAGAGCTAATGTCCAACTAGGTTTCTCCTGTCCGACACAGTTGTCAGTAGAACCAACAGTAGCTTGTGCTGAATCATTAGTTACCTAGCGGTAAAGGGATATGCCGTGTATGCATTTGGGAAGCGTTTTGATCAGGGAACATGTAGAAATTGCTCTGTGCCACTGCGTGATGTCTGTTTCTTATGTTTTATTAAACTTCCATAGTACAAAAGAGATGGAGCCATTTAAGTACAGCCATAAAATACACACAGTAGAAATTTTGTTGCAAAATATAAAATAAAATTTTAAGAGGAAAGAGAGTGTATGCACGAAGAGTAAAATCAGGTGTAAGAGTTAAGAGCAGAATCACTTGAAGCCACAGGAAAGACTTATAGGAGAAGGGATCGTGGAATGCATCTGTCACAGAGCAGACTCCTGCTAGATTTGGTAGAACCAACACAGGAGCCAAGGAAAATTCAGCCCAATGTGTAAATCTTTGTGTTTTAATGATCCAGTAGAACACATTGTCAGAAATACAAAAACCTAGATTGAAAAATCCCGCAAATCACTAGAATTCATTCTCTTCTGAATAAGCAAGCAAACTGGATCACGGCTTAACCTAAGAAAAGAAGATTTCAATGTTTAAAGTAGGTCTCAGCAAATGTTCTCCTTAAATGTTCAGATAGCAAATATTTCAGGCGTTGCACGCTACTCAGTGTCTACTACTATTTCTCAACTCTGTCCTGACAGTGGGGATGCAACGTAATATGTAAACCGATGAATATGACACTGTTTCAACGTAACGTATAGACCCTGAAATTTGAATTCCCATATGATACAAATATTCTTTTTATAAAATTATTTTTCAGACATTTCAAACCATGTAAAAACCTTTCATAGTTCATCGATCGGACAAAAATAGGCAGAGGCCAGCTTTTACCTGTGCGTTGTAGTTTGCTGACTCATGGTCTTGAGAAATAAAACCGAGGTAATAAGTGAGCATTATCTGATGCGGGAATCTGAAAAATTGGGGTTGTTTGTTTTGAATTTTCTAGTCTGAAATTGATTTCCAAGGATCGATGGCATCAGCAGCTTGCAGTATTCTAACTGAATTTTCCTGACACAAGAGTCTATGGCTTTATTTAGTGACAAATAAAAGAGCCTAACTACATTTGGCAGATAGTGCCTAGGATTGTTTCTATTTCTTCGTATCTTGCTCCTGCTACTATAACAAATCTATCTTAGAAACGTGAAGGATATTTTAAAATAATTAGCAGTATTTCTTTTTCCTGTGAAATACGTATAATTCTAATATGTGTCTAAATATACAGTAAAATGTGTATCTTATCACATGGTATTCATTTGAATTTCCACCTGTAATGCTAGAATGATAAGTAGCATATCTAATTTGAAAGAGGACATTTACATTTTCAAGGTGATATGCTCAGTGGCTACGGGAATGGTTCAGAGAAGCAGACTGGGTGCAATCAGAGCTAAGTCACTGAGGACTGTATGATTTTGGACAGTTATCTAAACTCTGTATCTGAGTTCATTCATCTACAAAGTGGAGATATTCCATACAATTGTTTTGAGTTGATTTATATAAAATACTTAGAAACAGACTGACACAAAGTAAGCTTTACAAAGCTTTACAAAGATGTTTACAAAGATGTTTACAAAGACTGACACAAAGTAAGCTTTACAAAGCTTTACAAAGATGTTTAGTTTGCTATCATTATCAGAAAGCATCTTTTCATGTACCATTTCCTCTTTCTCACAAACTCCCTTTGAGTAAGCAAAATAACACACACACACACACACACACGCGCACAAATTCACATGATTTGGGTTAGTACGATAAAGTAGGTGATCCATATAAACTTCCTTTAGGTGAACTTCAACACATATTGATTAACTTTCAATATTACAATAAGTTTCGATCTGAAAACTCGACCTTATTTAAAAATATACAGGAATATCTCACCTTTAGAGGGTACAAGAAGATAAAAGTTATATCTTACACTAAATAAATTCTTAAATATTATTTCAAGTGTATGGATTTGAGGAAAAAGGAAATTATCAATCAGCTACCTTTAATCATACTGAAAAGTTTGCTTAAAATAATAGGATAATTATTTCATTAACAGGTAATTCTTCTTATTATTTAATTGACTCTGTATCTTTAATTAACCTTTATGTATACATTTCTAATTTTAGCACTATATCTGTATTGTGCTACATGGAAATTCAATAAGAGAGATTAAGAATAGAAGCAACTGCTCCCCAACTTCTATACTTGTAAGTTAGTTGTACAGAAAGATATTTCAACAATCTGGTTGTTGTTTTCAAATTAACAATTTGATGTATGATAACTGACAGCATTGCCATTAAAGTATAAAACATTATATTACCTTGTCTTTACAATCTTATAAAAAATAAATTCTAAAATGAATACTTACAAGTTTAACATCGTACAAACCCTTATTTTTGACATGCAAAAAATAGTACAACCACAAAAACAAAGCGCTGTAAAAAATTTGAATAGGTTATGTATAAAATGCATGTGTGTGTGTGTGTGTGTGTGTGTGTGTGTGTGTGTATCACATTCTTTTGTCGAGCATTATCATATCCTTTTCAGGATAGGAACAGATAAAAATGTTTACACAAAACACACATTTTCCTTTCAGTATAACCTATTAGATATTTGTTACTCTTTCTGTCCTTAAGTGAGAGAACTTAAAAGACTTAAAATAAAAAATATATACCATGTCTTTAAGAGTGGGCTGCAAATACACACAATAGTCAGATTTGGAATGGAGGTTTTGAATGCTTGTCCCAGTCTCTTCCCACAACACACCAAAGATGACCTGTACTAAATTACAGTACAGTATAATCTGATAATGCCATTTTTGTCTGGAGTGAAAATTGCCTTTTGGGTCCCAAGGAAACATTTATTTTAATCATTTTTGATAGAAATCTTCTGGAGGTCTAATAACACTTCTTGTCTTTTTAAAAAGAGGCCACAACAGGAAATTTACTCTTATCTTGATGATTCACAGCCTGCATCTTGAACATCCATTACCATACTCTGTGGTACTGACTCTCCTGTCAAGCTGTCAGCTGTCATCATGTGCCATCACTCTGCTTGCATCTAACAGCCTTCTGCTTTGATTCCTCTCAATGGCTCTAGGTCAGGAAACCAGATGACTAAGGCTTTTAAAGATTATATATAAAGATTCTCAGTTTTCTCAACTGTAAAATGAGGTTGCTATGCAAGACCGGTGGTTCTCAACACTGACTGCATATTTGAATCACTCAGGGAGTTTTTTACAAATATTGGTATTTAGGTTCCACTCCAGGAGATTTGGGCAAAATGGATCTGAAATAGAGGTCCACTATGATATTTCTTCAAATGCTGCTAAAGTGTTTCGTCTTGTTTTTCAGCCAGATTTGCAAAATATAGCATTATATGCTATCTAAAGCATTTTTAAATCTGAAACATACTGTTTTCATGATTAAAAGTATCAATAAGTCTCTAAATGATGGTCTACACCCCACAGTCTTCAAATGTACTCATATATATTCCTCACTTTATCATTTGAAGCTGGTGCACAGTTCTGTATACTTAGGCAAAGGCTTCCTATTCGTCACCAAACATACTCAGTATTTCCTCTCATTTTTCTCAACTTCCTTCTACATTTTCCCAGCCAAATTCTTAGATTAGGTTGTAAGTACCTAAATAATGAATGTAGCAATTATGTTCGTGTATATTGTGAGTCCACATAATTTTATATCATACAACAGGTTATTATAACTAGTATCTTTCTTCTTTTGCTTCTGTAACTTTTTATTCATATTACTACATGTTTTATATTCACAGAAATGGGGACAAAAAGAACTCTATTCCAATGGAGCACAGAGGAGAAAATGAAAATCTAACAAATGAACAAACAGTTGTAAGCAATGTAATAGAGATATTGCAAATTCCTATAATGGTGCAGATTGGGTGCAACTGAGCCAACCTTGGAAGAGGTTATATAAGGATTCCTAGAGCAAGTGAAGGTGGAGACTAATCTTGAAAAAAATCGTCTAGGTAAAAAAGGAAAGTGTCAGAGGAAAGATACTCCCTCTGGAAAATATGTGTACATTTAAAAAGATGTTAACTGTAGAATGCTCGGGAGGATTTCAAGTATGCAGTCCAGTATGAGTGTTGGATGGAAAAATGGAAGAAAGCATTGAGAGTTGAGTCTTAAATAATCAGCTTGGAGCTTGTTTATGGAAGAACTTAAATGTACTGTCAAGGATGTTACATTTTTACTATAAAGACAACAGGAAGGCATTGGAGAATCTCAATGTGCAAACCAACACATAACTAATCTGCATTTCACATTCATGACTGAGACATTAGAACATGATTATACTTTAGCAATATTGCTGTTTATGAATTTTAAGAAAATAATGATGATATATCTTGATTGGAGATTGACAGATTAGACATCATTGCAATAATCAAGAATAATTATTTTATCCATGTTAACTTTTAATAAAAGTTTCTTCATGCTTTAAAAAATAAATGATTAAATTGTTATACAGAAGACTACCGGTCCTCTTCTTGATAATGCTAGATATTGAAGTTCTCCAGGGTTCAACTCTCGAACCTCTTCCTTCTGTCTTTGTACTCTCTTCCTCAGAAATATCACCCTGTCCACTTGCTTTAAATACTAAATGTGTGGTGCTAACTCAAATTTATATCACCAGTCCTGAACTCACTTTGAGTTCCAGATTTGCTTATATTTCAGCCAACTTGATTCTTCTGCTTAGATAGATATCTCTGATAAGAATTTCAAACATTAAAGCAGAACCGTTGATTTCCAACCCACTCAAAAAGGGGAACAAAGCAAAACAAACAACCCATTCCTCCATTTTGTTGACCCATTTCAGTAAATGATACTACCATCTCACAACTGCTTGGCCTAAAGCATGGCCAACCCATGCTTTCTTCCTCTACTTCCCCTACACAACCCCCAAATGCAATGGCTCAGTAAGTCTATTGGCTTATCACTTCTATCATCATTGCCTAGTACTGGTTACATCATCCATCACCTACGGAATTCAAATTTAAAACTACCCTTTTTTCTCTCACTTTCCCTAAGGCTTTTATAAATAAATTAACCAGCATGATCTTTATAACACCAAACATAGCATGTCTTCTTTTTAGTCAAAATTCTCCAATCGCTTCCTTTAGTACCCAGCATAAAATGCAAACACTCAACTTTGACCTACAAGGCACAACTTTGTGGCCTTTTTATTATTCTTGAAATATGAAAATATTATTTCTTCTTTAGAGACTTTGAAATCAAGGTTCCTTTTATATAGATTACCCTGATCTCATTCAGGTCTTTGATAAAATGTCACTGATTCAGATAGGTCTTTGTTCTTGCTATCTCTTGCTACACTCTAACTTTGAAGTTATGTATATTATATATATTTTACATATATTATATATATATATATAACTTCTTTCTTTTTGATTCATTTTTATCTTTTCAATTATAGTTGGCATTCAATACTATTTTACATTAGTGTCATGTGTACAGAATAGAACTTAGACATTTATATAATTTACAAAGTGATCCCCTGATAATTCTAGTACCCACCTGGCACCATACATAGTTATTACAATATTATTGACTATATTCCTTATGCTGTACTTTATATCCAGACATGGAGAAACTTCCAATGACCTGGATTAAAGATTAGAAACAGAAGCATTATCACTCTCAGCTCCGTGGCAATCATGGGCAACGTAAAAAGTTTGGTTGAAATATTAAAAGAAAAAGCCAGAACAGATTGCATTGTTGACTTTACTGCTAACTCTGGGTGGTTTAACGATTCAGGAATCATTATTCATTAGAAAATGTGAAAGCAAGTGGTGCGTCTGAGGTGCTGATGTGAAGGCAGCTGAAGAATATTTGGAAACTCTTGATAGGGTAATTTGGGAGGAAAATTCCTTGTCAGAGCATATATTTAATATGGATGAAACTCCTCTCTTCTGGAAATGGATGCCTGAAAGGACTTTTATCCACAAGGAGGCCAAGAGAATGCCAAGTTTCAAAGCTTTTAAGAATAAGATAACAGGCTTGCTTTGGGGGGCAATGTTTCATGCTACATTTTGAAACCCTTTGTGATCTGGCACAGTGAGAACCCCAGGGCCTTCAAGCATATCAGTACGCACACACTGCCAGTGTAGCATAGGAGCAGTAAGTGATGGATGACCCAGCTCTTCCAACATACCATCCTGAATCATTATGCCAAAGAAATGGAGAAACATGGTTTGGTGAATAACATAGCTTTCAAGATTTTGCTCATTGTTGATAATGCTGCCAGACATCCTCCTTTTAATGGCAACATCAATGTGGTCTTTCTCCTCCCAAATATCACCACTTTGATCCAACCAATAGATGAAGGAATTATGGCAGTTTTTAAGTCCTACCATCAGAAGATGACCTTTGCACAGGCTATTGCTGCAACATAAGGAAGACAGTGAGAAGATGCTGATGCAATTCTGGAAGGACTACATCTATGAAAGTATCAAAAACCTTGCTTGGGTTTGCCATGTGACCAAGGAGTATATGAATGGCATCCGGAAGAAGACACCAAAGAAGTTCATCCGTGACTTCAAAGAATATGCCACGGATGAGGAGGTTGCAAGAATCCACAAGGCTGTAGTTGAGATGGCAAACAATTTTAACGTGAGTGTGGATGAGGATGGCATTTAGGAATTGACTGAAGAGTTGTTGGAATTTGAACAGGAATGCACATCTGAAGAAAAGTCAAGAGAAAAGGAAACTACAGGAGAAGAAAAAGAACCCCCAAGAAAATTCACAGAGAAAAGTTTAGCAGAAGATTTTGCAGATCTTAACAAGCGCCTTAACAAATTATGATATTTCAAAAGAACACTTTAAACTTGCATATTTTGTTGATGTCCAAAAGACACCCAAATTATGGTATTTCAAAAGAACACTTTAACAAGCACCTTAAAAACTTTACAAACATGGTCCCCAACACTGAAAGGTTTTCATTAATAGAGAGGCATGTTCATGGTGCATTATCTGCTTGCAAGCAAATCTATGATCACAAAAATAAATACATGAAAACTTAGCAAATCAACATGGACATATTTCTGAAAAAAGTGATGCATGAATTGGAGGGCACATATTAAAGAGACTACCTAATTAACATTGCCCGATGACTGGTGAATGAGAAAGAAAAAAAAAAGTGACACCTTCTCAAGAAGAGCCTCGGGCAGGTCCTTCAGGAGGTCTGCCAAAAGAAGACATCGTTATAATAGGAGATGACAGCTCCATGTCTGTTACTGCCCCTGAAGAGCTCCCCATGGGACAAGATGTGGAGTTGGAAGTCAATGATGATGATAATCTTGACCTTGTGTAGACCTAGGCTAATAAATGTGTTTGTGTCTTAGGTTTTAACAAAAATGTTTAAAAAGTAAAAAAAAATAAAAATAGAAAAGAGCTAATAAGAATATAAAGAAAATATTTTTGTACAGCTTTACAAAAGTTATTACAAAAGAGTTGGAAAGTTTTTAAAAAATTAAGGTTTAAAAAATAAAAAATTACAATAAGCTAATGCTAACTTATTATTGAAGAATGATATTTATAAATTTAGTGTAGCCTAAGTGTACAGTGTTTATATAGTCTTCAGTGTGTGCAGTAATGCCCTAGGCCTTCACATCCACTCACCACCGCTCACTCACTGACTCACCCAGAGCAACTTCCAGTCCTCCAAGCTCTACTCATCATAAGTGCTCTATACTGGTATACCTTTTCTTCCCCTTGCATTTTTTATTAGTTTCAGGTGTACAAAACAATGTAATAGTTAGACATTTACACACCTCACAAAGTGATAACTCCCCTCCCCCAATCTCCTACCCCTCTGGCATCCTATAGAGCTGTTACTATACCATTGACTATATTCCCTATGCTGTACTCCATATCCTGTGATGATATATATATATATATATATATATATATATATATATATATATTTAATATGGATGTATATATATTATATATATGTATATATATATGTGTGTGTGTGTGTGTGTGTATATATATATATATATATATATATAAAATTATAGTTGACATACAATATTATTCTACCTCAGCTTCAGGTGTACAGTGTATTGGTCAGGCATCAACACGTTCTATGACGTGATCCCCCTGATAAGTCCAGTGCCCACCTGGCACTTTACATGATCTTTACAATATTATTGGTTATACTCCCACACTGTATTTCATGTCCCTGTGACTATATTCTGACTACTAATTTGTACTTTCTAATCCCTTCACCTTTTTCCCCATCCCCACTCCCCTCCCATCTAGCAACCATCAGTTTTTTTCTCTGTATCTCTCAGTCTGTTTTTGTTTTGTTTGCTCGTTTATTCTGTTCTTTAGATTCCACATATAAGTGAGATCATATGGTAAGTGTCTTTCTCAGTCTGACTTATTTCACTTAGCATAATATTCTCTAGGCCCGTCCATGTTGTTGCAAATGGTAACATTTCACTCTTTTTTATGGCCGAGTACCATTTTTTAATCTTTTGTATCATATTTTCACTGTACTTTTTTCTACTTTTAGATATATTTAGATATAGATACTATAGAGTTACAATTGCCTACAGTTTTCTATACAGTAGCATGCTGTACAAGTTTTTAGCTTAGAAGCAATAGGCTACACCATATATCCTAGGTGTGTAGTTGGTTGCATCGTCTAGGATTGTATAGGTGCCCTCTGTGATGCTCACACAA